>NC_140029.1:10221420-11421420 GCF_963513975.1 Fringilla coelebs | reverse complement strand
GGCTCTTCTCTTCAGAGTTGCTTTCTGGCAATTGGTTTTGAGTGTGTATCTTTACCTGGGGTTCTTCCTCCCAGGACACAGGACTTGGCATTTCTCCTTGTTGAACTTCACAAGATCCCCTCAGTGTAATTCTCCATGTCAGGGTCTCTGTGAATGGCAGCCCAACCATCTGGTGTTGTAATGGCTGTTCCTCCCACTTCTGTATGAAGTGGGTAATTACTGAAGGTGAGCTCTGTCCCAGGGACCATTTCATTAATTCAGATGTTAAATGATATTGATTCAGGATCAACCACTGTGATATCTCACATATGACTTGCCTCCAATGCAACTTTCTAGTCCTTCAAATGCCTGGACATGTTTTAAAAGATTAGCTGTTCCATCACATCCCCAGAGATTTGGGTGAGGCTCAATAACCTGCAAGTCCTGCTTGAAGGTGAGAGTGACCCTTGCTCCCTTCCAGGATGCAATAATTTTCCCAGTTGTCATGACTCTTGAAGACAATCGATAATGGCCTTTCAGTAACTCCTCCCAACTCATTCTGCACTCATAACTGCATCCTTAGGACTCAGGTATGACCAGAATTATGAGCATGATCATGCCCTTACATGTTCCACCATGGGTATTTCTCACACTTAGTGTGAAGCAGACTTCAGGAAAAGGCCAACAGTCTGTTTCCCTGCTCTGTGAGCAGCACTTACACAGGGCTGTGGCCTCCTGCCAGCCTGACATTTTCATGAAGAATTCCCTCAAATAGGAGAGTCTCCTGCTAGCACTGGCTGATGTTAAACCCCAATTCTCACAAGCAGTGAAACACACAGAAAAGAACATCTGGCACTGTGAAGAAAATATGAGATGGCTTAGGGAGAAAAGTTCTCCTGTGTCAGATGAATTTCTGCTGGGGGAAGGTTTTACACAAGCAGCAGCTGCAGCTAAATCAGAGCAGGATCCACGTGCACAGTAAGGTGAGGGGTTGCCCTACACCTGCCATAGCAGGTTCCCAGCACTGAGGATTCTCCCCTCAGCTCACTTGGTGTCAGAGTGGAGAAGTATTCGTGGGCCAGAGCAATTTGCATTTTATATTTAAAACCACGCAAGGCTGAACTGTCCCAGGACAGTTTAACAGTCTCCATCTTTTTCGTTCAAAATGATTTAGTTTCTTCTTTGAGGGGTTTGGTGTAGTCTGATTCAAATTTCATTGAAACCTGGGTTTGTCAGCTTCCAGCTCAATATGCTACACTTAGCTTGCTTTTAAACTCACCCTGTATTTTTATTTGATTTTAGTGCTCCTGGGGACAGGCGGTGTTGAGACAAAATGGATTTCAGCTGATTTAATTTTCCATCCTATATATTTTTATAAACTCAGAAATGACCAAGCAACAGTGCACTACAGTAGAATATAAATCCTCTTCTGGGATAAAAATAGTTCAAACAAAAAATATCAAGGGAGGAAGAAAATCAAATTCCCTTTAAGTTCTCTCCCATTTTGAATTCTGTATTTCTAAAGCAGTAAAACATTACATTTTTCAAAAGTTATTTCCTGCTGTTTGGAAGACTAACTCAGTATTTCTTTTAAAATAAATTTATTAACATTTGAATAGATGAAATGAAAAATGAACTAATGCCAGGTATTAATTTTCTTCTTTTCTGAACTCTCAAGGGAAAAAGCTATAATTTGTAGCAATGTTATATCTAGTAGAAAATATTTATTTATTAGGATGCCTAATTTAATGAACAGAAGCACACTAATAAATAGATGCACTTATCCTGAAACAGAGAGCACTAGGCTACTATAATTTTTGATCTATTTATTTATTTAAAATCAACAGTTGATATACAGTTTTATGATTCCTGAACAAATACAAGCTGTGTTACTGCCTTGCCACTTATTCTGAAATTGTGTTGTCTTCCATGGAGGGGAAAAAGTAAATAAGCCAATTTTGATTGTAATTCACTCTACAAGAGCAACTCTAACCATGTCATGGCAGAGCCCATGACTGCTGAAGTGTTATAAACAGCTCCACACCAATTTTTCCATATAATCAAAGTCAATTACTCAGTTACTTTGCAACCAAGAAGAGATGAATTACCTTGGAACTGTAAATAACAAGAAAGATTTTAAAGTGTGATCTGAAAGTCTAACACTGACTACACCAAGGTCACAAGAAACATAAAAGAAATTTTGCAAAGGAGAGGTTCCCTTTAGAATGGCTTCAGACAGCACTATTAAAGCTAAGAGCACTTGCAAAGTATATATGCTTAGGTTGTAGACTCAGTGAAATTGTTTTAAATCATTAATAACAGTGAATCTATTGCTATTAGTTAATTTGTACACAATATATGTTAAATATAGAAGCAGAAAAGGTTGGATAATAACCTGTGTTCCCCACCAAATGCTCTTTCAGGTTATAGCAACTCCTTGTCCTCAGAAAATAGTTGCTACAAAGCAAATCTCTGTTGTGCAGTAAAGCAGCATGGCATTTTAAAGGCAAATGCACTTTTCCACTGCTTCTCCCAGTTTTGGCCAGGACAGAGGTGGTTTTCTCACTGTAGTCATGAGAGAGAGCAGGGAAATCTGGGCAGAGGCTGGGCTGGGGGTTGTGAGCCTGGGCTGTATTCCATACTCCTTACCTTCCACCCCATTGCTGAGGGATGGTTTTCTGGAACAAACCTGGGGTGTTGGCTGGAGTCGGGGAAAAGGGGGCCATGGAGGGGCCAGGGCCATTTTTGCCTTTTATCTCGGTGGCCACACAAGGCCTTGGCCAGTGAATATCCTTTTTTGTATGTAAATCACACAGTCTTTTGTGTACTTTTGCTATTAATGTTGTTGCTGTTCCTGTTAGTTTTTCTTATTTCATTGCTGCTTTTCAAGCAAATTCTTGTTAATTCAGAATCTCTGTTTTTGTCTCCCTCTTATGGAGAGGCAGGTGAGGGGGAAGGAAACACTTTCACTGGGGTTTATTTTCCAACTGGGTTTTAAAACCATCACACTGACAAAAAAAGAAAAAAGAAAAAAAAAAGGCAGTTTAAACCAGAAAGATTGCAACACCTGTATTATAACATCACAAAACACCTCAAGCTTCCAGATATCAGCAGGTGGATGCTGTAGCTCAGGAGGAAAAATATGGATACATACAAAACTTAGCTTAGAGACTGCTAAAACACAGATTGTTTTCTGACACTTGACCAACATTAAACAATTCATACAACAAGCTTCAGAAATTCCTCATTTTTTCCAACAAAAAGCTACCAGAGATCTTAAAGGAAATCTCTGCTTTCTTCTATCATGTCTTTAAGTTTACCCTGTAGGTATTTCATAATGTTTAGCCTCATAAAGTTGATATCTCTAGTAAGGGGGATAAAGCTTTTCATAGAGCTTAAGGCCAAAAGAAGTTATTACAGTCCAGTCAGTCTCAATATCCAGAAGAATGCAGATCAGATGGACCTGCAGCTTTGTTGAAAGCTCTGTGTTCCAGTTCTTGAATTAAGATTGAAACTCCCTTCCCCACCTTTTCATCACCACTGTACAATGTGTGTGGAGTGAGCATGGGTGAAACACCAGGTCAACACAGAATCACAGAATGGCTCGGGTCAGAAGGGACCTTTAAGATCATCTATTTCCAACCCTTCTGCCATGGACTGGGAACCTTTCACTAGACCAGGTTTCCCAGAGCTCCATCCAGCCTGGCCTTGAACACTTCCAGGGATGGGGCATCCTCATTTTATCCAGGCAAACTGTTCCAGTGTCTCACCACCTTCACAGTAAAGAATTTCTTTGTAATATCTAATCTAAACCTCTTTAAGACTGAAGCCATTATCCCTTGGCCCATCACTACATGCTCTTGCAAATAGTCTCTCTTCATCTTTCCATCTTTACTGGAAGGCCACAGTTAGGTTACCCTGAACCCTTCTCTTTTCCAGGCTGTACAATCCCAAGTCTCTCAGTGCTAAGGCTGCTGATTGGAGGGGTGCTCTATCCCTTTCTTCACCTTGGTGGCCTCTGGACTTGCTTCAACATCTCCATGTCCTTCCTGTGCTGGGAGCCCAGAGCTGGGTGCAGCCCTGCAGGTGCGGTCTGACGGAGCAGAGCAGAGCAGAGCAGAGCAGAGCAGAGCAGAGCAGAGCAGAGCAGAGGGGCAGAATTCCCTCCCTCCCCTGCTGCCTACAGGGCTTTTGCTGCAGCCCAGGTTGTGTTTGGCCTTCTGGGCTGTGAGTGCTCACATCCAGCCTCTCAGCCACCAGCAACCCCAAATCCTTCTCAGCTGCTCTCAACGTGTTCCTCCCCAGCCTGGATGGAGATCAGGGGTTGTTGCCCTGACCTAGGTGCAGCACCTTGCACTTGTTAAATCACATGAGATACCCATGGGCCTACCTGAGGTGTAAATTCCTAGAGTTCTTACATATAATAAGAATATCTTTCAACAGTGCCAGAGAAGAATTCAGTTCTAACATAGATTTTAGCAACTGCAAGTGACAGTGATTTACTTTTTAAGCTAATGCAGGAAGAAAGAATATTAAAATGAAATGCTGAAAAGGAGACACTTAAATAAAACTTTAAAAATTAAACACATTTCGGGTTTCTAAAACAGTACCAGACATAGGCTGGGCAACTGTCATAAGCAGTGGCCACCTTTCCAGGCATTCAGGCTGAAATCCTTCTGGGTGGCTGCCTTGCCATGTCTTTAGGGGCAGAAGGCTGTGGCTCTGGGAAATGGGCAACAGTGGCTTCTGCTGTGACTGATGAAAACTATCATTCTTAATCCAATGAACAATTGAACCTAACTAAAATAAAATAAAAAAAACTTTCAGGTAAAATTTAAAAATAATAAGAATAATTTGAGTGGCATTGCTGTCTGGACAAATTAGTTTCACTGATTCAGTTGCCCTATTTGTAAACTGAGGATAAAACTTCTATTGTAGTCTCAGAAAGAAGATGAGAAAATTAACTCATGTTATCTGGAAAATGAGGAGCACTATAAAAGTGCTAAGTAGCAATTATAAAGTTTTATTATCAGTTAACCTTTGCCAAAAAAATGAAATAAAACTCTATTAGGACTTAAATTTATAAAGATGAAAATGAGAAATGTGTAACTCACCGGCTCCCTGATAAACATTCCAGGCAATCTAACATTCATTGCACTCCCTACATCAAACAGTCCCTAGACAATTACTGGGTACCAGCACAGGAGCTTGATAAATTGATTTTACTTTGCTCATTGATTTTCCCATGTCATAGAAACAATATCATTACAGAATCTACACACTTGATTGTTCCCAAGAATTCATTATGTCAATATTTTAAGAAAAGATTTCATTAGAAACACAGTACTGACAGATTTTTTCATGGAAAAAAATTGCCTCATCACACAAACAAACAACATTAAAATTAATTTCTGGTACTCTTCCCTTTTCCCTCCTCTCCTGTCTCAGTGAATGTCCGTGTGTCTGGTTATATAATAATTGCTGGTATGTCCTTTTTCCTTGCATAGGAGTGTTTCAGTAGCAGGCTATATATAAGAGATCAGAGTTATGTTATAAATACTCCTTAGGTGTAACTTTGCTCCCTTTAGCCACACAGCTCCCTGTGCCACACTCACTAGGAAAGCCTGAATAAAATGGTCCCTTAGTAAGAAATGTGTTGCTCACATTGAACTTTTTTCCCCTCTTGGCTAAATATTTACATTTCCAGGTCATAAGAAAAAGAAGGCTTTTGAACAGAACCAAAACAGTTCAAGAGCATCTTTGATTTAATGGCACGTCTTGGAATGTTAATACTTTGCCATCAGACTTATATCTATGCGTGCTGCATTTATATGGCAAACTTGAAACAAAAAGGGATGCTAAATGTCAGAGTCCCTGCTATAGCCATGCCACTTAGGTACTTAAAAATTAATGTTTAATTCTCCTTCTAAAAGCTCAAGTCTCATTCTTCCCTCTGATAAACTGATAAAGAGAAATATCTTAAAAATGTTCTGGTCTGACCTCAATTCTGAACTTCAGAGGCATAAAACGGCAGACAAGTCTTTATACATGTATTAGTCAGTTCTCTCAGCAGGGTATCAGAAACCAAGATCAGAGATTGCCAATACTTAAAAAGTCAAAATCTGTCTGCAGATGTGCATGCTGAACTCCCACTGAAATCAGCAGGGTGAATTCATTCATACAAGGAAAAATTTGGCTCTAAATGAAATATGTTGATCTAATAATAGCATCTTCTACCAAACTGGGTTGGAGGTAGAAAAGATTTCCACCTTGACCGGTCAGCCTTTTTAGAGCTCAAGAATTTTCCTGCACTAGTTGTCAGGGAAAAGCTATCAGTATTTTTTAGCCCAAACATGCTTAATCAAAGAGAAAATAGTTAATATGCTCTACTAATAATTGTGTTACTACAGATAACACAAATCTGATAGAAATTGGGTTAAATTGGTACAGTTCTTTTCCATGTGCTTGTTCTTTGCAAAGTGGTCTACAAGTAGCTGCTCCTTACTCTAGCTGTGATTCCTCAGAAAGTTAATTAAAGAATACTCATTTTTGTTTCTTTGTTAGCAGAGCAATGCTGCTTTTTCTGTATCACAATTATGCTACTGTTTCCCAATAAGTAGTATGGTGAGGAGCAGTTGCAATTTTAAAAGACGAGGATTTCACTTTGCCTGCTCATCATCATTCCTATGTATAACAAGATTTTGCATTCTTCCTTAAAACAGGTAGCTTGATATAGACATAAAAACCTATGTAATCTAGTCTCTGTAAAAACTATAGATACAGTGGTAGCATCTAAACTTGAGATAAGAAATATATAAATTATTTCAAAAGAAGTCAGCAGAGGGAATGATTGTTTGCTTCAGGTTTTTAAAATAGATTTAGATTTAGGCTATTACCATAAAGAACTATCCAATTTTATCTGACTGATTACATAGGAGGAACATAAGGCAGATTGTACTTTAAAATTTAATGTGTATCAGTAAAACTACCTGATTATTATATACTAAACACCAACTTTTGAACATATTCCTTTTTGTATAAGAAAATAAATTGATTCATAAGCTGTTTAAATGAGATTGAGAGGACACGGGACACAACTGAGTAACTTTCATCTCCTACAAGATAAGAAACATACCAGGGCTAAAATCTGGTACAACTACGTGACAAAACAGTTCATGGTTTTCAACTCAATTTCATATTTAAGAAAAACCTTAGCAAATTAAACTTGCCCTCAACAGTGACAACCAAACAACCCTACTATATTGTCTCTTGTATAAAAATATATTTAAAAGATGGGAAAACACAACACACCAGGCTGTCACCAATTCAGTAATATGGTTAGCTGAAGTGTCTTTGATGTATAAAAACATCTTAAAAGTTGACCCATTAACAAATTGAACAGACTTCAAGTATTTATTTCGTTATAGCAAACTCCACAAAGTTTTAAATTCACAGGAATATTATATATCATAAGGACATCTGTAGGATGTCAAAGTGTTCCAGTGAATTTCAGTATGGTTTTGGGTTATTTTAAAATAGATTTTATTATGCTCTTATGTACTCTAATATTTTAGTTTATATTAGCAGTAAAACAGTTGATGAAGAGTTGATATTTTGTAAAATCTGGTTTTATTGACCATATTTATTTTTAAAACCTAAAGGTCCTCTAGTATGCCATGAGATAATCTCCTCCTTTTACAGCATCTTAGAACAATCTCTAAATTACAAGTATTTTACTAATACCAAATCTGCTCAGAAAGATCATCTCTAATTTTCTTAGGAACTGATTTTTGGGTTTTGGAAACTGGAAAATTCATTAGTAGGAAATGGTTATTCTGTATATAAGAGTTCTAAAACTCCCAGAGTCCAGCACAGAACTTATTAGGAGACTCACTTAAGGAAATAGAACATCTTAACCCAGATTGATTATAGCTCTTGGTGGTAACAGCTGGCTTCAAATTAAACTAAAAAAATGTATATGCATTTTGAAGCAGTTTAAGAGCATGTCATAAATAACTATTGTATGATTCTTTCACAGAATAATGTGTATGAAATGGTGAGCTTGAGAGCCATTTGCAACAGTAATTACTTTAGTTATAGTATGAAGAAAACATTAACACTTCCATCTCCTACACTGCAGGCAAATAGTTTCCTATTCAACAATGAACCAATAGATGCTGTCATCTTCTAATTGTACAAACAGTTAGAAAACACCTAATCAAAAAATAGTTCATAGTCTAAAACTCTAGATATAAAATTCTTTAGCATTTTTGTGGTTTTTATAACTAAGAATATTAAGTGTAGATATTGTAGAAAGTCTATCAGTAAAGAAAGAGAATGAAAAAATATCTCAGAAGCTGCTATATGTGTGGTGACATTTTATGTTACAGACTGGACAGCATGAGCTCTGCTAACTTAGTTTGGTACATATCATAATTTTATGTTAGTAAAAATTAACAAGAGAATAGGCATCACATTGCAATCTGACCTCTATTTGGCTGAACAAGGCTCTGGCACTGCTATTGGTATCAAGCTGATTGGAAATTCTGGCTATCAATACATCTTCCAGGGAATTATTTCCTACAGAGATTCTATTGATAGATTTAAAACTGATCTCCAGTACTCCAGTACTGATCTCCATTGGTAGGAGGGAATGAATGGGGACTATTGTCTTGCTTCTAGGTGTCATTCATTAATTTCCCTCTATGTGACCCCTAATAGCTCCATATAAGAATTTTTTTTTTTTAAAGAATAGAAAATTTTCAATTACCCAAGCATTTAAAATAATTTTGGGATGAAAACATAAATTAAAAATTCAACAACTCTGCTGTCAAAATCTCCATATTAGGCAGCTGTCAGCAGAGTTTCCTCAAAACACCCCTGTAAGAGTTCACTTTGCTGAAATGCCTCTTTACAGCACAGCAGTACCAAAGTGGACTACAGAGAAATATATAATACTTTAAATATGATGATGATGATGATGAACTAACTACCCTCATTCAGTGTCCTGAAAATGAGGCTGCTGATTTAGTATTAAAATGCTTGTAATAATATGGAATTTCAATCTTTGCAAAACCGTTTCTTTC
This sequence comes from Fringilla coelebs, assembly GCF_963513975.1. NCBI lineage: Eukaryota > Metazoa > Chordata > Aves > Passeriformes > Fringillidae > Fringilla > Fringilla coelebs. The sequence goes on along the minus strand of NC_140029.1, from coordinate 11,412,355 downwards.
TATGGCTTGATATGAACAGAACTGAAACTCAGCTAATTATCTGAATGGGTTGTCTTACTTTTGTCTCATTTTATCTCATCATGGGAAAGATGACTAGGGGCAAAAGGATTGTCCCCAGTCCCTGCACACAGTGAATCAGTTTGGAGTTGATGATGAGCAGATCAGTGATCAGTTCATTTTTGATTTATGAATAACTGCAAACTCTATTTGTTTTACAAATAAATAAATTTCAGGCTGACATTTTCCAGTGAACATTTGTCAGTGACATACAATTGACTTCAACTGCCAATTAAGCTGAAGAAAGTCTGAAATAAACAGCATATAATTCAACAATAAATTGTATTAAAATTGCAAATAGACTTTGAAAAAAGAATTTAAAAGGATACTTGCAGCCTTTATGAATATCCTTGTTACATTAAATACATAAAGTCCATAATCTATACACAAAGTCCATGTAACTGCTCTACTCATAACTATAAAAGTGAATCTGCAAGAACAACCAGCAGTTCTTAAGTAGCAAGACTAAGACTTTCATGAAAATTCCTTGCAGAAAAATACAAAAGTTATGTCACCAAATTCTGTTCTGCTTTTCACAGTTATCAATCATTATACTGAGTCAAGGTGCTCTCTTTTTGTGACAGTGAGGGAGAACTAATTATTATATAGCAGACTGGAGTTAATTGAAAAAAAGTCTACATGATTCTACATGAATAGCCCTTTATTTGGAAGTTGTGCTAGAGATATGCACATCTATTTTGAACTAAAGAAATGACAGACACTACTGCCCACTCTTCATTATTTTTGTTCTTGAGTTTTTTGTTTGTTTTGGGTTTGGTTTTGCTTGGTTGTTTTGTTTTGTTTTATGGAGGTTGCAAAAAAAAATTTAAATTATGATGCAGCTATATTCATGGAGTCTAGAGGCTCTGCTGCTCCCTTACAGTGCTGTGTATGACAGAAAACTGAACCAGTTATATTGCTGCTAGTGGTATGTTAAAATATCACTGGCAGAAAAAAGTGCTTTGCATTGTGCTCTCCTGAGTATGTTGAGAGTAGCTGAACTACCTTCAGCTAAAAATAAACCTCACCATTAAAACTAGCTTCTCAGGCACAAAACTCTGTGCATAACATCTCAAAACAATGGCTTTTAAATTAAGAAACCTAATTTTCCAGAGTGGAAAAGTATAAAAACCTGAAACTTCCTATGGGTACTAATTTCTGTTAATATTTCTCAGCAGATGTCTGCAGAGAGACAACAAAACAGTGAGGAGGTATCAGCACGACATGTAATGATTGTTGCATGCTGCTAGCATAATCATTATCATGGTTTTGCATGGCAAAGGAGAATCTTTGGGGAAGAAAGAGAGAGAAATTGGTTCTACCATCAATTCCTGGAATGGGTCTTTGAATAAGATACCAAGTGGATGAGGTAGGCATGATTGCATATCAATTGCATAGCGGCAAAAGCTTAATATAAAATCTGAGTTGGTGGTCTCATGGGACCCTAAGTGTTCCAGGGAGGCTGATGAAAAGAACATTTTGTTAGTGATTGCAAGGAGAAAGCATCATTGATTTTGCTGCAGAAGGGAGTAGAAGTCATAGGCCATGTCTAAAATATGACTTGAGCTACAATCAAACTGATCAGGCAATGGATATTAAGGGACTAATAATAGATTCATTTGGGCTTGAAATGAATTTAAGACAGTTAAATGATGGTTTCTGGACAGAAAGATATTCTTGGAAAGGAGACAGAAAGAATGTATGTTATTAAGAAAGTAAGTTACATTTCAGGCTGCAGATAAGACCACTCATATGAGAGAAGAAAAAAGGGAGAACAGCAGAGAAGTCTTAATAATAGTTTGGTTCTAGATAACCCCTAGTCTAGGTTGCATCCTTTGGAGCAGATGGGTGAAACTATCTCTTGTTCGCAGTCAGAGAGGAAAACCAATTTGTACATTAATGCAGATGAAGCATGTGTAATAATAATAATAATAATAATAATAATAATAATAATAATAATGGGAGAAATACAACATTAATACTGATGCAATAAGGATCCGCTATTTAGTATGAGTTCAAAGTTATACCATGACCTTAGCAGCTCCAGCAACTACAACTAAAGAGGACAGTGACAAATGGCACTAAGTTAAACACATTCCCCAGGAAGTTATTCATGAGGTTAGGTTTGGGAAAACTATTGTGATCCAAATTAAGAGAAGGATTTGTAAGAAATGCAATTGCATATGACCAATGCTTTGAAGATCTGCTCAGGAGATGCTTGGGTTTCCTAGATGTATAGAGAGAAATTAGGTACTTTGCCTCATACTGTAATGTCAGTCATGATGCTCATCCTAAAAACCAGAGCAAGGATGAGACATAGATAATGTATCTATTGGATAATGTCTGGCTGATAATATAGTCAATAAAGAAAAAGCCTTACTTTTTACTAACAAATTTTAACTGAAGACTGTATATCTTCAACAAATTTAGCTTTTAACTGAAATATTTACAAAGGAAAAGTAATTAACCCTTAAGTGAATCAATTATTAAGTCATTAATTATGTTATCTAGAATGTATTTATTTAATTTTTAAACCATAACAGGACTCAGAACTGTAATTATGGAGTCAGCACTCCTGCTTATAGCTTTAGAATTAAGCGACTTGCTTTGTTTTCCGGTAATATCAGAGATTCAGCATTTCTGTTCAGGATATCTTCTTCAAAATTAAAAAAACAAAACTAAAACATTGTTGTAATAGCATTTTCTGAGAATTTATAAATAGATTTCTCCTGTTCATTTATGAATTTAAACAAAGATAAACAAATTTTGCAGCTAGCTGTTCATCAGCTACTATTTCATTTGTTCTTGTACAGCATCTGCACAGGACGCTCATTAAGCTTTCTGTGTGATTAAAACTCGAGGACTTTCATTTTAATAAACTACATTAGTTTTTTAGAGGAATATTTTTCTTGCCATTAGTCATTCTACTTCCTCTTTCTTAGGCCCTAATGTTCATCTAGAGAAAATAACAGTTAGCTCAGGTCTCTTTCAAAATGACTGATGATTCCCATTTATGTGACTGGAACAGAGGCACTTTGTTCTTATCAAAATGGCAGCTGCCTCTGTTGTGCTCTGGCTGAAGGAATCCTGTATTATTTATCAAGTCTGTCCGTGGCAGTCATGCTGAAAGAGGACAAGTCTGCCCAAGTTTCTCGATAAGCAATGATTTTATGAAAGAACCCTTAAAAGCAGATAAGCATTAAGTTATAGAAAATAATGACAATTTTTCCAGGATTGCTGCTTTTTTTTTTAAGACCATCTTTAGTTATGGAGCCTATTTATCAAAAAAGACAGAATCAAATACCACCATCGTGAAAAACCATATATTTCAAATTGTATAAATTTTACTCTACAATTATATAGAAACAACTACGTGTTTATCATACTCAAGAAAATATAATATAGGAATAAATTAATTCAATAGACTTTCATCATATTATTATCCTACTATATTTTGCTTTTTTTAGCTGCCAATTTTGCATCTCCTGAGTTGACAGTGAGTGTGCTGGGGATTTTTACACATTTCTGTAGTGCTTTGACCATGTCAGCAATATACATTCTCAATGAGGATCCCAGTTCTGAAATCATAAAACTATTTATATGCACTTTTTAATAAAAATCGCTATGTTACAAAGACATCAATTTCTCCCTCTAAAAGATAATGGCATATAGGGAGATTCATGCAATCAACTGTTTTATGCTCAGAAATACTGATATGTGTCAGGTACCTTGACTTTTTCCAGGTGATCCTGCAGAGAGTCGATGAGCAGATCCCCCACTGGCTGCCAGGACCCCTTGAATGCCTCAGCCTGGCGCAGCTTCAGGTCCAGCTCATCCATGGCCTCCTGGAGGCCCTGCAGCCTCTCCAGAGCATCGTCAATCTTCTTTTGCCAGTCAGCAGACTGTAGATTCAGCTTATCCCACTCAGTCCTGACCTCATCTGCTTGCCTTTGCAGAAGTTTGGGGACATTGTGGGCTCTCTCCTCAGGTGACAGATCTAAATGTGAAAGTGGAGAGGCTTTTAGGACATATTCTGTCTTAGAACTAATGCAGTCGCCATCCAGACAGGTTAAAATCTCAGTAAGAAACTGCTCAAGCAAAGGTACCCGTGAAATTTGCTTTATTAATGTATTCTTGTTTCAAAATATCTTTAAAAGCTTAAATCTTGCCACCATAAAAATCAGCAAAATCTGCATTTAAGTACATAAAAGTATTTTGAAACATGCAAGGTGTAGCTAGAAGTTTATCAACTGATTCAGCACAATTTTTCTGCACATAGATAAATATTAATCACTGTGAAGCTTTTGCTGCAATTAGGTGGATTTGGGATCTCCTGTAGTACCGAAACTACAAGGTGAATTTTAGCTTAAATTGCAGCTTTGAGCCCTCTAATGAGGCTATAATTATAGACAGGTCCTGAAGGTTTAAAGGCAGTTTCAAAATCTGCTTATAAATATGCATGTCTATTTAGTACCACAGTGTTCAGAAGGATTGCTAAGGCTTGCTTTCATCTATATTTTTAGCTTAGTTTCTGAACGCTGGCATTCAGCTCGGAGTGTAAAAGGAATGCTTTCAGAGAGGCTGGCAGGATTTATTTAATCATCACTGATCATCACTGATCTTCCCAGCAATGTGTTATTACCCTGCTCTTGCTTCAATTACCTCTGGGTTCTGGGCAGACCTTCTCCAGTGCCTCCACGGGCTGCTCAGCCAGGAAGATTCGCACAGTCTCAAGGGCACTCCTGATAACAGGTTCTTTTGTTTTTAGCTCCCTCTTGAAAGTCTAGGAAACAAAATTATTGTAAGTGGATCTATAAGGAAATACCAAGGCAGAATATCAATGTCAGAACAAAATTTCCAGCAACAGCTTCCACATGTGTATGACAAGGAGCAATAAAACACACACAGAAAATGAAAATAATCGGCTTTTGCTTAACCTGAAATCATATTGTATTCAAAAGAGCAAATGTGCTCTTGGCATACTGCATTTTTCTTTCTTCAGCCACAACTCCTTTTACTCTTTTACTCTTTTCTACACCTTGAGTTTAAGGGACTACAAGTAAGATACTCAAGATTAGTATTAGCTTTGGTAGGTCACTGAAAGTGCACATATCTCAGTTTTTATTTAGTAATTTCTCTATTTTTGTTAGTGAGAATATAAGAGTCTATTAGGCTGATTCCAAATGGACACGACACAAAAATGCAGATGAAACCCAGCCTGTAGGCTGAATTTTGAAGAGCATCGGCTCTTCTGCATGTTGCAGTGAATTTATCTAAATGGTCCTTACCACTGTTTTATTGCAATATTTTCTGCTGTATTTATGAAATATTGTTGAATACATACAGTTTCAAGCTGCATAGAGGTAAAATATGCAGGTAATTTAATAGTAGAGTGTAACACAAAACACAATACTGCAAAAAGGAGAGCCATATGCCACGGGTTGAAAACAGATATTTTACTGCAGGGATTAGAAAATTCTCTTTACAACACCAGCATTATATGATTTTGTAACATAATAAATGCACCAATTCAGTCAAATTAATTATTAAACAAAATTTGTATTTATATGAGAAACTAATGAAGGATTATAAATTCAATATTTAAAAATTCATTACACTTTGAATTATATTTGATATGTGACTCTCTGTACAGGAAACACCTACCAGAACTAATAGTGGGAACATATACAGATTATAATATGAGAACTCACAGGTAAAATGTTCTTAACACATTTCAGGAAAGTAAACTTCAGAAAAACACCTACATTATTCTACTATAAACATTTAAATACACTTTCTATTAAATGGCAAAGAACTGACCAAAGGGTTTGTAGCTGCTCTTGGGAAAACCCTTAAGCAAAGTCTGCTTTGTTGAAGGAAATATAAAAGAAAAAAATCTTCATTTTGTGTCAAGGACAATAATGGGACTGGAATCTTTTCACAGAGTCTATCTGCTGTCATAAAAGAATCTGTCATTTGATTAATACCTGAGATAAATATTTCAAACAATCATGTTGACCTTTAGAAACAATACCTATTTTCACAAATTAAGATGTGTACTGTATATTAACAAGTAAGCTACCACTGGACATTTTTTTGCATAAAAACTGAGTGGAGTTACTACAGGGCTGAAAGAAAAATGTCAAGCTTAGACATTTTTAGGTCTATAATTCTTATAATTCATACTTGATTCTTGCATGAAGTGCAATAGAAAGAGGAACTATAATAAGGTTTTTTCATGCCTCTAAATGAGGAAAATCTACTCCTTTAATTAGCCTTTGTGTTCATCTCACATCATTCTGTCCCACTAGAATGGTGTGGCAGGTCTGCAGGTCAAGTGAGCCAGCAGGAAGCATAACTTAAAATCCAGCACAGTAATTTCCATGGACTGTGTGCTTTGCTCTCTGCTGATTGTATTAAAAGTAACATCAACAGTCAAACCCACTTAAACCAGTGTTTTTTAAGCATTAAATGGTGGAACAGCTTAAAGATATAATATGCTTTAGAAATGTTTCCAAAGACGTACTACTTCTCAGTAATCTCTGTGCCCCAAACCAGTCAAAAAGGAAGAACTTGCACAAAGGTCTGTTCTGCAAACACACACCAACAGCAGGAATAAGTCACCAATATTCCAGGGGAGCTCAGAAATACACTGATGTGGAGAATAGTTAAAAGCCAGAAACCCCTCTGAACTATGCATTTGGGAATGAGTAAGGACTTCTGTAAGGACTGCTGCTGTAGACAAGTCACCCATGGCTATGTACATGTGCACACCAGGAGGAGGACAACAAAATACCTTCTTTCAGCTTGTACCATTTTTTGCAGAAAACTACAGCAGTCAAATACACTGAGAGGCATTATCTTTCTAGAAGAGGTTTAAAGCCACAGTCCTCCTGTAACTCTTGTGCAACAGAAGGAGAACATATGTGCAATGAATCCCATAAAGCCTGTGGGCAGGAATCATTGTATCTTCCTCAAAACAATACAGAAATGCTAATGGGAACTTTCTGACTTTGCACACTCTGTGTTTTGTCACATACAGAAAAGGTGCCTTCTTTATCAGTAAAGGAAAACTGAGACAATGTGTCAAACTTTTTTCTCCCCAACTTTTCTAGTCTGAATGTTGGAGCTGTTGGAGGCAGTTACAGTCTATAAATTCCGAGTTATAGAATAATACACAGTATTTACAGTTTCATCTCTTTCCCTACTTTTGATCTGCAGATTTCTACCAAATTAAAATATATTTCAATTAAAGAAATTTGAAAAGGAGAGGATGAAAAAAACCATGAGGCTGAAGCAGTGGCACAGAACAGCATTAAAAATAATGAATTCTCATTTCATACTAACCCATTCCAAACAAAAGTTCTTACTGTATGAAGATAAAGCTGCTTTTGGAAAAAAGTTTTGTTGTGAAATATGTATACACTACCAGTAAAAATCATAAATAGCAACATTTTCTCTTTTTTTTTTGGAAGGAAAAAAAAAAGGAATTTATCTATCTAGAGCCCTGACAAATACATCTTTATAATAACTAGACCATCACTGAAAGCAGAATTAGCCTAAATGAATGTCTAATGTACAACTAATGATTGCAGGCTAATTTCATTGAATTTCTTAACTTCTTCCACACTTCTTGGTGACTGTAGAGGAAATCGAATACGCATAATGCATGACCTGACAAAAAAGTAAGTAAACTACTTTATTTAAGCATGTCTATTTGTCATCAACACTACAGCAGTAATGGCATTCTGTCCACCATTTAATAATGCATATATTGATCAACTCATCTCTGACCTCTACCACCTCATGAGTGTCCTTAAATCTCTTTAAATGAAAAAACAATGATTGTTTAAATTGAAAAATGAAAACATAATGAGAAAAAGAGTTGCATTAGTAAAACTAAAATAATCTGTCTTATTTAAAAACTAGGAATTTTGGTTTTCAATGTATTTTAAAGAGTACAATTATACTAATTCAACACATTTGCCTAACAGAATGCTTTTCAAAATATGGGGTTTGTCCTAATTGTTAGAAGTAGATATCAACTGTGGACCCATAATTGGTCAGTGTGTTGAAGCAGGAACTGTACTCCTCCTTAGGCAGTCATGCTACAGATTTCATGTGAAAGGGTTTCCATGGAATTGTAATAAGTGCCTTCTATGTTCAGAAATGCTATTTATGCTGTTAATAAAATCACTACACAGCAAATGAGGCAACTCTTAAAAGAATGAAAGACATAGCAGGCAATCTGCATGATGCCTGAGTTACTTAAATTAGATAAACAGTAACATGCACACAGTTGTTAATTCAATTTCACTAAAGCAATATTTTGATACTTAGTAAAACAAAAGTAAGATAATTAAGTAATGTTTTGAAGAACAGGAGTATTTTTTATCATTGACTAACAGCACCACTACTCCTCCCCACACATTCTAAGACTATGGAATAGAGACAATTTCTTCCAATAATTGAAAAAACTGACCTACTATATGTATAAGTTCAAACAAATAGCAGTTATGTGGGTGTATTTGGGACACATTCCAAATTTCCTTTTCTAAAAAGCACCTCACATTTACAACACAACAATGATTTTAACTGCATGGATACCCCTGTTCTCAGTTGAGTTCAAGCTCGCCTCTGGCACAGATTCAAGCATTTGAAATTTTCATCTGAATCCTACTACTAAAATTTTTAAGGCAAATCTTGGCAACTAGGAGCACTCAAGTGGTAAGAATTGACTCCTTTTAATCTCTTTAGTGAATCTCTTTTTTGTGGTATTTCAGATGCTCTTCTGAATGACAGAGAGGTTAAATATGTTTGCTCCTCCTTAAATTTTACCTTTAAGGGAAAAAAAATAAAATCAGCTTGCAACACTTCTTTAGAAAAAGGATTCAGGCATAAAATCATGTTGGCATTCATTTCTCAATTGAATCAGTTAAATTGCATTTAAATAGTGTTCCCCTGATGAGGCTTATTCACTTATCAAGTGAAGAACTTAGCTGGGTTCAGTTCTGGCATCATCTGACAAAAACAATCCTTCACAGAAGGAAAATGAATTATACATATGAAGAAAGACCAAAACTGGACGTTTTAGTCAATTAAAAGGTTGGTCAGATCTGCTAGATGCTTCTCTAGTTTACTGAACACTAATTTTCACAAGTGACATTCAAGAGAACAAAATGAAGGCTCAGCAGATTCTTTTTCTCAAGATCAACACACAACTACTGTTTAGTTTCACATGCAACACCCTGAGAGCTAAGCTCTGCTCTTAAGCAAAGGCCCAAACCTCTCAGCTTTCCAGGACTGGGCTCCAGTTTTAAGCTTGATCATTGTACAGTTGTGAAAACATTTGAAAACATTTTTCTTATGTTCTGAAATCAGCTAATCTGTTCATTCTGATATAGCCATCGTATATCTGCTGCTTTAAAAGAAACTTTTAGAGTGACAAAATCCATAATGCTTGGGGGAAAAAAACCACCAACCAACCATCCAATCAACCAACCATCCAATCAACCAATCAACCAACCAACCAACCAACCAACCAACCAACCAACAAACTAACCAACTACCAACCAACATGTTGCAAACATAGATTTTGTCAACAGCAACCCGAAGTCAACTTCCATGTTGACTGTTTTTCCTTTCTCCGTCAGAGACAGTTGAAGATCAGACAAGGCAAATTTTCATTTCATGTATTCTGTTATGTTCTTTTTTACCACAGGGAATCAGCATACCTACACTCATGCTTCTGAAGGGCTACAGAATGGGAAAAGGAAAAAGATCTATTTCTAAAAGGAACTAAAACATTCTAGCTTTGATATGAGACAGGATGACCAAAGCTCTGTATTATGTACCTGCAAGTGGCAGAGAAGGTAAAAAAGAGAACTGAGATCTCTTTTGTGAACTCATTTTGCCTCTACTCATGGTATCTTAATTTTATACAATAATTCTCATCCCTTAAAATTCCAAATACTTCATTAGTTTGGTGTGTGACAGAGACATCACTGAAGATTTCACCACTGAAGACTTCACCACTGAAGACTTGCCACTTTTATGGTGAATTCTTGGAAACCCTTAAACTGCTTAGAGAGCTATATACAACACTAAAATAATATAAGAAGTAATTTCTTTAGATAAAAAAATATTTCTTTGTCTCTTTCAAAAAGGAGAAAATGTTTTCAAATACTTAAATATTATTTAGACGGAAAAAGCTTTGTTGTAACAATTCTATAGGAATCTCTCTCTAACTCTTGTTTTGGTTCAAGAGTTGTCTTCGGAGAAAGAATTTGAGTTAATGTCACACTGAGTTAAAGCAACATCTATATTGCTTCTTTCATCCTGATATTCTGGATGGCCTTTAAAACTGCTTTATGGAAGTTGCTACTTTATGGCTAAAAGAGACCTCAGGCTTCTCCTAACTTTCATGGTTATATATAACACATCTCAACTTTCTTAGGGGAAAGGTGAAAAAAGGAAAGGTGCTGCCCCATCAAGTCGTGGATGTTTTCACCTCACTGTCTCTGTGATGGTGCTCTAAGTCCCACATAAAATTTTGTGAGAAAGACACATCCTACACATCATGTCTCCAGAGGGCAGACCTAGGAAATGTGACGAAAATGCCCCTTGCAGAAATGCATTATTATTATCTTAGAAAAATTTGCCGCTGAGAGAGACAGAGATGTTTTTTGTTCTTTCCCTTTTGGTTTCTCAATCATTCAGTGAAGATTGGTCCTTGACAAACCATGTTGACACTACTTCCCATCAGTTTGTTGCAGTAGATGAATGCCTGTGTACCTATGGAAAAAGCAATGTCTGACTTGCACTTCCTGACTTCTCACAAACTCAGGGTCTTAAAGCAGTGCAATATGTCATGTTTGCTTTGCAAATTTGATCTCATTATTTGTTCTCATATATTTCCCTCCCCATGAGAAAGGACAATATGTTAGAGCAATATTTATGCACAGCTACCTGATGAACAGAAAAAGAACTGATCCTATTTTTTTGTAAAGCACCATTTCACATTTCTCCATTAAACAATAAAATCAGAGGTTTAGGAACTTTAGAAATAATGCCTTTTGTGGCAAGTTTCACAAAGAAAGTTAAATATATACAGCACAATGCTTTGAGAGGACGATCAGTGCATTTGGAATATTCTTTTCTCATGAAATCAAGCTGACAGACTGATAATTTAAATTTTTTAATAAAAATTACATTTGTTTGAAATAACTTTTCAGATAGTACTCTGAAGCATAATTGGACATCAAACAGGAAGTAAAAACCTCCTATGATGTCATTAAAGACACATGGAGATGAAGGAGAGGAGAGCTTGAATGTATATTGAACAATAGAGGTACTTGAACTGTGATTTCTCATTCAGACCTGAACAGACCTCAGTGGCATATGAAATTCAAGACTGTTTAGGTGAAAGAAGACATTGGGTTAGCATCAGACTGGTGTGAATTGATTAAACACAGAAGACATACTTTAAGCATACCCTCACCACAACAAAAAATCAGTGTGAATCTTTGTATGAAGAATTATTCTTGAAGTATTATTCTGGGGGTTGCTTATTTAGTGGGTTTAACAAAAAAAGCCAAACAACTTCAAGAGTACAGGTGCTCTATTTAGGTTCTCTTTTAATACCAATCTTAGTCTAGAATGGTCCCCCATATGATGCTCTGCTATGGTCTTTCCATAAGAATTTCCTGATGAAACCAGTATGAACCACAGACAGTTATCACGACAGTTTCATGGTGCAGAGCTGTGCAATAGAGCTGATACCAGCTACTCCTGTCACAAATGTTCCCAATATCCAAACTAGGATTTCAAAAAGTATACATGAGGTTGGAATGCCTGATCTAGAAAAACAATCAGAACTAATTCTTTAATCCTCAAGAATTACTAGGTTAGTAATTGTTCTGACTATGAAATCTGCCTGTCTGTGACAGGTCTCTGAAGGTCATGGGCAGTAACACCTCCTTCTCCAAAAGGCTGATTTTCTCTGCTGTGTTTGAGAGCTATAGCTGGAATTCTTTCCAACAAGGACTGTGTCATGTAGCACTAGCCAGCAAAGGGAAAAACGTGACCAAAAGATGATTTAAAAAACCCCCAACATACCCGATGAATGTCATTCTGTTTCTGCACAGCGGGGAGATCTCCACCAATGGGTGCTTGCTGCTTCAATTCATCCTCCTTCAACTGCAGCCATGCCAAAAGCTCCTGAAGAGAGAGATGTAATCGCTTCCACTGGTCAGTACTGGCTTCCAAATGGGACCTGAAAACATGTGTTAAATATAAGATAGATTCAGGCACAGTGGAAGTAAAAACCAAAATCTACAAGCTTATTTACTGAGCAAGATCCTAGTGTTTCATTAAGTTAATGATTTTTGAATAGTTTCAGTAGCTTTGAATTAGATTCTGGCAACAGAGATTTAAATTTGGTTCCACAGTCCTGGCTTTTTTTCACATCTCCTGATTTTTGTTTTTGATTGGTTGGGGGTTTTTTGCTTTTTAGTTTCCCTCTTCAGCAGTGAGTAATGGCTGTGCTGAATTGTCAGTCTCATTAAAAGTGCACAAATATCATCCAGGACTAGCATGAGAAATGTAGTCATCACATAAGACATTACCAGGACATTATTTACCTGAAATGTAGAGAGTAGTTTCCCAACTCAGTGAAGAGCAAGCATTTCTCTAAGCCACTACACAAAACATTCAACTTACATAAGATTCATTCTCCTAATTTATTAAAACAAGAGAACCAATGCCATTCTTTAAAGAAAAATCATGAGGAAATTGTTAAAGCCAATAGAATTCTCATACAATATCCAAATTGTCAGTGCCATTTAAACAGACATATGAATGAAGCTATTTGAAACACTGGGAAAATTAAAAGACAAAATAGCATTTTATGCAAAAAAGGTCTCCATAAGGACATTTTTAAAATATTTCCTCTGTATATGCATAAATTTGGTTTTTGGAATCAAGTATTGAGCTTATAAATTTCAGCAACTCTTTTCTGTGGCTGGACTGATAAAATCTTCACTTTTCTCTGTACCATAGATAAACCCACTAAAATTTTGCCTCTCTGGACTTATGAATATGCTTTTTAAAAATTTCTGGTTAGGGAAAAAATCCAATTTTTACCTCCAAGTAACATATGAAATCCTCTTAGTAACTCAAACAAAGGGAGCATTACATAACAGTAAAGTGAAAAAGAGTGCTGGGAAATAATGACAAATTTTCTTTTATTTCATACATTTCTGTTTAAGTTCTGGCTTTGTTCATACAACATTTATCTTCTTCTACAGTGATTGCACATAAAATCATTCTCTTCTAACACTAAAAATTCTACTCCTATACCTTATATATAATGTTCTATAAAGAAATGTGAAAAATGTGGACTCAGCATTTTTGCAAACCTTATTACTTAGTTTGGATATGGAAATGATGAATTGATGAAGGTAGGGACAGTTGCATTTCTCTGAAATGCTCTGTGAATCCTGTCTTCTTTCCAACCTCTTACATCAAATAAAGTGGCAAGGAAAGAGAAAGGAAAGATCAGCCACACACTGTCAGAAAATTCAGCAGCTCTCAAAGTGTGTGAGCTAATGCAAAATCTTCTCTTTTTTCAAGCTTAAAAGCTACATGTGAAGGACACACACAGATCCTACATGTGAAGGACACTCCTAGACCAGGCCTTTTGATCTGTTCTCTCACAGGGCATCTGGGAGCTGGGGTAAAACTGCTTCACAGCAGGGGGAGGCCAGTCCTGCAGGCAGTGAAGTCTGGAGAAGGCACTGCAAGCTAAAAAATTTAGATTATACATATGCTTATATATTATAAATTATTTACAGTTAGGGTGGTGAGGCACTAGAACAAATTGTCCAGAGAAGCTGTGGATGCCCCATGCCTGGAAGGGTTCAAGGGCAGGCTGGATGTAGCTTTGAGCAAGCTGAATGTGTCCTTACCCATGGCAGGGGTTGGCACTGGATGATCCTAACAGTCCCTGCCATCCCAAACCATTCTTTCATTCCATGATACCTCTGAAAGGAGCAAGGGGGAGAGAAGCTGGGATATTTATGGAGAGCTGCAGGAGGCAACAACCTAAGCAAGGACCACAGGATTTTAGGACAGGAGACAGACAAGGAGCCAAGTTTCTGATTCAGGCTAATTCCCTTGTCTCATATCTGTCTTGGCATAGGCAAGCTTCCACCTCTCCTGGAGAAGGGCAGCAAATGGAGGCAAACATTTCTTCCCTGCTTCCCCTGGATTTACAGGGAAAAATGCAAAAAGAGTGACCTGAAGGGGTTGTGTTACTGCTGCTGTACTCTGACCTTCCTCAGCTGGGTGATTTTTTTTTTTCCAGAGCCTGTCTTGTTCTGTTCTTCCTTCTTCAGGAATATAGGTTTATACATGCACACACCAGTGTACATTATAAGCATACACTCATGTATTTATGAGTGTGTCCAAGATGTGCAGACAAAAGAGATAATACTGAAACAGTATAAAAATATTTATAAGAAAGAAAGTGTTTATTAGGGCAAACTGTGCTGACATATCAGGATGAAAGACAGTTAGGAATGGAAAAGAGCTTGGCTTCTCTTTAATATCTACCATATATTTTATCTAATGCATTTAGAAAAGAATGCCCACCCAGGGTCTTCTGGGACTGATGTCTGGAGAACATTTCATATGTCTTCTCTAATCCCTCTTTTGTGCAAGCATTACTAGTTACGAGGAAATGTATTCCGTTCTGTGCTATGGATAGAAAAGCTCCAAACAGGCAGACTGGGAAGAGCCTTTTCATTTAGTCTCGTGGCCAGCAACACTTAAACTGAATGTCTGACAATCTAGGAATTGTTTCTTATCCTAAGCACTAAGTTATTGAAGACCTTAAGCCTTTTATTGGAAGCACAGATTTTAAAGGGAAGGTTTGTTGCTTTGAATGTGCAGTGCAGGAAGTCACTGTGATGTAACTGGAGCTTACTAGTTCTGACTCAGTTAATGACAACAATACATTAAACTGCAAAAAATGAAAGGTAGAACAACCCATACATTTATTACTGATATTTGGACAGCTGACAATTTTTTTTTATCTCACAAACCACTGTATTTGACCATGTTCATGGGTAAAATGCATGCGAACAAAAAATCTCAGACACTTTGAAGGGTTTTACTCCTCTTCCTTTGCTCCTCAGAAGGAAAAAAAAAGGAGCACTATGTCTCTTTTTCTTTAGTTAGGAATGTCATTTCAACATCACAGCCTTCATTTATTTTTAATGATTGATGATACGAAGATGGTTTTTGTCATTACACACCCTGACCTCCCTCAGGACCTGAGCTGAAAAAAGCGAATATTTCATACATTACTTTGGAAAACACTTCTGTCTTTTGCTGCCCTCTGAACTACCACCAACACAAGCAAGTGAAAAAATGAAAAAATGCCCAAGAATGTGTGCAGCTGAGCTGGGCTGCCTATTGCAAAAGCCATATTTCTGGAGAAAAGTTTCCAGGACAATTTCTTTTGAAATGAAACCTTCAGTCCATTGAAGCCTGAATGATCACGTGATAATTTGTAATGTTACCATCTATTATATTTCTCCTTGCAAACAAAAATGTTTCCTCTCGTGATACTACCTATGGATTTCTTTTACCCCTAGATTTTATTTAGCAATACTGTCCACTCCCTGACAACAGTTAAAATCTTAAATAATTTGTCTTCTCATTTGTGAGGATATTTTTAGTTTTGCACTAGAAACAGAACTCTTTAAAATGAAGCTTATCATAAATATTGGCTGTTTAATCACTCTCTTTCATGACTCACTGATAAGTCATACCCAGTTCTAGAAAAAGTCCACATTTAGATGGGGTACAGTTACTGCTTCTTTCTGTAATTACAAAACTTCATCATATTCCTCAAACCCTAATCCTCTATTTTCATTTTCACACCCAAAAACCTAATTGTTCTTACAAAGTTAAGCCAACATCCAAAGCAGCACAAATAATTTCAAAATAGACAAAAACAGTTTGAACAGAAACAAAATTAAACCTTTTTACTTGCATTTTGTAGCATTCCAATATACCAGTGATAGGCTTTTGCTTAGGTTCAGGTCCTACCTAATGTTTAGAGATTTCTTCCTAAGTTCACTCCATCTGAGGTTCATGTTGTCCAGACGTCTCTGCAGCAGGGTTGCATCCTCAGAGCCTTCCAGGGACCTCAGAATTTTCTGCCCATTTTCATCCAGGTTGTGAAAGATGTCAGTGTGAGCATCAATTTCTGCCTGTAGTTCCTATGGAAGAAATAGAAAACAATATATCTGATTCCTTAAAAAAACACAGAAACTATAATTTTTCAAAAGAGTGGAAAAATCCTCAGTGCAGCACAGAGCACAGGTTTTGATCACTCCTTTTACAGCAATATCATGTCCTGTATACAAAGCCATGTTTCCCTTTCACATGAAGGCCATTTGCATTGAATATGACCTTTTTTTTCCACATAGAGCATACTGAACAAAATTTAGAAAGCCAGAGGTGTAGCCTTTGACAAGCAACAAAGCAAGGACAAGATTAACTGTGCTGATGTGAAAAAAGCAAAGAAACAAAATCCTCAGGGTCCCAGGTAAATCTGACCTGCACATGATACGTCTTCCTGTGCAACATTTTCAGTTTGAGCTGGGGACTGCAACACTGGTCCTGCTGCATGGCAATTCCAAGGAATCTAGGAGTCTGCAGCAGCTGGGCTTTGAAATGCCAAGTTCACTTACATTCTGTTGACAGAACGCATTTTGGAGCACGGGCCCCAGCAGTCAATAGCAATAAACAGCCACTTTGTGCTGTATCAAAACACTGGTTGGGGCCACGGCTGTAGGAGGGCCTGAGAATAGCAAGGACCCAGAATATGCAACTGGCAGCTCGTGTTGAACAGCCAACTTTTCTTATCGCCTCGTAACTGCAGGCCAGCTCGAAATTTTGAATTCATTTTTTCCCCCTCATTTTTAGCACGGCTGTTTCTGCCAAAAGAACATTCTTTAGAGAGCTGCCTGGTACCAGCATTCCTGCCTGCCCACACACTCAATGCAGCCTTTGTGTGCTGGCTGCCCTTCCCCAAGACGTTCGCATGCTGCAGCCCCACAAGGTCAGATTCATTTGCAGAGAACAGTGGTTGAATCGAGGTCATTAAATGGAATAAAAATAATAATAATAATAATTCCAGCACGTACATGAATGAGCATACATGTACTTTATATGCAGCCACGTTTGCACAGAAATACTTTTACTTTCAGACAAAGAAGCACACAAAGACACAAAGAAATAATGAATAGTGAATAAAGCTCCACATTTTCTCCTGGGATGCTGGAGCACTAAGATTTCTGGTGGTGGTTTCTTGCTGCCTGAAATGGGAGTGCCAGAGATAAAGTGGGGAAGAGGAAATGATTTATGGAATTTGAGAAAAAGACCCAGCACTAACTGAGCATCACAGAGAGTCCCCAGTGGAAATTTGTTGCAGTTTCCTTCAAAAGAATGACTTTGAAAGAGGGGAGCACACAATCTGTCTACTTGGTGTGTTCTTAATTGAATTGGTTTTATTTGATATTTTAAGTGCAATGTTAGCTGCACTGAATCATGAGCAGATTGCCCTTGTTCACCTACTGCTGTTCCAAATGTCCTTAACTGGATACCTTTCACAGCAATGACTAGCAGAATATTTGGGGAGGTTATAAGGTGCAGCAACATCTTTGGTACACAGTAAGAATCCTTCTCCAACTATTTTACTTATCTATTGTCATTCAAGCAGTAAAGTACTTAGGAATGAGTTTGATGCACATCAGAGGTAACTCTGCAGAATGCAAGTGTATTATTATAAATATTGCATTTCTTTATTGTTGTTCGGGCAATCGATGTTTTCAAAAATGGCATTATTAAGGTACATAAAAATGTACTATATTCCAGGTATGAATATCTTTACTTGAAAATGTGTATTTTATTTCAAGTCTGAATGTTTCTAGTTTCAGCTTCCAGCTGTGATACTTAATTTTTGTTCACTTGAATGAAGAATACCCTATTACCAAACTTCTTTCCTTCCATGTAGGTATTTGGAGATATTATTTAAACTACGTAAAGTATAACAATACTGATGTAAACAGCTTAAACAAGATGTAAGAAAGGATAAAGCTCACAGAAAAAAAGTTAACTGTTAATGTCTATATAGTTCTAAGGTCCTCCTACATTTAATAAACAATAAATCTACTATTGGACAAAAGAATTACATGCACTACCTGTTGCTCAAAATTCTAAGTTTCAGGGTAGTGATGGAATCACCAAACTTACAAACTTGTTCCTTTTCCTTGGCAAGAACATGTGCCATGGAACATGTTGAATAACTATTCCCAGCAGGAAACTGTCAAATCTATGCCCTCTTGGTATTTTACCACACATACACTCATAGCAATACATAAGACAAATTGAAGGAAAAAAACCTTTCCACGTTTTTCTTGTGTTTAGAAAATGTGTCTTATAATTCTACAAAATTTATTTCTTTCTCCAGACACATACATCATTTTGAAATAAAAGCAAACCCCATCCTTTTTTTTATTTCAGAATACCACATAGTATCACAAAACCTCTGGATGGCTAAGTGGGCAATGAACATGAAAAGTGAAGTATTCTCATCAAAAGCTTAATATTCAAGACTGAATTTTCCTTATTCCAAATTACTTGTGTGTACTGCATTGCTTCTAATGCTCCCAAAAGCAGTTTACTGCAGCTATGCAGGAAACCTACACCGACAGAGAAGCACGAAAACAACAATGATATTTTCTCCATTTAGGTTGGTGCATTTCAGAACCTTTCTTTGTGACACTTACAGATCCCAAGAGAAGCAGAGAACATATAAGAAAAAGATCTATATACCTTTTATTTGTTTTCTGAAATAAATAAATCCATGTTTTAAAAACACAATTCTTTTTCTTGACAACAGCAAAGCAGGAAGAGCTATTAATCTCAAAAATTGCTAAAGTATTTGCAAAAGCATGCTGCCATTACATGTCATACCAAGAAGCATAGCATATAGACTAAACATATATTATTTATTTCACTTTCATATTTTCCAATGTGTTCAAACTCATGAAAAGACTACAGAGGATAAAAAAAATCAATCCTGGTACAATTCTACTGAGTTACAGTTGGAGTGCATGCTGCATTTTTGCTGTAGTTGTTATTACTGAGACCGTGCTGAAAATGGATTGTCTGTCTGCTCTTAAAAAGAGCAGAGAGCGAAATGAAAAGCATCTTTTTGATCACAAGTTACTCCTTAGAGTGAGCTGAACTGCCTGGAAAGAACTGCAACTCCATTAGGTGCTGAGTGAAGTCCTCCTTTATTAAGATGAACTATACAGTTAGATGACAAAAGGCACCATAATATTTGTTTGTAAAAACTGAACTGAACATGTATTGGAGGTTTCTACACATTTAAAAAATGTGTACTTACATTATTTTATTCTGTAGAATAAGTGTGCAACTAAGATACAGAACTAGGGTGATAAGAGAGATGAAATGCATTTTGCCATGAGGAAAAAAATCTTGTTGGGCAAAACAGGGTGAGGAAATTTTCTCTGGCTGTTTCACTTTTGTCCTGAGCTCTTGCAACCACCACACACGATTTCAGAGAAGTACACTAAAGTGGTCAGTGAGCACACCCAATGCTCCCAAAAAGCTAGGGGATGAGTGTATTTCTCACTTGGCCAATTCAGTTGTACCCCCTTGGAACTCCTGCTCCCATTCTCCATGGAAGCACAGATCCTCACTGCCCTAATTCCTTTGGTAGGAAGAAGAAATTCACCTGTGGCTCCACAGGTTTTATTTACACAGAGCCCTGCTAAGCACAGCTGAGCTGTTGCTGTGAAATCCAATGTACTCAAAGCTCTGTCAGCTTCCACCCAGCACAGCTAGTCCTGCAAGAATTCAATGTGGTCTGAAACAGTTAATCAGTGTCAATATCCTTCATATCCCACATGCAATATATAGACAGGACATACAAAGGACATGACGCATGTCAAAACCTGCCATTATTTTGGCAATGCACCAGAGAGGGATTGATAGTCTGGAAGTAAAATGAAGCCCTAGTAAGAAGGGGTTTGTTCTATTTCTTGGACTATAGGTTAGTCATGGAAAACATGGAAATCAATGCAGCGCAGATGACAAAACATTTATCTTTTATACAAGGTAGAAAAAATTCATTATGCAATAATTTAAAGAAATTAAAGGACCCTAGTTCTCCTCTATTTGCAGCTCTATAAAGCACATCTTAGCAGTTTAGCAATTGGATTTCAAATTAATTATCCCACTTGATTTCATTTAATTACATCTCAACTCCTCTAAATTTCGGATTCTGCCTAAAGCATAAACTCTGTGTGAATGTTTAGAGAGTTTGAGACGTTTTTTCAGTGCCCTGGCACACTCCAGCAGCCTTTGGAGGCACAGAAATCCATACTCAAGGCACCACTCTCAGGAACACAGCTTAGCCTCCTGTCTGCTAGACAGAGGAACAGTTTTGTGAGTGTTACAGTTCTGGAGATGTTGAATTAAGGGCACAGGAAATCAAATGCATTTTGAGCACCTGAGTGATAGATTCAGTGCAAGGTGCACTTGATCTGTTTCTTTTGTTTTTTGCAACAGAAGGCACTTTGCACTAGGCTTTACAGCAGCCTCTCCTTGTGAGCTGGTTGCTACCATTGGAACTGAAAGAAATGTATACCTTTTTGAAGGAGAATATTTGCATCTGAAGATGCTATGATTTAGATTAAGGATGGAACAAACCAGTGAAGCATTTCTGGTCCCTTGGAAGTTCTCTCTTTTAAATGTCACAGTTCTTTTAAAAACTGGTTGTTGGATTTTTTTTTTTTGCTTTTTTGGTTTTTTTTTTCCTTCTTTGATGCTCCCCATTCCCTCATCAAGCTTTTAAGTAATTTTCTCTTCCCAGTCCATAAGCAAAACTTTTATTGAGTCTTTAGAATGAGACCATTCACTGAACAATTTACATAATGATAAAAACTTCTCAAATGAGATTTAAAATATAATTAAAGGGCAGACTTACTGAGCTAAAAACATTGTTGTGAAATAGCTATACATCACTATGCCAAGAAGCCTCCTATTCAGCTAGCCTATGGCATGACCCCAATTCCAGTCTGCTATGATTACATCTCTGAGTTTCATGTTAATGACTTGATTTAAAAGAACGATAAAAAGGTCCTTTCCATTGTGAAGATAAGCTTATGAATATAATTAAGGCATTTCTGGTTTCCCAACACATTTTTCAAGATAAAAAAGGGTAAGAGCCAGTCCTCTAGAAGAGAATCAAGGGCTGATGAATGGAAGCCAAAAGTATAACTTTGCCCTATGGAAAGCAATCTGTGTAAGTTGCATCTATCATTGTTGGGGTTTAAAATTCTACAAGTCCCAGAATAAAGATGTAACCAAGCTGCAGATTCAAACGCAACTTTCATCTAACAGAAGATTAAAAAAAGCTTTCTTTAGCAAGTTGGGTCCTGTTTTCAAAAAATATTATTTTTATAAATAGGCAAAAGAGCCTTCAATTTAGGTTATATTGAGATTGCAAGAGACTTCATGGTGCATCTAAGGATGCAGCAATCTCCTGCTGACAGTAACTGCAAATGCAGTGTGGGCTTCTTGATTTCATTTACATTGGGCTGCCTCAGCTTTGGAATGATAACTGTTTATGAGCACTAACACAATAATTTCAACATGTACTTGTCTCTAGTGTGCAGATATTTATTCATAGACCTGAAATTTTGCCCATAGCACAAGGTCTTATATTTCTCCCTTGATCATAGTGAAATAATAAATTTTTTCAGACCGCTAGCAATTAATTTGTATTCAATTATTAGCTGATTTCATGTGTTTGGAAGGAATTTGTGGACTTCTTGGATATGTTTTTTGAAGACTGAGAAAACTCCTGCTTTCATTTACATGTAATGAAAATATGAATAAATATATAAAATAAAGAAACAAATGTTTAAACAAACAAATCTTTCTGCACTTATAGTTTCATTTAGGATTTTACCCTTGTCTAGAGAAATATATCCTGTTCTGATAACAGTGAATTCAATGGATATTATTATTTTTACTGTCTACTTTTCTTGTCATCATATCTAGGATGGAAACCCTAAATAGAAAGAAACATTGTGTTAGTCTGAGGTTACACTAATGAAGAAAAATTCCTTGTAGCCACAGAAATGAAGAACTTTTACTGTGCAATGTAAAATATAAATATGTATTTTACTAACATAGCCTGTACTCTCTTTCAGGCAAGCCAATCTAACAAGGCAAACAAAGCACATTTTTCAAGTAGGAGTTGCAAGTGTTCAATGTGTCAGAAAATCAGCCACCTCTACTGAGATGTCTAAGAATGGGCTCAGCTATCTGCCTTTGAAATCTGTATTTGAGATTAGAGTGAGTAGGAGGGAAACAGCATAAATGTGCCTAGAATCATACACACCATTTTCTGAAGGCAGAGCCATTACAAACCAGCAGAGTTTTCTGGGTGTTAGAGGGAGGTCTGCTCCCCCCAAATCTGCACGTCCCAACCCCTGTGCTGCAGGAATGTCTGATCCCACTCCACCTGCACATCCTGTCAGCACACTCACCCTGTCAATCTTTAGGCAAAATTTCTGCAGCAAAATAATTATGCTGTTACTTTCAGGATGTCTAATTTTTCTTCTCTCTTTCCAGAGGTCAAACAGTAACAGCACAAAGAGCATCTTCCTCTACAGGAACATTTACTTCCACTTAGTTACTCATGCAAGGTCCTAAAGTCCTGTAGCATAGTTTGCAGAGCATTTACCTCTCTTAGTTCTGCTGACATTTCAGTACATCAAATTAATCCTGCTTTCCTTTTATAACACACAGCTGGAAAGGCTGAAATACACAACTGTCTCTAGGTCTGGAGAAAAATAATCTTATGAAACACAAAAGGACAGGGTTTTGTTCTTCTTTTATCAACCAACAGTGAAAAATATCTGATATCTGTTTATTAAAAAAGGACCTTTTCTAGAAGAAAAATTATTTGTACTAAAGTAATATTTGTTTCACAGTACACCGACATGTAACAATAAGGTAACTCATGTTTTAGCACCTAGGATACTCATATATACATTCATCCTTCCCTAAATGCATGAACATATACAATCCTCTTTCAGATCCTTTTAAAACAAAAATTGAAAGCATTTTATACTTAAAAGAAATTATTTCTGTTAGAAGCATTATCCTAATTTCTTCTGTTACCAATAATTTTTGCACTCTTCTTTTCTTTTTAAAAAAATATCCTGACATTTAAAGGTTTTGTTGGTAATATTGTTGATGTCTTTAGAGAAAGAACTGGTACACCAGTTTCATAACCTGATTTTCAATTAACTAAAGAAACATAAAATCTTTTTAAAAGAGAACAACACAAAACAAAAAGCAGAAACTAGAGGCCTCATATGTTACACATCATTAAAACTGGATCAAGCAGAACAATAACTATTATGGTTTAGGACTCCTTTTAGAAGGAGTTTTTATTGTTCTATAGGTAATTAGATTTCTGTAAGGAATTTATACTATTTCAGGTGTTCTTCTCTATGAGCATGCAAGATCCACTGCAATTATCTGTTCTTAATCAGGACAAGTTAATTGGTGGGCATTATGCAAGAGGCAATGTGGGAAAAGCTGCAATGATTCTGCACTTCTTGTGTCAAATCCTCCCTACCGGAGGTGTGCTGAGGAAGGGCCAGGACGGGCAGGCACTGGGACAAAAGTACACTGCATCTCGATTTTCAGTGGAAATCCAGGCCATGCCAGTGTGGCCTCAGGATCTTCTGACTGCCTAGGCTTTGAGCAAGAGATGCCAGAAAAGCTACCCCAGAGAGAAAGCTGCTGTGCAGCAGTCAAGAGTTATCAAAGTCACTGCAACAATTGGTGTTGGCTGTTCCTGTCACAACAACACAGAACTCACCAAGTGTTGGTTGGTTCACTCATTAACACCAGCTGGCTTTAAACTGCCGTGAGGAAAGTTGGTTTTACCTCCCTGCTGATGTTTCAGCTGCAAGGCTGCTCAGTGTGAGGGGCACCTCACGTGTTTGAACACTCAGTGAGGAGCCAACAGGACAAAGCTTCCCCTTGTGGCTCCCCTCTAAATGCACCAGGGGCTCAGGCAGCCCTGAAGAGCCTCTGCCAAGAGGGCTGGCACAGCCACAGAAGGAGCTGTCAGCTCAGGACAGGGTGGCTGCAGAGAGGAGCTGCCACCAGCTGCAGGAGGTGGGGAATGTGATGCCACCGCCTCTCTCCGTGGGCTTTCCCTTCTGACCCTCAAACCCCTGAGGATTTGGGGTTTTCCCTTCTGACCCTCAAACCCCAAATCCTCAGCCTGCTCACACCAACTCTGGCCACACCACCAGGGCTTCTGTCACTCTGGTTTTTTGAGATTCTCTAAAGCCTTCTGATGTTGACATTCTTGTAGCGAACTTTCTCACACACTTTCTGTAAATAACTCATTGTTTTGCATTCCTTTATGGAAGAGAAGAGAGTTGATGGACTGTTGGTTAAACCAGTGTCAGGGGAGAGGTGTCACTGTCACCCTCCAATCCACTGTCACCTTTGTAAAACTATAAATGTTGGAGTCAGAAAATAAACTGCCTCTTTTCTTCTTCACCCTGAGAGCGGTGTGTGCGTGTGTTCTTTCGTGTCCTACAGCGACAGGCTTCCACCTTTAAACCTGTACTGTGTCAGTACCCCAAACTCAACAGCTGAATTAAAATGGGTAACATTAATTGAATTAATTAAAATGCTGTGCTGCCTTGCTGTTGCTGCCCTGCCCTCTGAGGTGTTCAAGCATTCCAGCTGCTGCTGGGGAGGAATTTGACAGAATGGTCCATCCTCATTAGCTTTCAGCTCTAAGTTCCATAACTTTACTTTTTTCTCAATAAGCTGAACCACACCAGAATCATGTTCTTCATGATTTATTTTGGGTGCTTTAATAAT
The DNA here is from genome assembly GCF_963513975.1 of Fringilla coelebs. NCBI lineage: Eukaryota > Metazoa > Chordata > Aves > Passeriformes > Fringillidae > Fringilla > Fringilla coelebs. The sequence goes on along the minus strand of NC_140029.1, from coordinate 11,387,266 downwards.
GTATGTTGACTGTCTTGAAATAAGCAAATAACTGGCAAAAGTTCAGAGCCTGAAAAAAGAATTAATTTTTAACAATATCCTTCAAAATAGCAACTTTAACTATCATATTGATTGGTCTCTCTGTGGCAGTCTAACCATGTTTTGCTGCAGCCAGAATTCAAAAGCAAAATTGAACAGAGCTCCTGTACCAAGGGGTCTCTGAATAAGATTTACAGTCTGAAAATAATTATTTGGTATTTTCTTGGATTTACTAGCAAGAGGCATGTACTGCCACAGTAAAAACAGTATCAGGTTAAAATGGCAATAACACTGAAAAAAATAATGATATCACCAGCAGAGTCTGACATGAGATAAACTCGTATCTTAACATTTTTTTAGAAGACAGGTTACTTGGGGTGAAAACTAACTTCTGTTCATGTTTTTTCAGTTTGACATTAAAAAAAACCCAAATAATTTGAATCACTGAGTTTGTCAAATCCAGCAACTGAAAAGAAATTCACTTGTTCCTATCTTCTCCTCATTACAGTAAAAGAGAAATAATTCCACTATCATAACAAAATTAAATTATTTTAATTCAGTAATCATACTGGTCAAGTCATGTAAGTGTTTTCATCTAGATCTGGATAAGACAACCAGCTCCAAGATCCAAAGGCAAGAAGGTAAGAAAAGTGAAATGCACACTTTTAAACTTTCAGTATACTTGGTAGTAATGAAGGAACAGAGGTGAGCATACAGTAATATTAGGAGGTAATAGAGCAAATATATATGAAATTAAAATAACAAACAAATAAAAAAACCACCATCCTTCCCATCTAGAATCAGACTCTTTAAACTTAAATAAGAACTCAGGGCTTAGATATACTCTCAGAAGACAGAATTCACTCTTGTCAGTAAGTCACTATATCAGGCAGATCTTAAATACTGCAGAAATTCATATGCTCCTACTTAGGTTTCTATAGAGATCAAATATGTCTCTTCACCGACTGTCACTCCAAAGTATTCCATCCAGTCCCAGGTTTATACCCTGGAATTGCTTCTATGGCTCTTTGGTCAAGATTACTTATCAAATACTTTATAAATTGCTGACACAGGACACTGCAAGTACTTGACTTCACTGCTGATCGCATCAAAGTCACTCTCATCATATCCAGAAGTTTTGGATATGTTTCTTTCATTGGTCTCAATGATAAACTAAATGTGACACAAACATGTGGCTGAGAGATACTTCTTCAGAAAGCAGTTCATAAAATAACCTAAGGTCTCACATATACATAAAATTCAGGAACAGACTTGGAAGCAGAGCTCGAGTAGCTCTGAAAGCTGAAGACTTTGCTCAAACATGCAGTCCAGCCACATTCATTACACCACCCAAAGCTAAAAAATGTGCTGAAGAACACTGAAGGGTACCACAGGCAATCTTGGAAATGATGCTGTCACAAACAACACATCAGATTGCAACAAAAAAGAACTGACTATTGTTCATAATAAATGCTAACTCCTTCTCAAGACACAAAGTTGTATTTTAATGAAAACAAAAATGAAATGGAAAGGACACTTATTGTGGAAGCCAGGCTTGCCATAACTGTTTTACCCCCACAGGAGTTTTTGCAGCAACTGTGTATACAAAAGGCTTCTGAATGGCATGTTTGTGACACACCCAAAGATACCAACAACTCCTGCTTTTGTATCAACCCTGCTGACAGGAGGCAGGAGAAGCAGGATAAATTCAGTTTAAACAGAACTGCTGCCATCTGAAAATGGTCCTCCCAGATTCTCCTCAGATTCAGTCAGAACAAAAACAACACACATTAATAACAAAAAAACAAGCTCCATACTTAATTTAATTCTGAAAAAAATATGTCTTGTTCATGCACACTCTGATGGGTTGACCCTTTCTGGATATCAGGTGCCCTACTCAGCTGGCTGTGGGGGAGAAGATAAAACAAAAGGCTCATGGATGAAGGTCAGGACAGGGAGAGATCACTCACCAGTTACCATCTTGGGTAAGACAGACTTGGCAAGGGAAAATTAGTTTAATTTATTATCAGTCAAATCAGATTAGGATAATAAGACATAAATTCAGCTCTTAAAACATCTTCCTCCCACTCTTTCATAAAATTATAAAGTGGCTTGAGTTGGAAGAGAGCTTTGGAGATCATCTAGTCCAACCCTTGTGCAACTACAGATGCTCAGAGCCCTGTTGAGCCTCACCCTGAATATTTCCATGCATGGGGCTTCCAATACCTCCCAGGGCAGCCTTTCCCAGTGTTTTAACACCCTCATTGTAAAAGATTCTTCCTTGTCTCCAATCTAAATCGACCCTTATGGAAGCCACCCTATAACTCCCCTGCCACATAAACCCAACACACACACTAGTTAGTTCTCACATCTGTGTGTATCAAGCTCAGAGCAAGAAGCATCACTTTTAGAAAAAAACCCTACTTTGCATTCCCTTGGCATTGACACCAACTATTTCTGCCCTGCATATAAAGCAACTTTATAACTTTCTTCATATTGCATCCACAGTGATTACTGCTCTCAAAAAGTTGTCAATTGCACTATATCATGTTCAGATTTTTAGAAAACTGCAAATTTTAATACCCACTAATTAAAAATATTTTTTACCTAAAAAAGTGAATGAAGAAGAATGTGAGGAAATTATAGCAGGGGTATCTGAGTTACTGTGTAATATGTGAGTGATCACAGAGGGATAGTTACTACCTTTGTGTCAGGGAGTACAGTTTGCTCACAGAAAGAAACTCAGAAGTTACATGTTCCCTATGAAAATAAAATCTCTTTTTTCCTGTAATCCTCTTTGAAGTATCATAATTGCTTTCATGAGAGAATTAAAAAGACCTGTGTATAGATTTCAAGCGCAGAAAGCTAAGCACAAGAGACACATGATATGTTTTGTATCTTTGAATAAAAAAGATACATTTCCTATCTTATTGGAAGAGATGTAAAATAATTCCTATAACAATTATATGCTGATATCTGCATATGAATTCCTAATAAAAGGAATTCCAGGCTAGAGGTGAGCGAAGAGACAGAGTCTAGGTTAAAATATAACTCATATCCCAGAAGTAGTTTATGAAATTTCACACCCAGTGAAATGAGCATAAGAAATGCCAGGGGTTTAAAAGATGAAATTAGGCAAACTATGGCTAAAAAAGGATGAATGTAATATTCCTCAAGGCACTCATAGCAATAGTCACTGTTACACTATTCAGTGTAATGACACTTGTTATCTTCTTTCTACACCTATTTGATGTATAATCAATGTTGTGTAGAAAGAATTCTCATGGCATAGACCTATTCACAACTGACAGTAATGTCACTATTCAGTAAATACTCACTGAACAAGGGATAATAATGCACCTGCATCATGCATTCATTCAGTGGTTGGTCTTGCTGAGATTAAAGCTTCCTTTCAGATACATTGTTTTTATCTGAAATGCCTAATGTGTTAAACTGAAATTCAGCTCATTAACATTAGTACAAAAACCTCTGTCTGTACATAAAAGCTTGCCTTCCTCTCTTAATCATGAGAAAACTTCATGACTGACCAACCTCATAGGAGAGGAGCTTCCTGGAAAAAGCAACTTTCTTATTTATCTCACCTTCTTTACCAAAGTACTTTTTATAAAATTGAGGGGGAAAAAAAGACCTTGATCTGAAATTCAAATTTGAGAATTTGCCTGTAATCTTAAAACAGCTTCTATACATTGGACTTGGTAATAAAGAAAATTCAGAATTCCCTTTCCACATCAGTGAGTTTTCTGAAAAAAAACCTACAAACATTTCATATACAGTGCTTCATAATCTAACTGTACCACTAAATGAAATACTGATGCTCAGTTTCCCAGTGGAGCTTTGTGTTCCCTTTGCAATCTTGCTGAAAGCCTGAAAACCAAACACTGACACTCAGAGTTCTGATGCCTGTTATTCAGCAATTGCATCTGTTTGCCCAGGGCACACACAAGTGAGGACAGACATGAGTTGCTGCTTAAACAATATCTCAAGGGAATGCAGCCTTATAAGAAACAAAATGAAATAAAATAGTCTGTAGGAGGAAATTTTAGGAGCTGATGAAAAAGGAAATATGGCAAACCTTTTACATTTCCTCTTTGTACATTCATTTACTTGCCAAAGGACATGCTTGGTATGCAGAAGTTATCTTAGATTAAAGGAAATGAAAAAAGAAAGAACAACCAAGGAATGACTTTACAATTCATATATTTGCATATTTAAAAAACCCCCAAAAAACCAAAAAAAACGACAAACCAAAACAGGCAAAGGGAAAAGCTTTTTCATAAGCAAAGGTATGATCATCAGGAAATAGAATAACACCATCATCCTTCAAATATACCTGTACACATGCCACAGCAGCCATCTGCCAAAATGATCTTGCTGTCACAGTTAATTCCAAGAATCAGACACACAGTCTGTTCAGCACAACACCAAGCTCTATGCAGATGGGATGTGAGCTTTGAAGCACAGCCTGCACTGATTTACCATCAACAGCAGGTGATCCCTAAGACCTGAAGACAGCATCCCAAATTCAGGGATAGAAAAGTAACCATTGCCCAGGATTAGCTTTGTATCAATCAGTGCTGCTTTAATCTCTGTTGTGAAAACTATCAAATCAGAAGGATTAAGGGTCTGCTCAAAGGATACACGAGCAGGAAGGAAAATGTTTGATGGGCACTAAACAGTCAAGCCAAGCTTCTGTAGCAAGAAAGAGAGTTCCTTGGAGGAACTGTGAAACTGGATGGAACACCTTTTCCCTGCTGTTCAAAGCAGTCCCTCAGGGACTGAATCTATCTGACAAACTCCCCCCAACACAAAAGGCTTGCTTTAGGAGAGAGGCAGTACTCTGCCTGCTATTGCAATATGTCTCGTTCTACCTTTGTAGTAATTCCAAAACTTGAGCTCTCCCTGCATGTGCAGCTGTGGGCTGCCTATTACAGAGGAGAACATCATCAGGACCTGTGCAAGTCAGCCTTCAGGTCTCCTGCAGGGCAATGCCAGCTTAAACCAAGGCCATCTCTTTTATCCCTGGATAACCCAGAAAAGTCTTGGGTCTAATTCCTTTAAAATAGAAAATAGACTTCTATAAATTCCATTGCAGGTCCTCTCAAAACAGGGACAATAAACATTTTAGTCTCCTGTACATTTATTGTTCTGTATAATCTGACTTTGCAGGTCATCTTTATTTAAATAGTATAATTACTGTAAATACGATTTCTCAGTTATTTAATGCCAACAATTTTATGTGACTGCATTCTCTAAATTTCATGGGGAAATATATACAGCAATTGGAATGCTGCATTACAGTATTAGAATGATTTCTGGCAATGAGTGGTAAAATCTCAGCAATTTTGTTTCAAGAAAAATCTAGACTTTTGAAATTCCCTTTGACTTGGAATTAACCTAAGGCATTTTACTTTTATTTCCTTCCTGAAAATTACCAAGAGCACCCTGACAGCTAGCAAGTCAATGGCTCAGTTATACCCTATATAAAAAGCCAAGATTCATGCAGATCTTTCTTTTAAGAAGTTAATTAAAATTATTATTACTTTTTTTTTACAAGCTGAGACTTGAAGGAATTTGAAGTTATTACTGATTGCTAGGATATTAAAAAAAATATCAAAAAACCAACACGAAATACAACCCAAAAGGAAGAGAAGGAAATTACTAGAGCACTGTGTAGTACTCACTTTTTAACTTACTCTTTTGGGGTACCTCAGACCTGGAAAATACTCTTCTCTGAATTTCACTTGAAAATCCCATCCAGAATAAAATAGGAACATTTTATGACTGACTGACTTGGAGTGATGCCTTAAATTTTAGCTTTGATATTTTCCAGATTCTGTACTGCCTTAGTGTGTCCCTCTGAACTTCACATGAAATGTCAGCAAGTTCTCTTCACAGTTTAGTCAGACAAAACAATCCTTTTCCAGCCTGAGAACCAAGGACACCGTTGCAGCTTTGGGCCCAAAAATTACAAACAATGGAGAATTGAGGAGAGCAATCTGTGAGGATGGGACTGCATAACCTGAAGCTGTAATTGGACAATTAACCCCTACATGTAAATGAACCAAAACTTATAAAAGTGTGAAAACTTATGACCTGGAGTCTGTCTTGGGTCCATCTTGGGTAGAGCCATGGCTGGGCTCTTGTTCTGCCCAAGGTGTATCCTTTGAAGACCTTTTAATAAACATCTACTTTATTCCTTTGACACTATCTAGCCTCTGTTCTAGGCAGCCTCTCAAGGCATCAGGAGAAGGAACATAATTCAGATTTTCTTTAATAATAATCTCTGAAAAAAAAATCTGAAGAATGCTTTAGAAATGTTTAATTTTTTCAACTTTTCATCTTCTACAAACCAAATAAACAAGAGACATTGATTTGTTTCATTAGTGAGATTTCTTTCACCTGTGATTAAAAAAAATGTTAAAATTCCTACTAATATGTAAATTGGCACTGAAGTTACATGTCCCTATAACAGAGATCTGAACTTGAAATATTTAATGATTAGGACCAGCATCATGTTGGCTCACAGCATTCATTAGTCCTTAATAAAATTTTCTGGAATTTATAAAGACAGAAAATGAAGAACATTGAGGATGTTACATCAGAAAAATAAGACTTCCATTTCACCAGCATGCCTTCCTGCAACTGCTCAAGAAGGGAAGTTTGGCTATCCCTGTCTCACCAAAAAAAGGAAAATTCCTTTCAGAAAGATGCAAGCACACATAGGAATGGGTATTGTTGGTTTTTTTTCTTTTTTTTTTCTGATAAGTTGCAGTGAAGATGTCCTTAAGTCTCTTTGCTCAGTGATTTTCCAATCATTTCCTAAGGAAACATAGCTGAGAAAGAAAATAATTTCTACCTTAATGAGCTCTCAAGCATAGAGCTATCTCTGAGATAGGCAGAACTATTTTGTTCTTGGTTTGTGGTTTTTCCCACTAAGCTTAATCCCAGGACTGGAGTTCTGGGGTGGAGAACTCCAGGCTGCTCAGGAGGGACAGGCAGGGCAGGTGGAGGTGTCACACCTCAGGGCACCTGGGGGAGAGGTGACTGCACATCCCTACAGTGAGTGATGATGTGCACAGTCTCTGGGCCAGGATTAGGTGGCTAGGAAAAAAAAAAGATATTGTAGTGGATGTCTACTATATCTACAGGAATAGAAGAAGAATAAGGAAGATAGTTTAGAAGAATAAGAAAGATAGTTTAGAACTAATGCAGAAATACAGCGTAACACTGAAACATCCAAATGGGCTCCTTTGGACAATATAATCCACAGCTCAGCATACCAGTAAATTCACACCAGAGAGAAAAGCAAAAAGCAAATCAGAAAAAGCTTGTGATGTGCCATCACATCATAAAACAACCAGAATAATTCTCTGCTATAAGCAAACAATTACCACCTTTATAGAAAGAAAAATTATTTACAGCTTGGTAAGAAAGACCTTGTCTGGCAATTTGTTCCTGATATTTAACTTGTTTTTATTTCACAACAGAACCACTAAGCTTCTACTGACCTCTTGTTTCACTGTAAACTATTTTTCTTCCATCTTCTTGCTTCACCCTTCAAACTTCAGTGGACAGCTATTTCTTTTGTAGACCTTTCTATACAAAGTGGCAAGGGCTGAATGAAGTATACAGTCTACAAGCCAGCTTTAATCAAACAACAGTGCATGTTCCTGTCTTCAGAAATGGGATACTTACTGTGTTCTTTTTAATTGCCAATTCTGTAACTGTCAAATAACCAATTTTGTCTTGTCAAGTTTTGATCTTTTAAAAGCCTACCACTATTAATCCTACTTTTTTATACACACTTCCTCAGACCACTTTGTTTGCCACTGTTCAATAGCAGTAACACACTTAAATAACACAGCAGAAACTAATTTTTCTTTGTCTTTGTATCTCTTTGGGGATGGAATTGAAAAAAATAATTAGGAAAACAGAAAATTAATTCAACATATTTTAGTCAGGATAGTTGCAGAGAGAAGGGCTTTGCGAGAAACTGCATTTGTTATCAGTCTTTGAGGTTTGTCCTCTATGGAGAAGATCTACATTCAAGATAAAAAATAATACTAAATGCATATAAACCCCTCCAAAAAAACCCCAGTAAGGCTAAAGATGATAAATGGAGGTCAGCACATAAATCACTTAGCTTACTTGATTGTCTAAAACAGGCTTAGCTTTATATGACAAGGATATAAAGAAATTACTGCTTTCAAGGCACTTCATCTTTGTGCACCTGGGGCCCTGTGGCTTTGTGTGCTCCCCCAATAGCCTCAAAGAGTTAAATCTGTGTCTTCATGTGCATGCAAAAGTACTGGTGACAAAAGAGGTAGCAGGATGGACTTCTAACTCTGCACAGCAGGAGTGGGTTCTTAAGCTCAAAAAAAGGGAAATGAAAAAGGCAACCAACTGTCTTTTTTAATTACTAACATGTACTAGCTTCAGCAACAATTTTAATCTTACACTTGCTTTTGGACTTTTTCTTCCCTGCAGTACTTGGCAGCTTATTGGAAATGCAAGATTTATTTTAAACTTCATTAAAATGTTCAAAAGAACATTTAGTGTTAATGTTAATCTGAGCAATCTTCCTGAAGACCATTTAGAATATTTATTTTCTTATACAAAAAAGACAAATCCATATAGTTTCTGACACTATAGCTGACAGGTAGAAAAAAATAGTAACAAGAACATTAACTTTTAGCAAGTACAATTTTTAAAATATGTGTGTATGGAAATAAATTTAAGAAAGCCTTGTACAGATGGGAGAAGAAAGATTTCTACTTTTTAAATGTCCAGTGTGATATGTTCCTGGCTTGGATGACAGAGTTTCATCTTGTTCATTCTTCTTAATGTGGGTTATTTATGTTTCTATTTTAATTTTTTTTCACAATATGAATATTTTTCACATATTTTAATTATTTTAAAATAAAGCTCTGGCCACTGTTCTGGGCCCAGTCCTGAGCATAAAATTTACTTCCTTAAGTAATGTTTGAGATCAGGTGATTGTTTTACCTGATTTAAAAAGTGTTTCTTTAATTTAGGGTTCCAGTTCACCGCCAGTAGTACTGCTGGCAACTTCAAAATTGCATGTTGAAAGCAAGAAGGTACACTGCTTTAAGATTTATTAATAAACTCTCCCACATATAGCATCATAAAATATTCTATTTGCTTTCTTCCTCTAGCTAATTCATAATTTGACTCACTTAAAAAGATGACACACATTTAAAAGCATGATTTGATATATTTCACTTGAGTCTTCTACCTGCAATGTATAAAGTACCCTGCCATTGTTCATGGTCCTGACCATTAAGATATATTAGTCACACATTCGTTGTCCTCACTTTAGCAAAACTCAACACTGACAGCTACTCACATCAGTCTGGGCTTTGCCTTCCATATTTTTTCATCTCTAGTTTCATTACTTTAATGCTTTAATGGTTTGGGTTGCAAGAGGACCTTGAAGATAATCCAGTTCCAATGTGTTGCTGGGGGGTCTTAGACAATTCTTCAACAAATTTTTAGAACTTTTTTCCTCCCAAACTTCCTAATCCACAAAAAAAACATCATATAGAAATCATCTATGTGAATATCACATGCCAAATTTTTATTCTTGCAGCCACCTGTGTCATACAGCAGCAAAATTTTCCTACAGCTGGATGCAATGGACACCAAGTCCTAACCTGCTGCAGTTTCAGCCTCACAAGAGAGTTGAGTTTGATGAGCTTCATCCCTTGATTTCCACAGATCTTTAAAAGGATAACCTTTATATGCCTACAGATGGATGTCATTCTAAAGTCCAGCCTCTCTCAGGTATTCTCAAATGGAAACTCCCTCTCTGATATTTCAGCTGTTTCAAAGCCCACTCCAGGACTTTTGCTATCAGGCACATGTCTCTGGGGCTGGTTCAGCAGAGCTCCCAAGAACCCCTCCAATGGTAGCAGTCCTTTTGTGTCCTTAAAGTGGCTGTAAGGCCAAGAACCCTCAGGTTTTCCTAGCACACTCACACACTTGTCTCTCTTTAACTAAACAACCAAAAGGTCCCTCAGTTCCAGACAGCAGGGGAGGATGAATTCATGAGAGCATTCTTTTGGGTCTGCAAAAAATAAGTCTATGAAGTTGACTTCAAGTTCTCACTCTCAGAAGAAATTTCTGCAAATTTTATTATTGACTCTATTTTAGCCACCTTCTCATTTGAAAAAAAAAAAATTCTTTACTAGGCCTCTGATCTTTTTTATGCCCATAAGATTCAACTGAAAATTTCCAGCCTGAAGCTTCCAAAAACTTGCTGGTCTCAAGGAAATATTGTTCAAAGGGAGTCGATATGTTGGTTTAGTCCAGCTTTTTTCTTCAATCTATTCTCCACTTCCTCTGTGAAATTTGTGCCTGTAAATGTGACAATACCACTTTTCTTCTCCACAATTTGTAGGGATAAATCACTTCTGTTTAGATTAAATATGCAGTGACATCCTGTGTATACTATGCAGTGCAGTTTGCTTGTCTAAGTGCTTTTATCAAGGGTAGCACAGACAAAAATCCTGAATAACCTCTGTTCATGTGCTGTGTAGTCTCAAAGTATATGCTCATTAAATCTGATGCAGGATAGAAATGTTGGATTTACTCTGCATAAGATACTGTGCCTACTCTGTTCATGGGTGAAAGGTCTCAGAATTTCTGAAAATGCTTGTGAACTGTGAACTAGAAATCCCCTGTTCTGTATAATAGCCTTATTGCTATGGCACTATTTGATTAGAGCCACTTCTCATAACTTCTGATAATTTATCACTCACAATTTACAGATGCATTCAAAATGCAAGCTGAAATCCAACACGTGTTCTCAAAAGTACAAACCAGTCACAAACTAAAATGGGCATATGCTTTGGGTGGTTAGATCCAATGGGAACTTGGATCTAGACTTTTTTGACAGCACATTAAAATATGCCTTCAGACAGTTTATTTATAAGGTGATTCTGTTTGGGTATTAAATCTAAGATCACATCAATACATATTATGGAGTAAACAAATGCCTTCATCAAATTTTTTTCTCAATGTAGAAAGTTCAGAAACTGCAAATTTAGCTGCTTGTGTCGTGGAGCAGTAAAATATAATACACTGTCTTTTTAAAAGTCATTCTGACTACATTTTATAGTTCTTGTTTCGTATCAGTGCTATTTTTGATATCTTTGCTAAAGAATTTGTACAAATTATATCTCTCAGAGATTTAAATACCTATTTCTTTTGCTTGGACTCACAGTTTTCTCCAGTATTGAGTAAAATGAACAAAAAGACAGAAACTTGGTGGAAAAAATTCCAATCCAACAAACACCACCAGAAGCCCCTCTGAAAAACAATATAATTCCATTAAGAGATTCTAATATTTATATGTTACAAACAGAATTTACTATATAAGACTAACATTAAATTGGCTACCATCCTCCAAACCACTATTCCTCCATGTGGAGTACTCACCTAAATTAAAACTAACACAAATCCCAAACCAATATCCAAGTGGTTTGGTACTTTGACATTTAATCGATGGAATCTACTTGTACAGTCACAAGGTGCACCAACATTTCAAAGCTGAATTTCCACAAATTATCCCTGCTTTAAACAAGACTCCTAAAGAGGTCCAACCTCCACTTATGTACATTCACTCTTCAAACATCAACTTTTTTAGGCTTTCCCTTCTACCTGCAGTTATTTTTAATAAACCTAGACAAAACTTGTAAACTTGGAATATTTGTTCAAAGTAGAGCTTCATATAGAAATTCATAGAAATCTGAAATTGTCACATGGCTATTTCCATGTACCTAAGCTCTATAGTGTTATATTTGTCTAAGCACATTTTTTCCCATGCAAAAATATCACAATTAAACATGATGCTTATTAAAAATAAATAAGACAGAAGTTAGCCAATGTAATTCAAAGTCAGAAACATAAATAGTTTGGTAAGATCTATTCACTGTGGTTCAACCTTTGAAGTTTTCTGTGAAGTGCTAAAATAGTCAGAATCAAAAAAGCTACAGCTTGAGATACTTCAAGTGAGCTGTGCAATATAATTGCACAGCTAATAGAAGCATAATCATCTCAGCAGGAATTAAATAAGGCAAATACAACTGCTGAGTTGTTTTTCAATATTATTAATTTCAAAGCATATCTTGCACATGCTGGCATATTTAGGGAAGCCAGGCAACTTCAGATCACAAGAGTACACATTTTAAGAGCTTTCTTCTGATGATGCAGCATGTAATGAAAAAGCTTTGAAACAAACTTAATTCAAATGTTTAATGTACATATTAAAAATACATCTAAACCCCTTATATTTCATACTTCAACTTACTGCATTTAAAAGCTTTTCTTACAAATTGAACTACAGAAGAAGTTAGTAGAATTAAGCCAGCAGCTACACAAACTCTATAACAATGGTTTTTTTTCTTTCCCATTATTTCAAGTTAAAAAATAAAGGATAAATTTGTTACGCATTTTTCAACACATAAAACCAGGAAGAGAGGAGAGAAAAAAGAATTTCTATTCTGCTTTAAAAGAAAGGTTTTGTTACTAAAATAAAACCAAGTAAATAGGAATTAATAATGATATCCTTATTCTGTGTAGAGGAGTATTGTAGTGCAGCTATTGCATAAGTAAAACCAAAAAGCAGAAGGGCAACAAAGAGCAGAAATGTAGCTTAGACAGCCCTTGTAAAAAAGACTGAGAAAACAAGCCAACCCACCACCAACAAAAGGAATATGCTGCAATATGGAGTCACTGGCTTTACATTAAGAAATCTCTAAAAGATGAGCTTACAAGGTGGCATGTGCCCACAGCCTTCTACAACCGAGCACCAGTAGTGATATTATCTCCAGAATTGAACATCCAGCTGTCTGGAAATGGATGGCAAAAGGGATATTTCTTAAAAAGTGTCTCCATGGTCTCTGAGGTCCCAGTTCTTGTGCATCCTGTCTAGCCTTGAATCTGTGAGCGTGGCACTAATCTAATGCTCAAATCTGTTTTATTTGACATCAGTCTGCCAGCATTCCATCATTTTTACTGAATCAAGATGCCAAAATATATACAATTATCTGATTAAGAAACTTGATTAGTGGAGCCTATTTTCCTTGTCATACTTAAATGAAAGAGAAGACCAAGCAGCCTGCTTGGCAAATCAAGCAGTATGTGCTCTGCTCACAAAATCTCCTGTAGCCTGGAGTTCTCATAGTAACTCACCACTCACAGTGCCAGAAATGCCTTTCTAGAGAGGCCTCAGGCTCAACAAAGTTTTGCCAGTTTCAAGATGGGATTTTGATGAATGCCTTGGCTGCTGGCAAACTGCACACAAACACAAATCCTCTCCTAGGGACTGCAGCTTCACCAGGACATCCCTTCCTCAGCCTCTGCTACTTCCAGGTCACCTCAGGGTAAAGGGTACAAATGATACCACTGAAGGTTGGTGGGTTTCTTCTGGAATTGAAAGTTCTGGAATTTTTGATTTCTTGGCCTGATGAAGTTCCTAGGGATTACTGAAGGTCTTTGAAAGAGACAAGAGAAATAAATAAGCTCCAAAGCATGCCTAATTTCAGGGGGATTTAGAGAACTTTTCATACTGGTCTGATTCAGCCTAATATCAAATTGAAAATGTTCTTTGCGAATTGGAAATTCTGGGGTTTGGCCCATCTTGAGGTCCACCCATATGAAATGTATATCCTTTCAGAGTTGGGGTAGGATGTGAGCTGCTTTTTTTCTTCTCCTCTTGCTCCCATTTGCTCACCAGTGTATTCTGAGATATGATAAAACAGAGAAGATTACCAAACTTTTTTTCTTTTTAATTATAGTATAAGATTCCTTACTGTCCATTCAATCTTCAGAAACTTCCAAGATCATACTCAAATGGAAGGTCTCCAAAATGCTCTTCCAAAGCTAACACCTTTGGAAATGACAAAATTCAGCTTCAAGCTGATGCCAAGAAATTACGTAGTTCATTCTATAGTTCATTGTGTCCTTCCTGATGAAAAGTGGAAAATAAAAAAGATCCCTTAAGGTATCTTTTAGATGTTTTAGAGCCATTTTTAGAGTTCTAATACCTGCTCTGACTGTAGACAAAGACAGTAAAACTGACAGTCACTGAAATGTAAGTCTGATTTCCAATCCATCTACTACTCTTTGCTTTTTTCTGTCTACCAAGACTGCTGTAATCACAGCAATTTTAAGAGGACTAAGATTTGGCTCGGCTCTACCTATCAAGGTGTGCTTGGAAAACATGAGAATAATGCTACTGTTAATAGAAGTGCCCTTATTCAAAGTGGTTTACATATCTCCTTAAAATAAGGCGTGCAAACAACAGATGGCCAAGCATATGGTGTATCACTCACAGATATAACCCAACAAAACTTTTAAAGCTGCTCAAAAAGTAGGAATGACCCTGGCAGCCTTGGGTCAACTGAGCAAACACAACTTGACAGCAGCCTTTTCTCACAGAAGAGCAGCAACTGGCCAGCCCAGACAGGTGTGAGAGGTCTTGGTTCATGGACAAAAAGTGAAATATAAAGGGTCAGCCCTCCTGAATGCCACCAGAGCCACGGGGGCTATCAGAGTCCTGACACTTGGCACCAGCTGTAAAAACTGCCCAGAGCACAAACACGGCCAGGATCCTCTCACTGGTAGCACAGAAACTCTGCTCTTAGGCTGCTGCTCTGTTTTATTATTAATTAGGCACATCTGCAACTCCACAACAGCTGCAATGGTGCTGTGCTATGCAGAGGAAGAGCAAGAGAGTGAAACCAGAACTGCAAACAAATAACAAAATAGTCTTTCTTGCACTGTCTCGTGTGACATAGCAGGAATGAACATCTTTATGACAGACCTTTTAAAATTATTTTTCAAGCCTCCCTAATTTCTTTTCATTTGCTTTTATTACATTCTTAGTGTAAGCATGTGCATTCATATAGCCAGTGAATGTTCTTTTAAAAGGATAAAGAACACTTTTTAATATTCAGAATTGCATTTAGCTCAGTCTGGTTTTATACCTAAGCAGTTTCTGGTTTTGATAAGGTGTTGTGTGTGCCCCTTTTACTTAGAGGTCATGAGTTGTAGTCACTGAAAATATAAATACACTGCCAAATACACAATTGTTTTCCATTTTGCCTCTCAACTTACCTTAATATAATTGTATCACCTGTGGGAAACAGTCAGTTTATATAGATTAGAAATTACTTTTCACCCCTCTAAAAGACAGTTGTCTTTTAACTGCAAGCCTAACCACAGGTAACTTGTCCTTAGGACAAGGAAGTCAGCACATGCTGCATGTCAGGTTTATGCTGAGTACAAAGGCAGAAATCCAGGAATCTGAAGGTCATGGCCTTTAGCAAAAGGAACATCTAATACTGAATGAATATCCTGCACTAGCAGACAGCTGAGGTCTGTTGGATCTCAGTGTAGAAAACAGATTTCAAAAGAAGGAACCTGATTCTGTGGCTGAGAAACAAGAATTCTCAGTGGAGAAAAGGAGGTTCTGGTTGCTGTTTAGGATAAACATAAAAATGTTTCCCAGTGTGGAATTTCCCTTTGTACTTTACAAAAAAAAAAGCAGAAATTCAGCTAAAGAGAATTTAATGCTGTCTTTTCAGATTATCCTGTCCTTGCTGCTGCAATATTGGTGATGTCTCTAAAAGAACACTAAAGTTGTTATTTTATAATTCTGCAACTTTTTAACTTCAGTTCAGACATTGTTTATGTCTTATGGAAATTGGATATTTTGTAACAGAAAATAACTTTTTCTAGCACAGGAGGGACTGCAGCAGGACCAAATGGACAAGACTTTTTCCATATCCAGAGCTACAGAAGGGATGGAATAAACCTGCCAAAGTAAAGCCTGTGAAAAAGATAAAAAATTAAACAATTAATGGAGGAGATACCAGTTCCAGAGAAGAGGACTGTAAATATAGAAAGTGGATAAAAATCAGATGTATCTTTCTTTTTTGTGTCATTTTGTGAGCCACTTGAACCACTCCATGGGCCATCAAAAGAGATCAGTTTTGCTGCCCCCTTTAAACTTAAAAATGTAACTAGAGCAATTAGGATGCTCTAGTTAATTATATATTCTTTGCTATGTCTTCAGATAATTTAGCTTCCTGGCAGAGTGGACATAAGAACAGCCCTGCAATAGAAGCCTTGCTAATTCAAAATAAATGAAAAGAAATACATTACTGAGGGCAAAATTGGAGAGAATATATTTGAAATATATTTCTTGAGAACAAAGGTAAAGTGCACATTTCCCAAATATTACAAGAAAATTCATTTATTTACATCATATAAAGAACAAGGACCAAATTAGCTCATCATATAAAGAATATCCTCAAATATGCCAAATGTTTATGGTTTAATTGCTAAATAAATTAGACTATTAAATGCAAAAATCTTTTTTTCTTCCTCTTTAAACTCAAAATTATTACTAATTGCCAAAAGTGATTTCTCTGTCTCTCCAACAAATCAGAAACTATATTAAATAATTAAAAATAAGAGAAATAGGTTACTACTTACACTAAAAATATTATACTGCTTTTTCACTGCAAAATTATCACTGCTTTTTATTCAGATACATGCTGCCTCTGAAATGCTAGGGTTGCCATTTTATGACTTTGCACATCAATTCCTTTTAGCTAAATATTTTTCTTCAGAGACCCTGGAGCTAACACACATGTATGACACTCCCTCAACATTACAAAGTCCAGAAAATGGGTAATTTTAAGGAAAATGTATTGAAATGGAAATATATCAGTGAAAATATATAGTGTTAGTCCCTTTCTGAAACAGCACTGTTGCTATGGCAATTCTCAAATCTAGTACTTTCATGAGAAAGCTCTCTTCATGGAAAGAGCCCGAATTTATATCCACCTTCATATTTATATGCTCAATTACACTTCAGAAACAGCATATGAAAGGTTTAGTTCTGCTTCTATAACTTTTAGTCAATTCTCTGAGTAGATGTTTCTTCATATTTGGCTTCATAGTGTAAGACTCTGAGTGCCGAAATCAAGTTCCACTTCTACTTCTAGAGATCAGTTGATGCTGCCTTGACAACTTTTAGACATTCTGTCAACCCTTATGGGAATAAATATAAATGAAGTGAATAGATTTGTCCTATTAAAATGGAAACACTACTACATTGAAGTTATTTCAATAGAAAAGTGTGCATGTTAACTCATAATGGCAAAGAATGTGCATGTTAAAATCTTTCCTCTGGTGACCTCACAGTTTAATAACCCAGAGGAAATATCTCATCATAAAGGTATTTTAAAAGTAGGTTAATCATTATTAGTTTGTTGATAATTGACTGCAATTACATTAACCCAAGCACTTTGTATCACTCCAATACATGTATAATAAATAGTTCAATAGGAATCTCACTGTGGCACAGCATTAATTAATGTCTGCCTGTTGCAGAGTTACAGGTTTCCAATAACCTCTGCAACAGTGGAGGAAATGTCAAATCTTTCTTATTTCAATGGTACTCATTATAACAGCATTACAAAATGCCATATGCCTCTACTGTGGGTATGTTCTGCAATTCTAGTGCTTCCAGCAAGGGAAAAAATCCCTAGTGCTGAACATGGGAACTCAACACTTCTGAATACCCAAACCACCTTGAATTGTTCTGTCCAGTGCTGAAGACAGGCAGTGTCCCTTTTAGAAAGGAAATGAAAATACTTCAAGATTTTCTTTCCTTTCCTGCAGAAGTATAGCAAGCGATTCAAAGAAAAAGTAGTCAGACATATGAAAAAAACTATGATTTGTAATACCAATTTTATAGCACCAGTTTCAAATCTGACTCTCTAAAAGCAGGCTCTTGAGAAGGGCCTAACTAAAGTTAGGAAAACCCCCATAAATAAGTGACAGACCACAGAGGCCAAAACACATGTTCCAACAGCTCAGAGCAGGATTATAGTCTTCAGCAAACTTCTGTACATTCAGTTTAAAGGGAAAAAATACTACTTCTCACTGTTAAATTTCATGGTGGTTTTTTTTTTTTCCTCTTAGGTATGATAAAATTACCCTTAACATTTCCCCAAAGGTTTATAAAGCAGAAGTTTCAGAATGCAGCATGATAGGTCTAGACACACATGGCTGTAAACATATAAAGGATTGCTAAAATACTCTTTGAAAAACCCTGCTTAGTGCTATCTCAGCTTTGGAATTCAGAAGTCAGCAAAAGAAGCATACAGGGATATTGCTTGCAGCTACCAACTCAAAAAAAATGTACTGGGAATCCAGAAAAAACAGGAGGAAGAATTTCTTCATACTTTCAAATACAACATTCTGAATTGTTTAGTTATTTACTGTACTACAGGGCAGTGAAAAATTGAAATTTATATCCTAGACAAGGACAGGTTCTAGTGATGTTTTTATGACACAAGAATAATTGTGGCCCTGTTGAAGACGACTCAGACACTGGTAACTACAGAGACATCACACAACAATTAAACCACAGGTTCATGTTCATCCTAATTTCACTCATGTGCAGTATTTTGGTATGCAAAAGTAATTTTGTTGAAATGGGACTAAAATGGCAGCTGTTATGTCTTTGCTATGTTAAAGACAGGTTAATGACTGTATAAAAAATAATGTGTTAATTCTATAGTACACATATAAAGAAATTTTAAGTTCAGAAAAGCACAACTGATATGTGTTGGCTATCATGTCCCTTTTTGAAGATAGGTTCAACATAAAAGGCATTGCCTTTCCAATTATTACACAAAAATTAAGTGCTAGGGACAGATGGGGAGAATTTATTTAGTTATTTATTAGCATCCCTAACCACCCTCCTCCTTTCACCAGCTTTTTTCTGGCCTGAGTTAACTTTTATTTATTCCATCTTCATTCATCTGCTTCAGTCCTCCCTAATTCTCTGTAGCTTTTGGAAGAACACATAAATAATAAGATATTAAACACCACTCTTGGTCTGTTGTGACTTCTTCCTTTCATTTAAGCACATTCAGGGACTTTCTAGAAGACTCCTGGTCTGTGAGTAAGACTGTGGAGTATATGGGTACTGAATTATTGAAATCTTGGAAATACACTATCACCCTGATTGAGGGTAGGAGTTATGACTCAGAAGTATGCCATCTTTTATTTTGATTTAATCACAAAATCATAAAACAGAATATTAATTCACTGTATACGTGCCATAAAATTATATTTCACTATAGCATGCACATGAAAATTAATATATTTCCTAAAACCAAATTGCCATAATGAAAATTATTCAACATGTTCCTATTAAATTTACTTTGAAATTCATTTATTGCTCTGAAAAGCTTTAATTTTGAAAATATTTTTTCCTATCAAAGGAAGACAACCAGTTCTAAAAATAGTCCTAAGTGATACATTTGGGGACTGAATGCGACCTGATTTAGTCTGGACAAGCCAAAATCCGAATCTTTATGCTCATCTGACCCTAGTATTAAAGCAAATGAGCTTTACAAGCTTTCAGAATCAATTTTCTAAAGTTAAGATAATTCTCAGTTGTCTAATTTTAATACATGTTCTAGAAGTTAATCTTCTGATATCTTATCTGATTAGTTTGACCGTAAGACACTCACATGTTCATAGTACTTTTCAAAAAATTAATCCTGAGATAACTAGGAGAGCCTAGCAAAAAAGCCTCAGGAATCATGTTGGACAGCTCACACAGATCTCATGCACCCATCCCATGCAAATATGATCTTCATTATGAAAAATTTCCTCACTGCTTAAAAAAGAAGTTATGATGTTGCTACTTTGCTGGCTCTTTGCCCTCTTATAATAACAATTTTCCTGCCATATTAATGACAAATACATCATAATTAGCTCTCTTCACCTTCAGCTAGAACAGCACAGAACAGCCCTTAATCTAATTGCATCTCTAAATTCATGGGAAAACAGTCAATCACGGTAAAGACTTGTTTGACTATAAAACAAGTAATGATTCAAACAATTAAGACTCTCACTGCCTCCATAATTCACAGATCCAGGAAAGCAACACCACTGTAATATGGAACACTGAAATACTTTCTGGATGGCAAGAGGAGTTTGTAACTTCTGAATTCCTTGGTCCTGTCAACTTTGCCAGCCCATTAACATTAAAATAGCTGCTGACATCTGGTTCAAGTCTGGGCACCAGTTCACTGGAAATCTCCACTTCATCTCAATAATGCCAGAAGATTGGTTTAGAGGTTGTGGAACATCAATTTGTTTTGTTTCCCCTCCACACCTGGCAGACCACATACATTCTTTGAAATCATAATACAATTAATCAGTATGATGGTTTGGGAATGTAATGTAAAGGGAATTTAAAAAAATCCAATTTCAGAACTGCCAAATTTATTTAGTACAAGCAATGGTTTTAGCTTAAAACCAGGGAACGCCAGTCCTGGTTTTCTTCAAAAATACTGAAGCACATATAAAACAAAACACAAGTATGGTTTCTTTACAGAGCATTAAGTGCTAAGCATTTCATAACAACAGAATTTTCCAAAGTACAGCTGAGTGTAAAGCCAACCCCACTAATTAACAAGTGTATCTTTGGTTATACCCAAACCAAATCTGGCCTGGGTGCTTTATGAACTCACAGGCTGGAGCATCAAATAGACCAACTTAAAAAAAAAATGAATGAATTTTTAATTTGAAAGGACACTTTTATGTCCTTGGAGTCTCATATCTACATATATTTTTTACTTTCTTTCTCCAACACTGCTGCATCTGTTTGCTGTGCAAACATAAATATCACTGCAATTCTCTCTGCCCACCCCCAGATGGGAAAGCCCTAACAGCAGCTAAACAAGTATCCCAAAAATAAAAAGTAATATCAGCTACTCATCTCCGTTTATAACAACCATATCCCTACGTATGCATTTTTTTTCATTTGCAGGACTAATTTACTCTGACAATATCTACACCAACATCAGCAAAATACTAAACAAGATTTGAATGTTTGTTTCTACAATATTTTCTTTCAGTGGTGCAAGTGCTAAGGCAAAACTAAAGAACAAAGACAAAAAAAAAAAGAAGAATATGACTTTTGCAGTTGTTTTAACTCAAAATAGGTGTCAGAAGTGTAGCACAAAATAACTTAAATAGAACAGTATTTCTCTGTGCCTGAAAAGAGAGATGAATAGGGAATTGTTTAAATTTATTCTCTCTCCATTCATTAATATTCCATGAGACAATTATGATAGACTCAAAATAATTTATTTAAATTACAAAATAATTTTAGCAAATAAATTCACTCTGTAGAACATGCTGAAACTGTTTATTAACACCATTTATTATCCCTAACAAGAGCAGCATCACTTAGTTTGTTACAGAAGCCCTATAACATTGCTTCATTTCTGCCCAAGTGGATGTGTAGCTCCTAAAGTAAGATTTCCTACTTATAACACAATTTCAGACATTTGTTTTCAGAAAATATGATCCTGAAGACAGCCAAATGTAAACAGATTTTTTGTTTGGTTGTCCAGGTGTGAGTCAGCATCAAGAGCAATCTTTTGGGAAAATACAAATTTCTCTCTTCTACTTCCCTCATTTACTAAAACACCCAAACCTAAAAGGACTGGGAATAACCCAAACCAACTGTACACCATCACCTTCTATAAAACAGTGGGGACCAAGAGGCATGGGAATGCTGTGACTGCAAATTCTGGAAAGCATCCAAGATTTCCCAGTAGCATCTGTGGCACAGTTTATTTTCTCAGCACTGCCTGCTGCAGAGCAGTAACTCCTGAAGGCCTGGAGGAAGGCACAACTGAGCCCAACACTCTGAAAAACTTGCAAACATTTCATCTTCATGACTGTAAGTATCATCAGCAACATTCCAGAAGAAATGATGTTTTACCTTCTAATAGCTCTATTCTTGAGATCAGCTTTCTCAGAGTCAGTGCTGTATTATAAACACTATCCTGGAAGTGAAACCTAGAATACATCTTGGAGACTGACAGCCAGATGAAGACACTGTATTCTAGAGCTGAAGACACCGAAAATCATATGCATGAACATGTGCATATACAGCAAGTTTATTATACATCTACCTCTAGCACACTAAATTTCTAAAGAACTTCAATGGAAGTTTCTTGTTTCATTGGTCCATAGCATGGAGAATTATAACCTAACATAACAACATGCTTAATACATGTTTTCTAAGTGACATTCACAAATGCTTCATAAATAAAACTTGTTTAATGTATCTAGCAACAAAAACAATGAAGAAAAGGGTAACATTTCTACCTGTCTTGCACAAGAAAATTACAAAATCACAAGATTACTAAATCACCAAGAAATGCCCTGGAAAATAACAATTTCTTGGCTCTTCCACTTCTCAGTTGTAAATCAGCATTCGCAAGGCATCTTTCAGAATCATAATCAGAAATCTCAGATAAGGAGAGGAAAAAAGGCAAGTGCATGGTGGTATCACTGGAGGTATTTGGTATTGTATTTCTGTGGCTCATCACTACTTAAAGGGAAAAAAAAAGGGGTTATAGATTGTCCCTTCCATAAAATTAAGTATCAAAAGACTCATTACCATTAGAACAATTAAGAGCATTTTTGTTAATTTCTAAGATATCTGTCTGTCAATGGTTTAAAATATCTTACATAATTTTATTTCCAGTGGATGAGACAGAAAACACATGAGTAATTTCAGGAGCAGTTCCTGCCTGTAAAGTATGGTGTAACATGGTTTCTGCACACCTTGAATGGTATAACACCTCTTTAAATTAATGTAAGCAAGAAACAGAAAGGCTGCAGAGGAATTAGTCTGCAGCAATCCAAGCTTGAAGCTAAACTGGATTATTTCAAAGGGATGGAACAGCGATGTGTAAGATACCTTGGAAAAAAAGACCTAAGCAGAAGGAATGTTTTTAGCACCTGAGGCAACAAAGGGCTGTATAGAAAATATGCTGTACAGTCCATAGGGACACTAAAATACAAAGCCAGGACCAAAACAAAACAAAAGATGGTCTTTCCACATAATGCAAAATTATAGATATTTTAGTAAGGTGGATGATAATATCAGCATCCCTATCATAACTCACAGAATTATTTTCTACCCTTGAAACCCCTTACAATCACCCATGTATGTGGAATATCCTGACCTCAAACTCAGCACCTAGAGCTGGTGCATGCAGGGTATCAATGAAATTCACTTTTCACTTCATTACCACAACACTTGGGATGTGAGAGGCTTCAATTCCAGCCAACTGTCTTGCCCAAGCCCCTCACAGAAATGTAAATAGATGTTTAACTTTCAAAGGATCCAGACTGTGCTTTCTTTTCTGTGCTGTTTTTTGAAGTTTTGAGATCATCTGTTTTATGTAATGTAGCTGCAAAAATATTGCCTCTGAGTTAGCTCTGCAATAATTCACTCCTGCTACAGCAATGATTGAGTAAACAGAAGCTTCTACCAGAGGCATTCTTTTCTGATATTTATTGTAATATTTTTTCATAATTTAATGAGAAAAATTTAAAAGCAATATTTTCATCCTTTCATGTTAAATTAATTTACAGTGCTATAAGCCATAATGAAAACAGAGAAATCATCAGCAAAACAGCATGCTAATAAAGACAGATTTCTACAAAGTTTCTTAACTAAACTCATAAAATAATTTTTTCTATTTCTGTCAGGTCCAGCTTGTCTCTATTTGTTCCCAAGTGTTGAGACATACAGTGAAAATTACACAACAGTGAAAAAGCAGAAACTACATAAGAACATAGAAATTGAGAAGAAGAAATATTTTCAACAAATCTCATTTATATTAGCATATATTTTAAATATCGCACATATTATGTGGAAACGTCAACCTCCAGCCTTGTGTGGTAAAGATCTTAGAAATAAACCCATAAAATATTTAAATTAGTAAAGTAGCCTCAAAATTAAAATAAAATTAAATAAATAATTTAAATATATTCATAGTTTCCTCTCCCTTTCCTCCCTCTCACCCAAACATCTGGGTGAAGAGTTTCTGTCCTGAGTCAGTCACAATAGGTGTTGCCAATCTGTAAAATTCCTTTTGCTACCAACAGCACTTGAGTCTCCCAGGATGAGGCTCAGTGCCAGGAATGGGTGGCTGTGGAAATGCTGCTGCAAGTTTGCTCCAGGGACACCACGCGGAATTTCTGCTTCCGCACCCGATCACAGAGCTGGACCAAAACTGGTAAATGCTGATTTCACCTGAGGCACTGTGAGCCCCACAGCGCCTGGGGGTAAAACTCTGTGCTCAGCATCCAACAGGAAACACCAGATAATGAAGCAACAAGCTGTCACTTACAGCTCCCCTTGCAGAAATCACATTTTTTGGTGGTATTTTTCAGGTGGTGCTAACCCTCCACAGTATTCCACGACTCAGAAATCAAAGGTTAAAATAAAATGACTACTTTTTTTTTTTTTTTTAAGCAAATCAACAAACTGGGATTTAAACAGTGCTGCAACTTTTACTCACGAGGCAGAGAATTACAATATCACAGTTAAAAAGAGAAAGGGATGATCCGTTCAGGCTAATGCACTGTTGTGACTGTAATAGGTGTAACATAAGTGAGAACAGGTTTATTTCATAGCTTTGATCTCACAGCTTCCAGCAGGTTTCCAGGTTCTGGAAAGAAAGGATTTGCCACTTCATTTATAGATCAGGGAAATGCACTTTGATATAACCAGTACAAAAAATAGCAGGACAACTGTAAGCTTTTCCCAGCAAAGACCTTTGAAGTTCAACAATGAAATTAAGTGACTCAGTCTTCTGGGTTTTGTACTTAGTCCTCGAGAAAGTGTGTCTTGCTATTCTTTTTTGTTGAGCTATGAAGTAGATGCAAAAAAAAAAAAGTCATTAAAATTGTGTCCAATCTAGCAGACTGAGGTAGAAATTAAAATTAGGTAGGTTTTATATAGTAGACAATGTATGGTATTTCTGGGGAGAATATAATTTGTATCTTTAATCTGCTTAGTTACTAGCTGATGCTCACATTTCCTCCATTGTCAAAGTTCGCCTAAAACCTGTAATATCAGATTCAGATACCAGAAATTAATATTCTGGCATTAATAAGAAGAAGTCACACAGTCTCTTTTTAAGGTTAATTCATTTATTTCACAACAAATTATCAGTGTAACCAGATATAAGTTCTTTTTGACTGACACTTTTTTTTTCAATCAAGCTGCTATGAGCTATGAAGACTTCTAACATGAAAAAATTACACAAAGTAAGAAAATAAAAATGTTCATCTCCAGAACTGATTAATATTCATGCTTCTTGGTGTCTATGCCTCTTTTGGTTTTGCATTATCTTTTGAACTACACAGACAGTACAGAGTTGAAGATATTAATTCTAATTTAAGTCCAGACATTTTTCACTATCATACCAATGATTCTGATGACTCTTAGTGCATAATACTAAATCCAACCTTAATAAAAATATGATGAGCAATGTGTTATTTTCTCTGCTAGAATTGTTTATAAATATTGTGTTCTGTTTCAGATGTGTAATCTGAAAGCTGCTAATTTGCTGAAGCAAAAATGGGCAGCTAAATTTCTGTTCTGTCCTGCCATTTCTACAGTCTCTTCCACCTCTACTCTGATTCAGAAGAGTTATTCCCAGCAGACGGGTAAATGTGGAAAACTACTCCTATTTCAGGCACTTCAACCCATTTTATATGGAAAGGAAACATAAAGGACAGAAAGCATTAACACTTTCCCACCTGGTGACAGCAGAGGCAAGACAAGCCTGAGCAACATCAGGCATAAACATTTCCCAGAGAGTCAGAGAAAAAAACCTAAACTAATATCACTGTCTCAGCACTTCTGAGACATTTGTGTGGGCAGGAGGGTCAGCAGAAGACACAGCTTAAAACCTGGAGTGATCTGGCAGAATACATTTCCTAGACATATTTCCACATATCTTCTATCTGTGACTAAATTCATGGTCACCATTCTGGGGAAAAGTGATCTCAGCAGTCTGAGTTTACGTCTTGTTTCTTGTTTCTCTTATTGCCTCACAGGCAAGTGTATGATTTAGAAGTACACAGAGTGGTAGGATCTAAAAAACTCTTTAACCTCTAGAAGATCACCTGGAACTAAAAGACCTCTAAAAGATCTAACCTGGAACTAAAAACTCTTTAACCTCTAAAAGATCACCAAATGAAATGGAAAAAAACCTATAAAAACCCTACCACATTTACACATGAGAGAGAGAACACACACATGTTTTACATTGAGTTTAGGCAGCTAGTGCAGTCAGTGAGTTATTTAGCTGCTTCTCCTAGGCTCCTGGAGAAACATTCCTCTCCAGGAAGCAAACAGCCCCAGTTTAGCTGGATTAAACTGCCCTTTGGAAGTGCTTCTCTCTTATCTTCATCTGTGCAGAACTGGGAAGACAAAGAACTGCAACCAAGCTGAGCTCAGTGGCAAAACCTTCTGCAGCAAAACACGTTCAGAAACAGCTCTTGGACATTTCTCCATGGTGTGAGGAGGTACAAACACAGATGCTCTCGCATTGCTAGGGAGGTGAAGAAAATGGGATAACTGCATTTGACCAGCTGTATAACTTTCTCGATTTCAGCAGCTCTTAGCAGGAACTTAAACGGCTCACACACCATTAACACTTAAAAGTAGGTGCCAGAAGTTGGCTCCACATCACCTGCAGTAAGAATTCCTGTAGGAACAGGCATCAGATACACAAAAAGCTTGTTATGTGGCCTCTAAATAATTTTAAGGCAGACAAAACACTGGAGAGAGGACAGCACTGCATTTCTCTAATCTGGTTACTCAGTACATTAAACTGATACCTGGATACAAACAGCAGAGCTTGTGTCTGCTTGCACCAGTGTTTACATCCTGCTAACTTCACTGAAAGAAGATTCACACATCTGAAAAAAACCCCACATAGCCCACAAGGTGAACAGGTTATCTGGATAAGCCTAAACCCACATGAGAATATTTATGAAGCATAATAGAATGTATATATAAATACAATAAATATAAAAAAAAGAACTTATAGAATTTATGAGCTTATATCTGATTTCCAGTGTCATAGGCTCCAAACAAAGTCCCTCAATCTCATGAGAAACAGTTCAATAGTGCCATATTAGGGTACTTAGTAGGCATCATAACATCAAATTACCTTCCCCTCATAAAAATATACATAAAATCTGAGAACTGACAACACAAAAATAGCAATTACAAGCCCCAGAAAGAGTACTAAGTAGCTATATATTTTTATTATATTATTTGAACTCTGAAAATGAAATTATTTAATAACAATTTCAGAGAAGTTAAGCCCAAATCTAGTTACATTAACTGAGACAAAATACAGTAAAACTATGACAAGTAACCATAACCTAAGGCTGGATTTTTTGAATTCTAAAACATGAATTTTAACAAAATGGAAAATCCTGAACACCACTCTACAATCTTCTAACCATTTAATACAGCACTGCCACAACGAAGGACAAATGTCCCCTTCCAGAAAGTTGCTAATGTTATCAGTGATAACAGGTGATGAACCCATGGAATCGCTGCCAAACAGGCTGACATGATAATTCTGTAGTAATAACAAAAAAATAGTCTTTGGATTCACCAATGGGATAAATGGAAGTTTATGTGGTGAACATCAATAAAATGGAATCATCCACTCAAGAGAGAAAACCTACAAAATGAAATGGAATCCAAAGAAAATAAATGATTCAAATGAAAAATGTGGCATGCAAGAAGAAATGTACATGTGGAACTTGGTGCTGACAGAAGAGATTCCAATTCTTGTCAGCAGTTGAAAGAGAGAAAGTGTAAACTTCTGACAGAAAATGAAATGGGACACTTGGTACACAAAGTTCCTCTTGCCAAACATTGTCAAAAGTAGATAGTGGGAGTTGCTACAGTAAACAACTGCTGCACAGTGAATATACAGAACAGCTACTATTGTGAAGAAGTGTAAATTCACATC
Source organism: Fringilla coelebs (assembly GCF_963513975.1). NCBI lineage: Eukaryota > Metazoa > Chordata > Aves > Passeriformes > Fringillidae > Fringilla > Fringilla coelebs. Next base: position 11,359,289 of record NC_140029.1, on the reverse strand, counting down.
CAGAAAACCTGTGACATGGCAGCTATATTCTCCTAAAAAGGGAAATTTGGAGGCACTTAGAAGACAACTATTTTTCTCAGTCCTATCTAAAAACCTTTCACAAAGCCAGTATAACTTTTCTCTGGAAATGATTTGTACTTTTATTTTTTTTTCCTTTATTTGTATTCTTTGTAGGTCACTGACTTCTTACATATTCAGGAAGATATCTGCCCTAAGCCAAAATTAATACTTTTCCTCAGTTATTCACTGTACAATTTATCCCTTTTACATTAACATGTTAATAATCACAATACAATCATTTTTTCTTTTTGCCTGCCTTGGGAAAATACACATTTGGTCTCACAAATGAAAAATTATGTGCTCTTTAGTCAAGTGTATTGAACAGTCTGGTAGGAGGCATAATTGCATAAGGCACAGATACCCTTTTAAACCCATCATCAGAATGCATTAAAGGCTACCACTGGATTTGTGCCTAGTTTTTACTGATTATTCACTTTTCAAATAAATGCGCTATAAGTAAATACAATAAAAAGTGAATAGAAGAACTAAATGACAGATTAGACTGCACCAGTAAATACTGATGGTCATGGGAAGATGGAATGGCAGAAGTCCTCAAAGTTCTGGCAACCACTCAGTCTAATTCCTGCCACTTCAAATTGATGGGCTGCAGTGAAATAGGACATATACTTCCAAAGATGGTGAGAAAGCCCATCCATCCCCTCTCTGGATGTGCGAGAGCCTGCTTTAGAAAAACTTACACAGAGTGATGGGGCATCCTGTAGAAATGGTAAGGTTAGGAGAAAATGCAGGAACTGGTACTTGCTCAGAATAATGGCAAACCATCTTATCCCTTCTACTACATTTCTACTTGGGATTTTTCAATGCTCTCCTCTATTAATCTCACGCCACACAACAGAACCTCCCACTTAATGCTACAAAAGCTTTTCCCATCTAATCTGTGTTTGAAAACCTGTGTTTAAAGCTGGTAGGGTTTGAATCTACAAATGAAAAATTAGGACTATCCCTCCGGTATGCTCAATAAACTTTTACAGAGGAAATACATAAATCAACCAAGTGAGAATACACTAGGTTATTTAGCACATAGTGCTAAATCCAAAAATTGAATTTTTGTTCTACCATGATTATGAGAACATACACAAATGAGAAATAAAAAGAAATTTATGTTATTATTTGGAGACACCTACTTTATATGTGAGATTTCTGACAATTGAGAGCTGTTTATTTTCATGAGAATATAAACTTATTTCTCTGGTACTAGAAAGAGTCTCATTCTAGTACCAGAGAACAAGATATCTTGATAAAACAAGCCTTTTACCTCCCAAAAGAAAATTTGTGCTGATAAGGGTTTTTTCATTTAAGTTCAGAAACAGGGAGGGAAGAAGCAGAATACACATTAATGCATCAACTCATAGGCAAGCTGCAATACATGTCTGTTTCTATGATGCAGACCATCCAGACTAAACAAACTGAAACAAAATCCTTGACAAAAAGTAATGACATCTACCTATCTGGTTTATTGCTGATTTCTGACCACTTCTTTTTGATTTCCAGCTAAGAAGAACAGTTGTATTATCGTTATCCCTGCTGAGAATCAGCACCTGAATCTCCTGTGAAAGTATTCAGTATTTGACACTTGTTGTTAACAACAAAGGAACATTAATCCCCTTCCTGGTGACTGCTAATTGCAACACTGAAAATTTTGTGACCATGTGTTTTCAAAATAATATTTCATAAAAATCCACTCTGAGGAAAAAAATCACTCTAAGATGCTATCTAGCCCTTTCTCAGATTAGGTTGTAGGAGCACTTCTTTTAAAACTCAAGATTTTGGAATTTCTCTTCTATTACTCAGTGGAATAAGATGGCACTGACAGTTGCTATTCTATTCCAGGTACTGTAGAACAGATTCTATTTTAGAATTGGCAACAAGTTAGTACAAAAGGCAAAAATGGAGAATTAAACTTAAAATAAACAGGTAAGGGAAGAAGATTATATGTTATTTTTAAAAAGTTTTCAGGGAAAAATAATAAGCAGAAGTGACTGAAAAAGTATTTCAGAATGCAAAATGAAACAGTGCTTCAGGACAGAGAATGGAAGTACTTGAAATATAATTAATATGTTTTAGCAAATTCAAGTGAAATGAGCAAGAATATTACAGATACATTCTCTTTTCTATTTTACAGAGATTTATCATCTAATCCACAGATCATTCACAAAATGAATTGTGTTGGACAATAATATATAAATTATATTTGAAATAAATTTGGAAGCAATGTTTTACCTCTCGAAGAACCTATCCTGATAAATAATTGAGAAATGTCAGGAATATGTATCTAGCTCAGCATTTTACTACTGTAAAAAAGCAGCTGCCTGGACACCTTAAAAACAAGTGTGCACCTCTGAAGAATTGATAGGAATAGAGGAGATAAGAGTGCCTTGTTTGCTGTCCCTTAGATGATGTTTTTAGATAAAAAGATCACTATGAGAAAATAAGGGTACTGCCCATACTGTATATTCTGAGGTATAACTTGAGGCACTGCATATTTTTCATATTATGAGCAGCAAAACTCCTGACTCTAATGGAAAACTACTTAGGTTATAGGCTAAGTGAGCATGAAGGTGGCAATAAAAATAAATCTGCTATGTATTTCATGCTGAAGTATTAACCTTGCTTCATTTATCATATTCTGGCATACTTTTAGTCAGGTCTATGCTACCAATAATTTGTCAGTCATCATAGATTATTTCAGAAACATTTTTTAAGCTGTGTATATAGTAAAATATACTGTTAACCTAGGTGTCACATGCAGTATTCTTCATCAGATTTCAATGAAAAAAGTCTGTGATTATATTCATGTACAGGCTTAATATTAACTGATTGCATTCATAAAGTAACAGGATAAATCCACACTAGCTTCAAAATTCTACTTAATATCACATAAGCTACATAAAGTGTCACATACAATTATTGCTAAAAAGACAATACTTTTCTAGACAGACTAGAAAAGTATTTCATAATCAGAGAATTCTTAAGGTTGGAAAAAACCTCAAAAATAATAAAGTCCAACCATTAACCTAACATCGCCAATTTCACCACTAAACCATGCCCCTAAGTGACATGGGATCCAAGGATTGTGACTCAACTAATTCCCTGGGAAGCTAGGGCTTGTTCCAATATTTGACAACTTTTACTTTGAGAAATTTTTTCTAATACCAAATCTAAACATGCCTAGGCACAGCTGAGGCCATTTCCTCTCCGGAGAGGAGACCAACTCCCATCTCACTACAACCTCCTATCAGCTGAAAGCCTGAGCCTCCTTTTCTCCAAGATAAACACCCCCATCTCCATCAGTTGCTCCTCATAAAACAGGACAGCCCCAAGGCTGAGCCCTGGGAACATCCCTGGTGTCTGTCCCCAGCTGGATGTGACTCCACTCCCCACCTTCTCTGGGCCTGGCCCCACAGCCAGTGTTTTACCCAGCAAAGAGCACACCCATCCAAGCCACGAGCAGTTGGTTTCTCAAGGAGAATGCTGTGGAAGCTCTCTTCCACACAATCCAGGAACATCCTAGACTGCTTCTTCTCTGTTGTGTTTCTGCATTTCCAGAGGACATCTGGTAAGTTGAAGTTCCCCAAGAGAAGAAGGTCTAGTGACTATGAGACTTCACCCATTTGCTTATAGAATATTTCATCTTTCTCCTCATCCTGGTGGGAGATCTGTTGACAGACTCCCACCAAAATATCTGCCTTGCTGAACTTCTCCTGATTTTTAACCAACACCACTCAACCCTGTTGGCACCAGCATCAAGCTCTAGACAGTCAAAACACTCCCTTCCATAGAGGGCTGTCAGACCACCTCTCCTTCCTTGCCTACCTCTTCTAAGGGATTTTTAGCCATCCACTGCCCACCCCAGGCATGCAAGTCACCCATATCTCTGTGATGGCAACTGTGCCATGGTTTTCCAGCTGCCCAGTGGGCTCCAGTTCCTCCTGTTGGCCGTCCCTGCTGTGTGCACTGGTGCAGGTGGGTGTTGGGCTATAGATCCCCCTCCCTTTCTGCAGGGAGAGCCCCTAATTCCTGTATGACCATTCTCAGGTGCTTCCACAGTGTCTGACTCATCAGTAACTCCTGTATCTTTGCAGCCACAAGGATCTCCAGCCCTCACCTCCAGCGAGCTGTCAGACCAAAGGACCTCACTAGCACATCATCCCCCAAACATTCTGTCCCCAGGCTTATCTCTGGTGAACCTGGTTTTATATCTCTCTCCCTTCAAATCCAGTTTACTCTTCATTAAACACTGATAACTCCTGTGCAAAGATCCCTTTCCCCCTTTGGGACAAGTGTACCCCATCTGTCACCAGCTGGCCTGGTGTCATGTAAACTGACCCACGATTATAATTAACACAGCTGAGAGTTTGTATCACTAGAAGTATGAAAGCAGAAAGTGAAATTAATTTTCATCTCCTTCATATGGTTACTTAACAAACCAGGCCTCATGAGGACACATGATGCATTTCAACTAGGAAAAAAAAAAAAAAAAAAGAAGCAGCACATAATTACACAACTCCTTGGAGTAATGGGTTTGTATCCTTGAAAATTCTCCAGAAAGTATTCTAACTGTGTGAATCACCTCAACTATTACATTGCTGTCAGTTCAGACAAATGATGCATGCAAATACATGCTTGTACAAACAAACAGGGTGTTTATAATGCAACATTTTAATATAATTACATCATCAGGTAATTAGAGTGTGCAGTTATATAAGTCTCACCTTTCTCCTTCTGCTACTGAATGAACTGCTAACCACTAAGGAAAGATTAATCTTTATTAGTGACAATTGAGTTAATGGTTTCTGAGCATGAAAAGGAAAACAAATGCCTAAAATGTGATATTTTCCTAGACAAGCAACTGCTGCTATATAAAAAGTTTCTGTACAGCAAGTCATTATTTTCCTAATTGTTTAAAGGAATAAGATAAAGTTTGAGAGCGTAAAGCAGGAAGCCAATGGATCACTAAAAGTGAGATAAACATCTGTAGTGACAAGGATACAAAGCTACTTCTGAACTCAGAAACTTAGGTTTGTCATTATTTGTGTGGAAAATTATTTATCAAAATACTGGTTCACACCATGTGGTTAAAAATATCAGATTAAAACAGAATTGTAGCATTTCAAGAGTCCTAGTGACTATTTTCACATTATTCAATTCTATGGAACTGTGTAAAGAGCAAGAGAGAGACTGTAGATCTAAATCCATTTGTTATAATTGACCATAAATTTTATGCATTCTAATAAACCCAGGGAGTCAAGGTTTCTTTCCAAAAACTCATGAAACACTGGCATTTAATTAGAAAGTACCATTTTATTTTACCTCCTAGGATCTGAATTCAGCCTGGTGGGTGAGAGTAAAAAAAGAAGAATAAAAGATTCCGTAAGGGAAAAAAAGTAAGATGGAAAATTCTAATTCTGACTGAAAGAATTTAGGATTTTTTCTATGCTTGGGGAGGGCTTCCAATTTTACTACACTAACAGGATGATAACAAACCATATTGAGGAAATGGACTGTATTTGAATATGTCTGTTTTGATACATGTACAATTTACATAGTAAGTTTCTTGGAATATACTGATTCTCAGTCTTTGCTTGATGTGCTATGTAGGGTAAGTATATTTCTGACCCACAATACAGAGTTAAAAAAAGGCTTATCAGTATTTAGGCTTTATGTGGCTGATTGTATGCATTAGTGAGCAATAACCCCTTTCCAAAAAGAGCATAAATACATACTTCAGAGACTTCTGTGACTTAGTAAAGCTCCTTTTTCTCTGAATCTTTTATATGCATAAACTGTGTGCAAACTACACATTTATGTCATGTTCTTGCTTTTCATCTTTATGCATCAAAGTGAATTGTGAGAGAGAACTCCCACAAGCAGGGTGTGAAGCCTGAAAGAATCAATGCAGCAATACCTGAGAAACAGAATGAAAAGCTATATTCTCTTTCCTGATCATTCAGCTGGCATCATAAAACTGTTCTATTGATAAAATTGTCCTACATTACCCATTTTTAGAAAATAGATAGACAATATTTGTACCACTATCAGGAAAATGTACCTGTTTGAACAGAAAGCTTTCACAATAAAACTTGATACAGAGCACTGGGTTATGACTACTGCAAATATTACCCATCATAATAAATGAATTTATTTTGCAGCTAAGAATTCTTGAACTACTATATAAATTTACTCTTTTTTTTTTTTTTAATCACTTACAGCTAAATTTTTCACAGTATGTTTTTCATCATTAAATAAACCAAGGCATAGAGTATCCAGGGCCTTAAATCTCCAGTTTTGAACTTCCTGTCAAAATCAAAATAATGCACTATGAGTCAAATTTTTTCACTGAAAAGGTCACTGAGCTTTAGAAGAGGCTGTCCAGGGCAGGGGCAGAGTCAGCATCCCTGGAGCTACTAAAAGATGTGTAGATGTGGCACTTGAGGACATGGTTTAGTGATGGCCATGGCAGTTCTGGGTTGATGGTTGACTTGATGATCTTAAAGGTCTTTCCCAACCTAAACTCTTATCTGATTCTATCAATACTGGAATAAAGGGTCCTGCCTTCCAAAACACCCAATCAACCTCATATTTATGAAATTTAAGACCTCAAGCAGACGTATCTCTATTCCTCTCAATAACTGTAGTGAAGAAAAAGTAATGGAAGTATAACAACATAGTTCAACAGCTCCATCTCAACTAATTAATTTTCTTTCTCCTCAGGATTCTCTGGAACAATAAATACAATATTATCTTTCTTTAAGATTTTTTTCCCCCAGAGAAAAATAACTGTATGAGAACTGTCCAGGCATTTACTATGAAAATTTGCATCGTTATCTCTTTTTATTACTGCAATGGAGCGTGTTGACAATAGACTCCCAAATTACCATTTCTTCATGTATTTGAAAGTAATGGAGAAAAACTAATTCAGTTAAGCTACAAAGAATAAACTTGATGCAAATTATACAACTTCTATAAATACCAGATATGCTTGATAAACTCTCATGTTTGTCAAATGCCTCTATACAGAAGTGCTTGGCTTACCTGCCACTGTTTCATGAGGTCCCGAACCACTTTGGCATCCTCTAGTGTCTTTTCTTTGTGTGTAGCATCCTGCAGGACATTTGCAGTTGTTTCAGCTTCTGTAAGCCAAGCAAGGAACTTTTCAAGATCCAGGTAGAATTGCTGCAACATTCTTAGGGCTGATTCCAGAGCTGCTTCACGTTCACAAACCCTGCATAAGTACAAATAATCAAATACAGCGCTCTTTGGAAGAAAACAAACCTTAATCATTAAACCAAAATATAAAAAAGACACACAAAATATTTTTCATGTATCAGTCAAGGTAACTTTGCTGATACATTAGCTACAGATCTTGTACTGTATGTCTGGCAGGTAGGGCTCTTCTCTTTTTTTATGTTTTCACCTGAGAAGTACTAAGTGGGATCAGTCTGATGCAAAATTAAGCGAAAGCACTTCTTTCAAAGTACTATGCCTAAAATATGCACAATGGAAAATCAGAAGTAATTCCCTGGTTTTGTTTTAATAAAAGATTACGTGTTTTACATTACAGTAGAAATACTTGTTTATTTTTAGAAATCGCAAAATAGTTGCTGATCACTGCATGATACGATAAATTTAATGATTAATTTTTACAACTTGAAACATTTGGAGATTGTGTTCAATTTCTTAAGCTCATAACACTAAAGGTTGTAGTGGTTTTTTTTTAATGTATTATTATTTTATTTTTAATTTGAATGTGATAAATTACAAGGATGATCTCTGTCAGTTACAGGATAAAGTACAATTTTTAAAGACAAAGGCTGTCTTATTCTTGGGGAAGGTCTAACTCAGATTAGGAAAGAACACTAAAGATTTCAGCAACTCTGGTGCTGAAAAAACATTAAAGCAGATCTGTGTTATACCAGCATTCATGTGCAATGTAGGTGTCATGTATTCACTGATATTTTTGCTTTGAACTTGAGCAAAATATGGATTTAGAAACACGAGCAGCTAAGTATGACATTTCTATTAGCACAAATCTGTCAAGGTTACTTACCTATTGTATTACATGCATATTTGTTTAACATCAACATGATACCTCAATAATTTTTTAAGATATGAAAATACTTACTAAGGTCATTTGGTAATGTGCATTACTTCAAGTGGAATGAATGCACTTTGATGCACACCTATGTTAAGTCTACACATCTGTGGTGGTCTTTATATATCTCAATAGATTTCCTGCCTAGTTACTCAGGGAGAGACTAGGATACTAGATTCTAGCAGACATAACTTCTCAAGTTGTAATTAATCAGAGGAGGTCATGAAATTTCCAAGTGCTGATCTCTCTTTCTAATCCTGTTTCCTGTCGTGAAGGGGTTGTGCTCCTTGGTGATATCACTCTAAACACCAGTTCACTAGTGGAAGTGAGAAAAGGAAAAAAAAAACTACCACAAGTTTTGCCAAGTGGCACTGACTTAACAAGTTTTTTGACAAGCATATAGTTAAATTGCAGCAGAGGATAGTAAGAACAGAAAAAGTCAGTCAGAGTACAGGCAAGGACAACCACTACAGGAAAAAAAATATCCTCCCTGAGAGACTAATGTTACAAGAACTGCCATATTTCTATTCAATTTTTAATCCTTTGACATCTTATTTGCTTTTCCCAACCATTTTGGTAAAAAAAGGACTTATTTTTCATTCACAAACCAAGAAAGCTATTGAATGCCTCAGTACAAACTCATCCATCAGGGTTTTTATAAAGCTTAAAAATGGACTGGATTTCAGTTGCACCTGTTGCTGCCTACAAGAACTCTCCACATCATGGCACTGCTTGGGCTGCATTAGAATGTGTCCCCAGGGGGCTGTCAGTAGGAAACACTCAGATGCAGAATTGTGAACATGGATCTCTTTCCCAGCTTTATTCTACAGGGCCATAAATATGGCTTGTTTATGCCATGTTTATGTATGGCTTGTTTATACAATTCTTATATAAAATAGCTGCAATAAAAGAATTTTTTGTTCCTTTTTTTAAACTAAAGATTAATTACATAGAAATGACACCTAAAGATACTAGCAATATACATTAAATGATAATAAGACACAGAAAATCTTTTACCTGGAAAAGTCTGTATTGACCTATTTACCACTTTTAGCTCAAAACCAGCATTACATTTATTCAACACTTGGAAATGGAAAAAAAATTGAATGATCTAAATGTATTTCTTTCCAGTTCTTCAGAGCACAATTCTAAGATATGCTTTATAGCATTATTCTAATTCAATTTACAGTGTGCAGCATGGTAGTTAATAGCCTTTGCAGAATCACATAAAACATTTTTTTCTCATGCAGTTCCTTCATAATATGAAAGGCACATTTTTAACTACTGTGCACCTGGATTCCTATAAATACATAGCAATACTCCAAAAATAACAACGTTCTGCAAATACACAGTGAGATTTTGAAAAAAACAAAACACAAGCACAGATATGAAAAAGATATTTAAAGGGAGAGCAATTTGAAGGATTACTCAAAGTCAGAATTAGTGTTTTAGAGAAACTCTGGGACTTCATGAGAAAATATAACATTTTATTGATCTGGGCAAAGAATGAAGTTTTTGTCATGAAGAATCTTCTGGTACTTCTGTGATGCACAGAAATCTTATGGTACATAAGATTTCCAGTCTACAGAAATGTGGTTTTTTATAAGCATACTAATACCATAATTCCACCAGAAAATATGTAGTAAGTTGCATTCTGAATTTTGGTACAGATAAAATGTAATAAACATTCAGCTATATTGACTGTTTTGCAGCATATCAATAAAATTCACTTGGCTTTCTCACTACAAAAGTATGAAGATAGAATGAAAAAAGGTCTAAACAAGAAGAACAAAACTGAACTTCAAATCCAGTATATGCTAAATTACACAGAATCATAGGGGTTAAAGAAATATGTATATTGAACAAGACATAATTGCACAAAACCAAAATAAAGATGCTTTCTCTTTAGTCTGTATTATCCAGGTATGTTTAATTTCATAGTGAGTGCAAACAGTAAGAAAAAATTTTAATGGGATAGTAATGATTTAATCTGTTATACTGTGAAATAAAAATAATCACAGAATGTATAACCAAAAGCTTCTTATTGAAGGAAGAAATATTAAAGGTGGGATTCATCTTATTTTTATCTAGACACCCAGAGGACAGGCAAACTGCACTCCCTCTCGAAAACATGAGCACAGCATTTCTGGAATTCAGTTTCTCCTCACTTGCCTGTATGACCTTGATCTGTTGCACCAGATCAGGGTCTGAGTAAAACATTTCTCCTGACTACAACAGTAAATCACTTATAACTTAGACAATTTTAATTTTACAGAAGGTTTAATTTTTTTTAATGTCTAAAAATAGGCAAGCTGGTCCCCAAACATCCCTGTAAATTTGATTTTTAGGGACCAGTGGCATCAGTCACAGTGAACTCACCAACTCTAGTTGTTGTAGGACCTTTGTTGCAGGGCAGAAGTTATGATGCTCTTTTAAATACATGTCAGCTGAAAGTTTTGAGTCAAGGGAATAATGGTGGCATGCCAGGGGAAGTGAGTCAAGCAATGTGTGAACATTTATTCTGCCAGGAAGGTGTGTCTTTTTAATGGTTTTAAAAAAAAATCCACAAAAAAGGAAAGTTACCATCTTTTGTTTCAGGATGTTGCTGTCATGCTGAGAACTTTTAAAGCTATTATTTTTTAAACATAGCATTACACAAATGTTCAGGAAGAAAAGGAGGGTAAAATTAAGTTATCATCTCAGAATGTTCTGTAATTCTGTGATTGAAATTACTGCAGGAGTGCTTCATTCAGCACTAAAATCCCATACAACACAAGGAATACAGGGTTTGTAAAGGCTCTGCAAGTGTGAATACCAGATTTTTCTTCAGCTGTAGAGTTTGCTACATAATTTGGAATGAATCATTCACATTTTATGAGTGTCTGTGTATTTCAAATTGCAATGCTTATTCACAGTATGAGATAGATGGTGAGGGTCAGTGTGTGAAAAACGCTTTGAGATGCTCAGGTAACAGGACATGCAGTAACTGCAGAGCACAAACTAAAACATTGCTGTTCCCCAGGTATTTCTTTAAAAGCAATAAAAGTAAAGCAAGTCTGTATCATTCAGTGTTCAATAGATCACTAAATCACACTTCCATCTGCAGACTGTAGTGATCTAAAGTTATCTCTCTGAGATATAAAATAAAATATTCTGGACTACTGGCTGACAAAGCATCAGGAAATGGTTTTACTTCTATGGTTCATGTGGTTCTCTCTCTCTATAAGTGTATTTTCTCTTTTCTAACAGTATAGTTGCATACAATAAAAAATAAAATAAAATTTAAAGTTACCCAAATTTCCTATATTCAGCCAACTATCACAGAAAATTTGAACTACATGCATCATCCTGTTAATGCTGGAAAAAGTTTGCCCCATTTTCATAAGGTCTATGTCCTTTTTATGAATATGAAAAAGGAAGAATAGCAAAGTTTTATTGGACTATTTAATTTTTACTACTAAATAAATTTAAGCCCTCACTGGTAACTCTTCTTCAGCTGCTTTAACTTGGACTGATAAAGAACCTATCAAAGAGGGAGAATAATTTAACCTCAGATAAAGTTGGAACACAAAGAGATGTCACAGATATGAAAATTAAATTCTTAAAACAGCTATTAATAATACAATTTTGAAATGCAAATTCAAAATAAATAATATTCTTTAATTTTGGGATTGCTGGTTAGAGCAACTTTCTTTCAGAACCTAGGTACTATCTTCTACAGTGCCAGTTAAAGTTATAAAAACAGGCTAGTAAGTGATGAATGTTTAGATTAACTCTGGAATGCCTGTTACAATATTCAGTGGGGAAACCAATGTTGAGACAGCCTTTCAAGTACTGCTTTCCTGTGTTTTTCTGGATGTCAACTAGCTTAACACACAGGATTTTTGCAGTAACACTTCTGCATAAATGTGCCTTTTAGTACCATCTGAACAGAGGTACTAAGTTCTGTCTGTTGTAGATCACTGGCATGTGGATGTGGATATAAAGTTTTTGAGTGATTTTTATAGATGCAAACTGATGTCCTGCTAGCACTATTTTGCCTGGCTTGTTGGAAAATGTTCTTAACCAAGCTGATCCAACAGTACTGGAGATTGTTCACCTGTATGCAACTCTACCTCTGAAACAATGTTGTTACAAAATGTCTAGAGCGCCTCAAATTGTAACCAAACTTAGAGCTACAACATCAGCATCCCAACCACTTGAGATCAGCCTTCACATGTAGCTGACATATATCCACAGGCCCTTATCCTCTCGTTATTCTGAGTGAGCAACCAGGAAGGCTTTGGAGTGCTGGTACAGAATTTTGTACTCTAAAGACAGGCTTGGGAACTGGCTGGGTACCAGTCAGCAGGTGGTGAGAAATTGGATTGTGCATCACTTGGCTCTCTTGGGTTCTGTTACTCTCTCTCCCTCTCCTTATAGCTACAATTAATATTATTAATAGCATTACATTAGTAGCACATTCAAGTGTCATTCCAACCCTCCCTCCCAGCCCCCCCAGTTAGTAAATTGTTCTTATTTAGCTTTTCTAGAGGAAAAACCCAGGAGATTTAGCTTTTCTTTCCAATTCTTCTCCCTGCTGCAGGGAAGTGAGCAAGTGGTTGATGGTACTGAGTTGCTGACTGGGGTTAAACCTCGACAGTGCAGTGCTTCTCTCTGCCTTCCATTAATTTCTCAACAACTTGATCTACTGCCTGAGAGCTGACTTGGCTTCTTCAGATGAGCTGAAGGACATCTCTGTCTTGGCTGCACTATCCATATTTATAACAAACTAATATCCAGTGATATAATTTTAAATTCCAGATTTAATTGGTCATACAGAGAGATTAAGTGCAACAGCTGGTCCAAAATAGAAACACAAAGGCAGCTCTGCTGATTCTCTTTATTTCTGTTGGAAGGAAGAACAAAAGCCCTCAATGTCCCTATGCTCTGATTGGAACTCAGAATGTCTTCACAGGGACAAAGTCCTGCTCTTTCCCTAGCAGTTTCCTAAATGATGACACTTTCTTCAGATATGAAAGAGAGAACATTCTAAAACATCTCCTGATCGTAGTGATAAGCCCACAGTTTGTCTTTTCTTAAAAATCTGTTGAGACCAAGGGAAAATGCTCCAATGAACAGTTACTCACTCTATTAAGCAAGATGCAAGTCGTTTTTCTTGAACAACTTTCATATTACAAATCTCCTCAAAACAAGGGATATGTGTTTCTGTACTGAGGAAAATGGATGCAGCAAGGGAGAGGAGATGATTTTATTTGCTACTATTCATTGGCTGACTTGTTTCTAGCCTTATACCTCTCACACACTTTCATGAAAAAAACAGGACTTCTACGAAAATAACAAAAATCATCAACTCTTCTCACTACATTTTCCAACTTTCTTTGTTACTAAAGATACTAAATCAATTTGAAGACATATTTTTGAATTTAGATTGTTTGTCCCATACATTTCTTTTTAAAGCACAACAGATATTGAATAGCAAAAAGAGAAAAAAAACCACTAACCCTATATTTATCCATAAACTTTCAGATCAGCCTTGGATATTATTCCCCCATCTATTCTACATCATTTTTTATGAGGCTGAGAAGAGTTGCTAAAAACAAAAGAAATATGACCTCCTGGGGAACGAAATCACATATATGGACTTCTGTACAGGACCTTTAAACACCCCCTCTTTACTTAAGCACCTGACTACATCATCACAAAAGGATCTGTGTTATCCTGTAAGAAAACTTCTCATCAACCTTTAAAAAAAAAAGTTTCTGTCTCTTATACTCTATTCACTTATGGGATCCTACATTGCCAAAATGCCCCTTAATGTGATAAAAAAGAGGGAGAGTTAGAGGGAATGTTTTCTAACAGGTGTTTCTTGCCCCCAGCACTTTTGTCTCCTTTCCCCAGCCTGCTTTGGCATAGGTTAAGAATACATAAAAGCATATTATAAGTGTACATCTTCTCTATGTTCATCATAACCATTGATTATCACACTTACATGGTGAGCTACAGAACAATCACTAATGAAACTAAGGAGATTCCTTTGTAATTATAATCAATTACAGGTTATCTTTTATGCTCTTGAAACCAGTTTATGTTCACTTGTGATTTTTAATATCCTGATAAATTGTCATTAAAGTCAATCATTTTCCAGAGAGTAAATCATGACTGTTACCAGGTTAAAGAGAAGGGAAGCTGAACAACACTCAACAATCACAGACATACAAGGTATCATTAAAAATTATTTATAGGCACAGAATAATATTCAGATTAATTAAGTCCAGAGACTTTTCTAAATAGCCCTCAATCAAATTTTAAGGAAGTATCTTAAACCACTAAATAAATAAAAAAAAGAAAAAGAAAAAGAAAAAGAAAAAGAAAAAGAAAAAGAAAAAGAAAAAGAAAAAGAAAAAGAAAAAGAAAAAGAAAAAGAAAAAGAAAAAGAAAAAGAAAAAGAAAAAGAAAAAGAAAAAAAAATCCAACAGAACAAGCAATCCAGCAACCCCCCTCCTCTCAGTTCTCTGAAATGGGATTCCAGAACAGAACAGATTCCAGTCTAATCCTCGTATAATTCAAGTAATGCCCCAAAAAGACATGGGAAGAAAATATTTAACAATTCTCTTGCTCCTGTTGAAGAGACAAGTCAGAAAAAGAAGAACTCCTAAAATCAAAACTTAAACCAAACAGACAAAACTAGTCTCTTATTCTAGCAAAAGAAGCAAAAAGATTATTGTTTTGTTTGCCTTTTTCATACTTCATGGTCCATAATATGTAGAATTAAGTTTTTTCTTGCATTCCAAAACATATCATTCTTTCAAAATTCCAAGGCAATTGACAACACAATTTAATAAACAGTATATTAATTACTCAGATGTAATTTAGTAAGATAAAATCTTTGCTTTCTAGGACAGTGAAGTATAATTTAGAATGATTATGGAATTAATTATATTCTAAAGGCACTTGTTTTCCTAGCCTTACTTACTGCAGAAACAACTGGATTTAATAAGACTGTGAAATGCACTGATGGCATTACATGAAATCAATTAGGGCTCACAAAGGATACTATTAAACTGTTAGTGTAGTTTTCATTTGGAGCATCAGCCTCTGAGGGCTGAACTCCATGGCCTAGCAAAAAAGTGATTTGCTACCATGCAAGAGAGCAAAGCCTCAATTCCCAGGCTGGAAAACTTGTCTGGCAGCACTTACAGTTCTTATTGCACCATGCATCATATTAAGTAACATTAAATAAACACTTAGATAAACACCCACATTATTTTTTCCCTCTAAAACATGGGCCTCAAGTAGTACTCACATTACACAAAGATGCTGACAGATCAGACTGATTCAAAATATTTTAAAACATGTATTCTGTCAACAAGTTTCAAGAAGCATAAAATACTAACCAGAAAAAAACAAAACAGCTCTGTAAAATTCAGGTCAGAAGCAGGTAATAAAAACTGGTTAGCATCTGAGTAAGAAGGAAAGAAGGCAGCCTGACTATTGCCTCTTATATTTATGCAACCAAAAAAAAATATTAGCTGCAAGAACCACTCCATATCTTATACATTTATTTTTTACTCTTCAGGAGGTTTCAAACTCCAATAGAAAACTGAAATATAGGATAAGTTCTCCACTATAAGGAGATAATCTGGTTAAAATAGATCTGCTGTAGAAAGATGGTAAAACATCAGGAGCTGCAACCAGAGGTATATGAGAATATAGAGAAATACTAATAATTTAATAATTTATTCTTATGCAGATTCAATAACATGGAAAGGAACTACAGCTCTGGTTCTGTTCCTCAGGATCACACAAATATAAATAAATAATTAAGTAGTGAATTTCCAGAGCCCAGTTCAGCAAATTCAGATGGTATTCAACTCACTCTCAGCTCAACAGAACTTCAGCATGTGTTTGATACAAAAGCCTTACAGAGAAAATCCTAACTCCACTGAGGATGAATGGCTAACCTTCAGCTGACTTCAAAGGAAACAGGATGTTCTCTGATAGTTCTACCTCAATTCTTTTTTGGATGAATTTCAAAGACAAAAATTCTAAGTAGGAGAAATCATAACCCTTCAAACAACAATTCTGGACCATTTAACAGAGTGGAGAGAGCTATAAATACACCAAAACTCAAAGTCTGGAAGTGAGGAAGTCTGACTATTCTGCTATGAAGAGACAAGACAAGACAAAAAATGGATATATATATATACCCGAACCTTTGTGTGCTCACAGGCAATTTTGGCAGAGTCATCCAAATCTTTCTCTTAAATAGTGATGATTTGCAATGTTCCCTTCTTTCTTAATGATTTTTTAAATAGTTATCAGGTGTTTATTTTAAAAAGATACTTGATTTGGTTTGAGATCTATCATTTTGTACTCACTGCCATGCAAGTATCCTCTGTATATTTCAGATAATTTATCCAACATCTGAGGAGATGCATTTCTTTTCCCTAACATATGCCTACCTGTTCTCAAACCACTTTCCAAACTTTAGTCATGGAAATGAACACATGACTGATGCATTCATCAGTTTAACTGGTGATTCAGCTTTATTTCAGCTTATGCACAGAAACCCACAAAGTATATCATAACCTCTTTACCACCAGCTATTTGGGAAGCAAGTCAAGGATGAAAAGTTTTGTTAAAGAAACCTCTTGAATAAAGCAAAACTGAGCTTGAGAGTATAAAATGTGGTCAATGTAAATAATGTTCAACCCTGAGCATTAGGAACCTTTTCCAAGGGAGTAGTAAAAGGTGGCATTTAGTGCAGTAATGAAGCACTGGGAAAATGCTATGAAGAGCAAAACATTAAACTTATTCAGATTGGCCAAACCCAGAAGAATTTTAATAATTCCAAATGGGAGAAATCATCAGCAATATGTTAGCAGAAAGATTCAACAGATGTGTTCAAAACAACAGACACTACAAGGAATATTTAAATGCAGTACAATCTGACAGGCTCTGAACTAGCTGTAGCCTTGAAGAAATTCTGCATTTTAAATTAAGACCAACAGCTTAATGAAGGTTCCAATACACATTAGCATCTGAAAGATAGTTAAAATTAAAGGAATAACTATTTATGTCCATCTTTAACTCACTCTCCTGAGCTTGGGCAGGATACCTTTCCCACCCAGCAGAAAGGAGAGCAATAGCAGCCATAAAAGTAGTGACATGATGGGAAAATGAATTTAGCTAAAGCAAAATTTAATAAATACATTCCACACTTCTACTTTGTTTTCCCCAGCATGAAAAGAAATAACAGTGACAAATGTTCACAGCTCTAAGGGGTCAGCACAGTATAAAAAGGAAGGGGGCCAGCAAAGGCAGATCTGAACTATGATTTCTTAGTGCCATCTTATTCCACAAGTTTATTCTGCTGGTGTTTCCACAGGAAAAAAAAAGAGAAGACAAGCACTGGGAGAGAAGATGGGAGCTGCCTCCCATCCCTTGGAGTAAAGTTTCACTCACCGTGAAACTTAAAAATAAACTATTTGAAAAATAAATCTAACTTGGAATCAGTAAAGGTACATGGTTCATCAACTGACACTAAGAGTAATTCATTAACACAGCTGATGCATCAACTTCAGACAGGCTCCAAGCACCAAGAACTCATGGAAATTTTGGAACTGTTTACCTTTACTGGTAAGAAATAGCACCATGTTTTTCAGATTTTAAGTCAAAAAATAACTGAACCTAGCTCATATAAGCCATGTTGTGAGGTACAGAAAAGTCATCCAAGCTAGAGTTAAAAAATTCCAACACCAAATTAGATGCTAACTTGATATGAATTAAAAAAAGTAAAATCATATAAGTAACAGGAGAAAAAAAGAAATAAAAGAAAATCAGGTCAATAGCAAACATATAACACTACCAAGATAAAATGCAGAAAGTAGGAACTGGGCATTGCCAGCTTGGCCCTTTAGGCCCTTCACAAAACTTTGGTTTTAGCATACTCTTTGACAATTAAACCAATGGAATCTCAGAAATACATGGCACATTTTAAACAGATAAAAATAATACCATGGATTGGACCCATATAATGCATTGTCACAAGGCACTACTGTGCTTAAGCAGATATATCTCAGATATGTAACTGATTAAATATCTTGCACAAAGGAAAAACCTGCAGAAGTGCCAGCTAGAGTCATGGTTCCAAGAGCTATTATTTCTTATCATTTTCAGAAGATAATATTTTTTTTATAGTTTGCAGGAGATGTAATGCTTAGTAGCTGGGAAGTGCTCTCTATTTGTTAAATCTGTCAGGGAATATAAATTTGGGGTATTGGTCAAAATGTAATTGATATTGGATGACAAACAACATGAACATACAACATATTTTCCTTTTCCTTTTCACAAATTCCTTGCTTACTTACTGTTTTCCATTTTATGCACCTGTATCAGATTTACCATAAATGCTCTATCCTCTAGATTTACCAGTGGAATCTCACCTCTCCTCAGTGATTTCTCACCATGCCTATTTTGGGACATGCAAGAAAACCACATTGCTAATTCTAATGTTTTCCAATCTGCCTTCTGTGCTGCCACTTCCCCAGATCTCTGCCTTGGTCAGCAAGAGTCACAACCATCAGCCTCTTGTGCCACTGATCCTTATCAGGAATAATGGGAACTCATTATTTATTGATTTCTTTGTGGCTTTATATAAAAACATGTGATTGGAATTTCGGTCATAGCTAAACAACAGCCACAAAAAAGGCAGGCACTGCTGTTGTCAGCTTGACACGTTTGGTGGTAACCTCCAAAGAGAGACTAAGCATTAAATAGCAGGCTGAATTATCCTCAGATTCAAGCATGACTGACAAGGCAGCGAGGGGAAATCTTAAACTGCCTGCACAGCAGCTGAAGAAAAATAAAAATACAGGGAAAACACCAGGGGAAAAAAAGCTATCACAATAATAACAATGCAAACAAAGCATGACAACTAAAGTCAAATTCCTTTTCCTGGCACTCTGCTAGTCCATCAGCTTTATTAATTTCTGTTCAGTTTGTTTGAAAGGACATGAAGCCTGATAAGAAGTCTATTGAGGGGACTGAAAAGATATTCATTTGTTCTGTGAGCTTTGGATGCCAGCAATAACCAGTTTGCTATAGTTTGTTAATTTATCTACAGACTAATAGGAAATAGATTTAAGGTTAGACTTTCAGGGCACAGAGCATTAGCTTCTGTTCTTGTTCAAGCAGAAGCTAAAATTTTCCAATTACTTCAGAAAATCTCACCTTTAAGAGAAAGAACAACACATTCACCTTAATTTTCTAATGGGATATGAACAAAAATTGACAATTCTGTTCTTTCACAAATCAAACTCATTCTTCCTTTAGTACCTTGCTCCTCCTTCATCTCCTTCATATGCAAAAGAGGAAGATTTCTGAAATAGAGCAGTTCTTAGATATGCCCACATTAAGCTTCAGTTATGATTCAAGTCTGGCCACAAAACTGCTCTCCCTTTAGAATTCTGTTCCATAAACTATTTAAGGATTTTGTCCAGTTGAATTTCTCTTGAACAACAGAACCATCCTCATTTTCAGCAGAAAGGAGTAAAGAGCATTTAGCACACAGTAATTATGAATATAGGAATAGAATTTTGTTTTAATCAAGATCTAAATAAAAGCTAAGAATGAGGGGAAAAAATGTGAAATAGCAAGTGCCTGAGCAGTAAGGAATGGTCTTCTAAATGCATTTCCTGCTTAGTTTTTGCTGATAACTTGCTCACTCTATTGGAAACTGATGGCCTCACTGCTAGATATCAGCCCTATTCTCCTTTTGAATTGTGTACAATGGAATCATCAACACTGGATTACAGTTGGAGCGTGGTGCTAGTAACACCCAAGGTCCTGGGTTCCATCCCTCTATGGGCCATTCATTAAGACCTGGACTGGATGATCTTTAGGGGTACCATAATTCAGAATATTCTGTGATTCTGTGATTTAAAACCCAAAACCAAGCTGTCAAGGAGCTACATTCATGGTGTTCAGAAGTCTGAGCAAACCCTTTGTGGAACAGACAAAAACCAACCATTTCATTTAAAGACAGAAACAATTTTTTTCTGTGAGGTCATTTTTGTTTGTCTGTGGGAGGACTTAGCAGACCTACAGATGATCTATTGCCTTTCTGGAAGAGATAAAGGTACTGGACTATATATATACCCAAGTGGTGGGAAAATTTAGTTCATTAGACTCATGCCAAAACTTTTAAGAAACTCATCCCTGAAGTCACAAGGATTCATAAATCCTTTTGTCAAATACTGTATTACTGATGCTACTCTCTCCTGAAATAACTCAAGAACTCTTTCCTTTTCATAATCGTAAAGACTTTCTCAAAAATCACAGGAATATGTTCACAAAGGTGGAAATGATGAATCACACACTATTCTGGGTACCATTGCCTTTTCAGTGCATCCTACCAGCATTTTGAAAGCATATCCAAGACTATACCCTCAAAAATTAAACCAAAAACATTCACTACCCCATTGAATTCTCATCTTGGACCTGATGTCAGCACTGCCCAAAAAAATGCTGCCAGCTGAGTGAAGAACTCAGATATAACTGGAATATAAACAGCTAAGATGACTTTTTAGATCTCTTAACTATATGAGCTTCGTCTGGCAGGTTCATTTACTTATTTTTACAATTTATTTTTCTTATATGCGATGAAACGTCATCATTCTGAGGGGTGTCAGGAAGGAAAAATAGCAAAGCATTGTTAACTGATGTCATTGCTGGGGAGACTGATCTTGTATTTTGTACCTAAACATTTGCTTGAGATTGTGGGCATTTTAGTAGAATGTCTTTCAAATACATCACCTCTCTTTTATCTATTATCATAAAATAATCCCACTGCACCAAATGGTTTTCTAGGTGTGCTTTTAAAAATGGATATATTAAGGAATGATATAAGTAAAACATAAACCAAAAAACATTACAAATTAAAATCAAAGCATCTAAACCTTCACATTCCCACCCTTCTCACAGGCCTTGTCTGAGGATTTAAAATAAAGGTAACAGGTTGGAACAAAGAAAGCAAAAAATACTTAAATCTCTCGTCAGAAAACAACCCTTAGGTAACTTTAAAGACCACATTCTAAACACAAAAGGCTTAACATTTTTGCATCACAAGCAGTAAATACAGAGTTTTTCTTTAGAGTTTGCTGGAGAATAACTTTTGAGAAGTGTGGAGTGCTTTACTGACAAATTAGTTTCATGAAAATGAAAGGCTTGAGCCCAGTTCTCTAATAAAAAAGACATGAAGATCCCATATAGAATTCAGACTTTTCAGAATAGTGCCAGATTAAAGGTTTTTTTGAAATCTTTGTCTGTTTTATTCAAAATAATAGTCAACAGAGATACATTAGTTCTTCAGAATAAACATGTTAATGTATAAAATTTTTTGGTCCTTGACATAGTCTCAAATGTGATACCTCAGAT
The DNA here is from genome assembly GCF_963513975.1 of Fringilla coelebs. Lineage (NCBI taxonomy): Eukaryota > Metazoa > Chordata > Aves > Passeriformes > Fringillidae > Fringilla > Fringilla coelebs. The sequence continues at coordinate 11,337,676 of NC_140029.1, read as the reverse complement.
TGCAGAGATTCACTTTTGTTTAGTGTGGCCAGTTTTACTGATGAAGTAAAAGTACTTATGTGCTTAAAGATTTCATACCAAGAGAAGTTCTCAAAGGCAGCATCTGACAAACATCTAGACTAAGAACTTTAAATAGTGCAGGCAACAAAGATAAATGTATTATCAACATCTCTCACAAAACAAAAGAATTGTCATACAATTACAATATTTTCCACCAGACTTTGCAATTTTAAATTAGAATCCACTGCTAAACTGGTGTAAATAACAAGCTTCAGCATGACGTGTTCGTTGCAAAGAAGTAATCTCTCCTCGTGTCTACTTTCTTTGAGCCTGGCAAAATTGTATTGAAAACCAATCAATAAATCACCACATCAGGATGATAAAAATGAAAATTCTTATAGTATTTTTTTTTTTTTGGAAAAGAGGAAAAGATAAATTTACATCAGAAAATGACATTTTTCGACATTTTTCATCTTCATCTAAAGTCACATTTGCAAGGATTTCTTGCTCACACCCCCATGAATGCAGCTCTATAGCCAGGACAGCAACTGCAGGCACAGATGTGTAAACAGACTTCTCAAGTAAACAAGATTCCCATGGCCACAAATGTGCCTGCACAGAGAATTTTTGGACCTGCTCACACTCGTGGTACAATACAGATTTTAGGAATGCAAACCAAACTTCAAACAGGAGAATGGGAAGGGAAAGGAAGAATTTCCTTGGAGATGGAATTTTTTGCTGCTCGACTTGAGCAGTCCAAGCCAAAATGAGCAGATAAGCTTTTCAGAGATGGCTCCTAGATACACTCTACATACTGGAACCAACTATGAATCTTCAGTGTAACTCAACAAAATCCACACTTCCGGCTGCTGCAGCTGGGTAAATGCAGTTTTTCTCACCCAGAATGCAATACAACTGTAAAGCAAAAGTGATTACTTCCACAAGTAACATAAAGTAGTGCTAGGACAGGTACAGTATATTACGAAAACCTGTCTCCAGCAGAATGATTGAGCTTTTTCTGTGCAGGCAACAAAATTATACTTAAAAAATTCATTTACAGGTAAAGGTTACAATTTATTTGTGTCTTTTACCAAGCAACAGCTGATTAGGAATTGTTTGCTGCTGAAAACCCAAATCTAGATTATGACCTTTCTCACATTTAGAATGACTGTTTTATATGGATTTAAACATGAGGGAGATATGCATCATACTTTTGTACTGATTATGTGCTTTCTTTGTTTGGCCACTTACATTTTATACTGCCCAGCTGACACTCAAAATCAAGGGGTTTATACAACTGCCTAAATTAGAGAATTAACACCATTCTTAGTAAAACATGGAAGCTAGTACCTCAGGTCTTTCAAATGGGCTTAGAAACACATTTCCTTGCCTCTCCTTACACTGATTTTTTCACTGTTCATACCTTGTAGTGGGGAAAAGCAAGTTACTTTTCATGTTTAGATTGTGGTGTGTCCTCTGTATTGTCTCAGGAGCCAAAAAAGCATCTTGAGCAGTGAAAGCTCCTAATACCTCACCTGCTGTGTGGCCTGAGCTCCACTGAGCTTGGCCACAGGAGCTAGTGGATGACATGAATATTTGAAGATGTCTAGTACCAAATTTTAGTGGTGGTTTGTAATCCCAAACATTTCTCAGTGTATGTTACACAATTATTTTCATAATAGACACTCCATTTAAAAAATATCTAAGTCCATTTTTAGCTTGATATTTAGCACATTTAGTGGATTCACAAGGAAAGGAAAATACAAGCAGCTCTTGATATTTTTGTCTGGTAATTCACATAAAATATGTGTTCCTACAGAAGGAGGAAGTAACGTAACACTTACCATAACAAACATTTTTTTATAAAGCAAATTTCTAACGGTCTCTTCTATCATTGCCCTTTTTCCCCTCTTGAGAAGGTTTCAGTTCATCTGTTAGATTTATTTTTGTTAATGAAAGCAATAGAAATCATTTTCTGTTTAATTGCTTCAGCTTAAATAATATGGCTATTTCTTGGGAAGCCAGTGCTTCTAAGGAAGAAGAGGCCTGTTTACAAGTCAGTCTGGCTTTCTCCCAAGTGATCAGTTCATGTGCTTTTTAGTGCTTTTTGCAGTATCAACAACAAAAGTAAAAATTAAAAAGTGTCAAGCAAAAAAAAAAAGGAAACAACCATCAAGCATTCACCAGCTTGTCTCTTAAAGGGCTTAGAGAGGTCCTGGTTATAGCTCGATGTCATAGAACACAACAGTAAGGCAAAGGGTAAACACACAGCAATCAGCTGCAAATCTACTTAAGCAAAACAAAACACAAGCTAACAGATGTTGCCTTAATGACTGAAGTACTTGCTTTGGCAACTATTACCAAAAGGCAAAGTGGAATTTTACCACTGCTTGCCTGCCTGTTGTCTTAGTAAACTGGTTCATGGAAAAGCAGGTTTTACATTTTTTTTTACACTGACATGCAATTCTGACATAATGACAGGCTTAAGGAAAATCAGCTCAAAACAATGTAAGCAACTCTTAATTTTAATTTTTAAAAGAAAATATCCACAAAATATTTAGGCCATTTAACTTAGCAATATACAGAGAGAAAGCAAAATGTTCAGCTGAATATTTCCTCTTGGAACTTAGGATGTGCATAAAAAGTGATAAAACTGTTTGTAAAATACTGGAGAAATGGTCAAGAATATAATTTGGATTCTATTTCTACTGTCACTGTGACGGGACTAAGTTATCAGAGTACTATTCATTGTCTAGATTAAAATAATACACAGAGATATATCTGAAACCATTGCATACATATCTGAGTGGAAGCTAGCCTTTCTTGAAGACTATGACAAAAAAAAAAGCATTCTTTCTACTGAGTAAATATTCTCTTACCGGTCAAAAGATCCCCAAAATCACAACATCATCCCCCTTTTTTTATTTCTCTATGCAATAACCTGGAAGCTGAAGAGTTGAAGCATAGAATGAGGGCAAAAAATCAAAAGTGAAATCTCTCAGAAAAACCAGAACAAATTGGTATTTAAGTCATCCGAAGGCCCATGGACTTCATTATCACCTTCCACAGGGCTCTTTAACAAAGGAATCACAGAATCATTTAGGTTGGAAAGACCTTGAGATCATCAAGTCAAACTCTTAACCCAATGCTTCCAAACTCACCTCTAAATCATGTCCCTAAGTTTCAAATCCACACGGCTTTAAATCCCTCCAGAAATCTAGGACATTTTTTCAAGCAGCAAAATGAGCAAAATGCCTGACTAGTGCTTCAAAGAAACCTACAAAATCTACATGCACAGAAAATCTTCCAAGTACATGTCTTATGGTGACTCGATGCTTTAGTATGTCCATATTTATCAATGTCTCCCAAAAGAACAAAAAAAAATGTGATCCAGCCCTTAGAGAAGCTTATCAACTACAGATTGCAGCAATGCTTCTTTTTCAAGTTCACAAATCATGAAAAATATTACAAAAATTATATACAAAAAACGAAATTAAAAATATATTAGGAATGTAACAACATCACACACAATCAAAAACCAGGATACTCATTTCACAGCTCATATTTATTCCTATACTTCTGTACATCTTAAAGGGAAATGCCAACTCAGTCACCTAAGCAGGTCTCTTCTTAGACATAAAATATTTACTATAGTAGTTCATCTAACACGTCTGTACATTTTATAGAAGCTTGCAAGGAAGGTGCTTTGAAGAATTTGTGCTCTCTCTCAGCCTGGTACTTGGCAGAGTCCATGCAAGAATGGTAATTCTCACCTTTGGGCAGCATTAGACACACCTGGGCTTGTGCCTGAGGCATTAACAGGTTTAGAAATGCCCCCTTAGCTACAATTAATACAGAGCAGCCACAGCAGCTGCAAACATATCCTGGAACTTCTCACCAAGAGGGGGTTGTGGTTCTAAATACTGACAAAAGCACTTTCCTTTGGTTCTCATGTGGAATTCTTTTGAGCTGCTGATTGTAACTACTCACAGGGGATGTTTTGAGCATTAGACTCCCAGACTTTCTCATCCAGCAATAGACTCCAAACTCCCCAAACTTCTTCTCAGGCCACAACGAGCAAGCACATAATTTTGTAAAAATACAGCTGCTTCTAATAAAGCTAAAATGGCTATTACTGTATCAGGAAAAATGCAAGCAGGTACAAATCTCAGTTTAGTTAAAAATAAAAAGCTTTCAAATTATTGTGTGCCTTCCTTTTAGTGGACAACAAGAGTATTTCTTCTCTCATTTAAACAAGGTCTTAAATCAGTTTTAAGTTGGCTTCAGAAAAAGGCTGAAAAAAGTGACTCATTCATATGAACAACAAACTAAATAAAAAGTGACATTAAGCTTCTGTAGTCATCAGTGATTTAAGTAACCACCATTATGCAAGAAGATCTACTGAATTTATTGCAGGTTTAGCTAAACTGACTTCTCTGGCCTTGTTCATAGAATTTAATTTAAAAACATGTTAAGATCTAATTAATTTATAGTTTCCATTGTAAACTATAAAGCTTAATCCAAGATACTGATTAAACAAATTTCATATAATTTTTACATATCTGATCTTATGTGCAATGATTTAAAACTCTTTCACTACTACAAAGAAAGCAATTTTTACTGCAACATGTTATAATCTTGTAGATTGCATATTGATTGATTCAGAGTTTGTTGGCAAGTTGCAAAAAATATTGCTTTTAATAAGGAATTGGCATCTAAACCAAACATTGAAAGGCTGTGAAATGTAATCAAGAATGTGGTCAAGGATTTAATAAAAACTTCCTTGACTAGAGATTTGCTTCAAAGATACAGGAAAACATTTCTACTTTGAACCTGCATCAATAGGCTATGTCTATCATTTTCAGGTTAGGTTTATGAGTCAGAATCACTATTGTGGTTGTGATGGGGAGATAGTACAGATATATGAAACAATGTTAAATACTTGAAATACAATATTTGAAATATAGCTTAAGTTAGTTGGCAACTGCTTATAGCAAAAGGAAAATTGTCAGGAAGCTGAATGTTATTTGCTATAATTAAATGCTATTCTAAAGACATATTTCCAAGAAATTCTACAGAAGAGTCCTGACCACTACACTCACATCATTTGCAAAAGTTGCCTCTTCTGTAATCCCCAACCACAGCTGGACAATGAATGTTAATGGAGAGTAACAACAAATCAAACAGCAGAATTTATATCCTACCTTTTATTAATGGCAGCCCACGATGCATTAACACTATCTGTCATCAGCTGTACCTTTCTGGTGTCATCTGCTGAATAATCACGGAGCAGCTTCAGAGCCAGGTCATTTGCCACATCTACATTTATTTGCCATTGTCGCAGTTCTTTTGAAAATTGCTGAAGTACAAAGAGAAAGAAAGAAATAAAGAAAGAATAATCCTCAGAGGAACATAAAATGATTACATACATTGTATGGTCATTAGTAAAGGAGCTGAATAACTTGTACCATCTGTATAAAAAGAAGGAAAAAAAGAAAAAAAACCACCATTTCCACAGATTTACTGGAAATAAAAATCAGTCTTTCTATGTGTTTTAAATTCTTTTAGTCAGATCACAGGACTACTTCTAAACTGTGAGAAGACCAAGCAACCAAGTTCTAAATGCTGGAAAAGACATGATAGCTCAAATTGATAACCACTGATTATAATGTTGACTATTGTTTTATGAGAAACAAATAGATGGATGCATTATCATGCACTATGGAAACTATGATTATTTGTGACATTGAGTACTGAGATAGAGAATATAGTGAAATCATATATTCTGACTAATTTTCTTTTTAATATTGTGGAATAATACTGATTTGGACAATTAATACCTGTGCTTACAGGTTATTTTTTTTTAAATTTAGTTCATTTTAGCAAATTGTTTATGTAATTAGTGCCATCTACTGGAGCAGCACTAAATCTGCAATACAGCAAAATACTACTGGTAAACCTATCCGTATCTCTAAAGTGCTAATTTATGGTTAATATTAAAAAGCTTTTAAAATTTTGGTCACTCTTTGTTTCACCCTTTCCTCCCACTTTCTCCTCTCCTTTGTTTCTTCTCTCCACCTAGGCCAGCTGTCTCACTGAAGGAGCAAGCCAGGAAATCCAGAGCACTCACTCAGCCAGCAGCCAGCTCCCATGCATCTTTCCTGTTAGTCTTTCTCTCAGAGCAAATTTCCATATAAATGCACTGAAGCTGCATATTTAATCCATAATGTGTAACAACAAAATGAAAGAGCAAAGTTAATTGATTGCCTACTTGTGCTTTTGTACTAAAAAGACTCCAACTAGCCAATAAAATGGACAATACAAGTTGAAAAACAGTTTGGATTTGTAAAGAGAAAGTTGCATATAAACATTTGAAGCTATTGACAACAAACACTAGGACTCAACTGTCTTTATTGTTGTGCTTTAATAGTCAAATAGGGAAATGCCTGTGAAGAAAAAAGTAGGATTTTTCCCTTCATTCTCCCAAAGCAGTATTCCTTTTGAAATCTTGTTTTGACTCGGATAAGGAATTCTTCACATGGAGCTGAACTTACATGCAATCCCTAGTGAAAGAGTCTAGATACTAAGTAAAAATAAATAAATGTTACATAATTCATACATTTAGGTTTTAATCTCAGAAGGTCTGTAAACTGATTTTGATTAAGACTCAGACTAAAATGCACTTGCTCTTTGAATAGAGTCCAAAAGGAGTTGGGTGGGGGGGGGGGAGGGGGTCGGTTTGATTTTTTCCCCCAAACTCTTATCTGTTAAAAGGCTACTTCAACACCCCTAGGTTCTCTCCATAATTTAAAGTTGAAAACAGGTAATTCTTCCATTTCCTGTGCTATTCCTTCATGAGAGGGCAGATCACTCTGGTACTGAGCACCAGACAGCCTCAGGAACTAAGACAGCACCTTGTTCATCTGCTTTGAACAAGGGATCCTATTTCTATCAAACATGAGGAGGAGCCTACAAACCCCTAATCCTGAAAACCACCTGAACATGTTATGGTTCAGCTCACCTAAGGTGAAGCTGTCTAGAAAATGTTTTAAAGAAATTTCTCTTTGCAAAGTAAGGAGATCTAGACAGGAGAGATGATGATTTTGTGGAAAACACTACTATTTCTTTGAGGAAGTTACAGGCATGTAGTTCTGTAAACAGTCTGGCAGTTGAGCTTCTTTCCTGCCAGAATGATATAAAATAAATATATTAAAATGTTTTTATTTACATAAATATAATAATATATATATACAAAATAATAAATAGCAAATAAGCTCTACAGTAATTATAATTTCAGGTTTTTAGATCTTATATAGCAAGTATCTATTCTACATTTAGGTCAATCTATCTTTATTTTACCTTACTTTTTCTTTGTTTAGAATTGCAGAGGCATGCAGGTAATTTTTATTCTCATCCAAAGAATCACAGCAGACTGACTGTCCACTGCTTTATATAGAAAAGTTACCATAATATTTAGTCTGCATTGTAAATTAATGGCCTGTAAACTTTACTTTGAAAATAAGATATTTTTGCCCAGATCCATGTGAATAAAATTGACCTTCCAAAAAGTTTGAAACCCTGTTTTATAATAAAATAAATGGGAAGATCCATTACAAGGTTATTTCCAAAAGTGTTGTTCTAACCATTAACTTCAACATGAATCCATTAACTTCCTGACAGTACCACACTAGGTCATCACTCAGGAAAGAAATTATGAATATAGAGAGCTTTGCTGATAGAAACTATTTGTATTTTCTGGTTTACTGGAAACTGGTATGATTTTCAACAGCTTTGAAGAGTGCACGCTTCAACTTTGCTGTGTGTGCAGACACCGAGAACAAAGTGCTGGGGTTCAAGTTCCACCTGTCTATCCCAACAGAGGCCATTACCTGCCCTCCCTCAAGACTACAATGCATACTTCAGAATTACATTCTTTTCCTTTCTCTTTTCCCTTTTATGTATTTAGGCCTCTTTTACCTTTTAGCTAATTAAGACCAACTTCTTTCTGACATTTTTTTCAAAGCATTCTCTTTGTTTTGCCTGTGTTATCACTGGAATTTGCCGAGTTTATTAAAAGGCTTAAAGAATTTAGGCTGTGCATTTATCATGTTACTTAGGTATAAATTTATTTATAATTGTTAATTAGAAGACACTAGTTGATGTTATTAGGAAAAAAGCCTCTGCAATTAAGAGCCCTTGATTAAAAACAAGTAATGAAATCAGAGCTGCACTTTATTTTATCCCAGGATTGCCCAGTGGAACAAAATCAATGATGCACAGTAGTTCAAATATAGCAATATGAATGTACAACATCATCCAGTTCTGTGTATATATCATAAATCTGGAAAATCGGGCTGTCTTTCTGTCCTTTTTCTCTGTAGCATGTTTAATTTATATTCCTAAAGAATTTATTCTTTTTAATCAAGGAATTCTAATTCAGTGTCTGCAACACAGTCAATAACATGAACTAAATTGTTAATTGTTTTACTGAAATCAAAGCAGAACACTGTCAGCCCTGGAATAATAAAAACCTACAAAATGCTGATTTTTTTTCTTCATCTTGGTACACAGGGAATGGCAAAAGAGTCCCTAATAAGTCATTACCCTGCAAGAAACTGACAAAGGCAAGCAAAGGCAGCCTCGACCTTATCCACAAATTCAGGACAAAAAGTTCACACCCTGGGCTCTGCCAGTGGAAGGCTGCCTGGCCTTTTGAGTCCCATCAGGGCAGGGGATGTAATCAGGCTGCTATTGAATTTCCAGTTTAGATGAAAAAATAAGTGGTCAGTGAAGGAAAGGAATGAAACCTTGTCTCCGTTCTTCCTCCTCTTCACTTTGCCTATTCCAGATGAAGTTGCCCAGAGGGAGAAAAGATGCCTCATGAGCTCCTACCAAAGCAAGGAGCCACGGAGTGAACAGGCAATCCTAGCAGTTTGGTTTGGTTTAGGGTTTGGTTGGTTTTTAAATTTTTTTTTCCCTCTTTCAAACAAAGGTTCGGTATTCTGTTAAGAAAATGCTAGTTTTACACCAGCTTATGTTCTGATGACGTGCTGATGCAAGGAGTTGAGGTGTGATTGTGTACTATTTATACACCTATAACCTTCAGCCTGCTGAGTTAACCATCTGCAGTCATCACTTAAAGAAAAACAAAAAACAGGGCTTAATGGTAAAGACTCTTATTGGCTACATTGCCATATTCTGGTTCCCCACAGCTAACACCAGTTTAGTACTCCAATACCAAATTAAAAATAAGAGAATGAAAAAAAAATCTGCAATTGTCACCAAATTAATCTGAATTATTTCTGATTCAAATTAATAATATTTTCAATTATTAGCTATAGTACCTGGTTACTTTTATCTTTTAAATGTCAGAAACAATTTTTTTAAAATTCTTTTAAAAACATTAATGGCCAAATGCAAACAAGTTATAGATTTTTGTTTTATGCTGGCATTGTAAGAAAAAAAAAATAATCAAGAGACTGGTATTACTGAGTTTACCATGTACTCTTGTATTAGGATGCCCTAACAAAAATGCATCAACACAAGCACTATCTAAAAGTTCCCCCAAAGCAGAAGGGAACTTACACATTGATTCATCTGTCTTTAGGCAGACCTACAGTGTTTAACGAGCAAATCCGAAGAAAGCTTTGTGACTACTTTCTCACACCAAGCTGTGTTGAGATACAAAGCTGACAAAATTAATGTCTGAAAAATTTATTAAGTCTTGCGCTGACCTCTCTCTTTCCCTCAAAGCAAATGAATAGAAATTACAGCTTCCCCTTCATCAGTGTAACAGCAAGCCAAAAGACAGCCTACTTTACATCTTCAGGGAACAAAATCAAAATATATGTGTTTGGCACAGAAGCCTGGAAAGCATTTATTTTGAGAACTTGATGTATTTCTAGGTCCTTCAGTTTAGATAATACTGTACAGCAGAAACATAAAGCTGCTAACTCAAAAAAAAATTTCCATTTTCCTTAGACTTCATGACCCCGTATTTCAAGCATGAACATAACAGCTGATGCTGTCACATCTGAGAAAATCTGATGAAGGATTTGACACAATAGGAATTACTGGCAGACAAAGATAATTCCTCTAGGAAGGCTGGCACAGAAGAAACACAAAAAGGAGAGGGAGAAAAAAAATTCCCCTACCCCTCTGTCATGGGTTGACCCTGGCACAGTGCCAGCGCCCCCATGAAAGGTGGATTCCTAAAATGGTTACCGTGAGATGTGACCCAGGAACAGAACAAAACAGGCTCCAACTTGGGAATGGAGGGGAAAAGAAAAAAAAAACAACATTTTATTAATCTACATAGACACAAAAGGGAAAAGGAAAAAAACTACACACAACAATCCACAATAGAACATCTTCAAAAACACTTCTCCTCCCCCCACCTCTCCAACAAACAAATCCCCTCTAACACATCAATTCTCAATTCCAATACCCTCCTTCACACACACTCTCCCCAGTTCATCAGGAGAGAGGAGTCTTCCTCTCACACCATGGGCCTCCCCAGGAAAACACTGCAAAGTCCCCAGTGCTTCCACGTCACACACTGCAGCCGCCCGAAGAAAATCTGTAGCGGTGACCATTCTTCCTTCCATGTCCAGCGCTCTCACCACTGTCCATGGATCCAAACTGCTCCTTAGGTCCTTTTAAGAATGCTTTGCCTAGTTCCAAGAAGTGGCCGCCTCTCACCATTTGGGACACCTGTCCCCCCCATATTATTTCCCCTGGGGCCTGGGGCTCTCAGGAACAGAGATCCTTCCCTGGAGGCAGAGGGCTCCACCACACCCTCCCCCTCAGTCTCTGTTCTCTCCGCTTCTCTTCGCGGCCTTGTCACTCTTGGCTTCTAGCCAACCGCCTCCCCCAAGGAGCAGTCTCTGTATTATCAGAAGAACTTGGTTTCGCCCGTGGCTGTGTAAGAGAAAAGTCCAGCCAAAGCCACTCCACTCATCTCCTCCACCTAGGGCACTCTCATCTACAAGCATTTCTTCACCTAGTCAAACTTCTTCTTCTTTCCCATCCTCTTTCTCCTCTCACTCCTCAGCTGGGGAGGATCAGTGTTTTTAAAGCTTCCAAAGGTTCAAAAAGGTTACAAGCTCGGCCTGGTCTGCTGACGGCTGGGCACCTTGCCCCCCCCCACTTTCTCCTCCTGGCTGTGCTCCCGGCACCAGATAACAAATTTCCAGCCTGCACAGTCTCTATCATTCTCTCTCCCAGGGGGGGGCTGCCCAAACCATCCCAAGACTCCTCCACCCCTGCACCTTGCCGGGGCTCCGGCCTCCCTTCCCAGGCCGCATGGCCTCCCCTCCCCCGCCCAGACGCCGCTGGGCAGGGGAGAGGTCAGAGCAACTCACCGGCCGGACTCCAAAGAGGAAGGTCTTCTCTAAATCCTCTGCTTTTTAACCCACTGAGTGTGTTCTCGGAGGCGTACCCAAATCCTCAGTGGCCACACCAAATGCCAATTTCACATCTGGCCACTGATTGGTTTGACCATAACTTTCCAAAAAAAAAAAACTCTCTTCCGGGTCAAACCATGACACCCTCTTACTCCCCACTCTCTAAGACAATTTATTCTAGACTTGAGGAAGAAAGCCTAGGCAAAACCAAAAAAATGAAAGTTAACAACCTCAGAAGAGTAGAGGTTGTTGATGTTCATATCATCAGGAGGGCACAAATTAAGATGAACTAGCTGAGACACTGAAATTAAAATTATAGGTTAATGTCTGTAACTTGACACAACACATCCATCTCATTGGATCCAAACTGGTGGGAATGGCTGAGGATACGGAAACCCCAAGTGAGGTAAGAGGCAAAAGAATCTGCAGGTCTCCATTCCCATTCTCTGCTTAGAGGTAAAGATGCATTCTGTGAATAAGTACACTATTATTCTTTCTCTAGAACTCTGGGGGTGGATGAGAAGAACGGCATGTTCTTATTTCTCTCCATGGTTAAAGTTGATCCAAACAACCCCATAGTTTTTTCATAAAACATGCACTCTTAAAGAGACCTCATCTTAAATTCATATCCTCTTGTAAAAAAAGTGGACAAAAAATCCATTTCTAAAGCAACATTTTCAATTATTTTCCTAGTTTAGTAATTTGTTTTTGAAACATAAGACACTCCAATACTATGACATATGACAGTGTTTGCACAGAACTCTTTTTTTGTTAATTGAGTCTTTGCAGAGCTGAGACATTGACTATGTTGAAGCTTTTCTTTTTTTTTTTTTTTACAAACACTGGGCAGAAGCCAGGACTGTATCTCTGCAGGAAGACAGTGACAAATGGGAGTCCTCTGTGCTGAGTGACAGTACTACATATGATCTATAACTCTTTCCAATACATTAGTGAGTGATTGCCCTTGTTTACCATAATCTACCCTTCCCAAGCAATGACCCTTTTGGTACAATCTGAAATGAGATAACTTAACCTCAGCTCAGCCCTAAAACAATGGGCTGATGAACATTTTTATGCTTCTTACAGGCAAGCAAAAGAAAAAAAAAAACAAGCAAAAACTGCAGTAGAGTTTGCATTTAATTCTAACTAACTGGTGATGGAGATAACTGAACCAGTCATGAAGTTCTGGCAGCAAAACCAGTTGATGAGGACCTTAACTCAAAAACTCTTCACAGCAGTTCATTAGCATTCAGCTGTGTAAATAGGACTACTCTAAGTACTCAAACTTTAACCAAAAATTGAGTGGTAGGAGTTAAAAAAATACAAAAATCTGGTGAGCAGGAGAGGAGAATATATCACAAAATACTCATGTAACTCTTTTCCCATAGAGGCAGGAAAGGCTGATCAATTGGTTGATTTCAACCTTGGTTTCCCCCAGCTAGAAAATGAGATATTATTAATCTTAAACAGCTGTTCTCAAAATTTGTTCATGAAGAATCTCACCAAAGTATGACTGTTTCTATTACAAGAAACTTCAAAACTGATGCAACAGAATATTTTCTACCTGAGGTATAGCTCAGCTATGTAAGTTAACACATTGAAGCACCATGATGTGGCAACATGTGTGCTAAAATCACAAGAGCAGCCATTTCAGTTTTTTTTTTTTTTTAATTAATAACCCTGTCAAGGTTGAAGCTGGCGAGATTATCTTGTGGCAAATCTAAAATGCTTGATTTCCAAATTATACTCGTTTTGTTTGCTATAGCTGGTTTTTTCCTGCTTTCTCAACTACTTCCAGAAAACCTATACAGCTTCATTAGCAGTGCAGACAGCCATGGACAGCCACACCAGTAGCAAAGAATTTCCCAGTCTGCAGTACCAGTGCTCTGAGGCTGCTGAACAGATGCGAAATACTTGTGCTAAACAGGTAGGCATTCCTCCTGTGAGATCAGCCAGCTATTTGTTATGACTGTTAAGTTAAGACCAATTTCATATTCAAGGAATATGCTCCACATATTTTAGACTTTGCATGTCAATTTCTTTCTAATTTGCTGTGGAAGATTTTTTGCAATATACACTGTCCACAGTTAGAGGACGTTTTCTTTAACGACTTCATTAACTCAAATTTAAATATTTTAATACTCAGTAGTGACCTTAAGTTCTGTGTTCTGCTTTTTCAAAGCTTCCACGGTGTAGGAAATTTCTTTCCATGACTCAAGCTTAGCTTTTGCTTGTTCAAGAACCTGCTCAGCTTCTCGTTTAGCTTCCAGCCACTGTGTCGAATCCTTCAGCATCTCTTGAAGCTGCTGTCTCCGGCTTTGGAGGTATCCATGCACTTCATCCCACTGGCTCTGTATCTTTTCAACTGGTGAAACACAAAGGAAAAACAAAAGCTGAATTACTTAAAAGTTTTTTCTTTTCTTCTTTTTTTTATTAATTCTGTTTTTTAAAGGGAGGAAACAATGATATTAAAATCTTCCTAGAACTGACCAATCAGAAAACTTCTGTACTTTTAAACTGCAATTGCATAGAAGTTTAGTTCAAAAAAAAGAACAGATAAACTGTTCTGGGTCACACAGTATGGCATTACGACACACAGCATGTTTCAATGCATATGCAGCAAAGAATGACAGGTTCATACTTCAAAAACCCTAATGAAATAGGACCACATTTGAGAAAAAGTGTCTGCAATAATCCTTCATTCTTAACAAACCAAGGATTTTCTGAAGAACAAGTCCATTAGGGACTAGAGCAATATTAGTTAAATATTTATTGCAAGATATAGTTAATGGCTGTACTTTCTTATTTCATTAAGGCAAATATTAGCAAACTGCAAAGGCTAAACAACTTGTTCATATAATCATGGAAAATATAAAATAACAATGACCTTTATCCACGGTTTGAAAGAAAAGTAATTTCTGGAAACTTAATCACTAAAATCATTGATAAGCATTGGCTAATATCCAGCGCCAGGCTCATCCATAGTAGCATAAAAACACCAACAGACAGAGTTGTCCAAGCAGCTGAAGCTTGATACAATATAAGCAAAAAACCCAAACTCCACAAACAATAAAATCTGTGCAGTGCATGAAGGAATAAGCATTCCATTCACACACATACACACACACACATGCACACACATATATATTTATATAAAATTCCCAGAGCTTAGTAAGCATAAAAATATGTTCTCAGTATTTTCTTGAATGTTTTTTCACTGCATTTCAAATTCACAGTCCTTCTAGGGAAGGGAACTGAGATTCCTAGAATAATCAGATGGCAGGTGAAATAGTCATCAGCTAGTAGTTCCAACACTGCATCTCTCACTGCAAGGCTGATTCCATAATGGTGCAGCCCAAAGACCTGGATGAGAAATGCTCCAGCAGGGAAAAGAGACTTCTACCTATCAGTGCTTTTCTTCCAGAAGAAAGGATAAAGATCTTTCCATAGATTCAGCTGAAGTTTAGAGAGAGAGAGAGCAACCCTTTCAGCATTCCCTGCTGAAGTCTAGGGAGAAGAACTGAGTAAGCACACATAGCAGCATGCTTAAGTCAAAGGAAAAGCAAAAGGAACAGAAGAAACAGAACTGGAACACATAAAGCACCATCAGAGCACAGCAAGGGTAGCCTAAGGCGCGAATGTTTAAATTTAATCTGAAGCAAATCTAACCCCTCATTTTAGGAAGCTGTACACTCATGCCACAAAACAACTCATTTCTGTGCCCTCTCTGGGTGAGGATTTCTGATGTAAGCTTTAGAGTACACTTGAAACAAAAGAGGCTGTAGACTCCAGAAAGAGTTAATAACAGAAATGAGCTGTTGAGCAAAATCCCCCTGCTATGGCTACAGCACATGGCTCAAGGGTTGTGCTGGAGGCTTAGAGACAAAGACTGCCTCAACACCTTCCACAGAGTCACTGGCAATAGCTGCAACCTATTTCTTGAAAATCATTCCTTTCCCCCTTTGAGACATTCATATGTTCTGATTCCTGCAAAACTAGAGATTTTGTTACATTGCAGACAGAAGTGCAACAGCTTTTTTGTGTCAGCTGCCCATGAAAAAGAAAACACAAACTAATAAAATCCCACTCATTTTTGTTTTATTATAAGTTTCCTTGTTGGTGAGTGTAGTCTGGGGAGCTTATGGTGTTTTTTTTGGGCAGAGGTGAGATGATTAGAAATGAATGAAAACCCTCTGCTTCAAAGGAAAGCTGGATCTACAGTTAAAACAATTTTTCATAAGAGCTGCTTTTAATAAGAAAAGCTGATATTTGTTATCAACTAAAATAAATATTTATAGATGTATTGCTTCCATAGTGTCTCATGAGGTTAGTGTGTAAGTAAGATGTTTAGCAGTCCTCCTCCAGGGACTGTGCTTTTTGCAGCAAGACTGAGTTTCTCATCAGATACCACAGTCCTGGGATTCCATGATGACCAATTCTCCCACCCAAGAGGACAATGAAGCTGCATAATGAAAACTGCATTCAAGATATCCCAGGAGCCCATTTACACAAGTGACTATGAATGCACAAGCTCCAAATCTATGAAAAACATTTCCTGTTGCCCTGTGAAAATACTTGGCTCCCTGAAAAAATTTTTCTGTATATACATATTTACATATATATATTTACTTTTGCTTTATTACAGACTGGAATTGAAGAGTTCAGGAAGCTAGAAAGTAATCTAAACAAAACAGAACAAAAAAACCTAAAGAATAAATGTTGTTTCCTTGCACTAGTGAATGACCAAACCCAATTAAAAAAGTACTTCACTTGTGGTTAAACACACAATGATATCTACATAATTAATCTGCCTTTTCTAAGGTAAAGTATACCAAAAAGTGAAGTACTATATAGGATAAAATATGTATAAATAATTTATTTTGTTAGAGAGGCTTTTATAACTATGGCAATATTATTTAATTTAATGCAACATAAAAATCCCTTCATTACTTTACAGTTGCAATTTCTAAATGATGCTCCCATTTGATCCACTTTCGAATAACAAAAACCACAAGGCTCTAAAACCTAAAATATGAGGTTCACTTTCAAAATGAAAACTACAGCATAAATCCATCTCTTAAGGATGTATTTAGTTCATGTTCATTCTTTAGAATGAAAGATGTATGCCAAATTTATGTCAAACAAAAAAGGTAGAAAATGTAGTTTGAATGCTTATTGTGTTAGAACTGAGCCCAGGAACCCATGAACCCCTTCACCTGCAGCTAATGAGTTACTCACTGCAGATGAGAAGGGTCAGAGAATTGTTATTAAATCATGTTGGACAATAGTAGACAATTTTAAATTGTGAACATCATAGATGGTTTGTGCAAGGGTATTGGAAAAGGCTTTTTCTGGGTACTGAGTACTACCGGGAATAGGTTTATCAATATATTTAAGAGTCTTTGATAAGACAGTATTGAGGAATCTCAGTCAAAAGTTATTTCAGGCCAACTCTCTGACCACAGCCTTTAGAAGGGCTATTTCTGCTGTCAAGACTTTAAAAAATACTTGAGGTCGCCATGTGTATATAGAGGGCAGGGCTGGGTTTAGCTGGGGTAGTTACATTTCTTCCCAGTGGCTGGTAAGGGGCTGTCTATTGGATTTGTGCTGAACACAGGCTTGATCATACAGAGATGGTTTTGTTACTGATCAGCTGGGCTTACACAGAGCCAAGGCCTTTTCTGCTTTTCCTAGAGCCAGACTGGTGAGGAGACTGGGAGAGGCTGGGAGGAGACAGAGCTGGGACAGGGGACCCCAACTGACCCCAGGGGTATCCCAGACCATGGGATATTCCAGACATCATGGCTCAGTGTGCAAAGTGGGGGGAAGGAGGAGCATGGGGAGGATGTTTGAGTGATGGGGTTTGTCTTCCCCAGTCACCATCAGCTGTGGTGGGGCCCTGCTCTCCTGGCTGGGATGGTTGAGCACCTGCCCAGCCATGGGAAGCACTGAATTAATTCCTTATTTTACTTTGCTTGTGTGCATGGTTTTTGCTTTCCCTATTAAACTGTCTTTATCTCGAAGTTTTCCAGCTTTGACCCTTCTGATTCTCTCCATCATTCTGATGCTGGGGGAATGAGTGAGTGGCTGGCTGGGGTTAATGGGTTCAGCATAGGGGAAATCAATTTCTTTCAGTTTTATCACCCTTACCTGGAATGAGGAAGACAAGCCTAGAAATAAGAAGTTAGGTTCCAAACCCAGAAAAATAGAAGAACCAATGGCATATGAAGTAACTGTTCCAGAAAAACAAAATTGCAGACGTTTTGGAGAACTAAAGAAAAAAAATTATCACTTTTCACTACCTTGAATTTAAGGTCCTCAATAAATAATATTCAATAAATTAAAAAAGTGGACCAAAAGCTATTGCAAAGATGAAAAAAAGAACCTGAAAATTGAGTCAGAACATCTAATATCACTAAAAAAAGTTTTGCATGAAAAAATTAATGTAAGCGTCCTTACTGCACTCTCCATTATAATAACATATTATTGAAATGAGACCCTAATCTTTATGTTTTACATGTCATTGCTCAACATATTGTGACAACTACACATTGGAAACACCTACACAGATGCAACAAACATAGCTCCATTTGTACTATTGATATAACTGAAGCACAGGAATTTTAAATAATTGGTAACGACAAAAGCCTTTTTTTGAAGCACCTCAGTTTACATTGTTTATTACAGCTCAGTCCTGTGCCTTCTACATTTCCAAGCCCAGTATCTTATTTCTTAGTGTGGCATGTCCTTGTTCTATAATTTTCTTCTTTTTCTTCCTTGCCTTAAATTTGACAATAGCACAATATCTTTACTGTAAGAATCAGTATTAGCAATTATCTCAAGAAGATTTTTACTGACTGAAAATCAGTCAGTAAATCTGAAAATCAGTCAGTAAATCTGAAAAACTCAAGACAAAAAAGAAAAAATCAATCTGAAAAAATCAAGACAGAATTTTCTTTACAGTCTTAATGAAAAGAAATATTTTATTAATGCACGTGGCCGCATGCATCACTAGTAATTAGTTTTACATGACTATAAAGCCGCAAAAATATTTGACAAATCTAAACTAAGTGTCAGAAAGACAAAGTATATACAACAGGTTATTTCCTGAAGTGAAAACCAATCCCCATCCATTTCCCAACCACAGTGCTCCAGCAGAAGTCCTCATTGTACTTCACCTACACAACTTTTGTGCTTGCTTACTGGAAAGTGTCCCAGCATGGTTCCAACCACTTCCAGTCCAACACTGAACTCTCTCAAATGAGTAACTTAGGGCATGGTGAGATTCTGATAGTATGTAATTTCAAGGTTGCTATTCAATTTCATTTTTCCTACCTCTACTATTTCCTTGCTGATCAATAGTGATAATATACTAAAATTCACAAAAGAAATTCTGCTGAACTGAAGTTACTATAAGCAACAACAAAGCAGAAAGCAGCATCTAAAGCAATCAGACACAAGATAGGTATTCTTCAATCTGGCTATCATTAATTTCATATAGGAAGGAAAGAACACGCTTAGTGAAGGAGAGTGAAGGAGACTGTGTCCTTAAAATTTGGTTTTATTTATTAACAAAAATTTTGATAGGCTTTTTCATATGTTATTCACTACAGGGAAACAAAAAAAAAATCTATTTTTTTTGGTAAATGTTCATGCCATTTTATCAATTTATCTTATTGACAAATATAGCTTCAGTAAGAGAATTTACTCTCTGCTGTTTATAATATAACCACAATAGAAACAACAGAAAAGGAGCCTGAGAAGAAGCTATCAGTCACAGGAGAAATTATGTCCATATTACTAGAACATACATATTCCATATTTAGCCCATGCAAAGATGAAAAAAGTATTAGTTCCATGCCAGTTTATTAAGTCCATTAAATCTAGTAGACTCCCCCCAAAAGAGTGAAAAAGTTTGTGAATAACAACAGAATTTGTGAGGTAGAAACCCTCTACTTTCCTTGTCCAAAAAATTACACAAACTACACTAATTTTGAACAGTAGGAGACTTCCTCTCAAAAGCATTATTGTCAATATATTGACATCTGCCTATAAAAACAGCTTTTTCAGTGTATTTTCATGGATTTGAAGACTAAATACAATCTGATCTGCTGCAGAATGTAACTGGGGAACAGCAGAGTTATAGCCAGTATTAATCCGTGTTACCAAGCTGCTGATGCACTGATTTTCAGGTTGGATTTTTTTTTTTTGTTTGAATTGCAGCCCTATATTACAGTTTCTTTTGAATGTTCTGGATAGTTAATTGTTATGTATTTTATTTTGCTTCATTTGCTTTTTATTTATCTATGCATTTATCTATATTAAATTTAGTTTAGTTACACTTTTGCAGCTATACCACACTCCAGTTTTTTCCAGTCCACAGAGTTTTAAGTGAGCGGGTTTTATGAGAGGCATGATGGAGAAACTAGAAAATATGGATCTAAACAGAAATATTCTAGGCTAATGCACCTGTTTTACAGTTTTCTCTTTCTTCCACCAATAAGTATAATCTTCCACATAATAGGGATAAGCAAATTGTGAGGGGAAAAAAAAAGATGTTTATATAGGGTTACAAGACCATTCTGAAAGAATGTAACCATGCACTAAATGTAAGAATTTCTGATTTTTTTTTTCAATTTTGGTTCAGTTTTCTGTAAACAACATAAGTGGAATCACAGCTAAAATATGACTTAAACTTTGTCTTATCTTGCGGTTTCCTTTCTTTGTATTATTGTATTGTTCTAAGAAAATAAGTGAAACTTTTTTTTTAAAACTAGGAAAGGATTTATTTAAAATTATCCATTTGTCAATTATTTCATGCTGTGAGTGCTCTACTTTCTCTTCTCCTGCTTTCCTGAACTGGAGATGTCTGACTTGAGTCTTATTTTTCAAAGAAGAATCACTTTGATAAAGCCTTTCATACAACATCCCTTGACAAAAGGATGCTGTCTCTGTTCTTAAGAACAATCTGAATCTGTGCAAGACTGGCCCAGGGAGAACATTTGGGTGGTAGATGCAGAGTCAAGTGAGGCTAAGTTTAAAATATTTCTTTTTTAATTGCTGGAGCACTGAGGGAGTTACAGGGACAGTTATCCCCTAAGTGGCTGCCTGTATCATGGATCTGGACAGGACACAGCACCCAGCAGAGAACAGCTCAGGTAGTGATTTATGCTTCAGCTGTCCTTCATCCTTCCTTGGAGAGAAGCATTTCTCTTGACCTTTTCCAATGGCTTATAAAAGTCATACTTCTTAAACAATGACCTTAGAAACTTATGGCAAAAAGTTTAAGTTTAATGTACATATGGAAAAAGGCTAATAATGTGTCATATAGGATATTTTTTGCATCAGTGGTCAATAAAGTGATGAGAGGATTTAGCCAATAAACTCCAAATAGTGGTGTGGCAACATAGAATATTGACCCCAATGTGAAGTCTGCCATTTTTGCCAGTAAGATGTCAGATTTAGCTTTTATGCACCATTGATATATTAAGGTATTCATAGAAATACTAGTCCTTATCATAAAGTAGCATAACACATAATGACAGATTTTTTTTTAAAAGCCTATTCTTACAGAAAATTAGGCAAACCAGAAAGTATGTATTCAAACTAAGCTGCATTTAAACAAGTGAATAAATATTACTTGGGAAAAAGGAACAACCTGCAATCTACACTATTGTTCAATATTACAGTTTCTATGAACAAATAAAAGGTATTGCAAAGGAAACCAGGAAGAAGAAGCACTCAGAGCCTTTAGCTGTCTTTTGGGGGTCAGGAAGAGCAATGAAAATGCACCTGACTCACCAAGGCATGAAAATCCAGAGGGGAAGAACATTACTTTCCCTTTCCTCTCAGAGCTTAAGTAGGACAGGCAATAAGAGATTTCAACAGATTTAGATGTGTTTGGGGTTTTTTTTAAACACACAGAGTCATAATCTTATTTTGTAGTTTGATACATTTGGGGGGTAATTATTTCCAACTATTGCAAGTGTGATTTAATTTTGTTTTGTTTCACTAGGGCAGAGCTTATTTTCTTTTATCTAAAAAACACCTCCACATGTTCAAACTAATGAAGGTCACTCTGTTCCTTTGGAAGTGTCAGATCAAACAGACTGAACTGAAAACTGTCAAGTGGTTTCTGCTAAGCACCAAGTGAATAATTCTTCAACACTGTTAAGCTTGCTTTATACCTTGCTATAGAGAGTGGGAGGTAGAAACCAGACTAAGCTGGTAGCACATCTAAAGAAAGTTTCTTGCACCAAGCAAAAAGTAACTTCCATGACTGAGCACTGAGAAGGGCATGCAAGAGTTTATTATTTGGAAAACAGGTCCCTCAGAAAGCATTCATCAGTTTCTCAACTTTTTACGGAAGTAGTCATGTATATAACATTTATCACCTCTCAAATGAAGTTTTCATGATAATTTTTTTGCTAAATGAGAAAAGGAACAATCATTATATGCACAATGTGGAAGACCATTTGCTTTGCATTTTAAAATGTCATACAATCTGTAAAATTCTGATGTGAGAAATAAACACTTACCCTAAAGAGATGTAGGATTCTTTAGGATTTAGTATTTAATAGGTAACAAATCTAAGTATAGTTTCGCTAGAAACCTACAAAACCAAACATATGTACTTGCATAAACACAAACTATTGACAAAGGAGATGGACAGATTAGAGAATGATCTTTTGATACCTCTCTGTTGCCCCCAGATCTTTAGGAGAAGGGCATTCATGAAGAAATGGATTTACAAAACTAAAATCCCATTACTCTGGCAGAATGCAGAGTCAGCAGTGTGTCTTTCATGACCCCAGAAGCAGGATGCATGTGGACATGCCCTTAGAAGTGAATTAAATTGTCTTTTTCTACAAAAACTCTCACCTTTGGATGATATAAAAATATAACTTCACTGTAACATTGTACTAACTGAAAAAAACCCAGAGAATTTCCTTGCTGGAATGATTTAACCATCATTTAATCATAAAAAGTTTGATTTATTCTCTTTCCTTTGTTGCGTGTAGAAAATATGTACTGCATTATTGGATTTAGCTTTCTTAAATATTCATAATATAATTATGAAGACTTACATTAGATTTAGAAATGATATTTAGACTGATGGGAAGTACCCAAACTAAAAGCCAAAGGATTAACACTAATCTGATTAACTAGATGAGTGAATACGTAGGTAATCCAATTATTTCTGTTTAAAATGTATAGAAAAGTTTTCAAAAAACTGAATAGGGGAAAAAAAAAATTAATTTCTGGGTTTTTTCATTTCAAGATATAATTACAGGCAACTAGGTACGTTAGTATTTATCTTTGCTCAAATGTCTGGTTTTTTGGTTTTTTTTCTAGGATATTGGTTACTCAAGATATTAAAAGGAAAATAATTTATGGTTATGTATCTAATTTGTGTTCATGGATGATTGCTTTTGTAATAATCAACCTGTCTACAAAATATTTATTTCAGAAGAAATGTCTGTGCCTGTATTTTAAAATAGGATATTAAATTAGTGATATTGTATTTTACTTTCTCTGAACATAATCAAGAATGCTATTAGCATTATTAAAGTACATCAGCTTTCATGTACTAGTGCTTTCCTAAACTTATTGATGCAAAACCATAATGGTAGGTTGGGTAGTTTAAGTCCTGAAATGTGTGAAATTCATTACCTATCTAATGAGGCATATAGGCAGTGAAATTGTGAATTCTTAGTACCACATAACTTTGTGGTGCTATCATACATTCATATTTACACTGCATATTCCTAATGTCATCAGCCTACAACCTCCTGCTGAGTTTGGACTTAGAGTTGCTTTCCAAATATATCTGCATTTGTTATTCTGTACACTGATTTTCTTTGGCTTTGATTTAATAGATCCAGCTCTAAGTGTAGGAGCGAGACACTTTGGGAGATGTTGAGAGAATGAAAATAACTAGCAAATTAAAATTGACTTAATAATTCAGCTATCAGGCGGAATCCTGAAACCAGGTTTTGCAGACTGTTTATATTGCTATTTTCTTCCACAAAATAAACCCCAAACAAGCACAGACTATAGTGGATCTCCTATGCCTCTTCTGACGCTAGCAAATCCCTCCACCTCCACAGCACACAACTCTCACCAGTGTCAGCTGGGAGACAACTCCAGAGCTCCACTACTACACAACAGTGACAGAAAATTGGGTGCTGGTAACAGCACTGAGCTTAGCTCAGTATCCAAAAAAAGCCATGCATACATCAGGAGGAAAAAAAACAGTGTGCTAAATGAAAAACACACCAGCTTTGACTTTTCTACTTCCTTTCAAAGCAAAGAAAACTTCCAAATGAGCAAGAACTTATTTGAAAGCAAAGAAATAAAAGCACTTTGAAAATATTTCTACATTCACCTTCAAGCATAAATTTCAGGTATTTTGGACTGTGTTTACAGTACATCTGAACTGAGTAAACAATTTTTCATTTCACAAGGGAAACTGAAAGCTGTATAAATTTATTTTATTTAAAAATTACCAGTTTCTTAATCACAGACTCAGAATGGTTTGAGTTGGAGGAGACCTTTAAAGATCACCTAGTTCCAACCCCCTGTTATGGGCAGGGAACCTTCCAGTATGCTCAAAGCCCTACCCAGTCTGGCCTTGAACACTACCAGGAGTGGGGCATCTGTAATTTCTCTGGGCAACCAGTTCCACTGCCCCACCACCCTCACAGCAAAGAATTTCTTCCTCCTATCCAATCTAAGCCTGCCCTCTTTCAGTTTAAGCCCTTCTCGATGCTCTATCACCACTGCCCTTACAAAAAGTCCATCTCCAGAACCAAAAGGTGGCAGGGGGTGTCCCAGGAGCCTTCTCTTCTCCAGGATGACCAATCCCAGCTCTCAGGCTTTCCTAGAGAGGTGCTCCAGCCCTCAAGGTCTCCTCTGCACCTGCTTTAACAAGTCCCTGTGTTTTGTACTGGGACCCCACAGCTGGATGCAGCACTTAATAGTGCAGTGAAATTCCAGATATACAGCTTCACCCATTATATATTTTCAGGGACAGCTGACTATAATTTCCAGTACAGACAGAAGCTTATAGACTCAAAAGAAATTCAAGTTTACAAAGTAGATGATTAATTGTCCTGGTAATTTGGGTAAAATAATTATCTTACATTAATCTTCTTGAGAGAAGAAAAGCCTCAGATATCAACAGACTGAAAATTTTTAAAATCTACCTTTTCTTTTGCTTTGGATTTACAGTCACAGTCTTTTAGATAAATTGCACCAATTTTGAACTATTTCCAAAGATTGCTTGGGGCCCTTGCTTTTTCTTCAGATTGGCATTTTCACGGTTCTTGGAACTGTCCCATTCTCTCTTCCCTCCCACACTTGCACCAATTTTTTAAGTATTCCACAAGGTGCTGTCAGTCTGATACTGGTTAATCCATACTTTTTGTTTATGCAAAGAAAGACAATGTCAGCTTCCTAACAGCTGAAATTCTTAACTTCAACTTTATTGAAGTATAAAGCAGAGAAGTAGTTAAATTTCACACTTAAAATGGCTCATGCACTTCAAAGTGAATATCCAACAGAGTCAACTAAGGAAGTAACATAGATAATAGGAGAAAGATATTTCTTCTGAAAACTCCATAACATTCAAACATTTTGAGCCTTCTCTGTCAATTACAATGCTCTTCTTTTTTTAGTTAATTGTTGATTAGAAAATGAGGGTCCCATCAAAAAAATGCTGGTATTTGAACTTGAAAGGAGCACAATTCTGCAAGCATAGGAGTGTGCCAGAAAAAAAAAAAACAAAAACAGGCAACATTTTTTGTTTTCCTATTCTGAATTTAAAGAACTAGTTCTCAAGGTCACATAAACTGGGTCTTAATCTGTGGAGCCTGGTATGACACTACAATTAATAACTAAACAGTAGTAAAAAAAAATAAGCCAATCAACAATGGATCATATCTGTCATCTTAGTGCAATATTTTAGCTAAGGAAAAAGAAAGTATCAATTTCACCAATCTTGAGAAAAGGAAAGACATGATAACTTGCCTTTTACTATTTGGTTTCCTTTGTCTGAGGTGTTGTGTTTGTTCTGGGGTGTTTTCTTTTAATCAGAATCAACACTTTGTTCATGTCTTCTACGGTATTCCAACAAGGATCAAAACATTGGTGAGACACTCTGTGGGCTGAACTTCATCCACTTTAGACAAACACTTCAAAGTCACTATTCTGATGTGGCTTAAACTCAGCAAATTTTGAACCTAACACACTGCACAGGTTTGTATTGGACATTAGAAAGCATTTCTTTACTGAGAGGGAGGATAGGTAGTGAGAGAGGCTTCCTGAAGAGGTAGGAAATGCCCCTTGTCTGGGAGCATTTGGAAAACACCCTTAAAAAGTGCTTTAACGTTTGATCAGCTCTGAAGTGGTCAAGCAGAAGGACTAGATGGTCAGTGTACGTCCTTTCCATCTGAAATAGTCTGTTCTGTTCAATTCTGCATTTTCAGGAAACTACATAAAATGGAGCAAAGAAAATTATCCAACAAACAGATGAAACCATTATTTTTTCCATCCTAATATTATGCTGCAGTGAAGAAAGCCAAGTATCAAAAGTACAGGAACTCAGAGAGAATGTAATGAATATTCTGCAAAATTATTACATCCCTTGCTCTGAAATACAGCACTCATTTCTAAACTTAAGATGATGAAGCAGACATAAACACAGTCTGACACTTCCAGCAAAAATTTCCATAGCATAGGCGTTCGCTCGACTGTACACAAGTTCCCATCCAATTAAAATATAACAAAATAGATCTTTTTCCTAAATATTCCCTTTTAAGCTCTAAGTTTCACCAAGCCCAAATGCCACCACTTTCTCACCACATATCAGAGTATTCATTATCCACCCTCCTTGCTGTTACTCAACCAGGAATTGTCCTCTGTCAAGTCATTCTCTCACCTGTCACGGAATAGACTTGCTGATAAGAAAGATGAAAGATGAAATAGAAAGATAGAAAGATGAAATAAGAAAGATGAAGCAGCTAGTCTCCAGAACTGTTTTGTTTTTTCTCTTTCCCCCCCCTTTTTGGTATGATAAAGGCTGAAACACTGTTATCCACTAAACACAGACTGAAAAGCCTCAGAGCCTCCATTTGGTCCTGAAGCCAGTAATAAACCTAAATTGTTTGAATTATCTACAGTATTTCATAAGTGACTATAGTGATGGTTTGTATACATAACAGAATCAAATCACCAGCTGGTGCAACCACTCACCAAAATCTTAGGACCTCTCTCACACAGACTAAGCCAGTATTTACTCAGGTTGGACTTGCAAAGGAGCTTTGGGGCTGTGTAAAACACTGGTTCTGTTTTCAGTTTATTCTTGACTCAAGCAAAACTAAAATTATGATAAATTTATATCGAGGATAGCCAAAGTAAAATCCTTAGGCCAAACGTACTCCAGGATTCTTAACTAAGCTGTCTGAGAACTGCATGTTCCAATATATGTTCTTTGTGTATTTCACCCATTTTAGAAAAAGAGATGGGACACAGTGTACACCAAAACCTGCATTTTCCTGATATGGCTGATTATGTGGCATCTAAATTTAGCTTGTAATCTCTGCTGAGCAGGACCTCTGTTTCCTGTTTGCCCTCTAATTACTACAGAAAATTATGGTCTTGTATAAATGAATATATACTGTTCTGATGCAGTATTTAAAATAACTGTGGACATTAAATATTGCCCATCCATTTGTCAGTGAATAAATAATTTGATCACATTCTCAAAAATTTATTTCTGAACAATTTCTTTTTATTTCCATTTATTTTCATTTTGACTAATGTGCTGTTACATGAGCAAAGCTCATCTGTTTGTATCATCATGACTAAGATAAAAATAAAATGGATATTTTTACTGTTTACATGTCTGCTTATATTGTAAATTAAATGTCTGCTTATATATTAAAAATGTTCTGTGCAAGCTGCTATTTCTAACACAGCAGTGCCTTAAAACAGAGACCAAAAGAGCAAACACTTAGGTTTGTTAGATTCAGACAAAACAGGTAGAAAAACCTCGTCTTCTGAAGAGGTATGGCAGAAAAAGGCTGGGATGAGAGATATTAGCCCACCTTAATTTGACCAAAATCTGAACAAATGAAATTAAAAGACTTTTCTGGAATTGTTAAGAAAGTCTGTAGCAAATCTGGAAATTAAATTGAGGTAATTCTAACTTCTAGTGATTCAAGAAGTTTGCTCTTACTATATTTTCATTGATATCTAAAGGCAAAAACAAACAAAAAAATCCATATACTATCATACAACTGATCTGAGACTTAGGAGTAAGTGCTTAGTGTTTGGCAGGGAACTTCCTCTATGAAGAAAAATTCAGAATGAGAAGTGTTGCTTGGATATAATCATATATTGCAGGAAAAGAACTGACAAGTCCTACTTTGTTGTGGTAGTCCTCCTTACCAATAAGGTCTTCACTTTTTACCGTGTGTATAACGGATTCTCAGGTTATCCTGGAATATATTTTCATCCTTACCTTGCCTGGGTTTTTACTGATTGAAATTACAGACACAACTAAATTATTCCCTAGTCCACATGTCTATATTTGCACTTGGGTGGCAGATCCTGTTCCAGCTACATGAAAGCAGGAATACACGTTCCCTGACTTTGCTTTCAAGGATGAAGCACTTCCATCACTTTCCACCAGTGACTTCACTCACAAAAGTCACCATGTATGGGGAGCTACCAGAGCACAGCATCTTCACTGCTGATGGCAATTATTTACGTTACTCCTTTTAACATTGTAAATTGACTGACTCTTTCCAGTATCAATGAGAAAAACATTCCTTACTGATTATCTGGCCACTACACAAGTCAATGGAACATTCTTCTGCTTCTTCTGACAAGATGTAATAAAACCTCTTTAGCATTTATTTTCAGTTTTTAAAGTATTTTATATAAATGTTAATTAAAATTTGCAAAAATGAGAATGAATTCAGTTTTGAAATGTAATCAAAACCAGATTTTTTTCTGCAACACTCTAAATAGGAAGCCTCACATTAGATACTGTTAAATATGTTGAAATCTCTAAAATAACTCAGTGATTGCTTTCCCAAAGAACCACATACTCTTGGCAGTTTTGGTCAATTAAATGTTTAAAAAAAATTTTAACTTCTTTAATTGAGATGTGAAAGACTCTGTATCCTGAGAAGCAATCTCAATTTATTTCAGATTTGCATATTATTGAATCCTTCAACATTTTTCAGAAGTACATGCTACTAACAATTTCAGAGACCTACATGTGTAGGATCTACCATCTCATCCTGTGTGGCAGTTTCTTATCTTCCCTTTACATTTTGCTTATAACACTTTTGCAAGTAAATTTGTTTCTTTCTGAAGCTACTGAGGTGCTACTCTTGCTAAATTGAAAAAAGAGAAAGCTCCATTTAATGGGTATATGAATGGAGATTTTTCACAAAGACCTTAGGAACAAAGGCATGTAGTTATACAAAACCAGTCTGTTAAAATATGACTACTCTGGAGCATACAAGAAAGAAAAGATGACCCTAACAACAGTGAACAGCACTTACCATAGTAGGGGAACAGACTGCAGGACCTGGGGAAAGGATTTTCCTGCTGACAAGACTTTGTCATTTCATGTCTGCTCATGGTTCTGGGCCACAATTTCACCTAATTGGTGGCTGGGTAGGTTGAAGGTTGGGGGTGGAGGGCTGAAGATTTATATGTTTAAAATCAATTCTATCAACTCAGTCTCCAAACATTTGAAGAACAGTAGAGTGAATTGCAGAATATTAAATAGACTTAAATTATCTTGATACTATAAATTGCAAGAACCCTGTCTGTACTCTGACTAACCACCTCTACTAGCTCCATCCCTAAGCAGGTTAACAACAAGATACAAAGCAGACTCAAAGAGCAGTTCAACCCCAATGCTGTACCAAATCATTCCTGAGGCTAAAGAGGAAAGTATGTTCTTCTGTCAGATGAGGGTATATCCCAACTCTTTCAACCAGTTAACTTCATGTACCCATGGCTACACCATAAACAAAGTGCAGCCTGTTAATGTGAAACCTCCAAATTATACTCTCCCTACCAAATTATACTCTCCTTATTTTGGGTGATTTGTTTGTGGCTTTTGTTTGTTTGCTCTCACTTTTCTGGGCTAAGCTGAAATTATTTAAAGGCTTTTAAGAAAAGTATTTATTATTACTTTTACTGGAAGTTCTCTTCCTGTAGCACAGCCTTACACTCCTCACTGGACTTTGTCTTTACTGTTCACTAGTTCACAGTTGGGTGAGAACTCACTTTGTGGTCATAATTTTCTCAAGAGAGAGTTGATCAACCATTCTGCTTTTGTAGGACAGAAGACAAATTTTTACTAAGACACTATACATCACTGCTGTCATGTATAGAGACAATTATTTGGAAATAATTAAGTGCCTCTATACATCACAGCAATCCAGGGTGCCTGTCTTTCCACACAGACTGATTTCTTGCAGTGTTATGATTATCTATTCTGTTCTTATCTGTGTTTTTACCTATTTAGAAATATCTGGCTTAGAACTAGCTAGTTCCACATGAATTACCAACAACATGAAGTTTTGTAATTATCTTTACAGGATTAATTTGTGACATCCAAGCAAGCCACCAGCAATTATATCACCTAATACACTTATGATCTCTGGGGCTACCAAAAAATCTGTGCCATTCCTGCTGAAGAATATAACCAGAAGTGAAGAATAGTCACCCTTAGTCTCAAAGCATTTTTAGGAGGACTACAACACCTGAAGCAGACTGAGATCTTGTCCTTTTTCCACTGAATCATATTCTAGTATATATAGCCTGAGAAATTATATATGACTGGAGTTCCCCAATCATTCAGATGTTTCTGGGGCATGTTATCACCCATTCTTAAAGGGCAACTCTCCCCAGTGTTCCAAAATAACTTCCTACTCCTTCCTAAGATGTCCCATGACTTTCTTACAGGCCCTACAGCAGCAAACACGCACCAAAGAACAGGTTTCAGACTCTATATGCTTCTCAGAATGATTCTACCCCTTTCAGAGCTCTAGTTTTCTCTTGTTATTGACATTTAAAAAGAAACCTACTGTTTCTCCATTGTTTTGTTTATACGGCGTAAAGTTCTCATGGGAAAAACAAGTTGTCAGCTCTAAACTTGTACATCAGGATGATTAATAAACTGCATGTAAATGACACAGGAAATTCAAATTCTTGAAATGTTCAAATATGTGGAACTCAGAGAACATACAACTGGGGTTTATTCAGTAATTCAGCTTACAAATATCAACAAGATAACTGGAAAACTGTATACAAATGCAGTTTTCTCTTACACTTTTCTTTTTTGGTCTTGGCAGTTAGGGGGTTTACTACTGGATGGCAAATCCCAGATTGTATGAATTTGTTTTTTCAAGTGGTAAACTCATCATTTGTATTCAATAACTCTAAGAGAAAATCCCATGGATGGCAGTACAGTGGAAATGGCTATTTTATTAAGGTGTCGAGAACACCAGTGCAGTTGTAATTCACTGCAGAATTTCTATATATTCTGTTGTGAAAGTGATGACAAGTTGATGATTTTTGCCGTAAAACTGTCAAATACAGCAGACTACTAAATAAAGGCATTTTTATGTTGTGACACAGAGACATTCAGACTCTTTCCAGTTTAGCTCAAACTCAGCTCTGCTAACAACCAATTATAGCATATAGGTTTTCTTCAAAAATATCAAAACCAACCAGCAACAAAAAACAGCCACAAACAAACAAACAACAAACCACAAAAACAAAATACCTCTTCTAAAGACATTGTCTATAAATTATTCATGTCCTTGTGAACATGTTTTCTAAAATTTAAAAAAAAAATTCAAAAGGAACTATTTTGTCACAAAGTATAATTCTTTATCAAAATAGTCTTCATTTTAATGCTTGTATTTATTGCTATTATTTACAAATTTAATGTAATAAGAATTAATTAACCTCTCAAGTGATATTTTGAGAGTACAATAAATTTCACAAAATTGCTAAAGAAATATGTTTACTTTTGTTTATAATCTTGAAAGGGAGATTATTTTGCTACTAACAGATTATTTCTCCATACTGTTTTATAATATGAATTTCCATACGTCCTTGATCACATACACAGCCAGAAAACACACTGCAAAATTGGGATGCAAATTACTAGCAAAGTAAAACCACAGAAGGGTTATGCACTGTTATCTCTTGCATGTGTGTGAACACAGCAGTAGGAAGGCCTGCTATTTAACACTTCTTATATTTCCAGAATCTAGCAAGATCTAACACAGTCTTTTTAATTGCTTTGATATTTCTGAATGTAAATTTATTATCCCCCAGTATTTCTATATTAACTTCTCACCAACTTTATGTATTCATACATAAGGACTGATTGAAAATAAGGAATCTTCAAAGTTTAATTACTTTTTAAAATTCAAAATTACTTATGAACCCATTCATTTTAAAGAAGCAACATTTTTAGCAGAAGTAAAGCAAAGTGTTTTGGAGCTGTGATGCCTTATAGAGAGAAAAAATGGTATTGTACAGCATATGGTTCTGTTAGAACAGAATGCTTCTGCATTAAAAGAGCAGAGAGGTATGTTGCTTTTTCCCACAACTCTTCCTCAAGACTGAATGTAATTATTATTCTTACATCTTGAATGTGTAAGTTGTAAACAAGCTATGATTTAAATAGAATACACAGAGATTTAAATATAACATTATGTAAATATAACACAAGCTTTACTTTATAGAGACAAGGTCTTTGCATGTAAAATACATCCAGAAGTTTCATGCAGATAATGAAGGGTGGAGAAAAAAAGTTCATAGGAAATAATTCAATTGTATGACCTTCTCTTTCACTACTGCTTTTACATAATAAAAAAGACTGACTCTATGCAATACTATGACAACTCTGTTAAAAATAATCTCATGATTATAGAGTTCTTTTCCAATTCATAAGACATTTTTTAACAAAGGTTTTTTTACTTTTAAAAAAATTTGTATAAGATGTTTACCTTGATTTTTTTATATACTTTATATACTTTTTATATACTTTAAATACTTTAAAAAGGAAATAGGGTTTCTAAATATATTTTAAAGTTGAACTTTAATAAACATAACATACATATATCTTTAAGAAGAGTGACTTAAGAGTTAGCAATGCCAGCACAGAAGCCAGAGCCTTCAGGGTTTATTTTCAGTTGATGACACACCAACCCACCCTGTGATGAAGAATGCAGCTAACTCTAATCTTGTAGAGTACCTGAGTCTAATTTAGTATTTATAATATATCTCTTCAGTGATATTGGCCAGGTGATTGAACAACCTATTCATACAAATTAGCTCATCTCATCTTTTTGTTTCCCAAAGTGTGAGATGCTGTGCTTCAGCCCGGGGAGTGCACTGGATAAAGTCAAATCTATCAGCTCCTACATGAAGACCAGGGCATTGCAGCTCATCTCTCCCTTTCCTTCCTGATGAGATCAGACACTTTTGGCCTCTGGCAGTGTGGCATTACAGAATGGTGAGGGTGGTACCCAGCTGCTGCAGGGGAGCACCAATGTGTCAATACACGGGTCATGAAACAGAATAGATTAAATATGTACTGGTAACTGCTCAAACATAACCATGGTAACCTACTTGTATTCATGAGGAGGGAGAAAAACTCAGGAAATAGGAAAAAGTCTGTGGATGAGGTAGCAAGGGAGGACTTGCAACAGGACCCTGGTGCAAGGTACAGGTATAAGGGAGTGGATACTCCCTATGGCTTCAAGGAACACACAAACCTTAGCAAGTGGAGTAGATTCTCCAATACAGGGTTCAGATCTGTCTGTGAACAAGATTCCCAGGAATGGACCTGGGGACAACACACTGGGTTCAGCAGGCTGAACTTAGTTTGTGCTGGAGGACAAGGCAAAACACCTGCAGCAGGTTAGAGCACTGTACAGGACAGGAGTGCAGCAGGTGAGAGCACAGAACTAGAGGCAGCCAGCTGGGCTGGGACTAAGGAGCTCCCTATTTCAGGACAGGATAGCAGTGTGAAGGGATGGGAAAGATGAACTACAGAGGGAGCTGCAGCTAGAACAAGTGGATCCTGTCTATACAAGTATTCAGCAGGCCTAATTTAAACCAAACAGAGCAATCTCCATCTTCTTCATGTGACACACAAGGAGAAAAAAAAAATCAAGCAATTAAAACTATAAAAATTACTGTTGTTCTTTAGAAGAAGTACTTTACATGAGAGTATGTTATATGTGGCAAATATTCAGAAATACCTTGTGTGTCACATTGTAAAGTCCTAGCATCTTTGTGTCCCCAGAAATATCATGATCTCCTTAATATCCAAAAGCAATAAATACCCCCTAGGAAGTGTTTAGTATTACTAGAATTGCCCAGATATAAACTAAGTAAACATGAAAAGCCTTCATGGATCTAGTCTGCTGCCTCTGAAAACTGGAGCAAAAATGGCTCTGATCATACTCCAAGGTGTGCATGAAAGTAAATAAAGGGACATGACCTGTATCTACTGCATCTTAAGCTGCATTTTTGTAGACAAGGATATTGACAATTTCAGCATAGGAAATTAATTCCTAAATCACAGTAAAACTAATTTTTGGTACTTAAAGTTCCAAACTAATGGATAATTTTGGAATTCTTATAGATAAAAACTAAGAAATCATCATGTAAAGTGTATTTACCACACTATCAGCCACAGACACAATCAGTAATATGGTTGGGCTGTGATATACTCCTTCATGATTTACAGTCTGATAGCTGCTCTCCTTTGCTGTATGAGAAAGAAGCATTTAATCTCTCTTAATCGGCAAATTCACTTAAAGTGAAGTGCAGTTTTCCAACAGAAAAAAATTCAGCCGTGCATACAATTCACATGAGGATGTATAGGAATTAAGCTTGCATTTTTTTGAAGTCTACAATTCCTAACTTCAGAAGACTTGTCTCACAATTAAAAATTAAAACATACTACAAAATACTGATGAGAGTACTACATGTGTTGGTTTTGAATAAGCACTGTAAAGTTAAAGTATATGTACACAATTAATGAGAATTCAAAAGAATAGGTGATTCTAAAATTAATTTGCATGTCCAACAGGAGTGGGTTCTTATGTAATATATAAGCACTATCACTTTCTTCTCATATTTTAATTAAAACATAAAGCTTCTCCTTTTCTATGCAGAATATTTCAATAGCAGTTTAAGAATGTTATTGCACATAGGATATACTCTAAATAGCATTTATATGTGTGAGTATCAACAATGTGGTCCAAACATGCACTTTGATTTGAACATAGTATGGAATGTACCTATGGAATGCACTGATGGAATAAAAAGAAAGAGATAATAATTATATAGATATATTAGGTTTGTAATTATGGGGATAGAAAAATTTAGGCTACATTTGCATGCTCAAAGTCATCAGTTTCAGGGAGCAAGCCCCAGTCTCCAGGCCAGGATGTGCAGAACAGTTTGCATCTACCTAAAAAGAGTCGTCTCTGTCCACATGCAAAGCACCTGGCCTGGGTCTTCTCTAAGCTTCACAGCCGACCTTGAGGACCACAAAACATCAATTTTTTCTTAGTTTCTAGCTCTGAGAACTTGAGATAATAACTGAAGATATACAGCAGTCCAGCACAAGGGCTGCTTTTATAAAATGCCCTTGAGAGTGTGTTTCATCCTATAGTGAGGGGTATAAGACATGCAAGTTTTCAAGGGTGACAACACTATGTCTTCTATGGGCTTCTTCTAAAACTTAATCTAGTAATTTTTCCACCTTAGGCACAGCTAGTTGGTTAAATTTGGAAAGGGAAAACAGAACTGAAGGAATAATACAGAGTAATGCAGAGCATCATCAGACTTGTGCGTCAGCTGAGGGGAGATGAAAGAAGAGCCTGCAGCTGTACTACGGGGGATGGAATTGAAAGCTTCTTACAAGCCTGTGGCTATACTCTGTGAATTCTTTCTTTTTTCTCCTTGTGTAAGAAGAAATGTAGTTCTTTATTTTCAGTGCTCACATTCTACATTTTGTACAATGTCCTTCCGTTATGAAGACAAGCAATGTGAAGTTGCAGCGAAAAATCTGAAATATGGGGTCACTGACTTTCACTGACATTTCTTCTATAAAACTTTTGGAAAAGTCATATGAGAACTGTCACCTGTTGGAACTCTCCTTCTCCTGGGAAAGGCATAAAGTATCTGCAGAATGCTGTGCTTATCAGATAGGACATTTTCCATGTTTGCTGAAATGCCGTGATAACAGAATCACTACTTACTGCGGTCAGTAATTATTGTCCGGGCCTCTTGATTGCTTGTCTTGTTTTTTAGGTTTTGTGCTGCAGTTATTAGTTCATCCAGCTGGGGACGTCTTTGGTCCAGATCCTGTAGTATTGCCTAGTCGAACACAAATTTAAAAAAAAAATTTAAAAAAAGCCTAAAGAGCTTTTGAGAAGACCACATATAGGGACTTTTTTGGTGCAAACTAGACTTGAAAAGATTGCTTGCTGTTTCAAATAATTTAAAGAATTTGGTCTAGATCTTCTAAATATTTTTGTTATTATTTTAAAATACCAAGTATAATTTGCAAAAAAAATTTTTAAAGAACCTGTAAAACTAAATATAAAGTAGCAATTGTTCTACATTTTTAACATGTCAAATTATGCAGGATAAACTATTCTCCTCTATAAAGCTATATAGAAGGGTGCTATTTTTCTATATCATCTTATAATTTACTGTTTATTTCAAAAAGAAGATTTAAAGGTTTACATTCTTGCCAGATTAGGCAGGCTTTTCCTATTAGCTCATGAAGTCTAATAAATTATGTTTATTTTAAAATATTTCATGACTGTTTAATTATTATCTATTGGTTAAAAGCCATTGTAATGTCACTTTTTTCTGTCTTCCGTCCTTACTTATCTGAAAAATAATTAACACTCACAATAACTTATATGTTACTCAAACCAATATATAAAGCCCAGACAATCTGACTAGAAAGTGAGAAGTGGATTTAGAGTTTCTCATGGGGAAAAAGATGAGCTTTGTGGTATTTAGAAGGCAATAAAAACTAAAATACAATAGCTTTGGGTAAAATGAAAATGAAAACTCAAGGAAAGTACGGCATATAAGACTTATGCACATATTTAACTTATTTCAAAGGATTAGGGAAGAGCAAACAAGGAATCAGTACAATAATTTCTCAGATGAGAAGCATCCAAGTATGTCTTTAGAAGACTGACCAAATTCAGACACTTCAGCTACCTATTGTGGAGTTTCCAGAAAAGATACTCGTTAGATTTCCCAGTCTTAGGAGTTAGAAGTAGCAATACTGATGACATAATTACGACTATAAATTACTTTTATTCTATGTACAACTTTTAGTCTTTAGAACAGAGCAGTGTGCCATCAGACAGTCAGCAGGTACACTTTAACAGATAACAAGCTGGCGACAAAGGCCAGAGAAGGATTTCTATTTTTGAGGCCAGTTACGGAGTCACTGTAATCTTTTAGCATTCTCACCTGCCTGTTGAAAAAGTGTCTGGAGTATTTTCCTGTCTTAAAAGTCTCCTCTCCTTAAAATGCTTTTGTTCTAAATAATCATAGTTTACTTTAAAAAGCTGTTATTCACTGACTGTTCTGGATAGAAAAGGCCTGGGAGTCTGATCTTAAATTTGACCCTCCAGCTTCAGACTACAGTTGCATAATTTCCACCAAGTTGAAGGTTACAAATAAAGACCTAATACCATTTTCTGTTTTGTAAGATTAACAAAAGGGCATAAGAATATAGCTTTCAGTAACTACAGCATGTGCTATGAAAAGCAAACTTAAAGCTCCACAAAGTTTCATTTTGTTCAATTACAAACTCTTTAGGAAAAAAAGGGTAATTTTCAAGATACACATCTAGTTCTGTACACATCTACACCCTGTGAAATTCTTGCTTTTAACTTCTGTATCAGGTCTTTGAAAATCTATTTTAACTGGCTTTTTAAAGTCATACTCAAAAGCTTGGATGGTATTTTTTCAATTGTATACTGATTGAATTGCAGAAAGATGCAGTTAAAACAGCAGCTTGCATAATTAAGTAAAGAAGAAATTTCTAATTAGAAGTCTCTCCTTAGTAAGAGAAATAAAATCTACTGATGCCATTACTATCTCTAGATATCTATGTGCCTTCCAAACTCCATTTTATAAGAAGAGAAGTTAATGAGGGACAGGAATTTCCCAATAGGAAAGGCAATCCCAGTGCAGTGGAACAGCAACTGTATTGCACATATTGCCAATATGGATGGTGCAGAAGAAGACTAAAACACACACAACAGACTCAGATAATTCTGTGGCTTCCCTCTCTCTCTCCTTCCCTTCCTAGAAAATGTTCACAAGACGAAAAACAAATTAAATAATTCGAAGGTCTTATGCCAGGAGTGACTCTCTTCCCTAAAGTTTCCTAAATATAATGTTATACCAGACTACACAAACAAAGTGATTTCTCTGATCCAGCCTGAGTCTCCAGCTAGACATTAAATGCTCTGGTTTTACCACTACTAAAGAAAGCTGCTGTTATATGTTTCATATAGTAAGAAATGAAGCACTAGGTAAGGGCAGCTCAGAAAGGATTTGCTCAGTACCAAAATGAGGAAATGGAAGTGATCTGTGCCCAAGGATTTACCCCCAAGACACATCTGCAATTCCTGAACTGGACATTCAGGAAAACTAGAAATGCCTCTTTAATGTGAGTCTTGCTAGTTCTGCTGTTCCCTTGGGGATATAAAAATCTTATCCCTGTATGGATTATGTGGACAGCCTTCAATCTACCATTTCATGTGAATAAAATTATTTTCCTCTGGATGCACAGGAGTGTATTTTTAAAAGTTCAAGAAGGACACTCTTAAACTCTTAAAACATTATACAGATCTAAAGATTCTTAGACCTTTCACAAGACAATAATACATTATTATAAAACATTTTTTTTTCTTATTCTTAGAAAAATCAGGATTTCTCAAATAAATATATTTTTTCCTTGGTTTACTACAAAGTGTCTGAGAGCTTTACCCAAGCAATAACCTCTTTTATTCAGTATATTTTTACCAATTTCAATTACAAAATTGTTACAATGTTTATTGGTCTAGTTTTTACCAGTTTGTACAATCTTAAATATTTTGCAAATACACATTTCATATTATACCTATCGTGTATGTACCAAACCCCAATGGAAACCTGGATAAAAGTAGCTACTAAAACACAAAATTTCTAACTCTTCCTGTGATCCTGTAGCATGAAAATAAACAACAACACCTGAGCTCCACTTCAAGTGTTACCATATTCAGAAAAATATTCTATGACTGGATAAACTGATCATGCAAGCTGTTTTTGTGGGTTTATAAAAATGCAGCTATTTATGCTAGGAAGAGCAGTTCTTTGAAGAATACAAACTAAAAGATCACTATGTATGATTTTTGGGAAAAATTAAAATTTAATAGCTTTAAAGCATTAGCTGGATAATCTAAAACAAATGGACAAAACCAAAATCAGAAGAAATTAATACCTGGAGAGCATTTTAAAAACATTTACTAATTCAGCCAAGTATTTAAGGTTGTAAAATGATCCTCAACAGAAAACTAAATGGAAACTATTAGAAGTTACTGCTACAACAGCCATAGGAATAAAAGCTCATTAATAGTGGCACCCTGGTGGAGACACAGCAGATGCAACCGACCAGATGCCTCTGATTTGGAATGTCAGCACACGGAAACTAATGTGCTATATAAAAATGGGTAATACAGAAATGAAAGTTGTAATTAAAGTACTTTCAAAATAAATGAAACAGAAATCTATCCAATCCCCATTAGGTCACCAAAAGTACAAGCACAATGACTTAGGGAGTCAGTTGAACTGAAAGTTGTGGGGTTTTTAATAAACAAATTCTTTTGCATGCTCTACGAACACTTTTCTAGTGCTCTGTAAAGGTACAAAAATGCATTCTCCAGAACATTATAGAAACCATTTCAATAAAGAAATGTTGTTTAATTATAAATGCAACTTCATATAAGTAGGTCAACAGTGAAGGACCACTGACATGCACAGTTGTACAAACACATCTTTAAACCCCAAAAGAGCTTTTCTTTTCTTCCATATATCTATGAATGGCAACATAATGATGCTTGGTGATAGCACAGTAATGCATGATAATGAGTAATGAGATACAGTCATGCAACCTACCTAGAGTTTGTTAGAAAGTGATGCTATTCACTTTTAACAATCTTTCCACATTTGCGGACGGCAGCTGCTCAAAAGAAAAATCCAATTTTCAGGTTCCTAACTTTTATGATTTTCTTACACAAAATGGGTGTTGAGGTATGGAACAAATTGTTCAAGTCAGCAACTGAAATAACTTGCATAAAAATTGCTAAAAAATAAACTGACAAACTGAAACAGGTGAAGAGTGACAAATTCTTGATGCGACTTCAAGGTTTGAGACTGAGAATTAAAATATTTTCTGGCTTTATAATATACAGCTTGCATATTTGACACTCTGGGCATGCTAGTTTCTATATATAACAGGATCTTTAAATCTATCCAGTCTTCCTTTTTTTTTTTAATTCCTTTTTTTCTTGACTTTATGGCAAATGTTATCAAAGTAAAGTAGCTGAATTCTAGGATGGTACCAAGACTTACTCATTTGACTAATTGTCTACTAGTGCTCATTATGGGTGTTCACTCTTTAGTATCTGAAGAAATCTTTCCTATACCAAAGCCAGGATTTCCATTTCCCTTTGCTGAACTCAAACATATCAACAAGAGTTAAGGTTGCTGCTTGCATGCTCCCAGTCAAATAGAGCTTGTTATCTATTTTATACTAAGTATAGGAATGCTAATAGTGAGTGATTAAAAAAATTATGTTTGGGCAAACCAGCAAGTTAGATTTTTGCTCTTCCATGTTAAGAGCAAAGTAGAAGCACTTTTTATAAGTAACAGCCCATGGCTGAAGACTTACACTTCTCAACTGTTTGGGATGATTTGTTTTGGCCCACTCCCAACCTTGTTTAAAGAAACAAACCAGTGAACCACAAGAGCACAAGTGAATGATTAATGCGAGAATGTAAGGGAAAAGGAAGATATATTTCTTATCCTGTGAAGCTATTTGCTCCTCTGAACTAACTCACCATGATATCCTCAGGAAAAGCATAATTCCATTAATTAGTTTTTAAGGAAAATATTTTCTCATCTTTTGAAAAAACTTTAGACTCTAAACCTTAAATTTAAAAAAAAATGCACTGATAACTTCAAAAATGTATAGTCAAGACAACTTTTACTTAAAACAACTAAGTTTCTTGTGGCTGATTGGTTTTCTAAATAAAATGTGTTATATACACACACCTAGAAAGAGAGAAAGCTTTGGAAAAACTTGCTAACAATTTCAGAAAATGAAGATATGCAACACCTACAATTCATTTGCATAATAAAATTGGCTTTGTTAAGATATTCCTCCCAAACACAATTTGAATTTGTTTTCTTGTCACTAAGCAGGAAGAGAATACGAGTGAAAATGGTCATTTACATACTCTCCATATTTAAACATAAAATTATGAAACAATGAAAGCAATATAATGCAGAGGAATTTTCTCTTTTGAAACAACTTTTCTTTTGACTATTAACTATTTCCTGTTTTCCCTCCTAAGCATGCACAGTTTTAGGAAAAGATGAGGATCAAGAGCAACGATTTAGCAATGTTGATAGCTGATTGGTGCCTGCCAGTGAAATCAGAACTTTATCAGACTACACAATATGAATTTGATTTTTCCTGAGTGCTTTATGCAGTGCAAGTTTTCCTAAGCATGTACTTTTATGTTCACTTAGGGCCACCTCAAGAACTGCCTCAGCAGCTCTCATTGCTGTCTAAGGAAATATCTCAGCTCCATCAGTGATGCTGGGGGGAAGCCACCAGTGACAGCTTATCAGCTGCTGCATGAGATGCATGAAAAAGCACCATAGAACTTTTTGTGTGGTTATTTTGGTGGCAATCACTCATTCAGTTATGTTGGTGGCATTGTGAATGTTCCTTTACAACTTAGGAAGCCTGGTTTATGCCCGGAGGTAATTAAAGCAAGGTGTGCAACATGCTGTTGATGCACACTAATCAAACCAAACAGAACAGAGAGTACTTAATTTGAGTCTCCTTGTGTTGACCAAAAAGGATGGTGATGGTAAGCTAAGGTGATGGAAAAAGGTAAGGTGATGATGGTGGTGGGAGCTGGGATAACTCTCATCCTCCCGCTCACCCTGCTCCCCATTTATTTGTCAGTAGGAAAGGACTTTGGAAGCACATCAAGAGGATCAAATCATCAGCAGCTTGCTCATTATGAGTGAGATGCCTTGATGGACTGCACTGGAGTCCATCCAGCATACAGGATGGAGAAGATGGAGAGGGGACCAGAAAACGATTACAGTTTAACATGGCTTGTGAATGAATCATTCTACGATAAAAGGAATTTGCGCTATTAGAGCTATTGCCAGGAAAAAAAGGAATAAAGCTAAAGATGTATCTGTAACAAGTAGAACAACATTTGAAGATTTGGGTACTTGGCTATAATGAGGTCCATTCCACTAGAATGCAGTGATAATTCACATGTAAGAACTGAAGACTGAAACAGGATTAGAGCCCTAAGAGTAAATCTGATATACGTGAACTGTGTGTGGAATTACAGCCTCTCGACCCCTAACTATGTGGCTATTCAATATTACTTTTTCTTGCAGTAAAGTATGAGCATTTAAACAACCAGGAAAAACTATTCCAGGGTTTCTGATGTCCTTTCATCCTACTACTAAATAACTTAATGGATGGGAACTGGTGTTAGGAGCTGCGGAGCTTCCCCAGTTTCTGTTCCAGTCAGCAGAACTGAAATCTCTCCGTGTACAGCTGCCATTTGTGGAATGTGAATGTGCACAATTTGATAGTTTTTTCTTTTTTAGAACTAACAGTTTTTCAAATTAAGGGCTTTTCCAATGCGCTTAAAAAATGTGTATTACCAAGGACACTGAGGGCAGATGCTCTGTTTTTCAAGGCTTCAGCTTTAGCCTTTTTTTTTTTAGGATGATATACTTATCAGTTTATCACATTTTTAGACAAAAGTAAAATAGTACTGAGTAGACACAATTTTATGTTATGAAGATAAGAAACAAGCAGATTTTTTTGCTGTTTTTTTAATTTAAGAAAAAACCTAATATTTATAGACAAGGAAAGCTAATATCTAGACTAAAGATGCTCTACAAATTCTCCAATTTTATGCTTCAAAAAAACCCCTACAGAATGACTT
The DNA here is from genome assembly GCF_963513975.1 of Fringilla coelebs. Classification (NCBI taxonomy): domain Eukaryota; kingdom Metazoa; phylum Chordata; class Aves; order Passeriformes; family Fringillidae; genus Fringilla; species Fringilla coelebs. The sequence goes on along the minus strand of NC_140029.1, from coordinate 11,294,910 downwards.
CATCAGTTTCTACTGGATCTTCTGGAAATTTTTGATTACTTTTATTGGAAGGTTTCTCCAGTAATAGCAAGTGAATAATAATTAAGGAGAGTAAAATGGATTGGCACAGCATAAGTTGACAGGTGAGCTTTTCTTTAGGACCTTAGGAAACGAGATATTTTTCTCAAGAAAATATAAAGTGAAGAAAAAGGATTTATTCTGGTTTGTCTGGCTTTGCTTTTGAAAAAGAAAAAACTTTTTCTTACAGTGAACTTAATACTATTTAACTCTGTGTCTGTAGGTAGGGGGCAGAAGAAAGGAAAGGTGTTTCTTATTTACTCTATCTAATAAGAAATGTTGGAATAATTCTGAAATAGATTTAGCCTAACTCTAGTAAGGTGGGTCTTTATTCGTATCTCATTGTCATGCCAAAAGATGAATTTACAAGCCTAGTTTTGTCACTTAAACTTTTCTGGTATGTTTTGACAGCATTTGCTCTCAGAACTACACTATATTTTTGTCTCCATTTTTATTGCTTTCTTTTTGTTGTGCTTGTTTCTTTGTTTCATTTACTTTTAATTTCTCCACATTTCTTTTGCTGTGTACTCAATTGCAGTCAACAATAATACAGAAGGTGAAGATGAAAAATCCTGATGTTCATATTTCATTAACAGCAAAGGAAGGAAGGAAATGTATATGTAGCTCTCTCAGGCTTTTCTCATCAGAGGGATGCTCCAGATACTTCCTCTTTCTTGCCTCCCACTTTACCCACTTCAGGAGTTCCAGGTCTCTCTTGTCCTGAGGAGCCCAGAACTGGATCCAGCACTGCAGATACACTCATCTCACTGGGGCTGAGTGGAGGGGCAGGATCACCTCCTGACCTGCTGGCACTGCTGTTCCTAAGGCACCCCAGGGTACCCTTGGCCTTCCTGGCCACGAGGGCACTCACTGGGAGCAGCTGTGTCACTGATGCCCTCTCCTCTAGAAAATATAAAAGGGAACAAGAGCAGGCAGCACCTCTCCCTCCTGCATTTCCAGTGAGTAGCCTTGGGAATGCTGGTGGAGAACACCTGTCAGATTAAAGCACATATTCACAAGAGGCAGGTGAAGGAGGTTTATTGCTAAGATGGGTACTGGATTTTAGATTTCTGCAGAGTAAAGGTTGGAAAGGCTTCTATACACAGGCAAAAGCCAAAGCAGAGGAGAGGAGCAAACAGCACTATGGTAGAGCTGAGCAGCAGCACACCTGGGCATGAGTGTCCAGGCTGGGCTGCACCTATTTTATGAAATTATGCTTCATTTTAGACCTTTCTGTCATTTTATGGTGCTGCCCCTTGGTTAATATATCTTGCTGCAGAGGGTAAATTTGCTCATGCTAAAAGCTACTGAAGATAGTTTCCTGACAATACAATAATTGTTAGCTATGGAAACACTACCATTGAAAAGGTATATTGGTTGGAAATTGAAGACAATACAGTTAAAACAGCAAAAAATGCAAATTCTCAGTAGCCAATATGTTTAAATACAGACCAAATCACTAAAGAATATAAAAGACTATTAACAGAACTTTTAAATTCAATTTTTTTTTTTAATAGACACAGGTTGGAAGAGTGGGAAGATGAATCTCTATGTAAAATCCCATGGACTGGTTGCACACATAGTATGTGAACATACTTGTCCTTTCTGACCTTGAAATCAATGATTCTGTGGGAAATTAAAAAAAAAAATTAATTCCCCTATAATGCCAGTTTGTCTGAGACGAATTTTCAACACCAGTTTCCTCAAATCAGTAACAGTTCTACTTGGTCCCCCTCCCTCACACAGATATAATTTAAATATATTTAAGCAATTTCTGACTGAGAGCAGTGTTTAAGCATAAAGTTAAGCAAAATACTGGGGCTGTTTCTTGTTCAGACAAGAAGAACTTTTACTATGAACTGTTAATGTATTTCATCTGTAAACATTGCTTGGGGCATAAGGTACAGACATTCATTAGGAGCTTGCAGAGGAGCCACACAATGCTGCTCCAGTGGAAGAAAAATTAGCATTTTTCCTTTTCAGAAAATACAGTTTTATTATCTGAATGACAGTTTCAGGAATGAATCTGATATAAACACAAAAGAAAGAATCACTGATAAAGTAGATTGACACTATGATAATAAAACCAGGAAAGAACAATTTGCTTTTTCTGTTGATTCATGTATACACACATGGCAATACACAAGCAGGTATAGATATGGATTTTACAGTGGGCCTTTGTAATAAAAAAGATGGAACCAAATGAATAAAGTTCCAAAAATAAAACCTTCCTCTGATTCCTATTCTGTAACTGAGGAGTAACTGAGGTCAGAAGGACAATAAGCTTGAGTTTCACTATCTGGTCAAAACAGAAAAGGATTTCTTGAGATAATATTACAACACACTTATAAATATAACAAATGTTCCTGACAATATTAAAGGTCAAAATGAAAATATTCTTCTCTATTATCTTTGTTTGGAAACACTAATATGCTTTCCACAAACAAGATTATCTGTGCATTGGAAACTATTGTTTTTATTGTTTTATGACTGCAATTCCCTTGTTTTTGAGGAACAGAACTTGTTTTTCAGACTCTCAACTTTTTCCTGGGACACTGGAATGAAAATAGGTATAAAACTGTATCTTGCAGTGTATTTTTATTTACACTTAGTTCCTGTTATGTTTGTAAAATAGAAACATTTCATAGACAAGGTTTTTCCACAGTTCCAGAAAGAAATAAACTCTTTGCCAGGTTTTTGCTAGACAGCTCTCATGTGCTTGCTCTCCCATGTACTACAAAAGATGAGCCTCAGTTTAACAACAAACTGCACTTCACACTGCTTTGTGCAAAAACTTCTGACCACATTCATAAATTCACTATATGCAGTTCCATAATGGTGTCAGGCTGGAAAATAACTGAAGATGGAATGACTGTACATCATCCATATTTCTAGTGCTGCTTTTCAACAGGAGAGCTTTTTTTTTTTTTTTTAATAATTCACAGACCCAAATTCCTAAACCCAAAGGCTTGTGGCACTGGCTGCTAACAACTCACTGGTAAAAAGTGGTCATCTTTATCAGTTAATCCAACTTGATTTTCAGGTTTACAAAGAGCAGTAATTTTCCAAAACCAATAAGGTGATTTTCACATCAGTAGCACTGACACACAATTTGCCATGAAGCACAGGAGAGAGAAACATATAAAATCCTGGAATAATAATTTTCAAGTTTAACATACCTGACAATTTGGCCTTATCTGATAAGCGATATTTTCACTTTTTGCACACTAAATTAGGAAGGTACAAGAAAATGTCATCCCATATAGAGGATTATGTGAGGATTGATGCAGTCAGTTCTCCAGGGTGGAGAACCCAAATTAACTGGGAGGCTGTTCTGATGCATCTGGACCCTGTCTCCTGCTCTCCCCCTCCCTGTTACCATCACAAAGTCAGTTGCTGAAAGGCCATATTGGGAGGTGGAAACAAGAGCTCTCAAATGTGTTATATTTTTAAAAATTAATGATTTGTATCTCCCCATGGAAATGCTAGATTGTGACAAGCAGTTTTTCAAGAGCTGAATCCTGGAAGGACTCCAGACTGAGGTCACTGTTTTTTGCAAATAGCAGCCTGCAAAACTGGGAGCTATTTTACAGTCTATGGAACTGAAAAATGTACCTATCTTGACAATTTTTTCTTCTTATTCAACTTTTTGACCTTATTCCTTCTTTTCTCTTGAAAATTATCACATATACATATGCAGACACATTTCTTTCCAGGGACTTTTTCCACCAGACAGTAAAAGTAAGATTTTTTTTTTTTTTCAGTGAGAGCTACATTTAAAAGCATTTTTTTTTTCAGCTATTAATTATTAACAAAAGAAAACGGATTTTAGGAATCAACCATTTCATTTGCTTCTATTTTATCCCTCCAGAGTATCCTTCTAAATACCTTCATTCCAAACACTATAAAATACAAAGATGTAAATTGTATCCACATCCAAGGGATTTGGAGAACTCTCTAGAAACATGGGCTGAAACAAGAATAAGCAACTGCACTAAGAAATTAAAGAGAAATATTACACATAAGACTGAACAGATGCCATTATCCCGTAGTGCTGATGAGCCAGCTAAAAGCAGCATCAGTTTATTTATCCCTGACAGTATAATATACTCTGGTTAAAAACAAAACAAACCCAACAAGTTTAGGGGATGTGCTTTAGCATGTCCTTGTCCCCTGTATCAGCTGTTTCCTCAGGAAGGGTCTCAAGGGCTCTGGAGATGCCACGGGCTGGCCATTTCTAGTGGCACTGATGCCACCATGCCAGCCTACCCCCATGACCTTCCTTCACAGCCTCTGTGCCAAGGAAGGTCAGAGCACAGGTGGGACAGGGACACAGCTCTGAGAGAAAGGAACAGAAGCAAGCTGGAATGCAAAAGGGCTGGGCTGCCTTACTGAAGAGGGGCAGGAGGATGGCAGTAGGTGTACAGATAGCTGGAGTTACACATCGCCATTTTAATTAAGGTGATATTGAGAGTGAATGCCAAAGAAATGTCACACCAATAGCAGCAGTAGTAAAAATTAAAAATGTAGTAATGGAGAAGATTTGTGGTCAGAAATTTTAATTTTTTTTTTCCTAAACAGATTCCTGACAGTGGAATAGCTGCTGTGATATCATATTTTTTTAGTCAGTAGCCTTAGGTGTAGATTACTATGTAAAAAAGGATGTTTTAACTTTGACTCTAACCCATGTGTTTCTTTAAAACAAACAAAAAAAACCCCAAACTCAAATGTATTTCTGAAAAACTTTGAAGACTGTAATAACTTTTAAAAATTTAGCTTTCTTTCAAACTTTAATTACTCACTGCTGCAGATGTGCAGGCATTAAGAGATAACAAATAATTATAACAGATTCACCATGTATGCCAAGGTTGTTCTCTGGAGGGTTGGTGGTTTATATTTTCTGATGTCACCATAGATCAAAGGAAAATGTTTCACTGCCTTCCACAGTGTAAGACATTGCATATGGAAATCAGATCATACAAGTTACTCTTGTGGAGGAATGTTCTCTACCACAAACAACTAAAGTCATGTAAGAGCTGCATTAGGAGAGTTTTCCATGTTTGCACACAATTGCAGAGAATTTCTGGCTGAGGGCACGCTTATTGAATTAACTCCAAATCAAATCTCTGTCCACAGATTAAGAATCCCTTAAACCCTAAAAAGCCACAAAGCATGAGCATACTCATTAGTCATACCGAACAAAAAAAAAAAAAAAAGAGTTAAAAAAAAAGGAAAAAAAAGCAACGACTTCCACAGCATCATTAGCCCAAGACTTTGGGTGCCCAGACTCCAGTGCACTACTGAAAATGGACACACATCATACATTCCCTGGGAGAGTGAACAGTAGCTTCTGAACAGCTGTACCCACCCTGCTTCCTGAATCATTCACCTCTCACCTTAGGAAGGTGGATGCTTCAGACTGAGCTCAAGCTCACTGTGTGAAGGCAGATGTATGCAGGGTGGGCAACAAGAAGGGGTGGGAACAGCAGGGTAGAGGCCTGACACAGAGGGGCTGGAGGTGCAGGAAAAGCAGTGATGTGAAAGAGAGGAGCTAAGTGATGTTTGAGGCTCACACTCCAGAAAGGCAGTCAATCCTCACTCACCTATGGATGAATAAACCCCAGTTCTGGACTACACATAACACAGGGAAGAAGCTGTACAGCAGATCTACTAAAGAACTACCTTAGGCCAGACAGACTTAAGTAAGGCACACAGAGCGTGGTGTGAGCACAGCTGTGTGATTTCTGGGGCCAGCTCAGCACTACAGAGCCTTTCAGGACTACTCTGAGTTAATGAGATCTGATGAGTCTCACCTGGCTGAATACAAAACCACTCACCTGCATCTGCTCCCCAGCTTTATCTCATTTAAAACAGCTGCAGTGAGCCTGTCTGTGATGGGGACACACCCACAATATTGCAGTACTACAACATCTGTGTGTGTGTGTATGCATGTGCTCAGGAGAGAAGGAGGTCAGAGTCAAACCTCCATTGCTGCATATTCAGTGTAATTTTCTTTGAAAAAAACTTCATAGAGCAGCCTGAGGACATCTGTGCTAACTGACCATAATTTAATCTTGCAAGTATTTCCTACTATTCTTGTTGGAAGAATATTTTCAGGTATTTGTTCACTACTTCAACCTCAGAGTCACTGTTTAGTTAGGCTATTGTTCAGAATTGTCTGTTACCAATCCTCCTAACTACCTGATAATTTATTTTAGTTTATTTTGATGGTGGTCTTCATTATATCTTCTACAAGGAAAGAAATATATATACCTAAAATGTAGATATGTATGCATACATGCTCACACACATATATATGTACAAGCAATATAAAACAACTGCCAATACTTGGATAAGGACTATAACCCATCACAGAGTCTAAACATATTTTTTCACTATTATCCACAGTATTTGTTATCCCCTTATGGAAACGAGAGTTTCAAATCTATAGCTCATTTCTCTTCTGTAATGTTATACAAGATGGAGATAATCCTTGCAGATGCCATAAAGTCTGTAAACTTTTTTTGCTTCAACATTTTTACCCAAACAGAATAAAGCAGTCACTGAAACTTTTGAAGTGAGTCTGAAAAAAGGTTTGTTCTAGCACTAATACTTATGTTAACAGCTTCAGGGCAGAGGGTCTCTGGGTGAAAGACAATAAACAAACACTGCTAACTTTGTTATTGGTGTGACATCGCTCTTATCTAACCCAATATGAATTCTGATGTGACAGCTCATGAATTTCAGCTATAATACTCAGGAACTGGCTCAAAAAACCTTGTGGGTATTAGCTATATTTAAAGACCTGCAATGGATGAATATACTTCTCTTTTGAAAGAAGCATAGAAAACTACCCAGGAAATTCTAGGTGAATTATTCCTAGCTCATTTTAGAACATATGATTAAGCAACCTTTGAGAAGGAAAAACAGTAGCAAGTAATGCAGCCAACCATTTATCAAGAGTAAATAATAAGAGGGCAACTGCATTTCTCTTCATCCAGAGCTGTATGATTTATCAATAGTGAACCATAGGCAGAAGTTGTGCCCATAGCAAGGCTTCCAATACTGCCTATGTGATGTGAACACAAGCAGGAAATTTGAATGTAAATGAAACTGATGGGAAAAAACCTCCATAACTTGAATACATTATATAGAAAAGAACAATCAAATGAATCTACACATAGACTTGTCCTGTCTGATATGAATCACTATTATTGGTTGATGGAACAAAGATTTTTTATATTCGCAATGATGCAAAAACCAACCAGCAGCAAGAATGTTTTCAATTGTATTTCTCTTCTCACAATCAGAAAATAACCTGAGAATTAGTAAGTCCAAGGCATTAAAATGACTAGCTGGAAAACTGGATTAGTATGGGAATAGGTTGCAAATGACTGGACAGATGGTCACTAATCTAGAAACAAGGGTAGAGGTTTTAAGGAGCAGGATTAGTTTAGTCTAGAGAAAATTTAACTGAAGTACCACCCTTCAAGTATATGAGGTTATTGCTGAGAGAGAGTAAACTGTTCTCAATTTTCATTGTGGTCACATAATTATCTTAAATTGAAGCAGGGGACATTAAGGTTGGAAACAAACATCTTTTGACTGCCAAGGATTGCTAAGTGGTGAGAAAAAAAATCTGCAAAGATACAGAGAACAAAAAATCTTATGGAGCAGGTTAGACAGAAACTGGTCAGAAATTATCTGTCTAGTTGATCCTGCCTGACACAAAAATCTGGACTGCAAAGAATTCCAAATCTCCTTTAAGACCTTTTTAGTATACTTACCATTCCTTTGTGAAAAAAAAAAAAAAAGCCAACTACAAAACCAGCAAAACCAGAGAATAAATAGAACCCCTTGCTAATTTATACCCTCATTTTCCATAGAACTTTAAATGAATAAAAACATGGTCATCTACATTTCTTAGAGCTAATATTCTTTCAGCTTTTAATTTGATTACTTGATAACAATGAAGAAAGAATGGGAAGGATGGGAAGCAGTACCTGGAGACTGTCTAAAATAAGACTGACAATAATAAGAACAATGATTAAATTATTTCTTCCTCAAAGTTATCTCAGATATTAAAATTGGCCTATCTTTTCCATTGTAGTTTCTTTGTAGTATGATATTTTTTTATGGAATGACATTGCAAAATGGCAGGCTAGCACTTAATTTTCTTTATTTTTAATTCTGTTAAAATGCTGGCCTCAATTTCTTAGCTAAGACATGAGGAGCTTGTTTTACTTTAGCTGACATAATTTCTCAGAAGTTTGGTGACAGAATAATAGTAAAGTGTGTACTGTAACATACAGATGCAAATAATACAGGAAAGAAAGATTGTGTTGGTGTTGGAATCCTGTTATACCCCAAAAAGTCCTTCAAAATAAGACAAGATAGATTACCTAATCTAAAATATAACCCAGAAATTATATTCCAGGCCTGAAGAATAAGATGGGTCTGTAATCAGGAGTGATACAACCTGCCTGTGAGGACGGAAATCTGAGAGGCTGCAAGGGCAGGAGTTGTGACCATAGTGCACAGCTTCAATCCTACAGCTCCAGCACCAGGATTTGAAACTGGTGTCCCACAGCTGCCATAGCTTTTTGTAAAAGAAATTCCTGGGCTTCTTTAAAGATATAAACCATATGTAGAGGTTTTTTTTAATAAAATCTTTCTGGAAAAAGTTTTAGGAAACCTGATGATGTTATATAAAATGAAAATTTCACTCCTAAATGTGTATTTCATTTAAAGACAAAAGACAGTGGGCAGGAGTATGCACCGTTGTTGTGTTTTCAAATAGAAAACAAAAAAAGTATTTATTTTCACAGCAGGTACTGGCTATATAGAGCTTGCTCACAGGTTATCATGAGGGCCAAAAGAATCAGCAGTTTCAGAGAGGAATGAGGCAACTTCATGAACAATAAGCTGAAGAACAGATGCTACAAGGGCTCCTGATGTCCCAACCCCAAATACAGCTGTGTATGCTGTGGGTGGGGCAGTACAAGGTAACATTCAGGAGAAGGCAGCCAGGCTGACACATTCTCCCTGTACCAGCAGAGACATTTTCCTGGGTTAGACAGAAGAATGATGGTTTCACTCAGTAAAGCATTATGCTCTCAAGTGTGATAAAATCCTCTTTTAGTCCCATTTAAAACCTATCTGTTACAGCTCCATAAGATACAAATTCTGTAACCTAAAATACTGAAACATCTATTGCAAATAGAGAGCTATGTGAGATGCAAAATATTTATTAAGAGCAATGCTGTCCTCATTCAAATTTATGCCAAATCCTCTGCAAGATTTTTCTTTTCTTTTTTTTTTTTTTTCCAAATTATAGGGAAATCTGTAGTGTTATAAATAAATCTTCTTTTAGTAGTAAACAGGAAGAGTTTGATTTGTTACTATGTTGGCATAATACATTATTTATATTACTAATACATATTTTCTAGCTGCTGCTAAGAGGAGTCTCCAAACACTTTTCAGATAAATCAAGGAAATAAAAAAAAAAATAGTAAACACAATGCATATTAAAATGCTTTCCATGACTGTATCATATTCCAATTATTTAGTCATCACAAATTTCCACTGAAATGAGAAAGTCTGAAAATGTTGGCAAGATTGAGACAACATGAACAGTTCATCTGAGAATCCCACTGCATCTCCCTTTAGGGAGTAAAAGGGCATAAATTCCTCATGTCTGAAGAGATTGCTCCCAACTACAACAAGGGGGAAAGGAGACCACGTCCTGAATCCTTGACCCATGTTGTAGTTGCAGCCCTTCTCAGGCAGAGCAATGCAAATCTGCTCCTCACTCAGGCACTGTGGCTTGGAACTTTACAACATAGCCCCAACCCACTGAATCAAAATCACTGATACTGCACAAGGCAAACTTCAAGGACTACAGATTTCATAAAGCATGTTTCACAGAAGAAATAAGCATGTAACAAGTAAGGAAATGCTGAAAATAGTAACTCTTTTCACCTGGCTCTCACACAGACTGGCTTTATAATCAGCCTTCTCATCTGTACTCTCCCTAAATATTCAATACTGAATGCTTAGTGATATTTCTTACAAGCAAAACATTGCTTTCTTCCTGACCCACTCAAACTAAGATCTCTATATTGGGAAGGACATGCACATTCTCTTATTAACAGACTTTGTTATTCCTGTTCACCCCTCCTGAGCTGTGCAAAGAAGCCATTATCACCAAATTACAGTCTACAAAATGCATGGAATAAAAACTAAGGTGATTTGGATGGAGACAAAACAACGTATTATATCCACAATGTATGTTGAAAGCTTTATTAAACAAAGTTGTAGGGAAAGTCACATATCTTCTTCCTCTCTTGGCTGTCACTTTATCTATTTCATATGCTCCATTACCTCTGCACAAGCCCAGGAGGTGTTTGCATGTAATAGCATTTCATTCTTGATTGAATTTGCACTGAATGTTGCCTGCCTATTATGCATACATATAATTCTGCATTTTATCACCCCTAAAAACATATTGTGAACCCCATGAAATAATTTGGGAAACATCCCTTGCAACCACATCTTTAAAAAGGCTATTTTTAGCTCCCACAGATGCAGAGACACTTTATTACATTCAAGAAACCTTTCTGCAAATGTTATTCCTGAAAGGGACATAATTATGATACATTGTGCATGTTGTCATTTTGAAACTGTGCACCAAAGTAGCCATTGCAAGTAGATTAATGTCAGAACAGATAACAGTCTGCTCTCTGATGGCCAAATGGTCTGGAAGTCTGAGATAACCCATCTAACATTTCAGTAGCAGGAAACAAACAATAATTTTTGCTATGATCTGCCCCAATTTTGTGTCTATGAATAAGAATTACAAATTATTTTTTCATAACTCAGTGAGATATGCCAGGAATTTTTATTGTGGCTAAAATATGATCAAAACAATTAATGCATGTTAGGCATGTTGGGTTTTCTATAATAGAATCTACAGTATCTAAATATTTAAAGGGTATAAAGATGGGATCCCTGCCCTGCACAGTGTGCAAGCTTCTTCCTGAAGAACTCATTTAAAAAGTGTCCACAGATTATTGACAGGTATCAATGGTAGATGAGAATTAGGCAGAAAGGATGGCAAGGATAATAAAAATCTCTGCATCTGGGTGATGTAATTTGATGTGTGATTTGTTACACATTATAAACCTAATTTTTCAGAGGCAGTGGGTATATGAACCAGTGAAATTTCAAGTTTGTTCTGAGGAATATACTTTCTTTCTTTTTTATACATATTATGGTCAGCAACACACACTCTGTAAGAGTGGACAAAAATATCTGGGAACACCTTTTTAACATCCTCCCTCCTCCCCTCCCCTCCTTCTCCTGTACACACAGTCCTGTCTCTTCCATTCACTTATTAAAATAACACAAAAAAAAAAAAAAAAAGAAAAAAAAGAAAAAGAAAAAAAAGGAAAAAAAAAGGAAAAAAGCTCTTCTACATCTTCATGGACAATTCCAAAGTATTAAGTTTTTTCCGAATTGTAAATTGAAATTTAGTCAATATGCTTCAAAATATTACTCTGTTCTCTCCCATAGGAGTGTAAATTCAAACAGACTTCTATTATGGAGATCTTAATTTAAAATAATGTTTTCAGATTTTTTTTGCATCATTATTTTAGTTAATTGAGTAGTTTGCATTAAATCATACCAAATTAAGAAAATGAAGTTTAAACATTAAGAATTACTGTCTAGAAAAAGATCACACTCCTAGATGTCCTCATCAAACACAAATGGAATGACATCCACAGATGTCTGTATTTTTAGAGATATTTAAGACAGATGCAATAATTTAATTGAGAGAAATGGAAATGAGAAATATTAAAAAGTACACCAGAGTATTTCAGAATTGTAACAGAGTATTTTCCTGGATCATTGGTAATGTGCCAAACAGAATTGTGGCTGAATCTGTTAAAAAACTCTCTTACGTTTCTCAATTAATTTGTCATGAAAAACAGCTTTCCACATTGATGTGGACACTTAACTTCATCTGAAAGCCTCTAAAAATGGAAGTTCTTATCAAACACAATAGAAATTGTTCAGAGAAAATAAAGTCATAGTATAACTATTTCCATCTCTCATTACCAGAACTTCAGTGCAGACCATAAAATTAGAACTAAAAACTATTTTAACATTTAACCTCTATGCTGCTTAACAGTTATTTCTGAATTGTTTCAATGAACCTCTTCCCAATTAGATTTTCCTTTTCTTTCCCTGCCCAGAACCCCAGACAAGCAGCAGACGGGAGGAACCCCAGCAGACAGAATACTGCCCAGGAACTGTTTGTCATGGTCAACCCTTACAGGGACTGGCATCCTCTGTGCTGTGTTACCTTCCTAACATGCATCCCTCACAGGCAAAATTCAAATAAATTTGGAAAAGAAAGAAAAAAAACTACAGAGGCAGATTGAAATGAAGTCAGAATGTCTCCAAGGAGAGGCATCGGTAGCAAAACACTAAAAGAACATAATTTTCTGTTGAGTATTGTGAAAAAGTGCTTGTTTTCACATTATTTTTAATAATCCATTACAATTCTTTTGAAGTACAGGGAACTGGAAATGAGTCCTGCTGTTCATTCTTCTCTGAGATAGTACTAAAAAAATAATCTGCTATTTATATGGTTTTTGTGCTGAAAACGATAATTACAGTGAAAAAGTCTTATTATGCAATGGCAGTAGAAGGAAAGATGGTTCAAAATTATAATATAAATGGTGATTTGCCTATCATTCAAAAAAGGATGAAGAATCATTTATCCTATATATTGTTTAATAGGATCCCTGAAGATCAACCCTACAGCAAAGCCTAACAATGATCATGTATCCCATGGAATTCAGAAATGGGCATACAATGAAACATGAAGTCAAGAGAACACATTTCCTGTGAACCCTAGAGTGGAAAAGTCCCAATTTTCTCATAATAAAAACTAAATGCTTTGTATTCTATGCTAAGAGGTCTCCAAAGGCTGTCCTGTTATTTTAATTAAGATTTGTGATTTTAAGATTGGCTAATGAAAGAATTTCAAAGGAACTGGGTAATGAGCACCCAAGGAAATGAAAAGTCATGTGCACAGTTCCCTTAGATTCCACTTACAATTCTGTCTTATGTATAAACCATTCTAATTATTTGAGGCATAAAAAATTATTAAATTCATACAAAACCTATCATAATTAAGTAAAATAGATTAATCACACCTTGATAAGAAATATTGGGAAAAAATAATAACATAGAAACTAATAAACAAAATGAGCTAACATGACTGAATAGAAGTTTCAATATGAAAGATATTCCTTAATTTCAGCATATGTGGTTAAAAAGAGTCAAAGAAAGATACTTGTATGATATCCTTCTCAGAAGGCAGGTGATGTTTAACCTAAATATTTCTGCAGTCTAGCAGGAAGAGGAGGAGATAGGGGAGGAAAATATGGTGATATTAAATTTGCATACAATAATCTAGATAAAAAACAAGAGCATTTCTACGTTACAAATATTTCTCCTTCCCTGAATTTTTGCACTTCATCAAAACAGACCTTTATACAACTATGTCTTAGAGAAGACAAACTAAGAGTCTTGCAAACTTTTCCAATTCAACAATTACCTTGGTTTTCCTACCCTTTCCTCTCCACCTGCATTTAATCCATCTTTCTTGTCTTCTCTTAACCATAATCACAAGACAAGTGAGACAATTTCACCTTTTTTGCTCAGCTCAAAACAATGATCTAAATCCTGGTTGAAATTACTTGGTTGAAAGTTTTTTCATCCAAGCTGAAATTACCTGGTTGAAATTACTTGAAATTACCTGGTTGAAAGTTTTTTCATCCACATGCACCTTATCAGTACTATCATTTAAATGCACAAAATACCACTCATTCTTTTCTGTGGACCCTTCTGTCTCTAAATCAATCATATCAACAATGTCTGTTGTGGATTTCATTGCAGCTTTGTGTAGCTCTGGAACATTTAGTGCAGGAACACAGAGGTGGTATTTTTGGATTCATAACATCAGGGCCGATATACATATTACAGCCACTGACCAGAAGGGCCACTTGGCTGTGCTCAGCCCCAATTCAGATTTTGCTGCCTCCAAAAAACTTCCCCATGACTTGAAAAAATGTGCATAGGAAATCCTCTTTAGTAAATAAATACTGGATTTGCTTTTTTTTTTTTTTTGCCTCTAAATTAGTCAAGGAATACAAAATACAAATGGCTGAGGGAGTTGATTTTATCAACTGTCTCACAGCACTTTGATGCCAAGCTTTCACAGATGTCATCTAGTGAGCACAGATATAATGTGGTTCCCCAGCATCAATGTCCTTGTTTTTTTATCACATGGCAGGTCCAGGTGGGGAGGAAGTCCCACCCAAAATCACACAAACAGCAAAAAAGCTAATAGTTTTGATGTGTGCTGATGCACCATCATTTCTTTGCAAAACACAATCACTCTGTCAGAGCTGAATCCCACATCTGAATGACATTATAGGAGTGTGCCACATATACCAGTTTTCATCAGAAATATTATGCCATATGGACCTCATATGAAGGAGTAGAAGGATTTATTATAGCATTTTAAAATGTTATCAGTGTTGATCCCAATGCACAGCAGGAATTTAAGACACACTGATTAAATACCAGAAAGGAAAATGGTCAAACATATGTCAAAAGGTTGGACATTTACCCTGAGATATCATCACACATCATGCCACCTTTAAAACTGTCTGTTTGAATAAAAGATTCCATGACAAAGGCAGTGAGACATAACTGGCAGCTTGCAATAGCCCAAAAACCATAATTCTTCCCATAAAGAAGAAAATGCTTAAATTCACCTTCTGCTTATTATTTCCTTCATTTTAACTTCCTTGCTTTTTGGTCAAAAAACATAACAGATATTTCTCTGAACATGAAGAAAAAATAAACCAGGGTATTTGTGTTACCTTAGAACAATTTTTTTTTTTAAATATCAAAATCAGCTTCTCCTCTAATTAGAAACAACTGCTGATCCTAATTTTTTGTTTCTCACGGAAGCAAAGTGTCAAGCTGTTCTGTTAAAACATCAAAAAGAAGCCACTTTGAGTATCAAAATACAGCTTTTCACTAATTGCTAATATTAGAACTTTTTTTTTTTTGTAGTTTTGTTTTGGGGGGTTGGGATTTTTAATACTAAAATCAAATTAAACTAAAACTTGGACTGTGACCTTCAGGGGTGACAAAAAGAAATGGATAGAGGAAAGAGAGACAAATCAGGGAGTTTTTCAGTGTCCCAATGGAGTAAAATCAGTGTCTTTGGTCTGGATATCCAGAAGCTTATTTGTGTTAACACATGGTAGGGACTGGCTGTTCCACATTACAGGGGAAGTGCTTGGTTTGCAGGGGTGTGCCAGGAATCCTGCTGGGGACAATCACTGAGTTGCTTCATTCCTGGTGGAATGTTCTGGCTCTGCCATGTTTTCCAGCAGAAAACTGCTCCTCCACAGGGGTGGAGATGAGTGAGACCAAATGGAGGTAGGTATCTATAGCTCATGTCTTGAGAGCAAGAAACCATTCCAGGAAACAATTCCCCTCACCTCACTGCATGAAACCCAGGGTGAATTCCACATTTAACAATTCATCTGGAGAATCTGACAAATCAGAAGCATGAAAAAGGAACTTGGGAACTGGCTGAAGGGACCAAATCTCACATATGAATCTCATATTTGGCTGGAGAAAATCCTTCCTGCAGGCAGAAAGCACCTGACCATTAGGAGTGCCATGGTGAGCAGTTAAATTGATCTTTTAGCTCAATAAGAAAAATCATCCACAGAAGCACAGAATACAGTTCTGAGATTGATTTGTTACCTTGCTTATTGTATCAGCTGGCAACAGAGACAGATGAGAGCCTGGAGTAATGTGAAATAGCCCACACTTACTACAAAACCAGGGTTTTTTTAATTAAATACTCCTTCAGCACTTGATTACAAGGAGAGCTGAATTCTCTGTTTCAATTCAGAAAAATACTTTGATGTCTCTTTCTTGAGGAAGACTGTCCTATTGCTTTTAGGACAAGTACTTTTGTATTTTAACCTGCATGTGCATTCAGCCATTTTCTAGGATTTCATTGCAGTTGTAACTTGAAAAATTAATATTCTATTTACACTCTAAATTTTCTGTTGGCTAATATGATTTTTTCTTTATTTTAATTTTGCAGTAATGAAGGATATTGAAGAAAACAAATTCTACTTCTATTTGATCTATATCAAACAAAAGAAAAAATAAATATAAAACCCTATACCCCACCATCCCCAAATAGTGAAAGGAAAAGAGAGTCTTGAAGTGCTAGAATTTAAGGCTTCTTCTACATGTTGATCATCGTTAAAAAATGTTAGATGGGCTAGACAAAAACAGATATTTTCATTTCATCTTCTGCATACAAAATTCCATTTAGTAGACACAAAAGGAGAATATGTTGAAGAAGAGATGAGCCACAGGGGACTCCAGGCAGCAGAAAACAGGCCATGTTCCACAAAGGTGAAGAAGGTGGGGCAAGGGAAACAAATTCCAAGCACAGTGTTCCTTTCTCCTGAATTGCCCCCGTGGTGTCAACTTCACAAGATGCAGATATACCCCCCACTATTTCACTGCCTTCCCAGAACCAAAGCAACTTACTGTTTATTTACCTTAAATCTAGAGACAGCACACAGCTAGTGATGGGGCACATTAAAAAAAAAATGGTGTATAATGGTTAGGGAATAGAGGATATTTTTCAAGATCTAGGTGCTCCTGAATAAAAACATGCCTTTAAACCTCTCTTACAGCGTTTTTAATTTTTTTTTTCCTGCAGCTCTACCTAGCAAAAAAATTTCAATATTGCACTGGAGTGAGTTAAGATGTTTGTCTCCTTACATTTGAGTAAAGTACTTATTTGAGTGGTTTTTATTACTTAATGTGAGTGTTATAAAACAATATGTACATTTAAATCAACTGAGAACTTTCCATGAGAGCTGCTCTAAGTGCAAAAAAATTATTATAGAATTCTACTGGGAAAAGAGAAAACGGAATTCCAAGAATTGTGCTTACTGCAGTGGAGCTAAGTTACTAGAAACTACTTATTATAAAGCTTATACTGCATTTTTTAAAAGCTAGTGACATTTTATAAACAATCCCTTCATGAAAAAGGATAATAATGACTCTGCTGGCTGTTCTGCCTCAGGAGGGAATTGTCCATCTGCTAGCAAAACCCCGAATCTATATCATTATTTGGATGTGTTTATAGAAGTATCAGAATACCCTTGGCACGCTGGGAAACCAATAGGGCAGATTTCAAGATCACTGATTTTTTTGGTTTAAATTCTGGGGTCATTTTCTTTTCCACATAAAAGAACTGTGTTTCAAGATCAGCCTCATTAGGGAGGTCTGCTGGGATTTGGTGTTTTTATTTTCTTACAGAAGAAAACTGATTTCTTGAAGAGGAGCACTATCTCCTCACACATTAAATGAGCAAATATACAATTGTTCCCCCTAGTTTTAATTTGCGTTTTATGATTCCGACTAGATTAGAATTTTATACATTGCATCATTATTTAGAAACAAGCTGCTTTTATATTTCCCACAATTTTGGAATAAAACCAAGGCCACTCTTATATTTTCTTGTTACTACTTCTAATAATATTTATCAATATTGGTACAAAACTAAAGCCCCCTAAAATTTGTGTGTCTTAGCAGATCCTCACAACTATTTAGAACTAAAAAAAAAAGTGTCTGAATTTTAACAGGACTTCTCCAGTCCTTAAAGCAAATCACAGCTGAGGTGGGAGGGTTACAAAGCAGGAAATAAAGCCATTATTTCCTTCATTTAAAGCATGTTTCACTGACAAGGTATAGGACACAGAATCCATATTTGAGAATAGTATTTTTATATAATGACAGAATAATTTTTCTTGTAAGTCACCTCAGCAGACCATCTTGCTCAGCTACTGCTCAGATGTGACCAAATTTGGAGTCACATCAAGAAGTCACACAAGGCTCTATGCAGCTTTGTGATTAATATCTCCAAGGATGGAGAATCCTTGACATCCCTGGACAGCTTGTTCCAATGTTTCATTATGTTCATCATGCACATTTTTCCTTGTAATAGTTCATCAGAATTCCTTTTGCTGCAGCATGCGTCTGTTGACTCTCATCCTTCTGCTGGGAACCTTTGAGAAGAGTCTGGCTCTATCTTCTCTGCAGACTCCCATCTCATGGCTGCAGAGAGCAAGCAGGTGCCTTCTGAGCTCTGTCCAGGCTGAGCAAGCCCAGTCCAGCCCCTCCTCATTTATCAAGTGCTCTCCTGCCCCTGACCACATTGCTGGCTCTTCACTGGACTCCCTGCATGTCTTTCCTGCACACTGGGCAGCCCAAACCAGACACACAACTCCGGATGCTTCCCACAGGTTGATTAAAGAGGGATGATCCCTTCCCTCAGCATGTTGGTGAGGGCCCTTGTAAATTGAGCCCAGAATCTAGTTAGGCATTTTTATGCTGGCTGGGCACACAGAGAACTCATGAGGGTTTGGGGGGTTTTTACACTTTCCAGCACAGCAGGATTTCCCGTATCCCTGTGGACAGCCCACAGCTGTAAAAGCCTTTCCATCCCCATGGCATGCAATTTCCATGGTGCATTTGTAGAGGAGCTCGAGCTGCAGGGTCTCTGAGCTGCACCTACTGGTGGAATGAAAGCACAAAATCAAAGTATGATTTGGATTAAAAAAATTAGATCATGTAAATTCCAGTGTTGATGGAATAGGTCATTTATACTTATAACACAGGTCAGACTCAGAAATTTTAAAAGAAAATTGCTAATGAAAAAATGCAGCACTAATGAAAAGTTGATACTTCTAATACTCGGCATATTGATGTAAACAAAACTGAGTTGCTACACTCTTATCCTTTCCCTGCTGAAGAAGATGCCAGTTGTATTCATCATGATAATCTATCTTTGTCCAGAATTGAAAAAAAAAAATCCCTCAAATTATTTCAAAATAGGTCAATAAACTAAAAAGAGTAATGTTATCTTTAGGCACAACTGTTATATTGTTTTTTGTTTCGATGGTGATCTGCAGCCTGACCAAAAACTAATTGAAAAATGATGAAAGTAACTCTTTTACTTCAATGAGTTTAGAATCAGATCCTTAGAGGTACAACTTTTATGCATGTTCTAGTAATTAACATAATAGAGAAATAAAGAAATAGCTGTTAATCACACTCCAAAAGACAGTATTTAGACATTTTTTTTACTGTTACAGAAAACAAATACACTCTGTAACACACAGTAATGAGCTGGCCGAGCTAGTTAAAATATCAGCTGTCTTTTTGTTAAACAAAGTATTAAAAAACCAGTCTCCTGACACATATTCTATATCCCTTGAGGTCCAATTTTCCAACTAATAGATCTTTTTTTCTTCCCTTTCCCTTTAAAGACTGAGATTTCCATGCCCTCTAGAGCATCCTACTGCATTTTTGAACCTTTAGAAAGAAACTGGAAGGCTTTCATTTTCCTCTATTCTGCAAAAAAGCAAAAGCCTTTCAGGACCACAAATCTTGTAATTTTAAATTCATAAATTAATATATTTAGAAATCTGTTCATTTATTAGCTTTTTTATTCATTTCCAAAACCAAAACCAGATTTCCAGTACTTTTGTAAATTAGAAGTAATTTCAGAAGTCTAACAGCATGACAGCTTAAAATAAGAATTCCACTAGATATCCCATATTAAATACAACAACAATAACACTCTGAAATTCACATAAAATAATGATAGTGTTTCCTGAGCAGTTGTACCCCACGGTGAATTTCATCGAGGCAAGTGAGGTTTTGCACAACCTTTAACCCATAAAGTAATCTAAGGGTTATGGTATCAGAGAGGATGCACAAAAATGCCAGTGAACCATCCAACATGCTGCAGAATCAGTTTCAGCTCCAGCCCTGCTTTACCAGGATAGTTTATCCTGGTCCAACAGTGACACAGGGAATGTCTGCAGTTGTGTATTCATATGAAGAAAGAAGATCCTACAAGATTTGAAAACAACCCTCAAAGCACCATGACAGCAGAGAGCGGGGGATAGGGCAAATATGCTCTTGAAGCTTGATTCAGAAAGTGTGAATGTAAATTCCCAACTTACTGGCACCACACTTGGATTCTGGACTAGCAAAATTTTCCCTTTAAGCACATCACAGGAACTGGAAATGTTCAGATCCAAGTGTAAAATCTTCTGTTATGGTCTTTTACGGTACATTATCTGAGGATGCATGGATCTTTTCATGCATTTGTCACTAAAATGAAACTTCTGCAAAACTCTGTGGACCTTAAAGTACACCAGCCAAAAGGGTGAAGACTCCACCTTGCCTACAGCTCACACTTCATAAGCTGTATGGACATAGCAAAAGGCTCTGTCTGTAACTACAACTTCTCATTCAACACAGGCACATCTAGAGTACACTGATTCACACCCAGTAATGCAGAACTGCAAATTTTAATTTGGAACTTACAGTTGCTTCTGTAATAACAGGATATAAGTCTGGAAAACTATATTTAGATTTCCACAAAAATGGATAGTGAAACACCATTTGGACAGAAAACTTCTGATCTATGTTGATATTAATTGTAAGGTTGCACATGAAAATGCACATTTAAGTTGTATAGTAAAATGCATGATATGTAACCATGAGAAAGGATAGATAAAAAATACTCAGACAAGAGGAATGTAAGTTAAGCCCACTCCTTTTTTCTGCAGTTTATAAACAAATATTTTTCCTTAACTGTTATTTTACTATCCATCATCTGGAAAAGACTCTCAACTATAGAAAAATAAATTACAATTAAAAGTGAAAACATTTCCTCATTCTAGTTTTGTTTACTTCTCCAACTGACAGGTGATCAAACCCACCTTTTTTTGAATAGTGACAACTTAATTAGACAGAAATAAATTCTCTACATGTCTTTGGATGACTGCTCTTGCATGACACAAATCATCCATCCTGAAAGTATCTTTTCCCCTTCTTTGCTTAAAAGTCTCAGTAACTAGGTTAGTCTCATTCTACATAAATACTTTTTTTTCAGATGAGTCCCCTCTACTGCACCTAGAAGTGAAGATTCAACCTATTCAACTCATAGAATCAATGAATAAAGCAGTCATAGAGAATTGTAGTCCCATTCATATAATACTTATTATAATACCTTTTACTAATTAAAATCTATGTTCATTCAGTGCAATAAAAAAGCCATGCTTTCAACTACATATGTTTCAAAAAATTTGGATGGACAGCACCTTGGTAAAATCCATGGACAGAATTCAAAATTTAAGGAGATTAAATCTGATCTCTTTGAACACCATTGTTAATTAACTTCAAGCTTTGCACAGCCTCTATGATTCACTACTTTCATTAGAAATCTATTCCTGCTGCAAACCTTTCTCAAAATATGATGCCAAAGCAGAGTTTCTGGGTAAAGGCTTGTTGGCATCTTAAGTAAGGGTTCCATTTTTCCAAAATGTAGCAAAATGGAGTTTACTGTCCTATTCATCACAATTTCCTCTTTATGAAGAGCCCCCCACCTGACCTTCAAGTATAAAGCATGATGATTGCTTTGAAGTAAGGACAGTCAATAGAAGCAACTGGGTAAACCATAGTTTGTAGTGTCCCTCACTTCCCTACATCATGGCATATTATACAGCCATGGACTTTCCCATGAACTTTATTTGCATTATTTCTTGTCTAAACAATCAACACGAGTCTCTCGTCAGGCTGGCCTACATTTCTTTGTTTAAGGATCAAATCCTACAAAACATTATTCTTCAAGCAGATCAGAAAAATAAAATAATTTTCCTTTAATGAAAACACAGATGACACTAATGCTAGTATTAAATATCTTTACTACACACTTTTTAGTATCTTTTAGTTTAATTATACAGAGTTTAACAAGACATACACAATCATAGATGACTAAAATATGTAATGCATTTGTTTGAAATATGCCCCTCATTTGACTGAAATATTAACTATAGATATTAGAAATGAGGAGTCATTATGCTACTCATTTAGTACAATACTTTTACTATATATTAAGTGCACCACTTAGGAGAATTTAATTTGTATTTTTTCTTTCATTAAGGGGAAGCTGCCACTAAAAAAAGCCCCTTTTTAAAATAGTTGTCTTTTTTGGGTTTTATTGTCCTATAATTAACCCGTGTATGTGTTATTCACACAAGAGTGCCAATTCACTGAGATCAGCTCCAAGCAAAGTTCAAGTGAGGGCTAATGATGTCTTAAACTTTTATGGAGGAAAAATATGGGAAATTAGTGGCTGTGATCCTTTATACAATCAGATTGAAGTGAACTTAACCAAAATGCCCTCAGAGATGGAGCTTCAACAACATTGCATGCTGCTGTGAAAGAAAGGACAGCCTAAGGTCACTTATTTTTACCTGGGTGATTTGGAAAACAGCCTGTTACATACACTGCCAGGATATAGGATTTCTTTGCTTTTAAAATGTTTGCTCTGATATTGCAATTTACTGTTACAAATGTGGCTCTCTGCTTTGAATGAAATATGAAATGGAAACAAAACCCAAAGCCAGTAAAGGTTTGGTAACACAAAACCAGGATGAGTTGTTTGAGGCATTCTAAATTCTGGGTGAGCAGCTAGAGATGTTTTATAGTGAAACAGCTTTCTTTAAGCATTTATCTCTGTAATGATGCATTTTTATAAGGGAAGTATTTGGCTTTGTTTAGATGGTATTTTACACCTAAAGTCTAAGAACTGACTTAAAAAAAAAAATAGGTCAATCTACAAGGATGGAACTTTCATTAAATCTTACTGAGGTACCTGTAAAGATGCAATAAACTCTCCAAATAAACCACGACGCAGTGTGGTGACTTTCAATGACTTTTAAATTACAACCAGAGGAAAAATATCCCTATAATCTTCTATGGAATGTACAGATCAGGGGAGGTAAGCACTACTTTTGGATTTCCAACTTAGATCATATCTGGCGTGACTTTTCCGATTAGTCAAGTACCCACACGTCCAACTTCATCAGCTCACAGGCTGCTGCAGACACTCCACACATTACAAAGCAGGGTAGGGTTTTTTTGGGGTTTTTCTTTGAGAAACCTAAAAATTCTTTGTCAGTTTTGAAAATTTTCTGTGCTAATCTCACTTAATAATCCAGCGATAGATTTACAAGAAGAATGAAATATTTCATGGCATTCATTTCCATGTATTAAGCGATATTAAAATGATCATTAGAGAAGAGGGAGACAGCTAACAGAACTGCAGTCTATATATAGACATTGGTTCTTCCATTTCATCAGAGAATATATTAAATGTCACATTCTGTTGCACAGCCAATTAGAGAGGTAAGCATGACAAAAAAGAGTTTTCCTGCTGGTTTTGTTACCAGCACAGCATGGTATCAAAAAAAGAGACAGGGCTACCCAGCCAGGAACAGACTGCAGTAGTGTTAAAATATTTTAGCCCTGAACTAAGATAAAATGCAAATTCAAAGCAGTTAATTTTAAAACATACATAATATTAACTGAAAATCTGAAGAGTTAATAATTTGATCTCATATTTAAGTAAAACTCATCTGCAGAAGAAAGCAAACTACGGGTTTTGCCTGCCAGAATAATATGCTAAAGTGAGGTATAAGTAAGAAAACTGAATATTGCTGAACCAAGTATTTGACAATATAAAATTTTAAAACAAAAATTATTCAGAAAAACACTTAAAGATAAAGTGTAAACAAGTCTTCCTTTACCATCAACCTTTCCAAATGACATAACAACTATTTTAACCTAATGCCCTGTGCAGATGGCATTGAAATTATCACTTGTATCCATTCTGTTTTAAGGATATTTTAATTAATGAAGCAGTATGTAATTCTACTTAGCAAATATAATCATCATTAATCAAGATAAAACTAACATGTTCATCATACAGAAGGTAAAGCCAGCCAAATTTCTCAAAAATAGTTTAAAGCACTGGGGGGAAAAGGAAATATAAGAAAACAATCAAAATTAATCCCATGTGACATCAGCATATTTTCTTTAAAATGTCTCAGTACAGAGTCTCAATAAAATGTATACGTTTTTTTCTCCTTCTATTTCTAGTTTACGCAAAGAGAAGAATGTCAATATCATCCTAAAATAAATCAGATTTTTTTTTTATGAGGAGGAAGATGATGAGAAAAAACAACAGAATCCTATAATTGGGAATCCTAAACTCAGTTTAGAACTGAACTGAATGGAAATTTAGCACTGAAAAGTTTTGTGCAGGCAAGGCAAATCTTTTATATTGAACAATGCTAAATCTAGAAAGCAGGTAATTACTTTAGAGCTGTATAATACAAAACTACTTTTATTGCTACTGAGTAGCTAAAATTTAGCCATTTTTCTCCTAAAACATGCTTTTCCTTATTTTTCTGTGTTTTCAAAGGTAAGTGATGCAGTGATGCAGTTTTGCTGACAAAACACTTTCATTAATGAGCTGCTCTTTTTGTTAAGACAACTGAGGAGCCTTTGATAAACCGAGAGCAGCAGCATTAAGGCTCCCAGAAAGTTATTAAGAAGTAACATAAGAAAAGGTGTGAAACAGGGTCGTCTTCTTCCTGGAAACCTGGAGATTACTATGCAATTTCTTTTATTCTCATGAAGTTTATATTTCTGCCATTGGCTTGCATACTCTTACAGCACAAGCAACAGAAACATAGAGAGATCTGCTTCAAATACCAGAGAAAATAGTAAATACTTTTCCTTTTCTCCTCAATTAATTATCTAAACATTTCATTCAATAATTGTGTTCATGGGATAAAGGAGCTGAAGTGACAACTACATGTATTGCAGCCTATCATCTCTCCTGTGTTCCTTGTGGAAAGGATTTAATATAGAACAAAGATCACGAGGCTTTCAACTTGAAAAATCAGTGTTTCTCATACCTTTTGTTTGATGATCATGTCGTTGATGTCATCAAGATCACCTACTTTCACTCTCTGAGATTTTATCTCTCGATCCAGTCGAGAAAGCCAGTCAGTGAGTTCTGCCCATGCCTTATTGAAGTCAGCCAAGGCTGGAACCTCCAAAAGCACAGAAGATGGCATTTCTGGTTTGAAGGTGGTGGTTTCCTTGGTTACCCTGGTTTGTGTATCCACAGCAACAGTTTCACCAGGAGTTACTGAAAAAAAAAAAAGAAAAAAGCTTAAGTTACTGAATAAATGAATTATGATAAATGTTTATCTCAGTATTTCAAAATTTATGCCATAGAAAGGCTAAGACAGGAATAAGCCTATTTCTCAATATTATCTCTACTGAAAATATGAAAATCAAAACTAAAAGAAAATATTCGTTCATTTTTTCCTCAATAGTTCTAATATCATATCTGCTAAGATCCAGTATTATCAGCATATTCTAATTCCATCCTTAGAAGATCAGCTGGACCTAGTAACACTACCAAAATTCACAGTGTAAGAAGAACCCCTCACTAGAGGTCATTGAAGCATGAGCAATTTTCCAAAAATCTAGTAGTGGTCAAATCTGTCTATACCAGAAGACAGATTGAAAAATGTTGATTGGACTATGCTACACATCATAGCATGACCGTGTATTTAGAAACAAGTTTCATTCACTGTGTCCAAGTCATTCTGTAGCTGTGAAATCGTCTGACCAAAAATCTTCTCACTTACTGTAATCACCAAGTGTTTCCCATAGGCTCTGTGACCAGTATGGAAGTTTATACAATGAGAAATTCAGCCTTGATTAGTTGTTTACTTTTCCACCGCATAACTTCAAAATATTATGTGCTATTATTTGGATATGTGTGGATTTTTTTTTTTCCTTTCTTTTGGAGGAAAACAGACACATCTTCTTCTTAGTGTCTTTTCCTGATTTATTAGCTATAGGTTTTAAATAATCTGTAAATTATTCATTGCTTGGAATGGAATGGAATTCATCCAAGACTGAAGCACCGTTGCTGTCTCTGCAGAAAAAATGAGGAGAGGTGCCACAGACACACACCATTGGACAGAGAAGTTTGGAACATAAAGTCATTCAGAAGTACAAGACTGGTCTTTTCTCCTTGATTTTTGCTATTTACAAAGAGATGGCTATGAACTGTTGGGCTATTTTTGACCTTCAGTTAATGGTGTAAAAGCAATCCCTTGTGCAGGTATTATTGCAGATGAGGCTACACTCAATTATATTTTTTCCTCATTTTTTTAAAAGATCAATCAAAGAAGAAAAACTAAAACAGAGAAAACAGAAGAACACATCATTGCTTCACTGAGGTTCCACAGTTTAGAAAAGAAACTAAGTACCTGCACTTCAGAATCTCTATCTAAATCAGCTGTTGAAACAGCAATAAGTAAACCAGGAATGCTGAAATAAAAGCTCTGTGGAGTGTGTTCTACATTTTCTAGCATTGAACCTGCAAATAGTATTTTCTAAAGGACTAAAATGAGGGTTTTTGCATTTTTCTCAGCCCTCCTACAGAGTAGAGAAAATCAGTTTCCTGCCCTCTTCCTGTGAGATAGCTTGTCTTCAACAAAAGCAAACCAAAACACCAAAACAGTGTGACTCCATGCACATTAAGTTTTTTTGTTTTGGTTTTTTTTTTTTTTTTTTTTTTGCTATGACTTTTGAGATTCAAATGGTTTTTCATTGACATTTATGCCTTTGCAGCAAAGTCTGTTTGAAACATGAAAACCCAGGTAGTAAGTCAGGGTTCAACAATTTTTCCATAAAGCCAAGGTCTCATATTTCCTCTGTAACTTCAGAGATTTTTAGACAACAGGAAAACAGTTGCCTAAATTGGCATTCACATAGGTTAAACAGAAGTTGTCTGATCTCAGAGGAAATTTTTGTCCTCATCAGTATTAAGGTAAATTGAAGAACAATTTTCTAAACTGGGACATCCATCAGTAGACTTTGGCACCTCTTTGCATCTCACATATTTTGACCTGAGTACACAATCACAAGTTCACCATTTAATATCTGTTTATTTATTTTTCCCCCAGTGGCAGCCATTTCAGAAAAGGGTGTTTCTAACCCTCTAATGTTTATAGGTTTACTGATCTGGATTTTGGCCTATTGGTTTTGGGGTTTTTTTAAATCCATTGGGCGGGTTTTTGTGTGTTTTTGTTTAATTATTTTTGTGGTTTTTTTCCTGATGTAGTTCTTTTGCATCAAAAAACTTCAAATATTACAAAAAAGATTATAAGGTATTAGGAGAAGTGCAACAGTCCAGCATAAAATATCTTCTCTAAAAACGTCAAGATCCACCACTATCTACCATCTACTTCTAAGGATGGCAATAATCTGTTCCAGTTTGACTGACCGTTAGAATATTCAAATTATTTATAAAAATTACCTTTAGAAAGTGTTTGTATAGTTGATCTCCTCTCAGAACAAAAATGTCACTTAGAACAGTAACTATCCCTTTTATTTCTTTGTTTATGCATGCAAAGATATGACACAGTTCATTTAACAGAACTGTATTAAAAAAATAGACAAATATAAATCAACATTATCAACAATATGTAGCAAAAGATCTCATTTTGAAAAAAATTATCCAGAACTGCACTGACAGTTTCTGTGACACAAAGGGGACAATTTTTTGCTTTTGGTTTTGGTAGGGTCTTTTTATTTTTAGTTTGTTTTTAGATTTTTCTCAGGACAATTAATTTATAGATGCAAAACTTGAATAATATTTTTTCAAATATCTGAGTAATAAATTCAATCCTAATGAGACATGTCATAAAAAAATAAAGGACTTCATCTTTCCATTTATTTAAAAGATATAATGGTTTACTGATACGATAAGCAGGAAAACCAAAAGGAAAATTAGAAATTAAGACATTAAATCACAAAAATATAAAATGTTTAAGGTGATTTCTCATTACTACATTGTGCTCTTTAACACAGAACAATACTGGAAGAAAAATATAACACAGAATAATAGGTGTGATTTTCAACTTGTTCTTGAACTTTGAAATACACTAATGAAATTGAGAGTATATTCATATTTTTTTCACCTTAAAATTCATCTGTAATGTTAAACTTGAAGAGTTAGAATAATTGGAATGTGACATGAGATTGAAATTCAGGTTTTGAATGCAAACTCAAATAAAGCAGAATGAAGCCAATTGCAAGGAAAGAATTTCCCCCCCCTTTTTACTCTGCTTATTTCAGTCTTGTGTTTCAAGAGAGGGTCAAACTGACAAGATAAAACAAATAAAACTCCTTATTTAGGTACTGAACAGGAACAGGACAGGAAGAATGACAATGCTTTCAAAAGCTTCAAAGCCCTTCAAACACCCTCTTTCAAGCCACAGTCTTTAAGCAGGACTGCCTCAGTTCACAGGGACTTTCCTAACAATCCTTCTGACTGCTTTTAGTGCTGGTTAACCTGTAACCATGTAAGATAACTACATCTACTAGGTCAAAGCTTTTTGACAAAAAAGCAGAGTAACTGGATGTACATTTTAATTCAATTTACAGGTCTAGCCTGGGTTTTTAGTTCCATTGTGAGCAGCACCAATTAAAGGAGACTCCAGCCTTAAATCCTTCATGCAATGAACAGCAGTAAAATACACCCACTAAACTTCCTGCTTGTTTTAGTCAAGAAAACTCAGCAGCATTTTACTCATTCTGAGCAAGCAGAGAAAGAATACCTGTACCCTGTGCTATACACTCAGACAACATCACTCAGTCAATTTGTTATTTCAACACAGGCAACCCTGACTTCTTTAGTGGCAGAACAAGTGAGTATTCCCTCTGTGGGCAGAAGAGCAGTTCACTGGGTGCCACATTGCACACCAGGCAGGTTTGGCTTATTCATGGGAAATCTCTGTGTCATTTTACCACCACTTTATTCTTGGGAGCTTGACTTGGGACAGCAAAGCTCCACAACACCACACAGGTGAAATTCTGTCAGGTATTAAAATACATCTTCAATTTTTTTTTGTTTCCCCTTGTGCTGTGGCATTGCAACCAGTTTTCCACAGAGTTAGAGCATCCACAATCCTATCCTTAAAATCCAAGCAGACTTCTTGGAGAGAGATCGGGAAAGACAGTTCTGAGACTGATTTATTTAGACTTGTTCCAGTGATAAATGAATCACTCATTGTCTCTGTCTGTCCTTCAGCGTTAAGGAAATAAAGTTAAGAGTACATGAAGTTCTCCCATTCAGTACAGCCCCTCCCTGCAAGGTGCTCACTGCCAGTAACAGTTTGCAGAGGAGCTACAGCGACCTGCCAGGTGTTCCAGGTCATAAAGGAGTTCTGAAAGGAAAATAATAGTGGCCAACAGAGATCTGGTTAAATATAATGAATAATATAAATTTATTGCCTCAAAAAAACCCCCATCAACTTTGAAGTTTGAAAGCAAGAAATGTTTGGAATGGTTTTTTTTTTCTAGTGGTCTGAACTCAAAATAAAGTCTTTACGTTGATCAAAAATTATTGCCAACAAAATTCCACCCACGGCTCTATATGTGGAAAATATGCATCCTTAGAGCATTGTATCTCAAAGTTAACATTTTATTAACATTTTAATCAGCTTTCAAAGACAAAAATCATGTTTCAAAGTGAGTCTTTTCTATTTTAATACAACACCAATGTTTGATTTTCATAGTCTTGAATATTTAGTAAAAACAATTCCTAGAAAAAGAAGACTTGGTAACCATATCAGGTATATTTCATACATAGCAATTTTTGTATACTACAAATGGGTAAAAGTTTTACACCTAATTTCATTAACACTTAGGGAACATTCACATTATATGTTACTGCTATCAGTTTAATACACGAGTTAAGTGCCTAGACTACCTTTTAATTCTAGAAGTTCTTTATGACTCTTAACAAGTCATTATGGATTATATATAATTTTAATTATTAAAGGTAAAAGAAAAGAAGCTGATAGTTTATGGGATTATTAATTAAAGTTTATACCTAAAATAGTCTGTGCAGTGGGATGAAGGGGCTGAAACTAAAGAACTCTTAGAAGCTCAAAAGAAAGTAAAAAGTCAAGGTTAAAATTCTTATGAGAGAAGAAAAAGATTTACAAATGAATCTGTACTGCCATATTTGAAAAATATCTACAAAATTATGGTTTCTAAAATGTTACTGTTACTATTACTAGATTTTTAAATGGCATCAGAACTTTAAATTTAGTAGGAAGTGTCAGCTTTCTCAGACTTTTCTTTCTTTGTCATAGAATAGATCTGGTAGAATTTTCTTGCCATCCTCCTTTTTATATCTGGGAGTGTGACTTAGCCATTTATTGTACAATGCATTTTTCCAAGTTCCTCTAAACACAACTGCAAGATGTTTTGATATGTCATTCACTCGATGTAAAGAAAACCTCTTCTATCACAAACACTGAATTACAACCGGAGAAAGAACACAGAAAATAGGTAGAGTCTACTAAACATTCAGAATTTCAGTGGTATAAACCACATAAGTTGGCTAGTGCGCATCATAATGTAAATAAAACCTTAGGGTGAGGTTAAATTAGTGCCACATAGCAAAAAGTTCACATTGTGCCCTGTTGATGCAAAGAGCTTCTGCAAATATTTTCTGTGTATGCAAGATACCTAGAAGTGGAATGTTAGCAGTTCCCTTGGTCATAGGAGGTACTTCAAGGTCATTTCCATGTACAGAAGATAGAGTTTTTAAAAACTGCTCTTTGTAGAAGAGAATCAGGTTGGGGAATACTTCAGCAAACCAGACACATATAAAGAAATCCATGGGCTCTGATGGGATGCACCTGTTGAGTACTGGTGACTCTGGCAGCAATCATTGCCAGGATTCTTTTTACAAACTTTGATGCATCAAGGCAAAAGGAAGAAGTGTCTGAAAACTGGGAGGAAAACAAACATCACTTCTATCTTCAGAAAACAAAGGTCAGTTCTATCTTCAGAAAGGATAATATGGAGGACTCAGAGAATGACAACTTCACCTCAAACCCTGGGAAAGTGATGG
Source organism: Fringilla coelebs (assembly GCF_963513975.1). Classification (NCBI taxonomy): domain Eukaryota; kingdom Metazoa; phylum Chordata; class Aves; order Passeriformes; family Fringillidae; genus Fringilla; species Fringilla coelebs. The sequence continues at coordinate 11,263,838 of NC_140029.1, read as the reverse complement.
AGCTGTGGGCATCACGGGCTGCACTGGGAGGACCATTGCCAACAGGTGGACAGAGCTGATCCTTCCCCTCTGCTCAGCACCTGGAAAACTGTATCCAGTTCGTGGATCCCTTACACAAGACAGCTATAGAACTACTGAAGAGAGACCAGTGAATGGCCACAATGATGATTAAGGGATTGAGACCTCTCTATATGAGGAAAAGCTTGAGAGAGCAGGAACTGTTCAGCCTAGAAAAGAGAAGACTTGGGGAGACCTCATGAACATATACAAATATCTGAAGGGAGGGTGCACAGAAGGTGGAGCCAGGCTCTTTCCTGCAATGTTCACCAGTGAAAAGAAAATGGGCACAACTGAAATACAGGAGGCTCCTCCTGAGTATCAGGAAATTCTCTGAGTGAGTCCTGTAATGGGTTGAACCAGAGAGTTTGCAGAATCTCCACTCATGGAAACACTCAAAAGCTACAGAAACATCATCCTGGGTAACCTCCTGTAGGTCATCCTGCCTGAGTAGTGGGTTGGACCAGATTGCCTCCAGAGGTCCCTTCCAGTCTCGGTCTTTCTCTGGTCCTGTACAGCTATGTTCCCAAACACTCTCTAAAAACCACACTGGAAATAGTGTAATAACTGAGAATTCTTTGGGAAGGAAGCAGCTAAGAAAGAAGATAATACATGGAAATAATCCTGGCATAGTGTACATAAAGAATTCAATAGACTGCTCTACATGTGGTGGAAATAACTTTAAATCTGCAGCATTTGATTCTAATTAGACTGTGACTCAACCAGGGAGAAGTAGTACAAAACCAACTGAAGATTGTAATATATATCTGTAAACAGAGGTAGCATTAATCTGCTTGGACCTATTGTTCCATTCAAACCTTTCTGAAAGATAAACTGCTCTAAAGTTCAGTCTCCTTTTAGTAATATAGCATTGTCATGGCATTCCCCAAGAACCTTTCCTTAGGCAAAGTTCAGCATGATTGATGGGGCTGCTAAAAATTGAAAAGCAAAAGGCTATGGTATGAATGGATCCCTTTTAGTCAGTGTGAGAATTAAGCAGACAGAAACTAAAGAAAGGTAGCCCAAGGAGCTTTCATACATTTTTTTAAAAGCAGTATTGTTTATACCACTACACAAGACGTTTGTCTTTTTCCAAAGGATAAGAGTCTTCTCCAGCGAGCAGTTGTTACAAAAGAGTTTCATGAAAATGAATGTTTTGTGCTACAGAAGTTGTGGTGCTGTAAAATCAAATTCTGTCACATACTTGCCTTATAAAGAATGTTGTGACAACATCTGTCACAAATGATGCAAGTACTTCTCAGTATTCCTTTTGTCAGTAAAAGTAACAAGTTCCTTGATTTATTACACAGCCTTCAATTGGATGACAATCTGTACGACAACAATTTACATTTCCAGTGTACTGCTATTGGCATGCAACTGAATATTCACAACTAATTCTTTGATACAAGGGAAAAAAACATACTGCCAGCAGCTCCAGCTGTTACAGTCTCATAAAAATGACCTCTCCTAATTTTTGTAAGGTCTATTTATTGGTTTAACAGGCATAAATTGCTATCTTATCCAAGGTGAACTCTGAGAAAAGGGTGTAAAAAATTGTACACAGATATAAAACAACACAAAGCCAGTTGAATTCTAGGTAACTTGTAGTTGAAAAAAATAAACACCATAACAGATTTAAAGAAGCTGTGAACTAATTGGAGCGCAGTTATTAGCTAATTTAACAGAATTACAGAATTCATCCAAAAATCTCCAAGTCTACCCTTATTCTTCAAGTGGAAAATTTTGCAGGATTAAAACCAGCTGTTCAAAGGCAACGTCATCACTGTCACTTTGTTTTGACAAAGGAATTACTGAAATCACTACAAGCACCTTCTGTTCTTTCATCATAATTTTAAAAATATCTTGTCAGGCACTACTTTGTGAAACCTTTGTCAAGTTTTCTTGATTATGTTTACTTTTCAGGTCAAAATAAGCTCTATTTTACTTTCACCCTATGAAGAATTGTCTTTGGGAACTTAAGCATGGTCTGCCCACCAATCTACTGTTAAAAAAACATCAGTAATGCAGTAATCTCTTCTTGCTTATCTCCACCACTGTATGTGCCCTGTTCCAAACTGATACAAAGACAGCAGTCTGATATTTCAGTGATAAACTTCATATGTATCAGACTAAAGAATTTTACAGCTGGAATAGAAGAGGTTTTCATTTGCCATCTTTTTCCTCCTCCAAGGAGCAAGTCCTTCTGTCATTGTCTCACGTCCTCTGACTAGGGCAGAAACCCTGGAAGCAATTATGAGCTTTGCTCCTCATTCCCTGCAGCCTCACACTCCTTGGCTGGCAGTTTCTCTCTAGAGCAGACCCAACTCTGAGGCAGCCCCACTCAGGACAGAAATGTGAGGAAGGCTGTCAAAGACTCAGGCAGGGCATGACCAGGATGTCCCTGAGCACTGCTCCCTTCACCAGGAAAAGATGGCTTGCTTTGCTCTTTTAAAGAGACAAGTCAACCAAGAGCAGACAGGTCAAGAGGACTGTGTGCAGAACAACCAGTTCCTTTCTACTATTCTAACAAATGAAAGAGATTTTCACACAATGTAATTGTCAATAGGCCTAATTACTATACAAAAAGAAACAGAATAGACAGATTACTGCTATTTGCAGGCTGATGCTATCTTGATAGTCAAATATCACAGTAATGTGGGTTATTGTAACAAAAAGAAGTGGGGGGGGTGAGAGAGAGAGATGGAGAGAGAAAGTTGGTTTAAAACACTATTAGATAAAAGTGATTTAAAGGTGGAAAGCTAGAAACTTAGGCAGAAAAACTGAAAAAGGGCGTAAACTACCATTTTAATATGGATACCCTTTTGCTAGGAACTCTACTCCCTTTTTCCATATCTTCCAGAATAAACTAATCTAAATTTTTGATTCTATCTGTGTTTTAAAAAACGATAGTTGCCAGATATTTTGAAAATTACCAACACTGGATTTTATTAGCAAGATTACTGGAGCCATAAAAAAAGTCCAACCACAACTGCAACTTAGTTCTGTGCTCTCACTTGATCTGTGTTATCAATAATAGTCTGAAGAATTCTACAGTATGCTATAATTTACATTTCATAGGATTTAACCAAAATAAATCTGGGATATCCTGCTGCTACTAACTATTGATCAAGACATTAAATGAAGAAAACAAGCCGCAAACTTGCTCCTCAGAAGAAAATACCAGATTGTATTTTAAAAATTGAATAGGTAAATGTGGTTGTTTGAAAGACTAATGATAGCATTAATCTTATTTACATCATAAATCTTGACAGCTGTGCTTCAATAACTTGTTACAGAATAGAAAAAGTAGATCTTGGTTCCATATTGTCTTTAATAACAGCAAAGCAGCCAACTCCTGTCTTCACTCACTGATTTATGTTTCATCATAGGTTTGAGTTACAATAAAAATTCTTTGTAACCCAGAGTGAGTTATATTTAATCAGCTGAGCCCTGAAAAGGCAAGTAGAAGTTCACATTCCTTTTATAAACTGCACTGTCACACCTGTGTATTGCAGATCTTTCAAAGGGGAACCTACTACCAGATCCCTGAAACAGGACATTAAATATAAAGGTGTAACCTTTGGTTTTCTTCAAATTGGGCATTTGTGGCTTAAGTATATTTTTCATATATTTTTCACCTGTCAGAAACACCAGAAGCAAATCCTCAAATCAAGATATGTTATAAAGATCAAAATAGAAATTCTGAGAATAACAGAGATTTGTGTTTCTAAACTTGCTTATTATGTTTTTATTCATGCAGCTTGGAAGGCAGAGTGTCAGCTTTTTATATAGATGCTTTTCATTACTTCTCCCTGTTGGTGCTACAGCACATGCTGTGAATGACCTCCAGAGATTCCTGAAGCTATATGCAGAGAGAAAATTGAATCTGAAAGCTTTATTAGACAAGTTTGTCTTCAGCTTGTGTCTGATGTCAGCTGTATTGAAAAATAGAACTGCTTGTGAAACTGGGTCCTGACCTTGAAAAATCTCCAATCAAGTGGTAACAGATTCAGTTTTGTGCCATATTGTTATTTGCTGTATGTGTCACATATGTGAGAAGTAAAAAAGCTTCCTAATGGAAATCAGATGGAATAATTAGACACTTATTTCCTGAATATAAAGGGGAAAACAGATATGTGGCAATTTACCCATAATAGGGCCATCTCAGGCTGGCATCTCTGAAGCCTCTTCATTACATGGGTCTGTAAAGTACAATTACTCAAACCCAAATCTACTAAAATTATTTCTATAAACCATTACCTATTCCTTTAGCCAAAAGAAAGGTAAAGAGAGTAATCTGCTCCTTTACTAATCCACTTTTACAAGCATGAGTAACCTTTGTTAGGCCAGCTGAATAAAGGAGGAGTCTACTGTTACAGGTCTCTAACGTTTTAAGAGCTCAAGGTGTTCTCTGTGATACTTCCCTACTGCATTTTTACATATTCAATTTCCCTCTTGCATTTTAGTTTTGTAAAACTTTTCATAGCATTAAACCAAATTATAGCTAATTTTAGAAGTAGATATTTCCTTTAGAGTTAACATGCACAAGTATCAGAAACTATACAGTTCTAGACACATGATCATTATCAGAAATAGTATTTCTGTCTACTTCAGCTCATGAGAGTGATCTTCTTTACTGTGTCCTATAACCAAAGTGAACCAAAATGGTTCATGAAAACTACTTGTCCCAACAGTTGCATGCTGCGGATTTTTACCTGTTCAGCTGATTGGAGAATGGTTCTAGAAAAATAAATTTTCTACCATATCCCTCATAAAAGCTTTTTGATAGCTGATATCAAACTTCCTTTAAACAATGAAGACTATGTGCAGCAGAAGTGTAATATCAACATTTCATATCAACACAGGTGTCCATTAGTATGAAGGGATAGAATGTAAGAAAATAAAGATAGTGCAGGAGGTAGTCTCACCCCTGAGGAGTTGCAGCTGTACTAATCCCCAAAGATTAGGAACAGTCCTGCCCTTAAGAGGCCAAAGCTGTGTCCAGTAAGAAGATGAGTGCTACAAAAGAGTGGGTGAGCTGGGTGAGAAGAGGGATGGAGTTTGTTGGCTGTGAAGAAGAAGGAGTCAGTGCTGTGAGGAGCAGCCCATGAGAAATCACTGAGAAGGTCTGAGAGCTTTGAAATATGATGAGAACACATTAGTATTGAAAATATTGTAGATGCCCTCACCCACAGATTGTTCAGTCTTTCCCAGAGAATTATTTTGAGTATTCTTGGTCTCAATATGCCAGCTGCTATAAACAATATAGATGCTCAAATACCTGTTTTTAAAAACATTTGTTTTTAATTTGCCCTTTGAGTACACATATTGCAATATTCTCAGGTGCACAAGGAGTTTTAAGACTAGCTTTTGGAAATTCTGAGAAACAGTGCTGAACCACAGCATATGTGTTCACTCAAACAGTGGGTATAATACATAAACAATGACTGCTTCAAAGAACATTAGCTCTGAAATATGACAAAAAGCAAAGTGTATCTATTGTGCATTTTTTTGCCCAAAGCTAGTTGCTGTCATTTTGTTTCTTGCAGTTCTGTCATTGTCTCCTGATTATCTCTTAAATACAAATGGTTTGTGTGTTTTTAAAGAGGCAGTGGAACAGTACACAATCCAGCTCTGAAGTCTATGGAAATGAATATATTTCAATGGTTATAGTTTCCTAAACAAGGAATACTTCCTTCCCACTGAAAATATTAAACCAAATTTCATGTCAGAGATTTAACAAGGCAGTCTTCACAATGCAGGTTACTGCTTTGTACATCCCTCTATCTTAGAAATAACCAGGACAAAATAATAAACAACTCAACTATGCATTTTAGAAACAAAAGAAAATTCCAGATACATACAATACATGTACTAGCACTACTCAAGCACTTTCAGCTTCTGAGGTAAGTGGATTTTAGTTTTAAGCCTTAAGTTATTTTATGATGGTATGTATTTTCACATATGTGCTTTTGCTTAGTGCTAAGTTTCCTCAAAAACCTACAGACTCATGACTGGTATGTTTTTAGCAGCACCAGTAGTTGTTTCTTATGTTATATACTGCAAGCAGTGAGTATGAATTCCAGCTGCACTAAGCCACAGCGGTGCACACACAGAGTAACTGATATTTTTCAAGAACTGTTGTATATGGTCTTAAAAGCCTGGAACAAAGCAACGTGCCTAGTCCAGGTGGGGATTTGCTTCACAGAGAAATAAAAACCAAACTGTATTTCCCAAACAGAAGGAGACATACTATACTCCTGCAAGTAAAATACCAAAGGATAAGCTAATGAAATTCTGTTTTCACTACTTTCCTCAGATTACTGGGGAATATCACTGTATCACCAAATATCACTGTTTTAATTCAAACTTCAAGACTCAAGGTATTATAGACTCTGGAGGTGACTGACTGCTGTAAATATTTTTCCTGTACCCAGTTCAATATATGGGCTGATAAGTGATGAGTTCTCTCCACCACCACTGCTGCTGGTGAACTTACTGCAGCTCACTGTCTTCACATTACAGCTTGAGTCTAATGGACTCAGCATGATCCCTCACTCCTCTCCCATTCTTCCTCACCATTCTAAATCCTGAAAAGCCTTCTTCCCCTGTACAGGGAAGCCCAGTCGTTGGCTCTGTGTCTGCAATGTCTGACTGCTAAAGCAAGCTATACTGAAAGCACAGAGGAGCATTGATTGTAGGCATTTAAAGAAAGACACCTAAAGCTGATGGCAAGGCCTGATGGTTAGCTCTGATGATGCAGAATTATCTTTCCTCTAATTATTTGTATTAAGTGCACAATATCTACCAATGCATATAAAGGCTGTCAAATGCAACTCTGCTAAAATCTGTTAAACACAACCAATCATTTTTTATCTTCATCTTTTTTCAGACTTCCTACAAATGATGCTCCAAAATAAGACTGATAACATTTAAAGTTTAAAGGGACAAATTCTACCTAATTTCAGAAGAAATTTCACCATTGAAGTTGATTATAATTGTCACTCTTTTATTCATTTCACAGTCACACGTTGTTCTGTTTCACTTGATTAGGCATTTCATACAAAAGAAAGAGACAAAAAAGGGACAAAAACTTCTGTAAGCAGTCAAGGGAAAAAAGAAAAATTGCTTGTACACAAAAACTGTTCACTGAATAAGTTAAACTGCAAGAGTATTGAGATAATGTATCACTCGCAGTTTTATTAGATGAATATGTAAAATTAGTAGACAGAGTATTTTCAGGTGGATTCATTTGTAGTTAAAATTTCACTAACTTCAAGTACAGCATAACTGAAAATAAGTACACATCAGTTTAAAGAAATTGTATTTTCAAGGTAGCTCTAAATAAAAGTGGCCAAAATTTTCCCCTAGTACCTTCCTGGAAAGAAGACAAAATATAGAAAACATCTTCCTCCAGGACAAGTCAGGAGTTTGTCGAATCCCATAATTCATTCAGAGGGGTTTACAAAGCAGTGTGTACCTTTACCCAACTTGGTAAGTAAATACAGTGAGAGCACTTCAGTACAAAAGAAGAAAAAGAAGCCATACGAATGCTAATGATGCTATTAAAAACTCTCCCTCCTGGAAAAGCACATTCCAGAACTGCTTTCCTCTCTGTTTAAAATGTTTTCAAACTGCTGGCTAAGCAATGAATCAAGGTACTTGGATAGAGACATTCACACCATTTCAGTTATCCTGTCAAGTACAGATAGCAAGTGTGATTTTCTTCCTGATTCATCTTATCTTGGAAGTCAATCTTCGCTAAGGTTTTAGGCATACCTTTCAGCTAAGTACATTTTTTGAGCTGGAAAAGTAATTCTTGTTCCTTATGCCTGAGGGCACACTGGACTGGTGGAATATGAAGAACTATTTTTAATGCTTCTTCTGCTGCAAAATATAATATGCAGATCTAGAAACAATTATAAGCAGGGTGCTTTACCTCTGTAACAGCCACAAGATGGAATTTATTAAGATTCTCTGTCTGAGATCCTGTAACTAGATCAGACCAAATGCTACCTGACAGGGGACTAGAGATGAGCCAGTAACATCTTCATTCCCTGGTCTCAAATACACATGTCAACATTATTCAATCCTGATGCCCCTAAAAGTCCCTGTAGGATCGGGAAGTGAATAATTGTCTACAGGAGATACTGACCTTGCTTTACACAACCCTTCCAAAACAATTTTGTGTATCTTTCTTTATAAAGGACTTTTAATGGGATTGTTTATTTTTTGGGAGGCTTGGTTAAAGCTAGCTCTCCCATAACCAGTTTGAGTTCCAATGGTTCAAAAGAGTCAGCAGCACAAAGTAAGTAAGGCCATAAAAATGTCTATAATACGAGTGGTTAAAATAACTGCAGAACTTGTACCACAGAATTACTAGACCCATCATATTCAATTTCTTCCCTTGTCTCCTCCCATTCTTTTAAATGCAATACAAAAATGCCTTAGTAGCAGATATCTTTTCCTATCTTTGTAGAAAACTGCTCTCTTGGCCTGGAGAAGAAAAAGCTCAGGGGGATCATATCCATGTGTTGAGATATCTGATTGGAGGAGTAAAGACAGATCCAGAATGTCTTCAGTGAAGCTCAGAGACAGGATGAGAAGCACTACGCAAAAACTGAAATACTAGAAATTCTATTTGAATAGAAGAAATCTTTTTTTACTGTCAGAGTTGCTCAACACTGGAAAAAGTTGCCCAGAGAGGTTGTAGAGTCTCAATCCTTGGAGATATTAAAAACCTGACTGGACATGACCCTGAGCAACCTGCACTAATTGACTGTGCTTTGAGCAAAAGGAAAAGATGTCTCCCTGAGTCCTTTTTGAACTCTACAGTTCTATGTCAATACACCTATAATGAGGTGATCACAGTAAACTGACTCAAATAAAGAAAAATTATGAATTAGTGTTATGAGCACAGGTTCAAATTTTAAGTGCTCATTAGGATAGGAGGGAAATCAATCTTACTTCCTGCTTAATCCTTTATAGAACACCAGTGCTTTCATTTTCTGCAAGTACAATTCCATCTGCTGAGTCTCAGAAATGTTAGCAGTCAGAGACTACATCTTGTAATTTTGCAATTCTTCAGCTAGAGATGAGGTAATAAAAAAATATATCGCATTACTACTGTCTGTTCTCACTTTTGTTCCGTTATTATAATTTCTTTTGTAACAGCAAAGTCACAACTTGCCAACACTCTTTCCTTCTGGAACCTGACATAACCTGTTCACACAGAAAACTGACACAGCAAGTTTAGCACAGCAAAAAATGATTACCCATCTCCTTCGTTCCCCTATACATGAATTCCTATAGAATGCCTTGGAACAAAATCATGCAAAGCAAGAATGCTGTTGTGCTACTCATTTAAAATTATATTAGTGGTATTTGGCTCTTTTTAGAAAGTTGAAATGATTGCCACTGGAACCACGGCAGTTCTTAGGGACTAAACCCAAATAACAACTCCTTTTTAGTAAGAAACAACATGTCACAAGCAAGACAACTCCTTTCCTTGAACTCATAGATGCTATTTGTGCAGGAGCTGGACTGTCTTCTGGTACTGAAATTTCTGGATCCTCTCTCTATGGAGCAATTTTGTACTTCTATGAAAAAAAGGGATTTTTTTATTTGCTGTCTTGGAGGACCACTATTAGAAGGTAGAGAATTCTCCTGTTTAAGCTTTTATTTTATGTTACCCTCTAGAACATGTTAAAAACAAGAGGAACCTACAACCACATGTAATCCAATTCCAAGTGATTACTGCAGCTGTATCACAGCCTGAGTTAGAGACAATCTGACAGAGGTTGGGGGACAGATTTCTTTCTGCTCCTCCACCATATGATAAGCAGCTTTCCAAATGGTATAGGTAACATTCTTCATTCAAGCAACTGAAATGGTTCAATATCAAGTGAAGAACCTTAGAGACTTTAGAAACTCAGATTGAGCACAGTGCTTCCATTAAGTTTCTCCCTTTCACCCATGCTCAATCACTACATTTTAAAGGAAAGCACAGGAAATAAAATCCATTTATCAAGGAAAAAAAATGAAGAGTTTGTAATCCTTGTAGGGAACAAGAAGACACAAAGAGATATGAGAATAATCCAATATAAATATTGTCAAAATAATTTAAATGAAACAGAGATCAGATGCCTTGTTGTGTATTCATGAATGCAAGACATGAAGAAACATAAATCACAGACTTAGTGCTTAACTGCAGAATTCTTCCTACTATGTTGTCATATGACTTTCTCTGTTACTAGACAAGCTTTGTTTTGAAACAGTCTGACTTTATTGCCCTATCAGTAGTAATAATTTCAGAATTTTATTCTGTGACCAATCTACAGGTACTTGACCTATAACATTATTATCTTTTAATTTAAACAGTTTGTCTCCCTTTGTAGTCTTTCCTTCATTAGTATATGGAAAAAGTCAAAACCTCACCTCTTCATGGAATGAAAGAAAAATGACTTTGAAACAGTAATAATTTGAAAAGCATTCTGCAACCTTTTCATCAAATCATAATCTGTCTTCTGGGATACATTGCATAAAATAGAAAGGCAATGATAAAAAACCAACTTGAATGCACTTTTAATGATGCAGAATTAATTTAGACAGTCTCCAGCCATTTTAATTTTAACTGTGTGATTTGTAATTAATTTTAAAAAGTACATATACTGAAGCACTTACAGACACCTGAAGATAGATGGCCAAATGCTGCTAATGCTGGCTTTTCCTTTAGTTGCTGAATCAAGTGTAGTATTGCCTTCCAGTCAGCATTCAAGTCTTCTAATTTTTTCTAGAATAGAAGATAACAAAATATTAAATTTATAATACATACATTGATGTATCACAGAATCACAGAATGGATTGGGTTGGAAGGGACCTTAAAGATTGTAGAGTTCCAACTCCCCTCCCACCGTGGGAAGGGATGCCACCCTTAGATCAGCTTCCTCAGGGCCCCAGCCAACAGGGATTTGTAATGTAAAAAAATGCAAATTCAATGCGAATAAATGAAAAAAAAAACACTTTTTTTTTTTTTTTTTTAATCTGGTGGATCACCTGAATTAAAAAAAAGAAAGATTCAACAATGAATTTTCACAAATGGAGGAGAGCGACAAGTAAAATCCTTTCTAGCTGTGCTACAAAAGAGTTTCCTGGTGTCAGGGCCCTAAAAGCATCTTTTCTCCTGAAAGTTTGGCTGCTGAAGCTCAGAGCCAACTTACAACCAGCACAGCTGCCTGACCCTGACCGCAGAGTGAGTGCCTGGACCAGCCTCAGGCCCATTCCCTTAGCCCTGCCCAGCCACCCAGGGTTGTGTTTGATTGCCTTCTCCAGGTCTGGTCCTGACCCTGCTAGGGACAGCCCCACAGCCTGAGAGGCTTGGCTTTTGAGCACCGTGAACGTGAAATTTAATTTTTAAAATTAAAGTAGAAAAGTGAGTTATGTATTTCAAAAAGCTTTTTAATAAAACCTCTGCAACTTCTAACATCAGATACAGAATTTATTCTTCAGCACAATTAATTAAAAGAAAAAAAGTCTTTGGAGTCTTCAGGGTACCATAAACTTCAGTGAGCACACAGTCCTGTGCAGTAAACAAAACCTGCAGGAAAGTCTGGAGTGTGAATGACATCAGTCCTCAGATAACCCTGAGAGGCATTTAGATTTGAATATGTTGTTTCTACCTCTCTTCTTTTCTTGCATTAATTACTGCAAAGAATGATGAAGCTTTGCTAATTCTATGCTGACATGTCTACACTCAAATGAAGACAGCATTTCTCTTGAAGCTGCTCTATGATTCTCTGCTACAAAAAGCAGCACAGAGTACTGATACAGCTCAGGAATGCTTTTAGCATTCCATGGCTTCAATCCACAATTAGATACATAGTTGAAATCACAATCCAGCCGTGATAGAAACAGGATGCCTATTAAGAAAGGTACTTTAATTCCCTAGAGTCTAAGCTGACAGAGGTCAGTAGGAGAGGGATGGAGAACAATGCTCATTAAATTGAAGTACGTGTGTACCTCCGCACACACACAAACTCTGATTTAGTGGGGAAGGTTTAGATATCAGGAAAATATTTTTCACCCAAAGGGTGCTTGGGTGCTAGACCAGGCTTCTCAGGAAAGTGGTCACAGCTGCAAGCCAGTCTTGAGTTCAAGAAGTGTTTGGACAACACTCTCAGGCACAGGGGGGATCCTGGGGCAGTCCCATGCAGGGCTAGGAGTTGGGCTCTATACCATCATTCTAATATTGATCCTTGTCATGAGTAGCTACTTAATCATTCTTACATGAGCCTGAGATTTCTTGCCAGCAACCAAATAAAAAACATGCCCACCAGACACTTTAGAGCGGTTGTCTGGGGCAACAGCTACACCACTAATAAGAGAGCAACCAGTTCTAAACACTTCTATCAAAATTACAGTTTGCTCTTGCATCTGGCATAAATTAACATGCATGCATTAAAATGTTAACTTCTTTGAGCACAACAATTTTGCTGTAATTGCAACTCTAGAGCTCTGGTGACAAGCATGAACATCCAAATATGTTGCACTTAGCACAAAATTTATAGATTTTCTTTAAATGCCAGCACTGGTGCAATTTAAGCAATGTTAACACCCTTATGTGGACTAATCTTACTGACAGCACTAAAATTAGATATGAATATCTAGAGAGAGAAATGTAGTCTTTTAAATGCAAGATTGAGAACAATGAAAATAAATTCCTCACTATTTCTCACCCACCAGAGGAAAAGATAAATTGAGTCCTGTGGCAAAGGAACCACAGCTCTTCCAGTGGCACAGAAATCCTTTCCTGAATAAACTGTTCTGATTAAGTGCTGTTAATCATGAGATTGGGGCTTACATCCTTTCTATTGCCACTGACACCAGCAGTAACCTCTCTCTCCCTCACCTTCAAAAGCTTTACAGAAATGCATTTCAAAAGCATGAAATCCATTTTGTAAAAGTGAATAGGTCTGATTATTAAAGTGCTAGTGCTTAAAGGATCACACATCTCATCCCATTCTTAACTCTTGAATCAGCATATACAAGGATTTCATTTGCCAACAAAAATGTTTTTAGAGACTTGTGTTGTAAAATTCTATTTTAGTATGCTTAGTGAAGGTGTGAAAATTTACTTATTTCAGTGACATAACTATGAGATAAGATTATGTACGTGTCAATATAAATCCGTGGGATTTAATTTACATTCAAAATACTATAATGAGAACATATTATAAAGGTTGCAAAGATAAGCAGCTAAGCATTAGGAAATGCCAGAATAATTTTAAATTTGAACATTATTTCAGATAAAATGCACATAAATTGCAGGGATATCTCTAATTTTCTGGCACATACTGCTTTTGAGCACAGGAAAGGCTGTGGTGAGAATAAGTCAATAGGACCTCTACTTCATTTATTGAAAAGAATGGGAAGATTTGTGGTGAATTAAGGAAATAATGGAGGGAAAAAAAGCAAAGCTGCCCCAGAGAACTAAATAATCTACAAATTTGTCAAGCAATGCTAGACAGATAATTAATGCTTTTAAAGAGGGCATGTAATTTTACCTTCTTTTTTTCTGTGGCACACACTAAATAAGAACTATGGGTCTAAGTACTGAATGGCTGCCTGCACTGTAAGTGATGCTCGTATCCTGAACTGAATTAAGCTGGGTTCAGTCTAAACCAAGGGTACCAGAGCAGTTGTAATTAAAGAATTTTCTAAAATTTTGAGTTCTTAGCTTTGTGAACTTGCTAATATCTTTCCAAAACCATCTTAACGTGAGTAAAAGTTATTTTTGCTTCCACAAAATACCTTTAATGTAGAAAATTATTTTGATGCTAATCAAAAAGTTTGTGTTGGAACATATAAATAGTAGACTTTGCTAAAAGTAACTCAGGAAGAATGATGACTTAAGGAAACCTACCTACAGCATCATGAAAGCAATTCAACAGTCCTGACAGCATATAACCACTGAACCAGAAATTAACCTCACAGGCTGCACAATTAAATGAACTACAGAATGTAAAGAAACAAGTAAAATGCAATCAAAGAGGCACTAAAAGTTAAATATGAACTACTCCACAAGTTGCTAATGTCATCACAGACACCTCTTTTAATATCACTGTCAAAACTATAACTCAAGGAACAATATAATCTTTAAAGAGTCATCTTTTTCCAGTAAGTCTGGTAAAAATTGGGGAGTTTCAGTCTTTGATGTGAACACTGAAAATACATAGAGTACACTTCTGTGTCAGAATTTTAGGCTAACAGAATAATTTTAATTTAAACTTCTGTCATTCTTATGTAAAACAATTACTAGCTCTTCCTCTTGAAAATACCAGTATTCATTTTACAATTCTTTATATAAAATTAAAAAATATAAAAAGTCAAAATCTCTAGATTTCTGCTGCTTTGAGTGCCCTGCTTGTTAAAATATGGAATAAGATCCCCAAAGACTCCAGATGAAGTCACACAAAATGAGTAAATGTAGTTATTGGGGAATGATTCTTGTTCCATCATCCATTCAGTGTGTAGGTGACATTTCAGATCCCAACAAAAATAGGGGTTTATTAGCCAAGGAAAACACCCAACAGAGTCTTGCTTCTGCCCACTCAAGTCACCTCGTGTTTACCTCTTCTAGCATTTTATCATGTTTAGGAGAACTGATCATTAAAAATGCACATATACCAAAGGAGATATTAACTCTTAAGCAGTTCTGTTCAGGAAAGAAGGTGAGAAAACAAATCATTCTTAAACATGTATTAATTTCTAAAGTGGGTATCAGTCCATTTGTGTGTTCCTACGAATGGAGATCTGCTGGTGATCTATTGACAAGTAATTCAGAGGAAATTTTGTAAAAGTAGGAAAACAATACTCCAACTGTAGTGACTAAATAGAGACAGGAAAACAAGAAATTCACTACAGAGAACACCTACAGAATCTTATCTTTGTGAAGAAACCCTTTATCTGCCCATTGTGCTTTTGAGTGATGTATATTTTGAAAAGCTCTAAATACAAAGTTTACTATCTCAGCCATGTCAGAAGCAATTGTAATAGATACTTAGTGTAATCAATAAGTCACTATTACTGTTTCTGGGAACTCTTAACCATTATGTTTACAGATACTTAATTAGCAATTATAACACTAGAAACCAGACCAAGCTCTGGCTGTATGGTATTGATCTCACTGGTTTGTCTCCTGCTTGAAAAGCAGCTGAACCAGACATGGGAGGATGCTTGCTGATGACTTCAAGATTCTACAGGATAGAAAATGACACTCTGGCCTCAATGAAGGTCCTCATTGTCTTTAGGAAAAGCATGTAAAATATCCCCTTATAATTGATTTGTAAGCTGAAGAAAAGGATTCTACAGTACATTTTTCTGAAAGAGAAGTGTTGGGAGGCATAGCCTTCCAAACAATGTGTCCTCTGCTCCAAAACAGAATCAAGTCAGTAATTCTAGATAAAATTTGGCAGACAAATTCAGTGAGAAAGTTCTATGTTGCCATGTGTTCTTTCCTTCAAAGCAAAGTACTCTGTTTATAACTTTTCTAGAAAATTTGCAATTTTTTTTTGTTTAACAAAATTTCTGAAAGTGAAATTTAAAATAAAGGAGTTTTAAAACAAGCTACACATTGCCATTAATTACACAACAAAAATTACACTGGATTTCAATGTGAATTCCTCTTGAATGAATAAAACAACCTTAATGTCATAAGCAATATTCTCATCACAATATGCATAAGATTTTTAGCTGGGAGCATTACATTTTCCCTGGCTATGCCATCACAGAATAGAACAAATGCCATTTGCCAGGTTCTTTTATTGATTTTAAACAGAGCACATCAAGGACAAGTGTACAACAGGGGAAACATAACCTATTACACAGCAATGGATATTGCTAAAGGTTGCTTCATTACCTTTACTGGATGAGTAGCGGGTTTTTCCTTGTATAAATGACACCCTTTAGACAAAACCTCTTCCACATTCGGCTGTTTGGCCTGCACTGCTGCTTCAGTTTCCTGAAAAATAAAAAAACCAGTCAGTCTAGATTAACCATAGCATAAACAGTAAGACTGAATAGTCCCAAAACTCCATGGGAAGCTGTAAAACACCAGTAAACAAGTTTCTGTTCAGAATTGGTATGAGGATAAATGCAAGGATAGTGGCAGCTAGGATCACCAGAAAAATCAAAAGCAAAGAGGGACAGAAAAGAGCAATGTTACCAAAATAAACAGGTCACTTCATCTTGAAGGTCTCAATAAAATTAATAAAAGCTAGCACAAATTCATAGTGAGAAAGACAGGCATAAGAAATCTCATTTAAAAGGCTCTGTTGCTTTGTCTGTTTTACACTACCAGCCAATGAAAAGTGCACTGGTTAACATTTCTTCACACAGTCCATGGCATTAAAACTGTCTAATTACATGTGATGATACTGAGTTTAGAAAGATTAAAAATTTTTAAAAAACCCTGCAATTGTGAGTACTAAACTACCACCTAGGTAGTAAAAACACTCACAGAAATTAATGAAAAATAAAAGTGCAGTAGTAGTGACAGTTCCTAAAGGTTCAGGGAGGCACCTACCATTAACAGCACCTGACTGAATTAACAACAGCATATTCTCTAGCAATTTCTTTTTTAATCCATGTGATACCATAAGGAAATTCCAAAGAATGTCTTCCAACATACAGCAGCTTCATTTTGTCAAGAAGTGACAAAATAAATAATGGGCTAAACTCTACAATTAAGACAAAAAACTAAACTAACCATGCAAAACAAAAATCCAAACCTACTGAAAATTGTAAAAGGAAACATAAACTACATCTGAAATTCCAAGATTCATGGTTTATTTCATTTTTTCTCTGGTAATATAAGCAAAATAATACCAGAGTTATCAAAATGAATTGGTTGGGGTCTTTTTGTTTTGCTCTCTTCACCCACCAACAATATAGGTTGGTTACCTTGTCCTAATCAGCATTGCTGACTGCCCACTGACTCTCCAAGTTAATTTTCTGTCCACATTCTCAGTTATCATAAATGGGACAGTAGACAAGACTGTGTGCCAGTTATGTCACTATCTGAGCTAACACACTGTTTTATTGTTGAAAAACTGCTGATCTTTTTACTGCAACAAACCTGCTGAAATCTATGCAATTTTAAGTCCCAAAAAGGGGCCATTTTGCTCCTGTGTTTAAACTCAACATATAAAGTATGTCTACACTGCTCCCTAAAACCTTACTTGACAAAACCTTATGGACAACCACTAAAAATAAAGGCTTAGTAAATTCAATGTCATCTTTAATTTTTCTTTTCAAATACTATAGGTAAACAACAAATTAATGGAATCAAACCTTGCAATGATATTTGAATGCAATGATTTCTTGCAATGATATTTGAAACATGTTTCAATTTCATTTTTTCTTATTACACATTTCAATGTTAATGAAATATAACTGTAAGGATTCATAAAGAATGAGCACTGAAAAGCAATGCACTGCAAAATTGAGATATTGAAGCTGGTGAGAGTTTATTAACCTTTTGATAAAACCCTCATTAAAAACTTATTTTCTTTCTGTTTCAATACTGTTAAGTTTTTACTTCCCTACTCAGCACATAAAGAAAAAAAATAATCAAGGAGTGTTAATGAAGAGGTAATTTTCTCCCTATCTTAATGAAAGCTAGGCATTTTAATAATTGTGACTTAGTTTTTGTTTCATTGTTTGTTTTGGGATTTTTTGGTTTTTTTTCTTCAAACTAAGCTCTCTGCAGTATTTGGTCAATATTTCCTCTTCTGTTATTTTACATGTCTCAAATACTCATTTTCCTTTATGATAGTATCAGTTACCATAAGAAATTCTGTAGCTGGAAAATCACATTAAAACTCTTTATATATTCCAAGAATACCAAGAACACTGTTGATGTGCCTATGCTGAGGGTTTAACCTGTGCCATGAATATGCCTTTCAAGTGGATTTCTCAATCCCCCACCCTCACTGGACTTTGTTTTTCACCATGGACTAGTCTAGGAGCACAGACACCATTTTCTTTCAGGCTGTAACCAGTGTGGAAGGTGTAATGTATTGAGTTGTTAAATCACTGATTCCTTCTGCTCTACAATTTTCTGGAGCTACATGAACTAACCTTATGTAATTTGATCTTTCAAATTCAGTGGCCTTGACCTAAACAAAAAGGCATCATGCAAGTCTACCCAATACAACATGATGCTTCCTTTGAGATATATGTGGCAATAAGAATAGAGGTAAGAGTACAGGGAAAAAGAAGTTCTCAATATCTTGGCATTTATTTGGACACTGCTGAACTGAACAGGTATCCTATCTGTCAGAGCAGCAAATTCTTTGTCTCCCACTAATCCCAACATCAATTAAAAACATAACAAAATTACTTTGAATAAGTACACATCTGACACAAAATTGCTGTAGTAACTCTTTGCCCAGTTCTTTGTTTGATGGGATAGCCCCTTGATGAATCCTGCCCAGTGAACAAGTTTCCAGCAATTTCAAATCCACTTGCTAGGTGACACCCTATTAATAGGGCTGACAGGCAAGGGAGTAGTTGCAGGATTCTGCTCCATCATTTAATCCCCTAAAAGAAGGAAATGGTAATGACCACAATATAGCCTCTGATAGTTTGCATATAAAAAAGACCACAGTTATTATCTAGGCTGTGCAGGATCCAGGAGAAGAACATATTCCCAGTGCAGAGCCTGACCTCTAATCTTCATCACACAGGACAGGCTACTGCTAAAGCTAGTAGGAATTGTAGCTGCTCATTTCCATCCGTTTTTAGAAAATATCAAAATCATATTTGTTTTAAAGTCCTGATCAAGCCCTCACACTCACTTTGCTGTGGGAGGATGCAGAGCTGTCTCTGGGAGACAGAGCTGACTGCTGGAATTGCACAATTTATGAACTGCCTGGGAAAGCAATCATACTGCTGCTTCTGGGCTGGGTGATGAATATGCTAATTCAACTTTTCACACATATGGCAAATTAAAATACATCATCACTGGAAACTGCTGTTTCTCAAACATGTATAAACAAGAATCAGAGGCTACCTTTTATCCATGACACACTACCTATGAATTTTCAGTGGTAAAGTAGTGCATCCAGACTGATGAAAGCCTGCTGCTGAATAAGCTGCAGTAGCTTCTGCACTTACAACAACATGCCAATTCAACCTGCTGAACAAGGTTACAGGCTGAAAAAGTGGCAAGGACTTGTCTATGGCCCCAACTGGACTATGAAAGTCTATTGATATAGCTCAGAACTCAGAAACCAATCTATTGACTGAACCTCTGGTGTGTATGCCAATGGAAGATAAAATTTCATGGCTTGGCATATGTTATTTCAAGGGATGGAAACTGTCCTAGCAGACACAGACAGGCTGTTTGACATGTGCTGCACATACATTAGGAGGCCCAGTCAACTACAACATTGGTCTGTATTAACAATCACAAGCACAGATTCACCTTCCCCAGTAACCCTGGTAACTTCTGGAGTCAATTTCCCCGTGAGCTTACACGCTTTGGACATATTCTGCCGGGACAGTAGGAGAAATTCTGGGTAATTAAACCTGTGTCTTCACAGGGAAATGCAATGCAAAAATGGAATCTTAATTACAGCTTTCAAATAAAAAAAACATATACCACTTTGAAATCAGTAGAGTGAGTTGTTTCAAAAACTCTTGTTTCAAGTTGGTTCATGACTGCTTTTTAGCAAGACAGTACGTTAAATGAAAGTTAAGGAAGAGAATTTATTTACAGGAAAAGAGAACCACTAAGCCATTTCCCTTTACTTATCAAGACAAGGCAGTGATGTGTAACAAGCAAATATAATAAATCTAAAATCTAAAACTATTTGGCTGCTTTTAATTTCAAACAAACTTTTATGAAATAACCAGATATAAATCTCCATATACATTAAACATGATAATGGAAAATTCCATTTAAATATGTTTTTAATGTGTTTAGAAGATTGTAACCTGTAATGAGAATTCTCAGAGGTGGATCTTCTTATTCATGCACACAGAGTCATTAAGGTTAGAAAAGACCTCCATGATCAAGTCCAACCTTTTAATACCTAAAGATTTTTAGCTTTTTCATTTATTTGTAGCTTTGTAGATTTTTAATATATAGTTTTAGAATTTCTAGAACTTTCTTACCATTTTTCATACTTTAGAGCAATAGCTAACTCTTTCTAACACATTATGTTAAACTCTTGAAATTCTGTTCAGTCTTAGTGTCAAGAAAAGATTTTCTAAGAAGGACGTCTTGTTTTGCAGCAGCATTTGAGAGACAAAACAAGAACCCCCTGGAGACACTCCAAGGTGTCCAAGGGTGGGTCACCAGGGCAACTGTTGTCCTAGTGGGTGTACCAGATAGATAGACAGACAGACAGACAGACTGATAGATAGAGAGATAGATAGAGAGATAGATAGACAGACTAATTAATTAACCTTATAAAAATTGTAGAAATCCTATATTTCTTGCCTGCATAGCTCTCTGCCCATTGCTCCAGCGTGTCCAGGTCCCTCTGCTAAACTTTCCCGCCCTCCAGAAGATCAACACTCCTGCAAACTGCAAACATTTTCTCCTTTTAGACAGGTGAATTCCATCTTTCTCCAATAGGGCTGGTGCTGTATAAACCATCCATGATCAAAAAGGCCAATGGCAACAATCTTTAAGACATGTATTGATCAGGTGTGTTCTCCTGGACCTTTCAGAATTCTTCCCTGCTACCAAAGGGATTGAGGAAAACGTTCCTTTTCCTGTCCCTTCAACCAGTCATCTCAGTGCCCTAAAGTCCTTTTTGATGGCTCTAGAACTTCTTGTCACTGCTGATTTGGACAACCAGAAGTGGGTAATAATCAGAGTCCAGGGAGTCTCTTGATCATGTCTCTTTTCTGAACCCCAGGGAGGCAAAATACTTCTTTGCAGGATGGATCCTGTTTGTATACAGGGCCCTCAATTCCCCTTGGAAGGAGTCCCCTACAACATTATCCTTCTTTATTAACAGCTGTAAATGTGAAATTACAGCAAATATTCACACCAATCTTTCAAGTTACTATTTCCACACATTAAGGAAAAAGCTATAAATAAGTGGTGAGGTTCTGAGTGCCTCATTTTTAACTCACTTCAAAAAAAAGAAAAAGGCAGTAAATAGAAAGCATGAATATATTCCCATTTTCAAGAATTATGATTCTAAAAAAGTGACCTCATTTTTTTCCTTTGACTCAGCTCTGCATATTCTCATTCATGGAGCAGGATAATAAGCTAAACCACCACAAAGAAGAATGGTCAGAGGAGACTTAATTAAAATACATCAAAGTTCAGCTATACCACAGTAAGCATCAGATCTTGATGGCTGGTCAGACAGTACAGTCAACAGCATTCTTGGGAGTCACTTTAGATATTTATACAATATTATTAAAATACATCCAAGATTTGCTATAAACAGTTCTTGGTTGGAACCTAATCCACTGGGGGAAAAATGCAGTTGCCAGTATTTAAACTTCCTGAATAAAGACTTTAATCAATTTAGATACAATTCAAGGAAAGGCAAGCTCTTACCACTGTTCTTTTTAGGTAGCAGATGAAAAGGTTTGATAACTTTCTGAATATTTTAGTTATCTCTACATAGAAATAAAATGCTCTGTGAACATCTGAATTACAGAATTTAAATACATCCTCCTGTCTTAGGGATTTATGAAAAATGGTACAAGATAAGCCCCTAAAGTAATTCAATTTAAAGACCATTCCATTAGTGGCCTAGGTCAAAGTAGTGTAAAATTAGTTTATCACTAAAATTGTTCTGTAACTAGTGGACAAAGTTTTATGCACGTGCCTCTAAAAATGCCATTTTAATGATTAAATAAAATAATAATTCTTTCCCCTATTACATTAACTGACTGATCTTCTAAAAGTGTGAGAATAAAATTTGATCCCAAGCCCATGTTAGAAGCTGTCTTAATGTAGAAAGGAATATCGTGAGATACATTCAGCTTTTTAAAGTATGCAAACAAAAGACACCTGGTTTTAATGAGAGTCTGGAAAATTGACACAATTATAATTCTTGACCTATGTGGAAAATTTTTGAAATATTATGGAGAGAGAACAACCCTTACACAGAAAAGACCACTAGATGAAGCACCTCTTTCTTCTAAAAGTGCAATTTTAAAGTTCATAACCACTTTGCAAACCTACAAGTGCAGCCTTTGTGCAGTTTGTAAAAAATGCCAACATCATGTCTTTTAAGACTTGGCTTTTTTCATTATTCTGTTCCCTCCAATATGCCTTATTCCTAGCACTGGAGAAGGGAAGGAAAGAGAAGAACAAGGAAATCCTCCACAAAGAAATGGAACTAAGAAGGTCCCAACGCTTAAGCCATGCAAAGCGCCTGAAATTGCAAACCCTACCATTCTGCAGAGTGAAATGTTTTATCCAAAGCATGTTTTCCTGCTGGCTATCAGAAATTTGTGAGCTTCTTCTGTACTTCTAGAGGAGATGAAATATAGTAATTTTTCCCCACACAGAGAAATCACTATCTATCCATTGCAGCTGTCTATCCTGAAAAGGAAATTTCCTGGAGGTACTGAAGATAGATGAAATTATTAGCTGTAGAGACATGACCTGCAGATACAGGATATGAAAAGAATTTGGCTGTGGTGGTCATATACTGATAAAGCACAATTAATCATCCAGTAGGACTGCGAAGAGGTGCAGTCACAATTCTTTGAGATTGGATGTGATTCAGAATATTTTATTTTGAGACTGGAGAGGACAGGTTGAAATAGCTGCTCTTGTTCCACTAAGACTGCAGATTCTCTCTTATTAGCAGTGCATAATAAAAAAGAGATAATACCAAACCCAAGAGAACTGACAGAGAAATAGGAAATTTGGCAGAAGAACAAAATGAGAAATTCAAGCAGGAAAATAAGGGAAGTCACAATAATTTTACTAGCTCCCTCTCAGTATTCTGTATTCTTAGGTGCTAAAGAAGAGCAGCTTTGGAGGAAGAAAAGTTATTTAGATCAACACAGTAGCAGATGTAGGGTACACCACAAGCACCTTGACTGGAAAGTGAAATTTGGTGATAATTATAAAAATATTGAGCCATGAAATTTCTTCTTGTAAACAGGAAAGAGAAATCAGAATTTATTCTCTCTTATTACATAAAAAATTAAGTTTTATTCAATAAACTGATTTAAAAATAATTTAACTTGTGAGAGAATAATTGACATATTTATTTATTTTACCATTAAATTCTTAGTTTCTTATTATTCTCTTTTTTAGTCAGGGCTTAGATGCAAATTTTCATTCCCTTTAAAAGTTAGTAAAAGAATCATTTTCAGAGACATTTCTGGCTACAAAAAGGAACTAGGAAAGAAATCAAAATCAAAATCTGTTACTGGTCTAGCACTGGCTTGTTGATTGCAACATGTTTTTAGATATGCCCATTTTC
The DNA here is from genome assembly GCF_963513975.1 of Fringilla coelebs. Classification (NCBI taxonomy): domain Eukaryota; kingdom Metazoa; phylum Chordata; class Aves; order Passeriformes; family Fringillidae; genus Fringilla; species Fringilla coelebs. The sequence continues at coordinate 11,240,304 of NC_140029.1, read as the reverse complement.
TGATATTAGTCTTTCAAAAATCATTTCAAAAGAATGTGCATGAGGATGTATTTCTTCCATTTATCTTCCAACAGTTTCACTGGAAGGAATGGCAAAGACTGGGCAGATTTGTTTTACCCGTTAAACTGTCTTTATCTCAACCCCCCAGGTCTTCTCATCTTTGCTCTTATGGTTCTTTTACCCATCCCAGTGGGAAGGTAGGGATGGGAGGGGGGCAGGTGGTGAGCAAGCAGCTGTGTGGGGCTGAGCTGCCTGTCATCATTAACCCACAAAAACTGTTTAGAAAGTATTCCCACCTGCCCTGCCAAGCATCTTTAAATGCAAAATTTTTCCACTGAAAAGCACTGACTCTCTTAACAAGAGCATATCACAAGAGTTAAGCTTTACAGCACTATACTCAATGTCAAAGCTGCCTTGACTTGGAAGTTTAGCACAAAATCTGCAACAGGATTGAGTGATTTCCACATTATCACTAACTTTAGTGTGAGAAAGAACTAAGGTTACTTTAGGCATAAATTTTTATTTTAACTTAAATCAGCAAGTAAAAAATAAACCAATTTTTGCTCAAATATCGTCCAAAATAATATCAGCCAAATCAAACATTCAAATATCAGGTACAAAAACTTTGTATCATTTCCAATGTACAAAAAACTGTGAAGACATACATTGCCTGTTTCTAATATTTATTACATAGCAATCAATTCAAAGCAAATGAAACCAAAGCTAATAGGACCTTGTGCAGCTGTCAGTGTTCATTTGAATGAGCTCCTCTCCAGCTTCCAATATTTTAAATTGCTTGTGATCAATAGAGAAAAAAAAAAATCTTACAATAGAAGAGCTACTGTTTCATAAATAATATGCTATTATCAAGAATATATCCAAGGCCTTTCAAGAACTGTGTTTTGAAGAGATAGAATGTTTTCTGTTAAGAATAGAACATATGAAATAGATAGTGACAATATTAGAAAACTGTTTTCTTGAATAGGAGAGGAAATTTCCTATCTTAGAAAATATAACTACACTGAAGCAAGCTAGAGTTTTGGTATTAACTTCACTAGAGCCTTGGCAAACTGCCCTGTCGGTTCTCTAAGTTCGCTTTTGTATTTATTTGTTTGCTTATATTAAGAACCCGTTGAATAGTACCTGAGCTGTTATCAGTAGTACAAGGAAGAAGCCCAAAGCCAAAGCTGAGGTATTAGCTCATTAACTTCACCAACTCACCTGCACTTATAAAAAGCTTTTGCTTTCAACAATGAAATCACATCTTGATTTATTATCCATTATTTCCAATAAAAATATACTACTACACATCAAATATTTGATCACCTTTCAAAAATCTTTCACTTCCTGAGATGCCGGGACACAGTGTTTGCAATCCTTCCTTATGGCTGCAAAGTCTGTTATAAATTAAATTTAAAGGATTGCTCATTGGGAAAGTTTTGTCATATTTTCACAAGCCACCTGCAGCTAATATTGTTTAATATTCTAGCAATTGGATTAGCTTTCTTCAGAAGAGATTTGGACACACTTTTAAAGGCTCAAAGCTCACAAGCAAAACATGGATTGGGTTGCTACTTGAAGTCCCATAAGAAAATTTCAAGGAAGAGCCATAACTGATTTAGGCACAGAATATCAAGATATAGGTATTTTAAATTTCATCATTAGAAGTTTTCCCAGTTCAGCCTTTTGCCACATCAGGTGTTAATGCCAGAATATGAGACAGATCTGTGAGATACATATTCCTAATGTGCTTTTATAGACAAACTACACTATCTTTTATTGTATTTAAAACTATTCCTTTAAAAGTATGTTAGAAAAATGAAAGGTAAAAGAATCAGTAAAGTGTAAAAATCTGACTTATCTGGGCCTAGATTGTCAAGACAAAACTGACAAATGATGGCTGATGGACGAAAAATACAGCAATGTCCATTTGGCATTTTCATTCTCTCCTGTGGAGTAATTTTCTTTTATTTACCTAGAATTAGGTTTGCTACTCCTCAGCCTTGCTCTTCTCTTCTGTTCTAACTTAAGGTTGTCAAGTATATAATGAAGTGATTGACATGAGTTGACAGCCTTCTTATTGTCATTCAAAGTTATCAAGGACAAAATCCAAATACATGTTAGTTTTTAAAAATAGTTATTCACTTTTTGTTAAGGATGGTCAGTTTTTATCTGAAAATAAAATAAACTCTTTTTGCTATTTAAAAGATATGACAAGTGACCACCACAGAAAGTAAACAGATATTCTACACTCAGAAAGAGTTTGAAGCAGTACAAGCAAAAATCAAGGCTGTATATGCCTTGGAAAAGGACTCAAGTGTAGAGGAGCACAAGAGGAGTGAGTGATGACCCAGAGGTAAGGAGGGAGTGAAGGGAAAAGATTGAGAAACTGAGTGAGCAGGGAGAAAGGACCATTGAGATTGCAAGAGGATTTGGAGTCAAAGGTGGCTGGAAAATATAAAGTGGTTTGTAATATTGTCTGGAGAAAATGACTTGAAAGGGTCAGCAGGGTTTTCAGTGAGCTAGCAGTAGAAACATGAATTTCTGCATTCTGCCAACTCACTTCCTATCCAGAAGTGTCATTTCTCCATCCATTCCTTAAATGGAACTTGCATTTCTGTCCATCTTTTCCATGTCCTCAACATCTATAATAACTTAAATCTGTCACAATCATCCTGGCAAACTCTTTTCCAAAGGAAATTGGCAGTGCTGAAGATGAGAAAGAATTCCCAGAAAGCGTGGCTTTAACCTTTTCCTATGCTTAGAAGGAGGGATGAGGATTCCCAAGGCTTTCAGCAGGTAGGAGGAGGAGGAGCAGGAGCAGGCACTACCACCTCCTTCTCTGTGCCCTGTCCCCACATACCCTTCCTTCCATCCCACACATCCTGAGCTCTCCTGCAGAGGAAAGGAGCACCAGCTGCAGACATTTGTAGAACATGAAGGATGGGGTTGTCTCCTCAGGATGGAATAGCACAGCTTCAGTTCCTCTTTTAACAGCAGGGGAACTGGAATCAAGCTGAGCATCCCAGGCCATTTGGTCCTAAAAAGAGTAAATCATTGAAGTGGCAAAGAATTTGTGAAATTACTAAATGTAAATGGACCCATGTAAATGTACACAATGGTAATATGCAACTTATTAAAATAAAGTCCAGAAATGCAAAAGAAAATCTAAACACTGTTTACTTGATGAGTGTCTTTACTACACTGTGCAGCTTGTTCAACCAGACAGAGAGGAATATGGAATAAGGCTGGGTAAATATCTGTATTTTATTTTCCTTATAAGAAGTTTTGCACGTACTTTGTACCTTTGCTGCCACTGACCAAAAAAAAGGAAAAGAAAAAAAAGCCTCTGTTTAATGTACACTTTGACCCCAACTAGTTAATGGACTTTTTTCACTAATTTAGGATTATTTCTACAATATAAAAGTACTGATTTTAAGAATATAGTAGATAACTAAGAAGGTGAAATGGCATTTAAAATATAGAATGTATAGAATATAGATTTCATCTTTGTTTTCTGGACTACACTAGTCAAACCTCATAATTAAAGTACACAAATCCTCGGCAAGTTCAGAGAATGTTCCAGGGCTCCTTTAAGCACTAAAATATTACTGTTCATTTTCTTCTGAAGCATTTTTGTTCTTTCAAAAATTTGTATTTGAAGTAGGAATTCAGTAAATAAAATCTCACTGCCTCAGAAACTTAGAATGTTTCAGATGGAAAAAAAAAATTGAAAATGTTATTAAATGAAGGTTGCTATCAGTAATAAAATATAGAGGTTCTAAATACTTTCTACGCTAACTAAGGTGTTTCTGGACTGCACAACCAGGGAGCAAAAGAAAATAAGTTTTATAGTGGTAATTGAACAGAGTTGAAGAAATCTGTGAGTTAAAATTTTTCAGAAGACTTTGACTGTTTGACTTTGTAAAAATACTGACCCATAGATTTCAAACACCAAATAACAAAGTAAATAATCCACAGTAATAGCTAAAATTTATGAGCAACTAAAATTAGCATTAGCCAATTTGTAAGCTTTTCTTGGCTTACTAGACAACATACTTTTAATTCTTTACATATTTGGGTTTCTAAAATTGTTTTTGGCTAATAGTATTTTGTTGACTACATCACAACACAATAAAGCAGCTTTGCTATATACATATTAGAAAGAATTTAAATTTTTTTTGGCTGTAAAAAAGTCTTTAACTCCCATTTAAAGTATTTTTCAAAGTCTTAGCACACCACAAATGTTACATGGACTACATTTAAAAAGTGCAATCTGACTGTAACAGATTGCAAAATGTTAATTTTATCTTAGTCACAGTTGCAGCAGGTTGTAATAAGAAAGCTTTACTTCTGGTATGTCTTATCCAGTCATTTTGTTTTTTATATACTTCAGAAAACACTATTATTCGCACTCTGCTCTTCAAAATACAGCATGAATTTAACCATGCTTTGAAACTTTCTAGGATCCTTCCTATAAGCAAGACATCTGGCAATCTCTAATCAAAACTTTCAATGGCTAGGCGTCCTGTCATATGCAGAATTGGGATTGAACAGGACTATCAGGAAATAAATATTTAGAGGAAAAGAAAACTGGGATAAATCAAGACAAAAAGTTAGTTGGATTTTCTGATGGTATTTTCTTATGCTGTCAACTAGAGCACCATCACTTCCAAGATCCCCCTTTTTTTCTTGTAACTGGAGTAAACAAATCTCAACAGAACAGCCAGTAAGATGATATAAAGGTCAGTATTTGCACAACTTCCTTGAGCCATAACTTTGGAGCTCCACAGATTGTTGATGCTGCAGGCAAAGCTGTTTCAAAGTGTAAAGTATAGGTTTATATCCACATGTTCAGAATAACGTATCCCTAAAAGGTTTAAGTATATTAAATCTGGATGACTGGATCAGAATAAACAGATGCAAAGTGCTCAAGTATGCCCTTAAATGTTCCATTAAAGAGACAATGAAGAAGTGACTATAACTTCCATTATAGCAACATTTGCCACCTACTTAGATTTTGATTATCTGATATTGCCAAAAAAATCTTGTGATTAAAGACAACCACATTATTATCAGGACCAAAAAATACTTGCTTTGACCACTACAATAATTGTTTTTTGAACTAATACTAATTAGATACTCCATATTTTCTTTCTTGTCTGAATTAGAACAACAGTACTGATGGTGAACAAACAGGGTTTAGTAATTACTGTCTATTAATACAGTGTTGGACCTCTCTCTAGTTTGGCAAACAAAGCAGTGACAGAAAGATGGAGTTAAATAAACTCAGCTGCGGAAAAATGTGCAGGTTTTTAACTCAACCATTGAAGTAATTTAGCAGGAGATGTGGATGACTGTTCATATGTGGAAATTAGAAACACTCTTGGTTGGTTTGATTTCATCTGGGATTTTTTAATTATTATTTTTGAGAGAGGTGTGTTGCAGTTCAAGCAGAAAATAAGCCAGAAAATTGAAAGGATGACTTTATAAAGCAGGTCTGACTGGATGACCAGAGTAGTATCTTCTGACCTTTCACTGAACCAACTATACTAGTGCTATACATACCTCAGAGACAACAAATTGTTGACTGTTCAAAGTCAGATGCAGGGTTGCCATACTGCATGGAGGAGTTGTAACTGTTTCTGTAAAAATGTTTCATACAATATCTTAATAGCCCAGCAATATTTGTGGGCTTGTTTTAGGGGCTCTCTTTAATATTAGCATTTTTGGGGAAAAACAAAACAAAAAAAAACCCTGGTAAAATGTTTGTCAGTGATGTCTAGGTTAAAAGGGAAGGTAGAAACCATCTTATTAGAAGTTTGTAGATGTCCACACTTCAGTAATTGCTACACAGCTTTCTCTGCTGTTAAATCTACTATCTCCTGCTGTTTGATGGATATCCTACACATTTCTAGGCCAAAATGCTGCCAAAGTACCCTGGGAAATTTATATCAAAATACTATGAAATTGCCACAGACTTGAAAGAAGCAAGGCTACTCTTAGAGAGCCCAAGAAGCAAGAAAAAATTTGAGATAGTGCTGTTAGAGTCAGGTAGCAGACAGATGTGAAAATGCTAAATAAAACTTCCTCATGTCAAAATCCCTTCACTGACAGACAGTATTTCATATCACCCATGTTATCCTGCAGGGCTTCAGCTTTACAATGAGGGGATATGGTTTCATTAACAGTTGAAAAGTAGCCATCACTTCCCATGACTCAAGTTTACTCATATGAATAAAGATTGTGGAAATACAACCAGCAAAACCATGGTATTTGAATGCGCAGGAGTTAGCAAATGCACATCTTTAGCTGTGGATTTTTTGCTGACAGAGGAAGAAAAATAGCTAAGAAAAATAAAGTTGATCATTATAAATTGAAAGCAGGGCCAGGAAAATCAAGGCGTTACATAGTCAATAGTATTGAGAGAAGTTACTGATTGAAAAAAAAGTACCAGCATGTAAAAAACAATGACAGAGTAAGAGCTGAGCATCAACATGCCATTGGTGAAAGGTTCTCCTGCCGTGGCTGCATCCACTGACTGTGGCTGTGACATCCACAGCTTAGACACCAATGCTGGCAGAAGCTGTATTGTAAACAGAGCTGTTCTGTTAACTACTCCAATATTTTTCCATGCTGTAATGCAAACAACTGTTGTACTATTTCCTTGGCACCTTTTTGTAAAATTGGAAATTCATGATGATACATCTAAGTTTATGAAGTATGAATACTAAATCATGCAAAATAGCTATCAGAATGAGGGTAAACCCAGGTCAAAGAACAAACCCAGACAGAGTCATTCTGTCAAGCTTGGGAAACCAGAGTTATAAAAGACACAATATGAAATGTATTCTACATGCATGAGAAGCTGGTACACTGCAAACCTGGAAGTGTTCCAGAGCTCACAAGTAGCAGAGGAGTCAAGACTCTCTTATAGATGTAGATTTCATGCTTTACCCATGCATATACATCAGTATTTCTGTAAGAGTCTGTCCGAAATATCCCTCAATTTGCCTCACAACTGTCATTGAGGGACCACTGAAGAAAAGATTCCCCCCTGTCCATAGATCTCTGGCTTCGTAAGCCAGAAGAGCTTGATCACCTGAGAGGACGGCTACAGGTGTGTGTATTTTGCTGCATGCCACACTGCGCTCCAGGAGAAGAAAAAGGACATTCTGACCTTTTTGTAACAATAGCTCTGGGATTTTTCCTTCCCCATTTCTTGGCCGGGCTGGACTTCTCCTGAGTTTTAGGAGTGGTCCCTCGAAGAAGACCCCTTCCGTTCGTTTGCACCCAGCGTGACAGACAAACTGAGATGTAGGAAGCCACTTCACCAGAGAAAAAGCCAAGACATGAAATCCCTATGTGAAAAGGCCCCTCCCACACTTTCCAAGGACTGGGACTGAAGCCTCCAGCCCGGGGGAGGTGCGTGGAGGGAGGCGAGCTGACCAAAGCGAGATGGATGTTGCAGGTGCGAGCAACCAACCACGAAAACAATGGCTCTCGCCCACTGAGATATGGACTGTGTGTACCCTTCTTCTAAATACCATTTTTTCCCCCAATACAATAGATTCAGCTTCAAAATCATTCCCTCCCCCCATTGAAAAAGTGTATAATTGGAATCCAGATGAACTGCATCTCTGAGATCTCCCTGGACGTGAACTGGTGAACCTCATCAGCTGGACACCGAAGGACCTTTGCCATTCCCACGTTTGGTAGCTATATGACCTTTTCCTTTTCCTCTTCCTCCCTTTTTTCCTTATCTTTCCCTTTTCCCCCAATCCTTCCCCAATGCATTTTTGCTGTGGTTATTTCAATAAAGGTGCATTTGTTTTGATTATCACTGCAAACCCCCTTGTACCGTGTCGGTTCTTTTTGCACTCTGAGATCATGAACCATCATGAAACCCATTCGTAAGGATGGATCATGACAACTTCACAGGCGTTGGCTACATAATATGCTATTATTGGAAATGATCATGTGAGTGTGGTAAAAAATATATTCAACACAAAGAACAAAGACTTATCCTAATACTTTACATTTGTAGCCTGAAAATATGCATTTCAATGTTGATTTATTTGGATAGTTTCTTAAATTAAAAAATATTATATTTGACAGTTTATGGAAGAAAACTCTAATTAAGGATTAAAATAATGAGCGAAGCAAACACTGGTACAGAGGCTGTGTGCCTCTTAAAAATGAAGATTCCTTTCTCTACTCTTGATACATACATTTCTTACGTATTGAGAAATGAGTTATTAAAGCTCAAGTGTGATTTTTGACACCACTGCTAAAAATTATCTAAACGAGGGTGTGGGTCCTAATTGTGGCACTACAGCCTCTAAATTGTGGCCAAGAAAATTATGAAGACAAATCATAATGGCATAAAATATATTAGAGTTTACTGAGCCATATTGTAATTCTTTGAGGTAAGTGTAGAGTTATGTTAGCAGAATGAGCTGAAAGGAAAAAAAAATCAGCAGGAGATATATTTTATAGTAAATGCTGTTGCAAAGTACATTGTGCTTTCTGGGACTGAATATCTAAAGAGTTTGTTTCTACAATTTCATAATGTTCACATTTTTCTTAACATTTTTTACTGTTTTTAAAACTGACATTTGTACATACTTTAGAAGCTAAGATGTTGCCCAAAACCTCAAATGACAGAACATTCCAGGGATTGTAAGACTACAAAGTCACCTGGCATGTACCTTGCTCACCACAAGGTCTTATTTCACATGGCTGACCAAGGAACATGCTGGACTTGTCCAATCTCTTTATGTCTGCATTTATTATTCTGTTTTCTAATTGCATCACTGTGAAGTAGGAAAGAGCCTCTCTATGTATGTTTTTTACTAAACTTGGCATTCAAGTGTTGGAAGCAACAGGTATTAAGCATCTGGAACCATGAACTATTTAGCCAATGAACATTAATTCCTTTGGTTGCAAGAGTCTTTAAACAGTGAAAAGCTTTAAATGAACTTGGAGCCCCCAAGTTCCATTGAGATGCTCATGGTGAAGGAAGACCAACAGCACACCCATGTTCCATGGGTGGTGCTATCTTCTGCTCAACCCATCTCTGTCTCTTCCTCTTGCTCACTTTCTCCCTCCCCTCTCTTTTCTATTTCATTCTATCTCTCTACCTCACATTTTACAGTTAAATAAAATCTGCATTTTTGACTTCAGCATATGATCCTGTTTGCACCTTAATTTGGGTAGAGGCATCTCAATAATTTTATTTTAACAACTCTTATTTTCGTATAACTAATTTTCATCCTTCCCTGGTATTTTATGTGGTGACAGAAATAATGAACTAAAAAGGGAGAGGGCATATGCTCAAGTTATTCAGCATAACTACCCACACCATTAAATTGTGAGCTTTGCTTCCAGCATGGGACAAACTGCAAAGTCTGAGGCAATGCCCAGGCATGGTCGGGGATTAGCACCAGCCACACATGCAGCAACAGGAACTTTGGATGCAACTGCGTTCTTGGGGGAGTGGGGATTATTGCTGAAAGGATGCAAGCTGTGCTGCACCAGTAAACCTCTAGGCCACCAAATGGTCTTGGGAACTTCATAATTACTAACAGAGAGGTATTTTTAAGAGCTATAGGAAGGATTTAAATTGCTCAACCTGTCGCCAAGCCCAATTGTTTATTGTGTCTTCAAAGTCTTTGTCGAGTTCTCTCTAACAACATGTAATAATTTTGCTTTTGGTTGCACCTTTTTTACTCTTATAGAATTACTTTTGTGCTACCATTAAAGGTTAACAGTGCTGGAGATTTTATTTAACTTTTCTTCTAAGTAAATTTAAAGGATTTATCATCTCTTTTAAAGAGCTGATTTTCGCAGGTGGAAAAAAGCGATGAACTTTTATACTGGTATTAATTAAGAGAAATTAAAAGTTATCAGTGTGAGTTGTGAAAGTGAAATTCCCAGATATTCTCCTTTATGTACTTATTATGCATATATTATATAGATCAACATTATTAAAAAGGTTAAATCAGATTATCTGATAAGGACCTGCATTTATTATACCCCTTGATTTAAGGAAGAAAAGGCAATGATAGTTATCAGATTATAGTTGCATGTCAGAAGCAAAGGTTGATATGGTTTTGAGAGAAAGAAATCACTGTATTTTGGAAAATTCTACCAGAATATTGATAATTGGTATTTTAGACTCACTTTTGTATCAATTTTGAATTTCAGCTACCACAAGTTTCTGTAATTGAAATTTGCTAAATATAAGTAAAAATGCAAGAAACTTGCTTTAAAATAGGCACCTTACTTCAACATAATATTGCTAACAGGCTTTAAGACACACCAGAAATGCATTTTAAATAAACACATATCCACGTTCTCTTTCTCTTCTACCTATCCAACCCCACATGTTCTTATAATTTATTTCAACCTGCTTCTGAGGTCTGAAAATTTCCAACACTCAATATTTTGTGTCTTTTAGAAATTATTAACCATACAATACTTAAAGTTTATACGTACTCATGCTAATTTTGGAAGTATTTTTCTGAAAAAACAACCTAGAAAATAAAAGAATTGGGAGAGGATTTAATGGCTGAGGAGAAAGGACAACTTTACCTTGAAGGCTTAGTAAGAGTATGAAGAACATTGACAGAAATTTCATAAAAGACAATGTCTCAAATGAAATTAAAATTAAAATTTGCAAGCCATTACATCAAATCCTATAATTAAAATAGTCTGGTTTTCCTGAGGACTTACATAAACCTGGTCTTTTTCACTCCAGTGCTATATTTACAAGTGTGATGCCCAGTTTTAAACTTCCGCTTCATAGCTTCCAAGCTTTTAGAATGTCCAAAAAGATTATTTGTAAAATTTTGTATCTAGTCTCTTTTCTAAAAATATTATGACTAGGTTTTTCATTCTACTAGGTGATCATAACTGTCACTCCTGTTTCTGAGGAAAGGAGTTATAAAATCCTATAGGAGATACTTCAGTGTTCTTTGGATATTGGTGAAGGCATTAAAATGCTTGTAGAATAAATGTTGAATATTTATACAGCATCTGGGAATTCCAGAGCAAAAGACACATCCTTTGCATAGGTAGGATACACACCCTTAATTTTTTAAAGGTACACATTAGCCATAGCAATTAAAATAAATTTAAATTGTAATTAGGATAGCAATTAAAAATTCACATAAATATAAACATTTTATCAATTATTTGAGAGGGTATGTATGTGCAGGTTTGACCCAGTGTAGGGCAGACAGCATCTTAGCATGTTGAATATTTGAAGTTGAGTGTAAAATTGAACACTGTCATTAACAGTCTGCTTTCCTAAATTATATCTACTCATTCTTATTCTCATGAGTTTTGTAGTTATTAATGGTCTTACTCTGCTAAATCTTAAAAAAAAGGTTCTGAGGATATTATCTGCCTTCAGAGATAATTAATAAAGTGTCTTAAATATAAAAGTTTCTCTCTGTCAAAAGAAACCTACAGTCTGAATAAACCTAATTCAACATCTTAAAGAAGTTAAATATATGGCTTTTAAAAGCAATCCACATAGATAACATGCAGATAAGAAGCAAATACACTTCATATGATTACAGTCATTATAATAGTAGTAGTCCTTATAATCCTTAAAGTCCTTATAATCACAGCTGTCTACAAAACTAGTCAACCTTTAAAAAAATGATATAAAGGAAAAAAAAAGTGATAAGAAGGAAAGTGATATAAATTTATCTGTGAAAGAAATATGGTGGAGTCTTTCACAGAGAGAAAGGGTATTTGAGTTTCTTTGGAGCTCTTCATTGCTCCCCCACCTCTCAGGGCACACATGACTTCCTCCCTCCATTTCAGGACTACAGATTTTTAATTTTTTTTTTTTTGTCTTTTTTTTTCCTGTTCTTTCAACCATTTTCCAGAAATATTCTAGTCACATCACCACAAGATGAAAGAGCCAAGCAGAACATTTCACTCACAATAAGTATGGAAAACTATAGTCCTATATTTTGTAGAAATTTAGCACTATTTTCATTTTATATAAAATTCAATGGTGGAATCATTCTAGAAATATGGGAACAAAATAGAAAAATATTTGAATCACCTAAAATTTTTGTTAAACTACACGAGATAAGGAGTTGGTTTTCTTGAATCAAAATTCCATCAGTCATTCAGTACATACAATGACATTTGCAAAAAGCTACACTAATTTTATCCTTTAGAAAGGGAACAAATGCTATTGCTGAACTCATTCTGTCAATTATAGGACTGCAACAGGACTTGAGATTCAGTGTTTTATATAATGTGATTGCATGGCTTAAAAAGTGTTTGGGCATTAAGCCAGCTCCTTAGCAGAAACTAAGTTAAAGTAAACTTAATAAACATGCTCTGCAAAACCATGCATCTTCAGGAGCAGGTAGTAATCCATTTCTTGCAAGACAAGAAAATTTTCGATATTTCTATTTTTTTTCATTTTCCACTGAAAATTGCGCCATCAAATTGATACAAAACAAAACTCAGTGTCTTCTGTTTAATCTTCACCTATGTGAACAAGATGCTGAGCTACTATAAACTATAACCTCAGAGATTTTGATGATATAGTGTACTTTAAATATTTTCTTCAGTTTATTTGAAGACCATGTATGCATATATAAAGAGCAAGGCCAAAAGATCTAACTGTACACCCAGTAGGACAGTTGATTCTAGACAGTATTTTTCAGCCTTAATTCCTCTAGCCACAGTCAATCCATACACAGGCATTTTTTTAATACTTAAATATATATCAAAGATCAGATTACCAATATTTTTCTCACAGTTATTAGATAATCTCCTTTATTGATTCTGGAGTGTTATCTGTGCAGGTAAATATCTTTCCTTGCAGTATCTGAATTGCCTTATGGTCCTAAATGTTCTGATTTTCATACAGTCATAATAGCTTTAATGAAATAGCTTAAATGGTTCAACACTTATATAATGAATTTTAGTTCACTTTATATTAAAATTTGATGCATTGAATTTTGGGGCTATTTTTTCATGTATATAATATGGCAAAAATAATAGGTTATACTCATATATCATCTTGGAACCATTAGTTCTAAACAGCCCTCTCACTAGAAACCATTCAGCAGAAAAGAATAAAAGGTTTCCTTAACTCACAGAGTTTTGAACTTCTGGGAACTATTTCTGACTTCTGCCTCAAAGTTACATCATTAATAAACATTATACAGCTGATGTTGCAACTGAACTTTTGACCACTAAGTACTCCAACGCTTTTTTAAATTGGAGGAAAATTTACCTTAATATCAAAGGCTCCTGGCTGACCCACTTTGTTGTAAAGCTCTAGCTGGTTCTTGACAGGTGTTACCCACAATATCACCTGATTTAGTTGCTGATCAAGTTCAACAAAATCCTTTAGCAGAATCTCTATTTCTTTCTGTTTTTCTGGAAGATCTTTGGACACCTGAAAAAATACCAGAAACCATTGTTTTAGTGAAAAAAACACAAACAAACTACAAAACAATTTAATGCTGCACATATATACAGTTATATAAAATGTTAAAATACAAGTTTTATATCCTTGAGAAAGAGAAGGTAGACCAAACAATCAAATTATTATGGCAGGTATCTTGCAATTCAGTTGAAACATGGTCTGTCCTAAAAAAGCCCAGCAAAAAACCACAACACACATACAAAAACTTAAAATAAAATGTTTAAAATTCGAACCTTACCATCAGGCTTTTCAGTATTTTTAGTAAAAATAAAATTTCAGTATAGTAATTGTTTTAAATCTCAATTTTTAATCAGGAAAAAAAATTGAAAACATGAAATTGATCACTTGAATTATAGCTAACCTTTCCTGACATCTTAAATGTAGATATTTATAAGCATGTTTTCTTATAAGGTGTCTAGAGTTGCCAACTGGATCCACAGATGCATAAGCAAATGCACACAGTGAAAAAAAATAATGAAGAAATATATCATCAATTCAGATCGGGCAACTTGGTTCTCTGATTTGTATTCAAAGTAGTCAGATTTTTAACTAAGCACATTCTTCTATGCCAACAATATTAGAAATTAAGGATCAGTGAATGGCACAGTTCAAATCCATCTCTGAAGCACTTGGAGTAAATGAAGGAACAGGCTGGCAATAAATAAGCCAACACAAAGCTCCATGCTGTCCTTCCCTGACTGATTTCTACAGCTAGAGAGGTGAGGTGTCACAACTCTACACCATGGGCAACATTGCAAACATACCCTAGGGGAGAAACCATCTGTACTTTCCAAAGAAGAAAAAAAAGCAGCAAATATAGGGCATGGGCAGGTACAGAACTATAGTGGTTCAACAGTAAAATCAGCCAAGAGATGTGGTTAGTTTTCCATATCATGAAAAGTAAGGTTTCCTAATGTTCATTTTTTAAAGCATATTTTTTACCAAAGTGACCCTCTTAAAAGCAGCAAAACATGAGATTTCTGTGACACACAATATAAAATACATTCCCAGTGAAGTTAAGCAGTTTTAATGGTAGCACTTGTATCATATTGCCCAGCTACAGAAGTATTAGTGCCCTGTACTTGCAATCCCTGAAATTTTTCAGAAGGCAATAAATCCAAACTCAGAGTCATGTAAGCAATGAGTGGTACTAAAAGCAAACCACCAGCTGCTGGGAGAACACAAGGCACACAACTGTCTCATGACATGTACGTTCCTTTGAAAATTTGGTGTGAGAATATTGATTTGTAGGTACTAAAATAATCCCTCTACCTAATCCCTGCATGTGATTTTTAGGACTGTATGCAATGGGTATTTGTAATTCAAGAAGCTGGTTTGTCATATATACATTGCCTCCATTGTTTGTTATAAACACCTCTTAACATCCTGTTTAAAGAAGACTGATTCGTGAAGAAAATTACTTTTACTATCTTCCTAATATTTTAAAATACAATTTGAAAATATGTTTTAATAAAATTTATTATCTATATAATATATAATTTAAAAATCTGCTTTTCCAGAATGGCCCCGGAAAAGAAAGAAAACAGTTAAAAATGCATTCATTTCCCTTATGTGCTAACTCAAAATTTATGCAGACCTTGGCCTAATTTCATACAAGATTGGTTTCATCTTTCTTACAACTTTTGAATGTTAATCTCTAATGTTTACTAGCTTTAATATTAATGTAAATAAGTTCCACAGAAATACAACTGAAAGCAAATAGGTAGTCATAGGCAGATAAAAATCCAAGCTGACTTCTGAAGATCTGAAACTTAAATTAATCTGCTTCCAATCAACATTAATTAAGTATTTTGGGTGTAATACAGGACAGAGAAAGAAAAATTTGTAGAAGTTTCAAGGAGAGGAAGAGAAAGGGGGAAGGAACCAATTATATACTAAGGCATAGTCCATCCAGAGCAGCAGAAGATGAATGATTAAGTTTTGGTAACAGGCTGTACTTCAGTCATTGTTTTCAAAACATTTATTTATCCCACCTATGATGAAAGGTAAACTGGAATTTAAATAAATGCAGCCTCATCTTACAAATTGTCTCCTGCTTAAAAATTATAGCCCAAATAAAGGATTGTAATATTTTTAATAAAAATAAAGAACTCTATTGAATCAGTTAATTATATATGGTAGTGTCATCTAATTTTACCACAGAGATAAAAAGAACAACAGCAAAAAAATAAAAAACTTTCACCAACTCGGGTTAGGGCTACAGGTAAGTGTTTAACAAGGCAATTTCTTTGCAAAATCCAAGTAATGTGTCACATGCTATTGTGTGGGAATCAGAGCCTTAGATTCTGGTTATCAGGGATTTCATTTGCCAGCTCATTGTGGTTTGTTTGGGGTTTTTTGTGAGCTCTGGCATAAAGCCGTCAAGCTGGCTAATCAAATTAGAGCCTGATGAGTTTAAGGTAATTACAAGTCTGCCTATCAAGCCAAGGTACTGTTGCAGACTGTCTCCTGGGGAACAGCTTGTTTCCTGAGCTAATTCTGCAGCTCACCAGAAGCATAAATTGGAAAACCTCCACAGAGCAATGGACGTGGACATGATGACTGGCTGTTCAGATTTATGCCCTTTCTGTGGCAGAGGAGTACATGTGGAGATGGGGCCCTCCAGAATCTTCCCTACTGTTTTACTCACAGTCCTTCCAGCCTGCTCTTCACAACTCCAGGAGATGCACCCCTGAGGTGGGATTCCAGTGCTGGTGGGAGCTATAACAGCCCCACAGCTGTTGTTTCTGGGCTTTTTGAATGAGTTGGATGAACGTTCTTGGATGCCTCCAGGGAGGAATGAGCAGCAGCTAGTGTCCCACTTCAATACTCTCTTTTATATTTTTGCTTTGGGCCCCATCCTCCTTTTATTCACTTGTTGTCTTGGGGTAACGATCCAGTGTTTACTTACTTTCATTCCCTTTGGTATCTTATGTCTTTCCCTCCTATTTAAGAAAGAGTGCTAAGTTTTATCAGATGATGGCTGAAGTTCTTTGCTAAGAGTGGCAGCCAATAGGAACGGTGGCCATAAGGCAAAAGGAGCAGCAGAGTAAAAACAGGGCAAACATGAAATGCTTTCCCCAGGGTCTGCCTAGGACTGACACAGGCCCAATGAAGCAGGGCTACAAACTGGCAAGGAAGACAGGGTGCAAATAAAAACATGAATTGAATAAAAGTAACTTCAGTTGGAACATCTTTCTAAAAATCTGGGTTATCCCTTTCAGTACAAATTAAACATTTTCAACTTTGCCTTATTTCAAAACAGATGAACATTGACAATAGCCCTTGGTTTGCAACCAAAGATGTGAAATAAATTTGCAAGTGGAAACACCAAAAGTATGGATTATACTTTCAAAGAAAACAAATCTGAGTTCAACATCAAAGGACAATATAATTTCAATGTTATGTGTCAAAACATCATTAATCTCAAAGCATGTGATACATCTAAAATTTTGTACTTTAGTTCAAGTGCTAATTAAGTAAGATTAATTGGAAGCTTAGTGACAGAATAATGGAAAAGATTTAAACTCTAAATGGCGAAACAGCTGAAGAGCTTAATTTTACCAATTGACACAGGTCTTCACAATATTCAGTTTTATTCTAACCTGAAACTATCAGACCATTTCCCACATATTAAATTTTACTTATTCTGAAGTTTGCTCTTTTCATTAAAACACACACACACACACAAAATCACAAAAAACCAGTACAAAAAATCTCTTAAAACATGGGAATATCTGAAATTTGAATAATTGCATGCTTTAAAAACCTAGGTCTTCATCTAAGTATTTTAATTTCTTCTCCTTATGAATTTTAAAATTACTTGCATTGATTGCTTCTGTTCCATCTGAACCTGAAGTCTTGCATGATTTTACCCCATAAGTGTCCTAAACAACACAGTGCTATGCTGATTCTATCCCTACCCCAAACTGATTACTTTGGTGCAAAACCTTACCTATGCTCATATTGGCAGTTTAGAACTCCTTGATAATTTCCCTTGCTCCAAATTTCCACTGCTATTTCTCACTTGAGCTTTAGATTGTTATTTTTTCAGTTTACACACAGTTGTGTGCATGCAGTATAGGAAGAATGAGAGCTCTGCAGACGGAAAGGAATTTCAGTTCTTATGATAACAGGTATAAAGGGAGGAAGGATTTTTATGAAGTATGTCACCTGATGTAAAATCATATTCTGTTAGCCCATTGTGTTTAATTCCTATGAATATCCAGAAGGCAGGTTCAATTAATGCAGTATCAATTAAAATAACGGTTGTAGAGTTACAGCTCAATCTTTTAACTCAAGAACAACGCTCAAAATTAAAAAGCTGAAACTAATTAGGTAGAGACAGTAAGTAAGAAATATCAAATACTGAGGAATAGTTTTGCAGAAGTCAGAAATGCTATTGCAAATTAATTAACTTGATGAGCTATATTACCAGTAAGGCATCATTATAAATAAAAGTAAGGAAAGCCACTGAAATGACTTGGACATATTATATTTCGAGTGACTGAGGCCTGATGTCAAACATCACTTCTCTCTCACAAATCAACCTCTTTCCCTGTTTACCTGAAATGACTTAAGAGATAATAATGCAGTTATTAAGCAGATATTTGAGAATATAGATGATGACATGCGTCTCTCTCTCTCCAACATGTAATTTTTCAAAAAAGAATATGAAGAATTTTTTCAGTGGTAAGTGGAGAGCAAAGAAATCCCAAATCCTGTCTTTTTAACAGCAGTGAAAATATGTCAGTTTCTTCCTCCAATACTAAAGCACCGCTTTTTCTTGCTATATGCCTCACCAAACTCAAAGAGGACAGCACTTATAAACAGACCTTATTTTGAGGAATCAGAGAGTGGATTAAAATTTAGCTATCCTGATATGCATAACAAGATAAGCTGCAATAAACAAGAGCAAAAGTATGTAGTGGGATATCTGTGAAGACTTTAAAAAATGTTATTTTTGTATGGTCCCCTTGGGAGGGTCACTTAGCACCTCATGAAAATAGGCCTCAGATATAGGATAACTGATAGTGCCAGGTTTTTAAAAAAACAGAATTGCTTGCATAGTCAAAAATGAAGTGTTCTGTATGAAGAACTGAGGAAGCTTTCTGTATGAATTTCTTTGCTTGCTAAATGTAAATCAAACAGCAGCTTCTTCTTAATCATTCAATTTCTGAAAAAAATGCGAATATTAGGAAAAGAAGCAACAGTGACTGACTACATTGCAATCAGCCCTGGACTGAAAGCAGGTTTGATATCATCCAAGGGAGAACTTGAATAATAAAGAAATAACTGAAGTCATAACAACTATTAAATGCAAACTTCAATCCAGTTTTATTGATAAATCATAACTGACACTTCCATAGCACTTGTAAGATGAGTACATGAAACAGAAATTCTTACAGCGACTGTTCAGAAAGTTTGATCTGCTCAAAATCACCATCCCTAGAGCATGTACTAAAGAATGATTTAAAATGGAAGAAGGAAAAGTTGATTTATATGCATCATTTCTTCACGAAAAACCATCAGTGTACAAAAGAGTTTCATATAAGTTCAGTTTAGGATGCCATTTAGTTAATTAACTGAGCCATTTGCATTAGCAAACTCAATATTGACTTTAAAACAAAATCCATGTAATTCCTTTAAACTCATGAATATTTATGAGCCATAGTGTCTCTGACAAAGTTGGAGTAAAGATTTTGTTATTAGAGGAAGATTAAAGCAGGCTACTAAAAATATGTATAGAAGAATTTATTTGCTAAATATAGAAGAGTTTTATTTGCTTTTTATCTACCATTTCACGTTGCCTAGCAAGGCTCCCAGGATCTGACCTTGGCAGGTGTTTATTTGGTCTTGTTTTTTCAAAAACTTCTCAATGGAATATTTGTAATATTCTCTACTTTCATTTTTATTAAAAAATCCTTTATTTCCCCATGAATGCAGAAAACTAAAGCAGTCCAAAAAACCAATGCCCCAAACAATTTTCTGCTTCATCTGGCTGTCTAGATTTTTAAAAAGCAACCGAACATATTCCCCCACCCCAAAGACTTGCTTTGTTTTTCTTCCATGGTAATATGATCATATATATCAGAGTCTTCTGAATATCTTTATTTTTATATGTAATACTTGTAACTAATTGTCATTCATTCTGCTCTCCACTCTCAGAAATTCTCCTTTGTCAAGGACATTTTTGAGCACAAGTCCCTCCACCTTAAATCTCTGCTAAAAAATCTAGTCCAGGAACATCTTTTCATTATCTTTTTTTTTACTCAGTTTCTGAAATCCAAAAGCAGTCACAAAGGCTTCAGAATCTAGATCTTTCAGAAATTCTTAATGAAGGATATTCTGACAGGAAAATTATTTTAAAATAAATGCAATATGCCCTAAAGGTCCTTTCCCTGGTTTACAGCAGAAAATACTCTATATACATCCCTCAGGCTACACACAGTTCTGGGAGGCACTGCAGTGGTTAATGACTTAAATTTAGGATTTTGCCCATTACGGCAAAATTGTATAAAGAAACTGTGACCACCAAAGCCCACTGCCCACATGAATGTGCCTCCTGAGGGGAACTGTACTGTGAGCTAAGCCACCTGATGGGAGCTTGAGGTAAGATAAAGGTGATACTCTTGTCCAATTATCTCAGGTCTAGGGAGAGGGAAACAAGGCTGGGGGGAGAGGAATATATCCACAAAGAAAGCCAAACTCAGCAGTTTTGCTGAGAATCAGCTCTGGATCTGTTTGGGGTGGGAGGACGAGAGTTTTTGGGTGTGTGACAAGACTCCATCTTCTCTCACACAAACTGGCTCAGCGGTAAGAGAAGATGGACACCAAGCAGGCCACCTATATGGGACATTCGTGTGAGAGGCAGCTGAGGAGGTGCCATAAACCATCAAAGAACCCCAAAGTGTCCCTCATATTCGTTTCTAAGGCCTTTCACCTGCACGTGAGGCAAAGTGATGAAACAGATCCAGAGTCTGTTGCAAGAGTGGGTCAAACTTCTCTTCTGGGGGAGGTACCTGAGCACTCCCACCTGGCCTGAACATATATTAATCCATTGAACTCTATGTTTTGTGGGACCCTCACCACTGAGAAAACCAGAAGAAAAGGATCAACAGGACCCCATCAGGATTCATGAGGAAGTTGAAACTGCAGTGAGGTCTCCCCTCAGTCTCCTCCAGGCTGAACAGAACAAGTGCCCTCAGCTGCTCCTCAGACAGCTTCACCTTCAGACACGTCACCATCCTCGCTGCCCTCCTTTAGATGCTCTCTAACAGCTGAATGCCTTTTTTATAGGGTGGCACCCAAAACTGCCCCCAGCACTCGAGGTGAGCCCCCCCAGTGCAGAGCAGAGCTGGACAATCCCCTCCTTGCCCAGCTGGCCATGCTGTCTCTGATGTCCCCCGGACAGGGATGTCCCTCCTGGCTGCCAGGGTACTGCTGGCTCACATCCAACTTTCCATCAGCCAGGACCTCCAGGTTCCCTTCCCTGGTGCTGCTTTCCAGCATCCCATTCCTCAGTCTGTCTGTACATCCAGGGTGGAGGAAAAGTTTACCTTCATTTTAGACTATTTGCATTTGTGGGAATTTTAATTAAATAACCCTGTTACTATACAGACAGGTCTATATAATTAAAGTATAATCTTTATCTTGTAAACAGCAAAGAGTAAAACATTGATTTTAAGCCTCTATGGTCTTCCTTAATAGAGATGGATGAAAAATCTGACAGACAATGGCAGTGTCTGTCTTGGAACTGAAGTTTTAGAAAGCCCAAGTCGTTGCAATTGATTGGTGTGCAGCAGTATCTGAGCATTGCTCATTGCAGATGAAATCTCCCTCAGATACACAGAACTTTGTTGTAAAAATATGTGTAATGGTTTGCCTGAAGTTACTTATTTGATATCTAGTATTTCACCATCAATATTAGCTCAATTCATATGTCAGCACATATGTATTGAAAATCAGTTCTTACATTCTTAGTCTTGGCATAACTTCTTAAATATATGATTATTGTATTCTGGATTTGTATGGCAAACAAGAGTAATAAGGAATTTTAAGATGGTTGGCAAGATAATATGATATGTATTGTGTATATACACACATGCATTTAATCATGCTTTTATGGCTTCAATGGCTAATACAGACTTTTTAGCCCTGCATGAATTGACTGTGTTTCATATTTTTCTTTGCTTAGCTTTTAAAATTTTAATTAATACTGGCTGTTAGCATTATGCAAATTTAAAAAAAAATTAAGCCTATATATACTTATTTCTTAGGGCTTGTGACACTCCCACATTTGTCCAAAGAACATTTACATTAAATTTCTTTTTGCTATACATGAGGCCATTTTTGCGTATGGCTGATGATAACATGAATGTGGACTACACTTAATTAGCAATCTATGACAAGCTGTCAGGGGAAATTCAGCATAACAAAAGACTTTATTATATTTAATGGAATCAGGTCACTCATTAAATGAAAGTAAATCCAGAAAAATGTCAACCTTCTGATCCCCAAAATGCCAGTTATACTATTCTTATTTCAAATTGAAAGAACAGAAATCAAACTATAGCATTCATTTTCCAACAAATTTTCCTCTCCACACCACAAATAACAACAGTTATTTGTAGTAGTTTCAACTGTGAGCTCGAATTAAGTTGCACTCACATGCTGGAAATTTTATGTCATTGCAGGTAATCTATGAATAATTTCTACTCAAGGCAAGTTGTAATGCATGAACTGTAACCTTGTTACGACTTTGTGTTTCTGCACTTTTGGGCCCATCTGTTTTTCTCTACACTTGATCAACCAAGCTAAGACAACCTACGCCTGTTCTGGTGGTACAGAAAATGTTCACAAATTATAGCCATGTCACTCCACTCTAATTTTTATCTTGTCCACATAGCACAACAAATTGATTTGCTGTGGCAATAAACAGTGAAATAGTCTCTTCAGTGTCTAGTAATTAGAACTAATACTAGTAGACAAATTAAAAGGCAGCAAAACAAAATGTCTCCATCAGGCACTTATAATAACCTTCATAATACATACAGTAGATGTTGTGAAGACTAAGGTGGATAAATGAGGAGAATGCTGATTTTGGCATCCAGCTTACTTTCAGATAATTTAGCTCATCGCTCTTGGCTGACACCAGACCAAGAATAATATTAAAGAGTAATAAACTCCTTCCAGCAAACCTCTGATTCCATGGTTCACTGGTCTCAGACCTAATCTATCAATCCATTTACTGCACAGTAAAAGGTAAGAAACCCATTACAGATCTGTTACATGCCATGGCAGGTGGTATATGACAAGAACTGAATTCATCACAAACTCCAGTGCCGAGTACCCTTTTGTGTGCTTTGAAGCACTAGGTGGTTACCTTACTTGGCTATCACAGCAGAAGATACTTTAAGCTTTGAAAATAAATGAAAAATTCTTGATGTGAAGGCATAAAAATGGTCATAAAAAACTTCATTTTTCATAATATTAAGACTCCACAAAGAAAGTGCTATTTTCATTTTTACAAGAAATACTGGCTTTGGAGAGGCTACAATAAGTAAAACCAGGATAGAATTTAAAAGTCATGCCTTTGAAATATGGGCTATAATCTTCATTCTCTGCTTAAACTATACTGTATTAGGTAACAGCCTATTAGTATCACTATTTAATAAAGTTGTGTAAGGAAATGTGGTGTTAAAATTATTACTATCCAAAGGAAGAAAAACTCTTTGCATACCTACTCTCAAGGTCATCAGCACATGATATAAACAACCAAAAGCAAAGACAATTCTGAAGTAAAAGCTAAAAAGATACTTTTATGTGACTGCAATTCCCTTCATACTAAATTTCTTTTCTAGGTTATTTCTATTGCTGTAGGGCAACAGTTTCTGTGACTGTAAAGAAGGTTTGAACATGACTTATTTCAAATACGTCACCCTGAAGGTTAAGACTCACAGGTGTTGTCCCCTATTCCCCTGCTTGGCAGATCAAGGCAAAACAAAAATTTGTGATAACTATAGGAGATATTTGGCCACATCCTCAGCTGGTGTAAATTTTCCCAGCTTCTCTGAAGTAAGCAGAATTACTCTAGTGTACACCAGATAAGGACCTATCTAACATTATTTATGTAACTGTCATGTATGTTTCATATCTTGAAAATAGTATCATCCTGCAAAATGAGATAATCATAAACATTAGATTGTTACATGTTCGTTTCTAGCAGAGCTGCCAGAAAACAAAACATACAGTTTGAAACAAAGGATTAAAATATAGGATACACTCTTAAGAGGGGGTGGAGAGACAGAAAAGCCCCAGAGAAATTTCTGTGTGATGATGTTTGTATACTCTGCTTTGAGGAAAACAAAAAATATATCCTTATCAAAACCACTGACTACAAGTCCTCCTCAGGTGACCTAAGAATTTTGCCCATTTTGTGAGCTTTGGCTCAGAGCAAGCATCTGTGGGGTTTTTCCAGGGCTTACATATCCATATCTACAGCTGAACAAAGAGAACATTAAATTCCCCTGTCAGGCTAGCAGAGTTTCTTTCCATGACTTCTAGTTTTAATGCAGATCCTAGATTTTCAGGGCGGAAAGTGAAACAAATAATTGAAGTTTCCTAAACAAATCATGAGTAACAGCAAAAAATATGAAAATGAAGAAGTAATTATTTTTCCCTTCAGTACCATTGGGAAAATCTTACTGAACCCCAAAATAAGCATCTAACCTTTTATTTAGTTTTGTTTTGTTTTCTACATCTGC
This sequence comes from Fringilla coelebs, assembly GCF_963513975.1. Classification (NCBI taxonomy): domain Eukaryota; kingdom Metazoa; phylum Chordata; class Aves; order Passeriformes; family Fringillidae; genus Fringilla; species Fringilla coelebs. The sequence continues at coordinate 11,216,067 of NC_140029.1, read as the reverse complement.
CAAGATCACAGAAAAAACAGAAAACCTGAGAAAGAGAGCACCTTCAGAGAAGATGTATGGATTTGAGTACTGTAATTTTCAAATTCAATTTCTGTTCTTTAAAAAAAAAATGGACAAAAACCCACAAGAAAATCAAACCATTGCATTTTGCACATTCTTTACATTCAGAGACCAAGGGACAATGAGAACTCAGTTTTATACATATCCATGGGTAGATAACAGAGATAAAAATTATGTGGTAAGTAGTCTCAAATGGACGATTTCTTTCCTCGGTTTATACTCTTTTAGTAGAAAATGAAATTTTTTAAGTAAAAAATTCAAAGAGTAATTATCTTGCCAGATACATTAGATCTAGGAGACATAAAATTCTAAAAATTCAGTAAATTGTAATGATTCACTAAACAGTAGTTTTTGTCTCACATATTCCACCCAAACCTAAGTAGTTTAAGCAACATTCGTGGTTGCCCTGACTGTGGCAGGAGACCTGAAACATTTTTGCATCAACCAGCAGAAAATGAAAATGCCAAGTTTTTAGGTATATGACTAATCAGTAAATGCTACATTCAGTGACAAATTTCAGATTTTCTTAAATGATATATATGAGATCTGACTCCAAGTTAATTAGTTTCTCCTGAAAACTAATGCTATCTTTTTAAAATCACGGCTTAGGTATTAACACGGTCCCTGGACTCAGCTATGTACGTGCTTCCTTCAGCCAGTAGATAACATTGTTTTGATCTTGAAGTATTCTGAATTCTTCTATATACATTGATTTCAGAAGCCCATTTATAGAGAAAAAGACACTTCTGTACAACCATTGAAATAATGATTTATGTGTTTAATCTGGAGGTTGTGGATGTGATCAATATTTATTATCCACTTTTGCCTGAGTCATTAGCCAATATTCTGAACTTTGCCAGACTGCTCCTGTTAGGAAGAAACTAGTAATAGTACCACATCAAGTTCCTTTTTATTTCTCACACCTGTGCTTGAAATTCAACTGTATTCATGGAAATGATAACAGAGTACCTGGGATGTATTCTTGACCAGAAACTCTTTTCAGTAGGGTACTCAGAAGATTATTTTCTCACTTTTCCCCCCCATAGAACTAAACACAATGAATTATTCCTTTCTGCTCCAGCACCCTGGTAACTTTAAAAAACAGATACCACAGGTTAATGCCCCTGACTGACTTAGCAATCAGTCTAAACAGAAATTCTTCAACTGATTCTACCTTGATTGTTTCCAGGCAGGCTAATCCATACCTTGGGCAGCAGTTCTCTGGACAATGCTTTCTATCATTTCTACCATGACAACACTTAAATTATCTATCTCGCTTTACCAGATATGCTACTCATTTTCACAAATTTTCAACACAAAAATCTGCTATTTCCACAAAGTCCTCCTTTATGTCTTTCTATCAGTATGGAGATCCCAGAAAGCAAAATATTTGATACTTTGCTACACAAAAACTGGAAGTGAATACTTAAGACTGGGAGAAGTGTGGTGGAAGGTGAAACAATGGCAGCAGGGCTCACCTTGGGATTGGGAACAGGAGAGATTTGGGAAGCATTTCCATAAAGAAAATCAAATATTTGCTTCTCACACACCTGAGTCACAAAGCCTGGAATATTTGCTGTTTCAACAAAAGCAACAGGCTACAAAAATGATGCTATGCATTCCACCCTTAAGTAGAAGAACTGTAATTTAGTGACTATGTTTGAGTGCAACATCATCACTCTAGTCACTAATGGTCTTGGTTTGCTATCACCGTTTCTCACAGCAGTGTATTGTACCCATTTTTCTTCCTCAGGTTCATTATGCACACAAATATCTCTTCATACAGTGAAAAATTATACATACCAGAAAATATATAATGCAAATATTCACTGCAGATTAAAATTTTATATCACAGTTATATCAGTAATATGTCTAACCTTTAACAAACGATGGTTAGCCTCCTTCAGTGTACTCTCAAGCTTATGCTTTTTGTCTGGGTTCAGTGATGCACTTCCAAGTGCTATTCCTCCAGTTTCATTTAATCGTTTCAGTATTCCCTTGTGGGGCGGCAGCTCTCCAACTCTTAACTGGAACAGACAAATACAGCAGTTAAGATGAACTGTGGTAAGATTTTCAGCTCTCTTTTCTTGACCCTTATTGATTTGTGTATCAGCCAAAGGAATAAACTCAATTCAAGACAAAATAACTGTTGCTTTCTGAATGTAGAATGCTGAAAAAAAAAAAAACCAACCCAAAAGAGACTGTATTAGTCAATCAAGTCTAAAGAGTGTTCTACGTGACAGAAAACAGGGTTTCTTAGGATATTAATCACTATTACATTATAAATTCCAGACCTGGACACTCAATACTTCATGTATATAGAGTTTAATAACCTTAAAGTGAGCAAGCACTTTGAAGAAATGTTTTAGTATGTTCCAGGCTGCAAACAGCCACCCACATGGCATGTGGTGAAAAACCCTCCACTCCAGTTTAATGTCTTAATTAAGAATGTTCATGTATGTTCACTAAAAAAGAGGGGAAAAAAAAAAAAAAAAGGGAAAGCCAAAAGGAAAAGCAAGGCATCATCAAAATGATCAAAATGTACCAGTTCTCAAACACATATGTTGTTACTGGAAACTTATATTGTCGAAGTAAATTAATTTATCAAATAGGGTTAATGTAGCTTCAAGGGTTTTATTGTTCTGGGGTTTTTCCGTGTTTGTTCTTGATTATTAACAAAAGCAGGTAAGTATGAAATGAGCCATGCTGTAAGGTAATGCATTATTATTTGCTCCATTAGAATTATTCCCTTTTGTGGAGCTCCAAAAGATGGTGGACTGTAAAAAACAAGATACAAATAAGAGATGCTAACACCTAATATTTGTACTATATATCCCTTAGGAATATTATATAGGAAATATTTGTGTATGTGAAGAGTAGACCTTTCCTGGTTCTGAACAATCTATTTAGTCTTTAAACCCTTAATCATTTCTGCAAACTGTAAGATTCATCTAACACCTCTTAAAAGAATTTATTTGCCTTGGATCTGATATCCTCCACAACAGAGACTCACAAATTCCCTGACCAACTCAATGGCATCTTCTGCTAAACAGAAGGACAAACTCACCACATGGTTGAGTCTCCATTTCATAAAACTATATTTATCCTATTTTTACTTAAAAGGAAGCTTGAAGGTAGATTTTTACTAAATAATCATTTAGATTGGTTTCTTTAACTTTGTGGTGAGAAGTATAGAACAAACTGAAAAGTTTTCTTCAGATTCTTTAATGCTCTATTCATCACTAGCTGAATTTAACTTGGATTTACAAAAAGGATAACTAGATCCTTAACCTCAAGGGAAGATAGAAAAACCTTGAGGCACACATTCTATAAGTAATATGCATTTTCCAATTACAGTTTAATTTATTATTGTATAAGTAATTAAAAATAGTTATTCTACTGAACACATTTCAAAAGACTAAACAGAGAAACTTCTGTTGAATATATTTATCAGCATTATCAAACTCTTACATATCCGTGAAAATATTTTAACCCTTAAAAACAAATATTTAATATTCTGATGGGGCTTTTTAAAGTATTCTAAAAAGTAAGTCACCTAGATGCTTAGTCTAGAAAATGTTGCAGTGATATTTTAATGAGTTGACATTTATAATTATGCATGCAGCTCTGGATCCTCTTGTGAAATACTGAATACCATTTAATAAGTGAGAAGCTATAAAATGTTAACAAGACACCAATAGAGAAATGCTATACATATAAACCAGTCATGTTCTGAGTTAGGAAATGAGGATGAAAAAGATAACTAATAATTTCCTAGTTTGGGGATATTTTTCTTTCAGTAGATTTTCCATTAATCATCTGGCTTTAATACGAACAATATATATTTGTACCTGGATTTTGAAATTGCCAGCTTTGATTTGTCTAAAAAAGTCATATGGATTCTGTGCTTGATGTCAGAAATCTTTTTGGAAATTAGCTTTTAATTTTCTTCAATGTAGAATTGATAAAGTAAGAAAACATTAGGAATAGAGCCTACAATACCTTTACTTTGCTCAGGCAGTCTCTCAACTGGTCTTCATTCCCTTTTTCAAGGGGAATACAAATAACGTTGTCTGCTTCCTCTAACCATAAAATCAACTTGTTCAAATCCTCTTGAAATTCTGATAAAATATTCTTTTCTTCCTCTATCCTGCAATAAAAATGTGAAATTATTGTTTCTATACATTTATTTTTATATGGAAGTGCTTATACATAGTGAAGGCTGACAGATAACTAATTCTTAGAATTTATACTAATTATTTTTATAAGTGGGCCACAGATTTCTTCATATCAAAAATATTAGACAAACACCAATGCCCTTTTAACATGGCATTAAATGTATTTTTAAAGAAAAGATCAAGGCACAATTTGCTACACCACTAAATTCAGCTTCCAAATTACATATGGCAGGTAGCAAACAAGCACACCAGAAAGAAAGCAGCTAATTATTCAGACTAAAATTTTGTTTGAAGTAATGGCAGGGAAGCCCAGTGTCAACAACTAAAAATTCTAGCATGGAGTGTTACCAAACTGAACCTACTAAACCTGACACAGACTCATTTGGACATATTAAATAAGATATTTCAGTAACTGTGTCATGCAATTTGGTGTTAAGAGTCACAAAAAAGTAGGTAAGGTTCACAGTCAATAAGTAGGAATAAAATGGGATTTGCAACACCTAACTTTAGATATCTACTCTTCATCTACAACTCATCTGCTCATTTTCACAATCACTACATAAATATAGAGTTGTGAACTTCTGTGCAAAAGCTTCTGAAGTTATCAAGAGATGCAGGCAAAAAAAGAAATTCAAGAACAGCAGGGAAGAGCATTGGTAGAATGTGAATTCTTGGGATTAACATTTGGAATGGGCCCTTCTTAAGGAGAAAAATTATGACTTGTATAAAAATACTTGCAATTTACCCACCAAACTTATTCACACACTGAGAATTACCTGCTTGAAAAGATGAAAGATTAAATACTTATCAATTAAATATATATCAAAAGTAAACAATGAAAAGCAGATCCTGCAATGAGGGGTAATATTTTTGTGATCCCTGTTTCCTCCCATACACAACTGGCTCATGTAGCATTGGGACATTCACACTCACACAAAGGCCTGAAGAGCTTCATCCCTTCTGATGGGCCATAACTGGCCCAACTACGTTGGCATGACAGGCAGCTGTCCTGTTTTAGAAGGCGCCATAAACAATCAAAAATACCCAAACTGTCCGCAGATTCATTCTGGAGCCTTCCACCAGAGGACTGTGCATGATCCACAGTGCTGCAGAAGAGAGTGTTTAACTGTCCCCTCCCATGAACATACTGAACTTTGTGGGGCAGGCTTCCCTTACCCCCAACAGAGCAAGACTGAGATTTGACCAATGGGCATCGAAATCGCAAAAACCAAATCTTGTCTCCTGATCCACTGATGGCGTTTGTTTCTTTCCTCTTCACTCTCTACTCTTATCCTTTCTTTTCCTAAGTGATATCTTTACACGTCTATATTGCTTCATTTATATAGATAATAACCAAAATGGCTGCAAACCTCCTTCCCACTGCAATAAAATTATTCTGAAATAAACCTGCCATGTACACACAGATAATTGGCCATTGAGTGTTGTTTCACTCTAATCTGCCCAAAGGGATCTACTCCTAACAAGAATCTCAGTTACTCTGCCTTCAGCAGTGGGTTGTACCAATATCTAATCTAAACCTCCCCTGGCCCAACTTGATGTCATGCTATGCTGTCACATGCTTTGTCTCTGGGGGGAAGGGTGCCACCCTCACCTCACTACAACCTTATTTCAGGGATTGTAGAGATTGATAAAATCTCCCCTCAGCCTCCTTTACCAAAGACAAAATTTATTTTCAGCACAAAAAAGTCAGTATTTCTAACTACACTTAGAGGATGAAAATGCTGGTTGTAATTTATATATAAACTAAAATGTTTGGCAAATTTGTGCTGCTCAATATAGTTCTAGATCAAGTTCCTGGTTTAGATCTAGAATGGATTCTAAATCAGCAGATTTATTTGGTTTTGTTCTTGAAATAGTGTATTTTAATAACTACTAGATATATAAGCCCAACACTGTTTGTTTTGGTTTTTTTTAAAGCTCAGAAGCAAGTTACTCTGGAGTATCTGCCTACAGATTAAACAAACATAAGCCACAGGCTCCAAATTGCTCTTTAGAGGAGAAAACAAGAGATTATATTTACTGTGAAAACAATAAAATTCTCCAAAACTATTTACACTTATATATAAATTATGGTTATACCCATATATACACACATATACACATCTATAAAAATACATTAGAAAATGAACACCATAAAGAGCAAAAGAATTAACAGCCCTACTTTCTTGGTTTTTTCTTAGATTTTCTAATGGAATCATGCATGAATATTTTCATGAACTGACATTTGCCCAGGATTTCTGGAAATGAGACTGATAGCAAAAAAAATGCTGATGCTCCTAGATATAGGAATATTTATTGTACTAATATATCCATTTATTACAACTCTGTATCTTTTATGGAGTACTGTTATGCAGACAGAAATTCTGGACCTTTCCAACATGCACAGATTACTATTTGGTTGCACAGGTCATGCAAAGAAGAACCAACTTTACAGCATCATACTTATTGCACTGTTCTTCACTGAGAAGTGTTCATGTTCATGATTTGAGAGGTCATATGCTCTTCTCAAGCCAAAATAGGTCATCTAAAACCAACTAATCAAAACATTTGTTTCTCTGAAAATGAGTCAGACGTTAATCTATGCTGAGATCCATAGCACTGCAACTTTAAAAATGAAGAAAAACTAACTTCCTGTAGTCCTGAAAGCAGAAGCACAGCTTCAAATCTTTCTGAGGCAGTATCCCTCCCTACTCCAGTTATAGAAATCTGGGAATCAGTCTTCCAGTGTTATACCATAAACCACATAATAAAACCTCTGTCTCTCAACCTGACCAGGTACTCCAGAACCCAACCTCTCAGCAACAGCTTTCATTTTTCTGGTTTCCTCTCATTTCTACTAATTTGTGAAGTGCATAAGTCAGTGGAGGTATTATATGATGGTACCCTGAGGATAAACCTGAGAAACATCCAAGTTTAAATACGTTAATTCTGGCACAGAAAAGGCATAGCATTCAACTCAATACACCCGAGAGCAAAATTATTGAGTGGCATAGTATTTTAAATGAGAAATCAAAAAGATTTCTTGTCTCCTAGAAGAGATAGCAATTGGCAAGATTCCTTTTTCATCTTAAGTATACTGTCAATTTTATCACCCTTATGAATTGAGCTGCAAGTCTTAAAACATTAAAAGTTTTCCTAGTCGTGAAGGAAAGAATTTTTTACTTTGATGATTAATTTAAATACTGATCAGTAGGATAAGGATGTTTTTTAACCTAAGACTTTCCAGGAATTCTTTCAGAGATGTTTTATGCATGCATATACATATTTATATAATCTATTCTCTATTGTCATCTATTATATATTATCTATATATTATCTATTATCTATTCTATATATATACATATTTAATATATGTGTGTGTGTGTCATTCTGTGCTTATGCCTGCACAGAAGGGTTTCAGAGTTCAGAAAAAAAAAATCCACTTCTTTATTCTAATCAGGAACAACATGCAGGAAAGGAATTTAAAGGTTCATTGCAATTAACAGGACATGCAGGTGCACCTTATAAGTTACTTTAACATCTCTTCTTGACCTGCTAGAATGTCACTTCTATAATAAATAACACCCTGCAAGACAAGTGTCATATTATGCAAGACACTAAAACAAAATGGTCTGTGTTAGCTGAACCAGTTAATCGAATTAAAAGTTTTAACTCCATGACTGATTACACCTTTTGAACAAACTGATTTCTATCACCATAATTACCTTGGAACAACATACACATGTAATTTCTAGGTGTTTAAATTCATAGTGACAATGAAAAATTAACATTTAGTTGTCACTTAGGGAGTATGGGCTTTCAAATTCAACCCTAAACAAGCTGGAGTAAGGAACATGAGCCCCCAGTCAACTCAGACATGGACAGAGCAAGAGAAAGCAGTTGGGATGTGGCTTGCTGGAGAAGCAGGTGACTGAGGAATAAGATATAATTCCAGCATCTGGCCCTATGGAGCCAAGCAGATCCATCTCCTGCACAGGTCTTCAAGCTGTTATATACTACTGCTGTACTCTTACAAACCAACCTAAGTTCCCAAAAAAGCTTTTAAGCTTTTTGAGCTTTAATCTCTGTTAACAAAAGATTTATTTTATTAACCCCGAAATATAACCCATTCTGACTGATAGAAAATTCTCAAACTACAGCAGAGAAGCACAGAATTTCATATGCAACTTTTTGTCTTCTACAGAACTGCTATTCTTAGGCACATTACTTTGTATTTTCCATAGTAAAACATAGGTTTCTGTTTGTATTTCTAAATTCATAGGGTCTCTTCCTCATCTACTCTGAAAGCACATCTTTTTATAGGAATCTTACATACATTATATTTTTGGAAGCAAATGTATCAATATTGAGTTTTTAATACTAAGTAGTAAGCTAATTATTTTTCCTAATTGCATTTTGTATATATGTTAATTGATAGATTAGGGATTAGTTTTCCTACCATTATTAAACTGAATCAATAACAAATTCTTGTTTGTCCACAAAATACCATGGAAAGATTTAATTTTTTTTTTCAAACTATCATTAATCCTTAGTTATATTTGTTGACTACTACATAGACATTCATGGACTATATCAGTAAGCTTGTATGTTCATGTGCAGTGTCAAGACACAACATAAAATATAAATTGCAGTTCAAGTATTTTCTCCGCAGTCAACAATGTGATAGCAATAGCATAGCAACCTGAAAGAGTTAGTGAAATACATCAGATGTTTAGAGTTTGCAACTGCACACAAGTGATGTCAGATTTATTTGGCAGGTGTCAGATAGAGAAATAAAATATACAATCATAGGACTAGGAGGGATCTGCACTTGTGATTCACGTTCCCATCTGTAAGTCAAATAAAATTTTGGTGCCTTTCACTTTTTAAAATTCAGCTGTAAATTCTGTATTTATTGTGTTTCTAAAATTAGGAATTAATGTGTCTAGTAGCTGCTACTGAGAATATGAGGCCACCAAAATTATAACAAAAATTTAGAGACAATATTTACCAAAAAATTTTGTTTTCATTCTTTCTCTAAAGAAGGAAGGGATAAATATGCTTAATTAGGGTAAGGAACTTTAAATAAGTGAAATTAAAATAGCACATAAACTTTAGAAAATGTATTTAGATGTAAATATTATGACATTTAGTTAACCTGTTTGCAAACACAATACAAATTTATGCCAGTACTTCTTTTCTAGTAATTAATTTTTAGAAATTTGAAATATCAAAAAAAGAAAATTCAGAAAAATTCAATATGTAGCTAATTATGTGCTGTAAAGAAAAAATATATTTATTGACATGACTGTCATAAAATCTCTTCTTCCTAAACCAGTTTTTAAACTGCAACTAGAAGATAATCACAGCCTTCAACATGCTGAGTTTTCAAGTAAAAGAAAACAATAACTTGCAGCTAGTGTGTTATGGAAGAAAAAGACTACCTAAGTAAAGATATGATATAAAGATACTAAAGGTATATTTACACTATAACAATTAATTTTTACTTAGAATAGAAAGCTTGTATTTTTGTATTCAGATAAGTACTTGGATGTCTTCTGGTAAACAGCCTTTGTTCTGTCATTCTTTCCATAATTACTTTAAATTCGCTTGGGTAGAGATCTCAACAAGCAGTCTGCAGGTTCAAACTCATTAAAAGTGTAAATTTATTTGCAGCTAAAATAATGAAAAATTCTTTTCCATCTAACTGAACCCAATTTTAACAAATGTCAGATCGTGATGAATAAAAACCCTGAAACTGATTACTTCTGAAACATTTAAGGGATCTATTTCCTGGGCATCTATTTTCAAAAATTACACAAGAAAGTTTTCGCCAAAGTGAAAAATAAAAATACCAACCAGCATTACTGTTACAAGTCTTTCCAGAGCCTCATTTATGAGTCATCCCCTTCTCAAGCTCCTATGTGAGATGTTGCTTCTCCTCCTATGTACACTCCCTTGGCTATCCCTGCCTGGCCCACATGTTCCAGAAAGAGCAGCACCAAGCTGCAGCCACAGCCCTGGGGCTTGCTGAGCACTGTGGCCCTAATGGCAAACCACCACATCCCTAAATCATCCAAAACTCAGATGTCCCAGTGGCATGTCAGAGCAGACACAGCCTGCTGTGGCCTGATGTGTCTGGGGGGATGAAAAGGCAGAGCAAGCTTCTGTTGGTGCAGTTTAGAACATTCAGTATTCAAAATGATAGCTGGAGTATGAAGAGGGAGAGACAGACACTTTTTATTTCCCCTCTTTTGTCTGGGCTTAGTAGCATCTATTCAAAGGGCCTTTGTGACTTCCCGTGGTCTCCAAAGTCTCCATTTCAGAGTCATGCTGTACTAGAGCACAAACTCCAGCTTTTCCAAAAACATGTCTTTTGTAGCAAAATGTTAACTCAATTAAATTCCCAATTTGCTAACTACCAGTGTATCAGACTTTCAATCAAGTTCCACTTTATTCAACTGCCTGGTCTGTTTCAAAGTTTTCAGTAAGATAAAATGACTAGATGTGCTAAAATTACATTCTCATCTAATTCTTAGTGGGATGGATTAGACTGCAAGATACAGAAACTTTAAACACTGAATTCAAACTTCTACAGCTTTGAAACTCTTAGATAAAGGCAAGTGGAAGATAACATCCTACACAAACATAAGTCAAGCATAACTTCTTGATCTTCAGTACCAAAGAAAGGAGATTCAAAGTCAATTTTAAGTCTGTGCTTTGCCTGGGATCAGCATTTGACCTTTTAAAACTGAAAACCAGCTCCTTTTTACTGAAGAGCAGTATAAGTTCCTCAAATTGTTTTGAGATTTAGTTTGTTTTCTTGTCTGTTTTTAATTAAGTTGACCTTTTGCAGTGCAAATAATTCTTATTCATTAAAACTGCCAGTCCATCATTGAGATAAATATTAGCATCTAGTGGACCTATGATCAGTTTCAGCAATTTATAGAATATCATGGTTTTGATATGGTTTACAGTTCTTATTATTCAGGTAGTATATTATTTATTCCAAATTATTTATGGAAACTGAATTAACATGGTGAAACTTTTTGAATTATATCCTGTTAAAATTTTTCCTTTTCAAGTCAGCTTGAAACTTTGGGGTTTATGGTGGTTACAGGAAATATTTTGAATTTACAGGGTCTTTATCAATGCAGTGATAGTATTGTAAATAAATAGTAGACCATTTAGCCAGACAACCTCAGGAAAACTGACAAAGCAATTTTGTAAAATTTGTCCTCTCCCCTCCAAAATATAATCAATGCATCAGAACATGAAAAATACCCAAGTGTTTCAGAAAACCCCAAAGAGACAGCCATCAGCATGGGGAACAGGAGATGGTGGTTAAGGGGGACACAGAAGACTGGCCATTACTCCATTCACCTCATACTCTCCCAGGATCCATGGACACTAGGTTAAGAATTGTATAGGACTGAGTTGTGATATTTTCCTCCATAACCTTCTGTGGCACCTCTCAGATATTCAGAAACCATAATGTAAATCCATTTTACTATCTCTTACATTTCCAACAAGGAATCTTGCCTTGTAGGTACTGAGGAATTAGGTCAATAACATTTTGTCCTACTTACAGTTTACCCATCACTTCAACTTTGCAAACCTCACTCATAACCCTCCTGAGATTTCTCTCCAGACTGCAGATCCCCACATTCTTAGTCTCCCTTCACAGTGCATCCACTCCAGACTTTGGCTCACTTCATCTGCCTCCCCCCAAGAATACTTTCCGTGTGCCCTTTATATCCTTTGACATGCACAGAGCTCTGCACACTGTGCAGAGTACAGCTTTGTTTGATAGCACCAAAACAGCTTTGGTTTTGTTTATAATACCCTTGCTGATTCAACCTAAAACACTGTGGCTTTTTCTTTTTCTGCCACCCCACTCTGTGCCTATAAACACTTTCAGCATGAAGGTCAAGATCACTTTCTGGAGTTGCAACAAGCCCAGCATCATTTGAGTATGGGATAGTCTGTTTGTCTGAAATATTCCTTGCCTCACATTTGTCTCTGATTGAGATCATCTGCCACTTGTTGCCCATCTGCTCAGTTTCGGAGTTCCCACTATCAACTCAGCCTTTGACTACCTGAGGCATAATGTCATCAGCATTCTTGGAAATGTCACCATACACCTCATGCCTCCAACAAATTTCTCACATTCACGCACCTTCTAAAAATATCTGTATCACTTTCTGTTACTCCTGTAATTGCTTCCCTCCTCCCCTCAGCCCCCACTGATCTTTGAATTCAGTTTGAAAAATACATCTAGAAGGGACTGTCAATGTGCCACATAAAAGTTCAAAACTTCATGTAAAACTGTGCAGGATTATCAAAATCAGTTTCTTTGGGCAAGAAAATAGCAAAAACAGAGCTTACAATATATAAAGTTTCATTGCCAAATAATGCTTAGCAGCATTACACTTGAATTTGAAATCACTAACAGATTTCATTTCTGGAATCCATTCAACTGCTAATTTCTTGCCACTTTATTCTGAGATCTGCTGAGCAAAAAAATGTAATGGGAAACAAAATTTCAGTCGAGCACCACTCTGAGCTACTGAGAATTAACTTTAAAGCAGAGCATAATGTATTAACTACAAAGAATAAAAATTGAAACCTATTAAAATTATTATTATTATAGTCAGTTTTCTTTTCTGGTTTGCAGAAGGTTCTAAATGCTTATATCTATTTTATTTTTCTTTAAAATTATTATATGAAGATGTGTTATACCAGATCTGCTCTCCGTTCAGTATTACCTTCATTCAATATGGTTTTAAAATGTTCCTCCTATTTTCTCATTCTCAAAATTGACTTTAATAACATTATTTAAGTATGAAAACTTAATTTTTAGGAAACATAGACAAAAATAAAAGGACTATTAAAACTTATGTGAGTCACAATATAAGCATTCTGACTTTACAGTGCTTTTTTTTTTCCCAACTGTCCATTAAAGCTGTTTTGAAAAAGAGAAATCAAATATGTCAATTGACCCATATTTTTTGTAATTTGTACTCTACTCATATATTTAAATAAATTTGACATTGTACCAACATATGCATTTTACAATGCCATAACTATATTAGCTCTTTGGAGTGTAAGTAGAGGCCACTTCCTTTAACTTTTGTTTGCCTCATGCTTTGATCTTAAGGATAAGTTAAAGCAATTTGGGTGACATGGGTTTTAAGTCTTAAAAAGAGAGAATCTGACTGTACTCAAAATCAAATTAGGAAAAATAATGAAAAACTAAAAGATGTCAAAGCATAAGAGTTATGCAAATCCCATGTCACCATGGTTATATAAAGACTGTACAGCTGATAAGCCTGTGGTCTTTTCATGCCCAGGTTCATCAATAATTGAGACCTACTTAGAACACACCACTTTTTCCTGGTAACAAGGTTTCTATCGTTTGAAATTCCACTATAGAAGAGTAAAAGGGGAGAGGGAGGGGGGAGGGGGGAGGGGGGAGGGGGGAGGGGGGAGGGGGAGAGGAGAGGAGAGGAGAGGAGAGGAGAGGAGAGGAGAGGAGAGGAGAGAGGAGAGAGGAGAGAGGAGAGAGGAGAGAGGAGAGAGGAGAGAGGAGAGAGGAGAGAGGAGAGAGGAGAGAGGAGAGAGGAGAGAGGAGAGAGGAGAGAGGAGAGAGGAGAGAGGAGAGAGGAGAGAGGAGAGAGGAGAGAGGAGAGAGGAGAGAGAAGAGAGAAGAGAAGAGAGAAAAGAAAAAGAAAAAGAAAAAGAAAAAGAAAAAGAAAAAGAAAAAGAAAAAGAAAAAGAAAAAGAAAAAGAAAAAGAAAAAGAAAAAGAAAAAGAAAAAGAAAAAGAAAAAGAAAAGAAAAGAAACAACATGTGTGGTGGCAGAAGTTAGGATAGCATGTGTTTCCAACATCTGGGAGCAAAAAGCATTCCCTGACTCTGAGACAGCCAAGACTGGGAGGTGAATAGAAGCATCCTGATGCACGAGTCTCCCTAAAGTACACCAGGAACACTTCCATCAGTGTAGCACAACACTATCTGTATTCCTCCTGGTGCAATGCCATTATTCATGCAAAGTTCACTAACTGAGGTCTCTGCAATCATTTCCCTCTAAATTACACAAACTGTCATTCTAGAGGAAAACAAACCAATCGGTCAATGTACTGAACAGAAAGAAAGGAGGAAAACCTGTGCAAGTGTTTATTTAAGAACCTTCATCTAGGGAACATAACTGGATTATTCCCACTTAACAAATCCTAGGCTTCCTTAAAATGCAGAATGTGCCGAGAAATTCCATGTAATATTCTAACACTGCATTGAGCCAAAAGAAGATTCAGTCAGGCATTTCTATTGATATATGAAGGGATGAACAAGGACAATCTTAACCAGAACAGGAATATATTTTATATCCTCGGACAAAGCTCAACCACAAATCTCTTTCTTCTGTGTTGCCAAAGCAGATTACAGGGCTGTTAAAATGATGTGCTATTATTTTTAAGTGTTTGCACTTACATAACAAGTTAATGCTTGGAAACGCATCTGTGTTTCCAATGTACAAAAGAACATCTTTTAATGTGACAAATAAAGGCCAGGGACTCCCTTGTGTAACAAATAGCAGTACCATCAACACCTGGAAATACAGCAGAAATAATTATTTAAGCTTCTGACAGCTGTAGATTATTTGTTGCATCTCCTTCTTTTAACACAGAATCACTTAGGATGGAAAAGACCTTTAGGATCATTGAGTCCAACCATTAACCCAGTGCTCCCATCCCTAAACCATGTCCCTAAGTGACACATGTCTTCTAAATACCACTGGGAAACCTTATAGAACTTTCCAGTACCTAAAGGGGAACTACAGGAAGGCTGAAAAGAGACTTTTCACAGGGGTATGTAGTGATAGGACAAAGGAGAATGGCCTTAAGACAAAAGAGTGTTTAGATTAGATAGTAAGAAGAAATTATTTGCTTCTGTGTTGTGAGGCACCAATACAGGTTGTCCAGAGAGATTGTGGAGTTCAAATCACTGCAAGTTTTCAAAGTCAGGCTGGATGAGGCTCTGAGAAACCTGATCTAGTAGAGGTTTCACTGTCTACGCTTGGGGGGCTGGAGCTCAATGAACTTTAAATTCCCTTCCAACCTCAACCATTCTGTGATTCTATGGTGACTCAATGATTTCCTTGGTCAGCCTGTTCCAACAACTGACAACATGTTCCAAGAGAAACTTTAATCATGATTAGGCTCAGTAATAACCCTCCAGAACACTCCCCTTTTGATGCTAGTAAACATTTTCACAGCTTTTTTTGCCCCAGTGGCTCTGAAAAGAATACTGTAAAGCAGAATGGCATATCCAGTTAGACTTAGCATGCAGGTTAAGAACATGCTCTTTAATAAAACCTTTCTTAACAGCAACTTTTTTTTACATTGGAAATTATCTTTTTAAAGGTATAAAACTATTTTTGTATTATCTGTAACTCAAACAATCTAACTTTCTGTGCCTGCATTAGAAAAATAAATTTATCTAAAAGTGATCATAAATAATATTAAATAGATAAATCTATTTTTTTAAGTCCAGCCTATTAAATGTAGATGTAAATGGCATTGATTTTTATAGATGAAATAGATTAGGATTATCTTTTTAAATTAACCAAGGCATTATTAGTATTACAGAGATGTGCTTTAATGACAATCAAACAGAAAGATTATAAACCAGTTGTAAATTCTGTACTGTTCTACTTAAAATTGAGCAGTTACAGATGCTAGTTTAGTTCTTGTAAACATTAGGAGTTAAAAGATAAAAATATGGAGTTTGGAAGGGAGTGGTGGTCACTGACAGGAGTAAGTAGAAAATAATTAAACAAATTATAGTGTACAAACAATTTCTAGGACACAAAATTCAATTACTGATAATTCCTTTTATATTTGAAAACTCTAGATCTTGAGTGTCCTTTGAAGTTTCAAGCCAGAATCAAATCTAAAACAACTAAAAATAATTTCACAGTATTTTTACTCTCTTTTAACCTACCTCTTTTTTTTCTCTACCAGCTGTCTGCAGATCTCCTTCCACCGGTTATTCAAACTTTCCAGTTGTTCCTTCAGCACCTTGGCATCTGCCTTTGATGACTGCTCAATAATCTCTTCACCAGTTGCATTCAAAGTTTTGACAACAGTTTGCTGCTGCCCAATGCCATCCTGAAGTTCCTGCAAAATACCCAACACATTCACATCTTCATAAGGAAGTTAAGTATAAAAAAATGCTTCATCACATACTGGAAAGATGGAAAGAGGTGAAAGTTTTTGCTCTCCTCTGAATTCCAAATGAAAAATCCGAGATGAGTAGACATAAGAACACCTCATTATTTTGTAGGAAACACCCTTCAGTACATCTCTGAAGCCTTTTATCCCCTCCTGTATTTCTGTCTGCTAGAGAGCATTACAGTAATATTCTGCACATCAATTAATAAGTAACAGTTGTGAACAAATGAACTTCTACACACCCAAAGGTATATATCACATATAAGAGTCTACAAAGCATTGTAAGATTTAAACTACAAGATGTGCAAAATTCCTATTAGCGATAAACTCAAATAAACAATGTCAGGAAAGCAGAGACTGTAAAACTTCTGATTCCGTTAAAGAACACCTTTTTCTCCAATTGTGAGAAGCCAAACACTCATGTGTTTTTTTCATTTGGTTTTGATTGTTTGGTTTTTGGTTTTGCTTTGGGTTTTTTTTTTTTTGAGGGGGGAGGTTGGTTTTGTTGTTGTTGCTGTTATTTTTGAGGTTTGGCTTGGAGTTTGTTGGTTGGTTCAGTTCTTTGTTTTTTGGGGTTTTTTAAGCAGGACTTGGGGGAATTACAGTTCTAAGAAAAGGTATTGCAGTGTTTCTACTTCCACACTGAATTAAAAACTACTGAAAAATAACCAATATGGGCCATTCTTAAGTTTTCCTAAATGCATAGGGATACATTTTTCTCCATCTTTATGATAAAATAATTTTTTTTTTGCAGAAATCCTGCAGCTACTTTATTTCATGATTAAAAACAACAGAATTTTGACTCTGTAGCTTAGATTGTAACACTGTATGCCTGTTGAATCAAGTTCATCTCAATATTTTCATATTTTTAGTCATCAGTAGAGCATGAGTATTTTTCCTTTGAATTCCTCAGAATATATAAACAAAAAAGTGTAAAATAATTTTCAACAGTTTACTGCTAAAATAAGCAGGGACTGAAATAACATCAGCAATCTACACTGTGATATTCATACTTATGACAGATTTTCACAACTTCAGGAAGTGTGTCTGAATCTTATCTCCATACAAAGGCTTTCAAGTAAAATACTGAAGCTAGTTTTTCTGGAGGAAACCAAATACGTGAGTATATCATACTCCAGAACTAAATTTTATGTTTGCTTTCTAAATACATAGCATAAATTGCAGAGTAAGTCAGTAAACCTGTATATTAACATTAATTAAAATTTGTCCATGAAACAGTTTAAATTGGCAGGATACAACTTTCCAGGAATGTAAAAAATGAACATAACTACTCCTTATGCTTTTTTAAATATATATCTTTGGTCATGAGGTTATGATTGAAGTTCACAAACTGAACCACTCTGGAAGTTTACTTGTTCTAACATGATCAAACTCAGTTGCCAGCTACTAATTAATTAAATTGCATTGAGTCAGTTGAATGCTCTGTCTCAGCTTTTGCACAGATTTTGCAGGGACAGCTTGAACACCAACACCAGCAGAGCCTGGGGCACAGGGGTCAATGTCAGCAGGTTGCTGTGGTGTTTGCCCACAGTCCTGGACAAGGGGCTGTACCTGAAGCAGAGGTTTGTACTGTTGAGATTTAGCTTATTTTTATTATCCTTTCTGTTTGGTTTTATCACAATTGCTTTTAGGTTATCACAGGACACACACACCCCATCCCCAAATTATTCCTTGAGATTCCTCTCAGTAAAAACTGTTCTGCTGATATGTTTGGGTTTTTTCCCAAACTATTTTGAAGCCCCACAATTTCAGAGTAAGAAGTAGCTGTGATGAGCATAACATGGCAGTAATCTGCATCCTGTTTTATTATATTTTGATAGGATGAGAAATATTTTTCTGCAGGATGCTTACAAGCTACGTGACAGTCCAGTCACGTTGCTCAGCACCCTGCTGCCCCACAGTGTCCCAGCACACTTTGCTTTGCCTGTGGAATGTGTAAGGTTTTTAAGGTACCTTTGTAGCAGAAACTGCAAGATTTTCTAAGAGCCAGAATAGACACAAAAAAGCCTCTTTGAGATAGAAGATCTTCTTTTCTTTCTGAGATGCACATTAATATGATAATACCTAGCTCAACTTTTGACTATTATTTTCAGATAGATGATTTCACTGTTAGAAAAAAATAGCCCCAATAGCTAGGTTGTTTGTCTAAATGCAAATATTGTCTACTCTTGCAAGTCTGATTTGGTCTTTCCACTATCTATTTCTCTTTTGGTAATGCCCAACTCAAAATAACTACCTAGTTTTTGCACATATTCACTGTATTTCACACACTAGAGCCTTTTCATTGCACAGTAGTACATGGGTAAATCATAACAAAGTATAGTTTGAGAAAAAATATATTAGATTAAGTGGCGTATTTCCAGCAAGGCACTTGAGATCTTGTGATGTTAAGACCCATACCACTTATTGAAAAAACAACTCAGAACAAAGTTGCTACTTGTAGGCAGAGGTCCACTCATTTGGAATAGGAGATCAAAGCAAGAACAGAGATGGGAAATTCTACTTCTGGAACTCTGGAGGTTTTAGAAACAAAATTTGTAGAAATTACTTGTTATCTATGAATCCACTTCTCTAAATGACAGAAACAACAACCAGTCAGTAAAGTACTGTGAAGAGAAATGCTAAGTGAAAGCTCATTCAAGTACTCTGAGCTTATTTCCTGTACTCATAGCATCTTAAATTAGGTTTTCTCTCTCCCCCAGCATACACAAACACCAAAGAGCAACTAGTACATGATTTTCACATTTATTTCAATTGACACAAAGTTAAACAAAGGAATTTTCTCATTTCTCCTCTGCCATATTATGTAATAGGCCTCACTTACAAAGTAAAAAGAAAATAGCTAGCTAAATGGCAGGGGTGGTCTTAGAACTTGAGATCCCTGTTGCTGGAATGGGAACAGGATGTGTAGGAAGGAGAAGTGTGAACTTCCACCAGAACATGAGAGGAGCCTTCTGGCCATCTGCATTTCAGATCACCATAAAGAACTCAATCTGAGATGGTTTTTTTTTTTCAAGTACTCTAAGCATTTAACACTTTTAACATGATTAAACACATGTGCTGATAAAGTTCTCCTGGATTCCAGAGCTCATGTAATTTTTGTTGGTAATGGATACTGCACAAAGCACAACCTCCCATGAAGACACTGACATTTTTTAAAAGGTATTTTTTTATGAAGAGAACAAAATTTTAAGTGTTTTACTCAAAGCCACATTTTCACATGCTCATCCCAGAGTTATTACCACAAAGATGTTTTTCACAACTTTCATTAGTATCTAAGGTTAACAAACTTACTTAAAAATAATTTATTCTTATAGAAAAGCCCCGGAGCAACCTGGAAAACATACCACAAACAAGCTAATTTCTGTCAGAAAAAAATAATGGTCACAAAATGATTTAAGGGGAAAAAAAAATGTATTGCCTCTCCTTCCTGCAGTGTGAGGTACAGATCCAAAAGCACTTAAAGGTACTACGCACCACTTTAAGAAAACTGCAGTCCTAAATTCAACATTTATATTCTAATCTTCAGTCATTTACATAAATTTCTCCTCTGCTTTAAATCACATAAGAGCATAAGGTTGACATAAGAGTGCCTACTCAGATGCAACAATATAAATCAAAGAACCATGGAAACATCTGGTGGAAAACTATCCCCAAAACAATTTGCTAGCATTTGGTTACCAGAATGAATTTACCCATTAAGGGTATGTACCTCTGTTCAATATTCTATTAGAAATAAGGAAGAAATTAATTTTCTAGGCAGTTAAACCCTAGTGATTTAATCTGGAGACACATTACTGGCACTTTGTTAGGATAAAAGCAATCAACAAAGAGTATACGATGCTTCCTAACTGTTTTGTGACAAACAGCTATGAAATGTTTCTTGCTTGGTGTGCATTATGTTGGTTATTGTGTTATTATTATTATGAATTATGGAAATTCAGGACAGTTGATGGAGATGGAAAAGTGAAAAATAGTCGTTTACCATGAAGTTAATAATAATTTAAAGAAAAATGTTTTCTTAACATAAATTATAGGAATTATACTGGCTCAAATATTAATACCAACTCTGTTCAAGAACAGTATTTGAAAGAGTATTTGAAAGAGGTGGCAGTAGGCTCTGGGCAGATTCTCCCTATAAAGCAGACCTGGGTTTATGTTCTCTGTATTACTGATTTGGGTATCAGCTGTGCATGAGAAACCAAAAGAAAATTACTGCAGACCTGTGTGACTGTATTCGCAGGGGTCTTAGCATGAGGGAAGAGACGAGAAAGTTGACTCTATATTCAGAAGGCTTGGTTTATTATTTTATGATATATATTATATTAAAAACTATACTAAATGAATAGAAAACAAGATTTCATCAGAAGGCTCAGCTAAGAATAGAAAAAGAATGGATAACAAAGGTTCAGACTGACCAAAACAGTCTGAGACAGCTGGGCTGTGAATGGCCATTAATTAGAAACAACCACATGAGACCAATCCCAGATCCACCTGTTGCATTCCACAGCAGCAAACAATCATTGTTTGCATTTTGTTCCTAAGGCCTTTCAGCTTCTCAAGAGGAAAAATCCTAAAAAAAGGATTTTTCATAAAATATCATAGCTACAGACCTGTTTTCTGAACATACAATAAATACTGGAAAATTAAAAGGAGATTTCATTCTCACTTAGAAAAAAAATTATAAATAGAATTATTTGTGGCTTAAGCTGCAGTTTATCTAAAAAGCTTATAAAGCATAGAAACATTTTCCTTGATTTGGTATGCAAATTGCTTTGTTGGAGAGCCTTAGGAAATTATTATTCTATCTTGCTTTCTGTATTACTTCTTTTTTTCTACAGTTTGGTGCTGTATAGTTAGGAAGACATGACGGCCAGTATTTCCCTAGATGGATTTTATAGTATCTATGACTGATAGTATAAATAAAGAAAGTTGGGTACAATGCTACTCCACAATTGTATATTTTAACAAAATAAATGGAGATATAAAACTTCTTATACTCTGCCAAAAGCTTCTAAATCAGCAAGAGTTCCAGATTTATTTGAAAGTTTTTATCTCTTCCAGACTTTATCCTTTGACTGTGCTTTTGTCTCCAGAAAGGGAAAAATCTGTCCTTCAGAAGACAAGTCATAGAAGTGCAAACTTCATTATTTTACCTACACAATTTCTTTAGTCTATCCTGCTGGCCTTTAAAAAGCAATAGTCTACTATGGCTTAGTAACTTCACATCCCAGGTTGCTACAATAATTCCAGATTCTTGCTGCTGCTCCCTGCGCTGCTATCAAATATAATTCCAAACCCATCTCCAGTTCACCTCCAGGATGGACCTGCTGCTGGCCAAGGCTCAGCCACCCATGGGAGAACCTCTGGGATAATAGGGTTAAGAAGGAGAAAGAAATCTTGTGTAATTGAAGTGAGAGGGAGGAGTGAGAATATGTGAGAGAAACAGCCCTGCAGACACCAAGGTCAGTGCAGGAGGAGGGGCAGGAGCTGCTGCAGGTGCCAAAGCTGAGGTTCCCCTGCAGCCTGTGGTGCAGACCACGATGAGGCAGCAGTCCCCCTGCAGCCCTTGGAGGATCCACTCCAGAGCAGGGAGATGCCCAAAAAAATAGGCTGGGGGGAAGTCTGTGCTGGAGCAGGGTCCTGGCAGGACCAGTGGCCCCATGGGGACAGGAGCCCATGCTGGAGCAGCCTGGCTGGCAGCACGTGTGTCTCCTTGCTTGGGCCATCTGTTCCTGAGCTGCACACTGAGGGAATGGCCCTGTCCTGGGGCAGGGAAAGGCTGTGAGAAGTCATCCCTCTGGGGAGGAAGGAGCAGCAGAGACAACAGGTGATGCACTAATCAGAGCCTCAATTCCCATCCACTTGTATCACTGGAGATGGAGATTTAGAGAATTCAGGAGTGCAGAAAATCCTAGGAAGCGTGTGGAAGGAAGATGTTTTAAGATTTAGGTTCGCTTCTCATTGCCCTGCTCTGATTTAATTGTAGATAAATACAATAATTTCCTCAAGCTGAGTCTGTTTTGCCTATGATGGCAACTGGTGAGTGATCTCTCCCTGTACTTATCTTGACCCATGAGCCTTTCATGTTATTTCGCCCCCCACCCATCCACCTGAGGAGGGTGGTGACAGAGTAGCTTTGGTAGCCAACTAGTATCCAGCCAGGGTCAGCTCACCACAAAAACACTCTGTGGCTTCAAAACATTGAAAAAATTATACATTACTGTTTCATCTGAGAGCTGACCTTGGCAATTTAATAATCTTAAAAACTACATAGATAAATAGTATTGTCTTCAAATGCTGATAGTTTGCAATCGCACTAAATCCTTGCGGTTTTATAAAGATATGCACCAGATTAATAATAATTAAAAAAAAAAAGAAAATAACTTTCTCATTTTTTTCCAGTGACATGTAATTGTAAAAATGAGCCATATCCCTTTAAATTCATATTTCTTGTCTCTTTCTAATATGACACAAAATTGTGATGAAAGTCATTTGGTATTGAACTGTAAAGTGCATGACCAGAGGTCTATTTTGTGTTTCTAGCCAAAATGACACAGTTGCTTTTTATTAGTATATTAATTCAATTTAATTTTAGAACTGATTTAGAAATACTGCAGGGAAAAAAAGAGATTTTTTTTTTCCTGCAAAAACTCTACTGCTACTGCATGTTAACTATAATGCTGCAGGTTAAACACATAAAATTCAACTCTGAGTCCAAAAACCTACACACTGATTTTGCAGCACACACCACTGAATGCCACTGTAATATATTAATTTCCATACTGATGTAGCATCAAAATGTGAAGACAATACTCAAACAACTTTTTAATTTGCCTCTGCACAGAATACAGTATGGCCTAATTTGAAACCATATTTATCAGCAATATTAGTGAATTTATCTTAATATTACAACCACATTTTTAGCTAAATAAGCAATTTTAATCCAACTCAATGGGAACACAGTCCTTAATTTTTTCTGTCATATTTAAAGCAACTTATTTTTCTTCTTTTAAATTAAAAACAGATAGTTACAACACCTTTATGATTTCACAGATTTTCCTGATTCTTACAGAACTATCCAGACCCTTGCATAACCCAAGTTGTTTCCTATATACCTTCAGTGAATCAAAACCTAGAAAACTTCAATTTGTTTTCCTATGGAATCTATACCTGGAAAGTGTTATCTCTATTCATTAACTCAGCAGCACTGGAATAAACACATGTGCCTCAGCATCCTGTTTTCTTTACAAACATTATATTTAAGCTGTACATATTACCTCTTTCTACTGCAGATATCTCCCCCTTCAAGTATTTGAATAATAGATATTTTCATAGTTGTATAAAATATATTTGTATAACCCTCCCTGTTGGAATTGTCATCCATATCTTTTACACTTTATTTTAAAGCAGATTAAAATGATATAGACATTTTTTCATTCAGAAATTCCTTATGTGTTTGTTCTTCTTCATTAATATTTAAATGCATATTTTTGACAGATACAAGAAACTTTTCTGGATACTTTTTATTCTGTGAAAACTAAAAAATTAGTCACATACCAGACAAAAATAGAAAAACTAATATTATTCTGCCCGTTTGTAAGGAAAGAATGACAAAAATATTTGGACTAGTAGTCAGTGTACACTGACTTGGCTGCAATTATGGAAAGTTATAAAGGAATAAATGTATCCTAAGAAATGTGAAGCCTACAAAAGTGGCTTCCCAGTTGTGGAAAATTACTCTGGTAGGCAAGGGGATGAATCAGTTTAGGCTTGCAACTGCTTCTGTACAGGAGCATCAAGTGCCGAGCCAGTAAAATGGTATTGGGTACCACGGACAGCTCCACTTAACAATTTCCCTGTTATACATCATTGTGTTATGGCCTTGCAATACAGCAACAGGAACAAACCATGGGTATTGGTACAGTGAGATAAGGGAGACAAAACTAAAATATTTCCTGAGATTTCAGCTTGGTTAAACCAGAACAAAATAAACCAAGGCAGCAGAAACACTCAATTTTCAAGAAGAAAAGAAAGAAATCTAATTATAGCAAAAAAATTATTTCCCTGCCCAGTGTTGGAAGGATCATACAGCATACAACTGTCCTGAACTTAAGATAGACCCAAAAAAACCTAGAAAATAATTTACCAGAGGTTTCTAACAGCCAGAATTAATTGTCTACCTGCTGCTTCTCCTCCTCCTGCCTCCATTAAGGCAGCATTTGCCTCAAGCCTCTGAGCAAGACCAACCTGTGGGAGAATGTCAGTGGCAAGGGACAGATGACAAATCTGTAAGCAGCTACCACATCATCCTCATTCTTCCTCTGTTTAGATCTTGCTGGACCTTCCCTTGCCTTTCATATCTCCATCAGCTCTAGATTCCTAAGAGTTGCAGCTTTAGCTCTTTTAGTGCTGAGAAGAGGGTTTCTGTCCCAACTGAGTCATATCCATTTGAGTAGACAGGCTATACTCCCTCCAACTACCACTGGGGTGTTTCTTGATCTTTGCTATGCTTCATTTTCTTCAGTATCTTAGCCTATGAATCCATCTTGTTCCTTCTTCAGAGCATAATTATAGCATTGGGGTCTGATCTTTTATTAATTCAAATGCTTTCCTAAGCATGCCAGTGTTGCTACTCAAGGGATATCTGATTTACATATTCCCATAATTTCATTTCTGATTACTAAATTCATCAGCTTGCTTCAAAGTAGTTCATAGTATAAACATAGTAAGACTTTCAGGAACTGATGTTCATTGCATATTCAACATTTTTCTCAGAACAGCACCACAGTTTCAAAATACAAATCAATATGTTTTCTAATAAAGTTTACTTTCAGTGAAAAACATGCACCCCTTCATCCTAATCTTTTAGGAGAAGAGAAACAGACTGTTTTAAAACATCAAGAGTTAGAAATAAAAATAAACTTTTGTAGGCACTAGGTACTCTCTGCTGGACAACAATTGATTTCAGTTCAGCTCTTCTCACATCTTCAACCAGAGATGATATTGAAATTGAAATAACTGTATCAAATCTGAGAGAAATATGTGCCGAAAACAGAGGAATTCCAGGCTAAGGATGGGGACCCAGGAAACAAGCAATTCAGGAAATGTTACTTCTCTTTCTGGAGATGTGACTATTTCATGGACTTGTTACAAAGAGAAACAAAAATACCTTAAGCCCTGGGGATTTTTTCCCTTACTGAAATATTTAATAGGGGTTATGGGTGGTTTACTGACCCATAGGAATTTAGGAAGCAGAAGTGTGAAGTTATAAGTTTTTTAACATGCTCAGCTTCCCTGAGTGATAAACAATGAGGGGACTTGGTACTACTTGGTACTAGTCTGAACTAGATTCCAGCAAAATGGCTTTGGGGAAAACATCCATTGTACTTCTATCAAGTAACATTGCACACGTGTCAGGACCCACGACATCCCTCTGGCTGTCCTGAGCAGCCAAGGCCCCTGCCAGGGGTCTCAGAGACCCTGGCACAGAGCCCAAAATGCCTGTGGTTTTGATTGTGACCCGTGGAGCAAGTTACCAACCTTAGACGAAGATCTGCAAGCCACGACAAATTAAGTAGAATGATAGTGAATTTATCACGGGGTGAAAAAGTCGATTTTGGGGTTTTTAGAATGGGGATTCAGGGGGGGCAAGATGGAGGGGTCTGGGTGTGTCCTGCCTTTCTCCTTCTTCTTCTTGGCCTCCATCTTCTGCTGTGATGTTGGCACTTTTAGATTGGTTTAGAGTAGAAGTTCACTGTGTAACACAGGTGATAGGTATTGGAAAGTAATCATAAACATTGTATATGTAGTTTTTACTATAAAGACATAACACTGTCCTGGGGGCAGGCAGGGTGCCTTGGACTGTCTTGCTGAGCAGACCTCAGCTGGACAGGAGCAAGAATTTTATAAATAAGATACAATAAACAACCTGGAGACTGAAAAATGAAGAGCCCTGACTCCTTCTTCAAGCTCCAGGCTGGGAGCGGCTCTGACCAGCTAGAGACCTTGACACACACGGAAGAGTCATACTTAAGTAAAAATCACAATCCTTTTTGCTTTCTATGGATAATGTATAATGTCTGCAAACTTCCAAGTTTCTAAAAATAGAGTGGTGATTGTCCTGCTCTACACTGGTGTAGCCCCCACCCTGGGGGCAGTTTTGGGCACCATAATATATAAAATGGACATTAAACTATTAGAGAGCATCCAAAGGAGGGCAATGAGGATGATGAAGGGTCTGGAGGGGAAGCTGTGTGAGGAGGGGCTGGGGTCCCTTGGTCTGTTCAGCCTGGAGGAGACTGAGGGGAGACCTCACTGCAGTCACAGCTTCCTCATGAGGGGAGCAAGAGGGGCAGGCACTGATCTCTGCTCTGTGCTGACAGTGACAGGACACAAGGGAATGGCCTTAAATTGTGCCAGGAGAGGCGTAAGCTGGATATTAGAAAAAGGTTCTTCACTCAGACAGTGGCTGGGCTCTGGCACAGGCTCGCCAGGGCAGTGGTCACAGCACCAAGCCTGACAGAGCTCGAGAAACATTCAGAAAACCCTCCCAAGCACAGGATGTGATTCTTGGGGCTGTCCTGTGCAGGGCCAAGAGTGAGACTACTTTCTACTTCCAACAAAGATTGTTCTATGATTTTATACCTTCAGTATTTAATTGTAAACAATATATAATTAAGTACAGCTTCCCATGTTTAGAGAAGACAAAACAGAATTAACCTACTGCCAGTTACAGCTCACTATTATGACATCCAACTGCTATCCATACGATCATCTGAGAATGAGAAATATCTACCAATGCTATATTAATGCTAAGTTATATTAATTCTGGTATTTTAATAAAGCATGAATGCAGTTTGTTAAAGTGTTATAATAATAGAAAGAAAACTTGATGACTGCATTCTAATTTTTTTTTTTTTGGCAAGGTGCCACACATAGGAAAACCAATATGTTTTACAAAACCACGAGTTCTGTGTGGCAGCAGCTCTCTGGACAGGGAGAGAAAGGCTGTGAGAAGATCAGAGAAAAGAATGAGAAACAATTCTTATCTTTACTTGCTGCACCTGTTGTTGTGAACATGTGGAATGTGTTATGGAGATTTGTTTACCAAAGGGTGGTTTCTTAATTAGCCAATGGTGATGGTGTTTGGATTGGAGGACCAATTAAGTCCAGGTATATGGTAACTGCCTAGAAAAGCAAGGGGTTTCTTAATAATGATATATATATAAAATAAAAAAGAATGATCAGCCTTCTGTGAATCATGGAGTCAATGCTAATCATTACCCATTTCAGGGATGCCCTGCTGCAACAGCTCTGTTTAGGGAATTTTGTGGCATTCCCTTGTTTTTATTCACAAATCTCTACATTTACATTTACCATTGAATTTCTATGATGGGACATAGTTTCAATCAGCATTAAATTTTGCTTTAAATGTTCACCTGATTTCAAATAATTAATTTTTAAATGGCAATATCATCTTAGGTAACTTGAAATATTGTTTCCTATAGTAAAATTACAAAAGAATGGTACATCCCAAGAAAAAACTGGCATGGATAAAAACCTTCAATTCAACCCCTAATAAATTCCAAGTGAAAAGTAAGTTTTGCTACAAAAAAGGAGTCTTCTAGTGCACATCAGTCTCTCCTAAAAAAAGTTTAAAAATGCCCAGTCCACATATATAATTGATTTTGTCTGCTTATACATCTATCTGTATCTATACTAAAAATATTACAATAAGAATAAACAGATGCAAATGTCACCAGAATTGATACCATATTAGACATCTAGTCAATATTTAAACAGAAATAATAAAGTTATTTTCTGTATTGTAGCCTCCCTCACAGCAGGAAAAATGGTTACCATATAGAAAAATTTATTGCGGTTCAGAATAAAAATATTGATTTTTTGCTGAAGAGAAAAGATTGACAGAATTTTTCAATTACTAAAATTCCATTTAAGAAGTTAGATAAAGATAAATATTACCAATAATTTAATAAATAAAAAGGAAATAGGAGAAACAACATAAATCAGGTGGTTTTTGCAACCTTCAAACCTCATTTTGTCCCTTAAAAACGCTAATAGCTCTAACTGCACTTAGAACATTTTGCAAATATTTTGGTCAGAATGAAGTGTTTACAGTTTTCTGCATAATTCTCACCAAGGTATTTCTATAACTGTACATAATTTTGTTTCATGGTAATTTTAACACTCAAAAAAGTATTTTTCTTCAATTCATTGTGATACTGCACACCTAATGCACTTTATAGATTGCATAGGTTATGCAGAAGTCTGGCCATGAAATTCTAACATTAATATAAAAGAGGAAAATATTTGTTTGGCTATAAAATCCCCTTCACTATTCTGTTTTTCTGTAGAATCACTAGAGGCCACAGGACTGAGTATGCACACCTCAGAGGATTCACCCTGATAAACAACTTTTCTGGGCACGGGGACGAAAATCAAATATGGGATTCGGTTTGAATCACAGACTGAAAACAGACACTGAAATCCCATAAGCTCCACTTACACAGGAAAACAGACTGAAAAGTCCTTCCAAGTCCTCCCAGTCCAGCAGTCCCAGAAAAAAAACAGGGAGTGGAGGGCTTGCAGCACAACTCTGATCCTTGCTCTGTGCTCGAGGAAGTCAGAGGCACTTTATGCACAAGGCTTAAATTATTGGAGCCACAGGGAAAAATGGGTTCCTCTAAGGTTCACTGCCACTTCTTTGTGGCTTGTCTGCTCTCTACTTTCCAAGAGAGGCAAGGAAGATTTTTTTTTTTTTAGTAATCACCTACTTTGAGTCTGCCTAGAGTTATAGTCTCAAAAAAACCCATTGCTATGAAGCTACCATCTGAAAATGCTTACACCATCATAGTTATTAAATCTGTGTTTCTCACATGCATGTCCTTGAGCAAAATTGAAGTGTTTTCTTATAACTAATTGCTATATCAGAAAAGAGCAAATAATATCAAAGAGATGTAAATACTATTTCTTTGCATAAAGACAGATAAGAAGCCAGGATAAATAACAGTCTATAAAAGTATTAATGCATTTGTACAAATTAATGAATTTATTAAAATGCATCATCCCAGACAGATGACCAGAAAAAAAAAAAAGGAAACAAAGAGTATAATTAAAAACAAGCTAAATCTGCTGTAATTGCAAAAAACCTACACCAAGATTTTCTTTGTTGCTGTTGTACCAGAACACTTAGGAGTATCCTAAGCACATACTTGTTTCTATGAAAGCCAGCCTTGAAGCATCTCAGGTGTTTCATTTTGCATGATCCATATACACTAAGTCTTGATTACTTCCCAATTAAGGACACTTGTGATTGTCAAACTCCACTTTCCTTATATCTTTCTTATCAACAAAATATAAGCCCCAACAAAATATCAGGAAGAAAGCTGCAGTGAGTTCTACCAAGAGAAGAAATAGCTACCTGGAGATGGAGGTGAAAGGAGTCTGAGCTTACTGAGGTTCTGCACAATTTCTTTTATGTGAAACTGGACATTCACAAGACAGAATTTAAAGTAAAATATTATTTAGTCACACCTTTCAGATGAATGAGATCCCCTCTTTTCCTTATTCTAGGCTCAATGTTTTTCTGAAGGGTATAGAAGTAAAGGATTATGCGAAGTAAAAGCATGACAAAACCTAATTTTTTTTCATGTTTGTTTTTGTTTTTTGGTTTTTTTTGTGGGGATTTTTTGTTTGCTTGGAGGGTTTTTTTTGTTTGTTTGAAATATCCTAATTCCCAACACTAGTCAAAAATAATGCATTAGTCCTTAGAAAATCTGCAAAGACTGAAGTTACATAATTCACTCTTTCAGTAGTGAATCAAGATATCTATTTGTATGGGTAAATAACCACACAGGACTGATGGCAGGAGGATACTTCCCAGAAGTGTTGTCAGGGATAACATGCGAAACACAATGAGATTTTAAATGAGAACACAGCTTTTGTAAATAATGTACACTCTTCAAGACACCCTAGAGACACTAGACAACAAAATTCCCTCAGACAGAGATCGTGTTTAAAATACTATTTTTCCTCAGTGTTCCCAAGTTCCATTAGAAACTTATATCAGACAAAAAGAAAGGGTTTCAAGTGAAGTGGTTTGAACCCTAAGAGGAAGGAATAAGAAACAGATCTATAAATCTAAAACAGAAAGCTATCCCAAAACTAGAACAGTGTTGCTGACTTTTCTTATTTGAAATGATGATAAATCATTTATACAATTTTTTTAAGAGCAAAAGGGAACTTTTGCTCACAGAAATGCACATTCTGTTGTAACTTCTCCACTTACAGGTCCTGGAAAGCGAGGATAAAAAAATACTCCTCTCAACCTCTCCTTTAATCACTGTAAACTGTAGTGAAATTCACAGTTAAGTCTAACCAAAATAGATGAGCTGTTTTTTCTGTTTAAATAAGTGTCAAGTTTTGAAGCATTTGGATAATTCTGAATCAGTAAGAGCTTATTTGCTAGTGGAAGAAGATGAGTTATCTTTACTTTAGCTGAAAATGGAGAACATACATTAAATTATAAAATTGTACCCCTATCTCTTCAGTCTTCAAATATTATCCTCTCTTTTACACCTCATTTTCACTGTCATACCTTTATTTTGTCTGTCAGGCAGCATAGAACAATCTTGCCAAGGGAAGTGAGAACAATATAATCACAAGACATAAAAGAATTCTACTATGGTCAAACCCTTTCTACTTACTTTCTTGTTCCTTATCCTTGCAAAGATTTGAGATGTCTCTTTTTGTCAGGACTTCAGCTAAGCTAAAAATAGCATGTAAATAAATCAGGCTTTAAAGACAAACTGTTATTTCCATTGATCTCAGAGAAAATTCTAGGAATAGCAGGGAACAAAAAAATTGGGACACAGGTGAAAAGCAAGCGTCTTTCACACTCATGACTCACTTTGCTAACACGTACTCTGTCCTGTTGGGCTCTCTGGGAAAGATGGTTAAGAGTATTTGTGCTGCCCTCTCATTTGCATTACTTAGTTTGTACCAAATGTGTCAATGTGCTGCAAAGAATAGTATATAGTCCTGGAATCTAAACTACATTTTGCAGAAATTACGCCGTGGTAATCTAGAAGCACATGCACTGTCTTTAAAACAAGACAAAAAAACCTAAACACAACAGGCACCAGAATTGCCTTAAAGTCACTGCTATGTTATTTCTTCACTGAAGACCTAGGAGAAGCTTTACAGATGTGTGGAGCCTTGCCATTCTGAGGAGGCTGTAACTGGGGTTGACCAAGGGAAGAGAGTTCATGGGAAGCTGCACAGATGTTCGTTCATGCATATTTAAGAAAACAGAATAGCAAACTTAGGACCTTTTCTCTGCTTGTTTTTATTTACTCTGACCTGTTTTCAAAAGGTCTTTTCCAACATTACCTATATTTTCAAATTTCCCTACTGATAAAAATAACTAAAAAGTACATTTATATGACTTTAATCAAAATTCTACTCATGCATGCAGCGCATAAGGTAGTTTATACTGTGTAGCAAGACGTATATATCATAACTGTGTGTTTGTATTTAGATACAGAATAACTGTAAAGTGTTACCATTATTCATATTTTTTCCTGATGTTTTTAAATGTATGTTCCTCTAAAATCAGGGCATCTCAGAATTGTCTTCTTGAACTGAGGTAATGAAA
The DNA here is from genome assembly GCF_963513975.1 of Fringilla coelebs. Classification (NCBI taxonomy): domain Eukaryota; kingdom Metazoa; phylum Chordata; class Aves; order Passeriformes; family Fringillidae; genus Fringilla; species Fringilla coelebs. Next base: position 11,183,896 of record NC_140029.1, on the reverse strand, counting down.
ACTGTAAAAGAGTCTGTATTACTGGCATTTTCTTGTTTCCTTTATCTCAATTTTAACCTCTGAAATCTGCAATGAAAATGTCCCTTGTCCTATTACTTATGTTTTGATACATATTGTGAGCCACATTTCTTAAGAAAAAGCAATGTACATAATTTTTAAATCTTTATTTTTTATCCTGGGGACCTTTTTTTATCGTTCTGTGGGATGCATCAGATTGTTTTTTCTTTATGACTAGGGTGTCTCTGAGCCATTCCCATTCATTTTCCTAGTCCTCACAAGATAGCCAGCATAAAGCTATTTTCTGTAAAGCAGCCTAGATGTTGAGTATAAAACATAATTTCAACAAACAGCATTGGCTAGCATTAGTTTTCCTAAAAGCATGATGTCTTAGTAGGCACCTATAAATGTGCTCACAGGTGTCCTTGATTGCACTAACATTTTCAGTACAAGAAACAGCCCCAAAGACTACCAGATATGACAGAAGTGTTTCAAAAATAAGGACTAAGATTTGGGGTGCAGTGTATTACCCCAATATTCTGTCCCACAATAGTTCTGACTGACCAGCAGGCCTGTCCTAATTATCTTTTTCTCCTCTCCTATCCCAACACAAAATTTCTCCCCCCAAATACCTTTAACTAAACAAGAGATCTACATCACAACCATAATTGAGATTGAAGAGGGGATGAATTGAATCAAAATAAGCTTCTATCAAATCAACTTCTGTCAATCATCCACTAGTTTTTCTTGTCTTTACACTTACTACTGAAATAAATCTATGTGAAAACAGAGTCCCTTGACAAACTAGGGGTAGTGAGGAGAAGCTGCAGTGGTCCATGTAGGCAGTATGACACACTGCTTTGCACCACTGCTGATCCATTATGCTCAACATGAAAAACCAATTTAAGTAATGGGGTAGTTATGGTTTGGAAGTCCCAGGAGCTAGAGGGGATGACACTCTGGTGACAGCTAGAACACATAAGAATAGCAGGAGGGGGGAGAAATTATTATTATTATTGTTGTTGTTGTTGTTGGGTTTTGGAACACGGCTTTTTCAGAAGGCACCTGATTTTAAAAAATTAAAAGGTTATTTACTAAACTTGGTTGGGAGGACTTCCTTACACTAAGTGCAATCCATATTAAACAAAAACTTGGTTAAAACCTCTCCAGACGAATCTACCAAGCAGTTGTAAAATCAGTCACAGCATAATATAGGCACAGACAAACTAGCTGCAAGTGGACTCTTATGTTAAGATTCAGAAAGAATTTGTTCTGTTTTTAGATAAAAAAGGAAGGAAGTAAAGATAAAATGTTTTCCCGTATCTGTGCTATCCCTGCCTTCTAAGATGAGCACACCTGGAAAATTTTCAGCCCAGTTTTTATTTTTATGTGCTTATGCAGGAGAGATACAGCATCATATTTCCTCATTAAAAATAAAATGTTTACATGAGGTTTTGGAGTAAAAATCCACCCAATTAATCATAATTTCAAAAAACCTTGACAGTATTGCAAACCTGATACATTGTAAAGTCTCACATCCAATGGGCAAATGAGGTTTTGATAAGAACAGAAGCCTTGGGTTTTTGTTGTAAAGGGAGCTGTAGCTGAAAGCCTACATGATTAATGTAGTACCATAGACTTTGCATAAAAACAAGATATATTACTGTTTGGGGATCAAGCTAACTTTTAAAGAGTGGCTTCTTAAGGAAATTTGACTGTCAAGATAAAATTGGATAATTGTTTTAAATTTCAATTTGTCTGTAATGTGGTTTTGGGAAGAGATACTACATAATTCTGATGCATCGAAATTCAATTCTTTGTCACATTCAGGCTTACCACATAAGCATTCACCAGTTCCTACAATAAGAAAACCCCAAATCTTTAATCATTGCAAAAAACACAGTACCTTGACTTTGTATCTAAAAGTTAAATTGAGTGACATTTTAAAAATTAAATTACTTCTTCCTCATTTCCATAATATCCTTTAAAATGCCTTGCCTAGGCTGGAGTATACGTTCAATTTCTTTATCTTTCTTGATGACCCCTCATGCCTGCAAGTCAGCTCATTTTTCTCTGGTGAAGACTGCACCCTACCAGTGCACGCTCTAAAATTTCCATTAAAATCTAGGGCATCATCACTCATTCTTATCTGCAGCAGGCTGCGAGAGCAGCAACTGCAGGAGAACTGGTCTCAAAGGACAATACAGTTATACACATCCCCATCCAGAAGGGAAGAGAATTCTACCTGCATAATGCCTTACCACATCCTGTACACTGGGAATCTTAAAATCACCAGGAGTGGTGTAGAATGTTGTTATAAATTCTCATGCAACGGCAAGTCTTACTTAAACAGCAATTTACCAGTAGGCAATTAGCCTCTCAGAGAACATTTTTATTACATTCACGTCACAATGAAACGATCTGTCTCATCAGCTATTGAATATTTGCTGGTTAAAGCATTATTATTCTAAATTAGCATATAACAAGTACCTGAGGGTATTTAAACTTGTCTATGTGTTTAACCTTCTGGTTTCTAAATCCCTCTTCTTCAAGCAGATTCTTAAACAGTTCTCATACCCAAAGTACATGAACACCTTTCCAAAGTGTTTTGATAGCCGTGCTCATTCCTCCTTCCGTACCTTTTTGACTTTGCAGGGAGAACTCATATATATAATTTTTTATACCTGTATGAGCACACATTCTGTAACACTGCACATGAACCACAATCTTGCCATGCTATTTTGCTGGATCACAGGTCTCACATAACTCTCCTGTTCACTCCTCATTCTACAGCATGATGACCTTTCTTGTATCCTGAGCCCAAACCATTGCATGCCTTGAAGTCAGATATCAATAATTTGATTTTGCATTCCATGGATATCCTGTGTGTACTTGTGTACAGAATGGAAGGTGGGCTGCAGTGCTCTGTGAACTGGCCATCACCCCTGTTGGCTATCACCTCTGGGGCTCAGCAGACAACTTTGACATTGTCCAGGCAAAAGAAGAATACAGATCCTCTAACTACAGTCATGTTAGGATCAGACAGTCGTGCAGCAAAATGCAGCTGAGAGGATTTGCCACTGGCAACTACTGTCACAAAAGACCTCAGCATCTGTGGAAACCTGACCACATTGCTGGCTGGACTAATCTGCTCTGGTCATTGGGGTTTTTTCAAGTGTTTGTGGCCATAACCTTTTCCAGTAGATGCTACAGCATTCTCTTCAGTAGATACTGACACATTAATTTTTCTGTTGTTCCACACAAGCAGTTTACACTCTTTTTGTACTCACAGGCTTTTGTCCCAGGATCATACAAACACACCAATGCTCTTGTTGCTGTATGACACAAAATATATTCCAGCTAGGTGCCTGTTTCTTGCAGTGGATGAATGTATGCATTGACCAAATAATCCATTAATGACTCCTGATTTAAATAACTCAGCAGAGAAAATTTATCTTATTTTAATTTTTTGGTATCCTTTGGTCAGAAATACCTGCAACAGCATTTAGCAAAGGAAGTAATAAGTCATGGTCAGCTCTGTTATGTATTCAGAAAGACAGATGGATAGAAGAGCTGATGCTTGTCCATTATGTACTAATTTCAAAATACAGCTAATACTGATTAGAGTCAATGTCTGTCCTGAATCTAGACATACTAGATTTGTAAATGGCCAGACAATCTTGTGTTAATTTGGACCCTTCACAATGGATTATAGGCTGGACATAAGCAAGGCAGTGTTATAAGTGATGAATAAATGATGAATTGAAAACAAAGCTTTCATTGACTTGCAGAAAAAATACCACACAGAGAAAATGTATTTTCACACTAAGTCTTAACAAGGCTTTTAAAGAGAAGAAATGTCATTGAGCTTAGAATCTTCAATGATTCCAGGACAACATATTAACTTTCTGATGCAGGTAAGGAAAGAATTAAGTTCTCTAATGACTGAAACACAGCATAGACAGAATCCTGGCAAAATGAATCCAGTTTTACTAGGATTGTGCCTGAAGCATGGCTTTCTCCTTTGGGCAGCAGGAGAAAACTGGTGGTGATGCTCTCACCAATTTTCATCAGACTTCCCACACCATGTCATTCCCTACTGGTACCACAATACAGATGCCTTATGAAACATGTATGAGTCAACCATTATCTATATGGCAACAAGATAATAATTGGCTTAATATTTTAGTATACAGGTTACATGTGAAGTAAATAAATTTACAAAATGAAATGTACAACAGCAAGTTTACATGGTTTCAACTGCAATCAAGAGAATAGTTTGAAAATATCAAACTTTTTCTTGGAGCTGATTTCAAAAGTTATCACTGAGGAGGATAAAAAGTACACTGATTTTTATTTTGAGAAACTAACCCCATTAGTAAAATTTCAGCCCCATCCCCTTCTCTTTCTGCATGGGAGGAGGATGACATATACTCAAAAGAAAATGATTGGGGTTTAAAAAACCTAGAAATACTTGGTTGCAGAAATTTAGCGAATACATATACCATCATGTAACCAAAAGAGGCATAAAGAAACAAATCATCTTTAAATGGCATCCATAAGATATTTGTCCTTTGATTTATTCTGATATTGTAGGCTGATACAGTACTAGTTTTAGTCAGTATAATTATACCCAAGAGCAACAGATTCACTGCATAAAAATGTCCTGTCCCAAAATAGTTTCATATGTTTTTTACGCTACATTTTTGTATGCCTTATTTAGCCATAATTCTACATCTGAATCCTACAGCTGGACAATCAAGTAACATAAACAAAGCATATATTTTTAGGAGGACAATACAAGTAATTGACAAAATTGACATATCCATTCATCTTTTTCAGAACTATGATAAACATCCCGTTGACTACCTCGGAAATGCTATGAGAGCAGGAGAGGGCTGTACTATTGGCTGTACTATTTTGAACCTCTAGATGAATACAAAAGTAAGAAGAAAGAAAGAGAATTAACTCAATTGCTGTTGCTAAGAAAGCTTATGCCTTTATGATAGATTTAAAAAGCCAGGAGTATTAACAAGCCTAATGAAATGGCACTTTAATGCTTAAAAATTAAATATAGCCTCTAAATTCACACAAATTATCAATACAATTATTCACACTACTATCAATAACTGCTCTTGGTTCACTGTGTGTCTCCTCTCTGGAACGTGTGTGTGGCTTATTTGAATGACTTGCGACTTGAAATATGTTTTCCAGCATCTGCTGAGAAGCAAACATGTTTTTCATGTGTGCTGATTATTATACAAATACTAAAATATTATTGCTATTTAGCTAGTTAGAGAGGTGTACATTCTGAAATAGCACAAGTTACATTGTCCATATTAAACTTTATAGATTTAAAGCATCATGTGACAGCAGGACCCTTGAATTGGGGAAAGAAGTGGCTGAATTTAATTTAAAATCTCAGTAGGCAGAATCCAGTCCTTTGCACAGATTTAAATATGTTTTAGATTGGAGACTTAACACTCTTTTGCAACCATAGACCCATCATGATGTTGCTGCTACCTATTCCAGTTACTACCCAGAATTAATTGGATTGGAATAATTTTAACAATTCCACATGGCATTTCTAATCCCTGGTGAAATCTAAATGTTAATTAATTTAAAAGAAATTAAGTAGTCCTCTCAAATTTTCAAACTTCTACAAAGTACTGTGTGAACTGAAGTAATTCACTTTAAGTAACTAATCTTCCATTCTTACCTCATCTACATAACACTAAAGCATTTTTAAGACCCTTTGGTGATGAATCAAGAATAGTTTACAAAACTATGCTAGCACAGGACCTTGTTTTTTAGTTTTTTAGGCCCAGAACAAACAGGTCTTCTTGTTCTCAAAAGGCTGTGCACCTTAACTTAAACTGCCTTACAAATGACTCTGATTTTAATGCAAAATATCTTCCCTGGGACAGAGGCAAAAGGAGTCCACCAGTGACAAGTCTGACTGGCACATCTGAGACCCACCCAGCCCTAGGAGGGATGCAGAATCCACATGCAAATCCTTACAAAACTTCTCTTCCTCTGTGGCTCTTCCCTGATACTTAGTGAGAGGAAGCTCAGTGAGACAAGAAAAAGCCCTGTGTTAATCAGCTCAGCTGGAGCACCTCAGCCAGAATGGTTGGGCACTAGCTAAGAAAAACTCTGAAGTCCATGACAGCACTGCCATCCTCTCCATCAATTTCTCAATAGCACCATAAACATCTATCCATCAGAAGATGGTATTTTCCCTTCCACTGTAACAATCAGATACAGAAATACTTATGGTTTAATTTACAAATAATAAGAACCTTATCTATGATTTCAAAAATTTCAAGAATGTGTTCTGCATGAGCTTTTGCTTCACTTAATGATTACCAATTCTTTATGTCCATATCAGATATTACCATGATTCAGGCAGAAATTTGACATGTCTAAAGTAGTTTTAAACATCAGATTTGAACTTTATTCTCAAATAACTATCACTGTACTTTTGAGATGTAAATTTAGCAAAAATGAACACAATCCAAATTGTGTAACTTGGCACTTTGAGGCTATCACACAAAATTTATTTGGAAATAGATTTTGAAGCTGATTTAATTTAATCCAAGGGCCAGAGTGACTACAGTGAAAGTCCAAAATAACTATAACATGTTTGAAAATAAAATTAGATGATTAACCTACATTTTTCTTTATTTTTTTCCTCTAAATTTGAGAGCGGTTCTATAATTCATGGTTTTGTAGATGAGCACTAAAAATTTTTTCCCTATATTTCATTGAAAGCAACAGATGAAATAAACTTTACCTTTGTAAACAGAGACTTTTGCAGACACTGAAGTCCATGAAGAATACAATCCCTCCATTTAACTTCTTAACAAATGCTCATATTTAAGATATTTATTAGGAATAAAGACCCTAAATTAAAAGAAACCACCAAACTATCTTTTAGGAAAGTTTGAACTGGAACAGCTAGGGTTTTGAACAAAGAAAAAATAATTAGTCTTTACTAATGTTACACTAATGTCAAAACTTGAGTAATATACTTTATTAGTAAAGAACAGCATCTGGAAAAGCTAAGTCCATATTAAAGATTTGGGAATGGTTGGATGATTAAAAGACTAGCAAATATTGAAGAAAATATTCATTTCTCCATTATTCATTATTATTGAGTTTGTTTCCTTTAATTTTCCTCTTTTTAGTCCCCTGCTAGAACTCATTTAAGAGGGAAATGTTTTGGTACTTTTTGGAAGAAATGGAGATGGTGTAAAGGAATAAACTAGCCCTCAGGGAAGGAGAATGGAGAAAGTGAGCTTCATTCAGCTGCTTTAATGTCTGCATTAACAGACAATAAAAAGACCTTTTAAAAAAATGCAGTGAATTTAGATCTTAGTGGATGGAATTACAATGAACTTAATGGTTCTCCACCTGAACACCTGAGCTAATCTTTCTCCTTAAAATGAGAATCCATCCCTGCTTTTCTTATCACTGTTTCCACAACCACATTAGTTCAGACTGTAAAACATATCTTTCCAAAGTAATCATCATGACATACAACAGTGTATATCTGTGGGTCTGTGTCAATTTTAATAGTTTCTTCCCTTTTTATTTTTTACATGATCTTGTCTATGAGTATTCAGTTGTTCAATCTTAAATCCCCATTTCAATTATGATTCTAAGGCATTGTACACAATTTGGTCTGTTTTTTTTTTTTAAAGCCAGTGCAACGGAATCTTACAGAATAGTTACAGAATGAATAGAGGCACAGGTAGGTGATGCTACAGCAGACAGCCTATAGCAGGACTTGAAACATTTCTATGTGTTTTGAGGTTATCTGTGACCTTATCAAGTTTTTCTTTTCTTCTCCAAATTTATCTTGACTAAAAACAGTAAATTTCACCAATTAAGGCAGATTTTCCTTTTTATAAAACATAACATGATAAAACAGCAGGGAAGTTCATGCCTTAAATTGTTCCTGCGCAAAAGAATTAAGCCCAAGGTCTATTATGAAGTGTAGGTACCTAATACCATTCAAAAATCAGTGAAAGAGGAGCAAAGCAAACTGCCAGACCTATTGTGTACAGACCTATTGCTTTCACTGAACACTATGGTAGGCAGTTGCTGAGAGTTTACATTGGTGATCTGACTTTAGAAATAAATGGCTCCATTTCAGTGGTTACCCTGAATCCTTGATTCAAGACATCCATTAGATGAAGTTTCAGAAAACAAGTGTACTGAAATGAAAGTGTGAATTCCTGGATTCAGAGCTGGAGGACATCCACTTATGTTCCCTCCCTGGCAGAAGGGGATAATAGCACAGGATAACACATCCTTGCTGACAGGAAAAACTGACAGCACAATTTTCCAACAACAACAACAAGAACAGAAAATAAGAAACTTTTCTTCTTCAGCTGAGGTCACATAAACCATTCAGTTTCTTTTCTGCCTCCCTTCTCAGCAGAAAAGGACAAACAAAGCAGGGTTAAACCTTGCTGAGGCCAAATGGACACTGAGGGTTTTCTGCAGGGGAAAGCAAACACAGTGTTCTCCTGGGGCCACCAGACAATGAACAATCTCAATTCCTTCCCACCATAGAAGCAAACAAGGAACAAGCCAACCCAAAACTCAACATCAGCCATGGTATCTTAACACTGAAAAGCCACAAATTTCACACTCCTCAGAAAGGAAATATTTTCTCACAGCAAGAAGCTATGGGACCAAGAATCCACTGAGACAATTCAGCAGGAAATACTAATGATTATTTCAGCATTCTTTGAAAAACAGTTGATTGCAACATTCTGAAACAGTTTCTGTGGTGAAATCTCACATGTATCTCCCCCCAAAAACTGTGACATCAAGCAGTTGATGTGGATGAATCAGTAGAATCTGAAAAGGAATTTCGTACATATCCACTCTTCTACCACAATACCAGGGAGTCCTCACTCATGCTCTTGTAAAATGATTTATTTTCTTATGCCACTAGAAACTACTTGAGAATTCTCCTAGAAACATAAATTTATAAATCCTTTGAAGAAGAGTAAATCAAACTCAATTGCTTATTCTCATGTTGTCATAAAGAATAACTTCAAAAATAATACAATATTTTAAGCTGCTTCTAAAACCATTTTATATCAGCACATAGCTTAATTATTACAAACTAGCAAAGTAGAAAATGTTTTTCAAGAAAAACTAAATGTAGACTTGGTGATAAAATAGGCAAAACCAGAATGTAATTTAAACTGTAGTTTAAAATCAGATAACAAATATAGAAATTAAAATTAATGAATTCCCACATTAGCTGTTCAAGAGGATTGTGGCTGTACCCTTTATGGTGCTCAAGAAAGGTGTGATCATGAGACTTTCTCAATAGAGGAAATGGATGGAACTGAGCTACTTAATCAGATGAATGCATTTGAAACAGAATGTGAAACTGTTTGAACTTTAAGGGTTTACAGTGATCACAGGTCAAGAGTTACAGGCACTAAAACTCTGCATAAAAATAGTGCTGACTAGAGAAGGACAAGATGGGGAAGAAACACAGCATACTCAAATCACAAAAGCAAGGCCAAGAAGCACCTACTTGTTTCAGCAGACCGTTTCTTAATTAATTACTCTGCTAAAAAACCACCACACTCCATTAGTCTAAATCAAAGTATACTTCAAAAGCTGTAGCTAGAGACAGTTTTTAATAACCAGGGGAAAAAAAAATCTTGTGACAAATTAACTACTTAACTGGAATTTGGAGAACATAAGTTCCCAAACAAGCAGTTATACAAAAGTCTGAATTTATGGAAAAACTGAAATATTGCCCATGTTATCAAAAACTAAACCACACCTTTTGACCTCTAATCTGGCTGAACTAAATCAGACTTGAAAAGGGTATTTCAGTTATTTAAATGCCACTTTATTATTCACCCTTTTTTTTCATTTGTTTTAAGCAAACCTATTTCCTCTGACCTCTCAGCTAAAACTTACTGTAAAAACAACAGGGATAACTACCAGCCTAAGCTACCTTTATCCTCCCATAAGGCAAAATTGCTCTGTATTTCTACAACATTTGCCAAACAAAAAGATACTTTAAGCATAATCTGTAGTGGGAAATATTCCACGAGAATAGTGAATTTATGTATTGTATTTTATTGCATATTTAATTTTGAATTTTAATGCAACAGAAGATTAATAAGTAAAACATTAACATTGTCCTCCAGTCTTTTCCATCACTCTGAAACAAAATGGTGTTAAATTAACATGGTCTTGTACTTTGCTTTTTATGAAATTTTATTACTCAAAGATAAAACCATTTTCACAAGCAGCTGTGCTACTCAGCTTGCTAGATAACTGGGTTTAGCTTTGCCACTTTCCCTCAGCCTGTAGCACATGTGCTTTAGAGACAGAAAGTGAGATCCAAGGACAGGGACAAGATGAGGAAGCTTTTAACTACGAAGCACAAAATATGAGAACAAATGCAAGGAAAAAAAGTACATATGTTGTCAAGATCCAGCAAACAGTTGTGTCAAACAGCATGTGAAAAACTGGCTTGGTTAGAATAGGAAAAGACACTGCCTGCAAGCAGCAGCACTGCAGTTTGCACCTGATTGTTCCCCCTTGTTCCAGGTAACTGTCAAATCAGGAATCCATCTCACTTAGAAACCATAAACTTAGAGCATCTCAAGGCAACACAAAACATTTCAGAAATTGTTTTGAAAACACAGTAACATAACAGTAGCAAATTTTCGGGTTTATTGACAAATCCTCCTACTTAAAACACATTAAAGTACCTGGAGTCAAAACTTGAAATAGCTCACCACTGGCTTTCTTCAGCAGAGTTGTGCATCTTCCAAGACCAATTAATTCCTGAGACAATGTATTTCCTACTAATTATACCAGCATCAGTCAAGCTTCTTTTATTCTGAACTCAGCAGTGACTAAACGTGTTTAGAGAGCAAAATGATGGCTTTTCAAATATGTTAGACAAATGTCAGCCCATTAACCTGTGAGTTAGATACCATGGATTTGGAAACTGCAGTTTAAGAAGACCAGTAGCCTTTTCTTAGGACTTTCAAGCACATCCAACTGCTGTTACCATCTTTAAATGAATGTCATCCAGATATTAGATCAGATATTATTTTTATATAGGCTATATGCAGGATTTAAAGCGGTGTAAAATTGCATTATTGGCCAGAATAAGATGCCAAAATTCCAGTTAGTAACTTGAAAGAGATATAAATATTTAAATAAGACCATTTCCATTTCTATAAGATTTCAACTTTTACTCTATATCTTTTTATACTCAACTCCTAAGTACTTTTAGTCTAATTTTATAAATAATGAAAGTATATGATAGAAATCTGCCTGCTGTTAGTGTATGTTTATCCATGCAGTTGCAAAGCATATAGTTTGAGACCTAGTTATTTGTAGGATTCTTGAACAAATCAGAGGAAATAATCTAAAAGTAAACAAAGAAAACAAAACACAATGCCAACAAAATACTTTTGATGAGAGAGACTATTTTAAAGAATCAGGTTCATGAAAAAAAACTACACTTTTGGGTAACAGACCTATACATTTTAGAAGAGGTATTCATTTAGTATACCAAGATCCAATGTATTAAGGCTTTCTCCCCCAAATGTTTGATCCCATGATTCTTGAAAAAAGAGCTCTTTGGTCAAAAAACTAAGATTCTATTCAATTCAGTGGTCTTTAGGTAGGTGGGTTTGCCTGCTCATAAGAAGTTCCCTGCAGATGTTTGACACTCCCCCTTTTCTGTAGTGTAGCTAAAACAAACATTTAAAAATAACTGAAAAAAACATATTTTACAAATTAAATAAATATAGATTTGCATAAATATATGCAAAATTACTGCTATATGTTTATAGTAAAAAATACTGATTCATCTTAGCCATCTGTGTCCCCCACCCCAAATACATAGAATGGCAAAATTTGCTGAGTTGCAAAGCATCTATCAAGAATACTGAGTCAGACTCCCAGATCCGAGCAGAATACCCCAAGAGTCATATCATGTGCCCAAGAGCATTGTCCTTCTTAAGATCTATCAGGCTTGGTACTCTGACTATTTCCCTGAGGATCCTGGTTCAATGCCCAACCACCCTATGGGTGAAGAAAATTTTCCTTATATCTAGCTTAAATCTCCCCTCGCTCAGCTTCATGCTATTGATTTGAATCCCATCAAGGGTCATGACAGTGAAGAGATCAGTGCTTGACCCTTCACTTTCCCCTGTTAGGATTTTGAAGATCTGCCACTGTCACCACAGAGCAGAGATCAATGCCTGCCCCTCCTCTTCCTCTCATGAAGTTGTAGCAGCAGTGAGGTCTCCCTCACAGTGAGCTGCTCCTCACACAGTTTCCCCTCAAGGACCTTCTCCATCCTTATAGCCTCTTCCAGAAGCTCCCTAATAGTTTAATGTCTATTTTATATCATGGTGCCCAAAATTACCCCCAGCACTCAAGGTGAGCCCCCCCAGTGCAGAGCAGAGCAGGACAATCCCCTCCTTGCCCAGCTGGCCATGCTGTCTCTGATGTCCCCCGGACAGGGATGTCCCTCCTGGCTGCCAGGGCACTGCTGGCTCACATCCAACTTTCCATCAGCCAGGACCTCCAGGTCCCTTTCCATGGCATTGCTCTCCAGCCTCTCGTTCCTTAGTCTATATTCACAATCATGGTTGCCTCTAGGTAAGATAGAGACCTTCTGGAAAGTTTCCTATTGTTGTGCAGGCAAAAGACAATCTACTTAAGTTCTTCTCTACACAACGGAATTGCAACACCGTAGGAAAAAAAAAATAGTTTTAGAAAGTGATTTAGCTAAATCAAGGCAAGTTCCTCTATGGATAATGATGCCTTCTGTTTACTTTTTCTAAATTGTTATAAGACACTCTTCTCCAAACTAAGACTGTCTACACAGGAGGGCTGATCAAATTTATCTAAGTTCATTCAATTTTCTTGCGTACACAGATTTAATGGACTCCATTGTCACTGGTAATGTAATGAGGGAAGAGCAACACTAAAGAAAAAGAACGTGCTCTACAAACTAGCAATTAAATGTCAATATTATTCTCCTGGCTGGCAATAACCATGTTTTCATAACTAGACAACTATGGACACATTTAAATTAAAGGTCATGTTAAAATGCTTCTAAATGCAAAGACATTGCAATTGCAAGAAATATTGCTGGTACCTGGATATTCTGGGGAGGCAAACACCTCAGGGATGTGCAGCAAACTTGACTAGTGTAAAATGTCAAGAGAGGGATTGCATAGAAACAATAAGACTTGCTGCCCTAGCAGGGCTTGATTTTTTTTCTGCTGTGCATACTTTGGAGTATGAAGTTCAGAAAAAGAAAGAAGAAAAAAAAAAAGAAAGAAAGAAAAAAAGAAAGAAATCTTAACAGAAGTTCTTTTAGGTGCATTAGTCCCCAGGAAAGTAAGATTACGGTCAGACAAGAGTGTTAATACTGTATTTGCAGACAGAATTGAAACTGCAACCACTAAATAAATGGCATTGTTAAGCACCAGCATTATAACCTCCTGGAAATCAGAAAAGTTATAATGGGAGAATAAGTTTTCTGTAGTTCAATTTTACTTTTAATTTTAGTTTTCCTTATTAAATCAAGGATGTGGTAATATCTGAACACATGTATGATCAATTAATTATACAGAATTGGGCTAATCTTCTTTTGAATCCCTTTTATGCTTATCTTCTATTCAACTATTGTCTCAAGCAGTCTAAACAAATTATATGCTAAGACTTTTTACAATTATCCCTTTTTACCAGGATTTATATTTCTGCAATGTTTTGTTGAGTATATCAGTAAAATAGTAGTTTTCATCTTGTAGTGTTTCCTAAATGACATTTTTCTATAGGAGATTATTGGATATGTGAGGAAATCCACTAAAAGAACGTCAGTCTCTAAAAGAGTGATTACTTTCAAACTAGTTATTTAACAAATTATTCTACTTGTAATAGAGTTTTGGGGGTTTTTATCAGTACCATGCAGAATTACAAGTGGAACCAGATTATGCTTACACAAAAGGCCGTCAGCCTAGCAACACAGCACTTGCCACATCACAGTGGCCACTCTACTCCAAGTTTGCTTTCACAGAATCATAGAATCATTAAGGCTGGAAAAGACCTCCAAGACCCTTGAGTCCAACCTTTGACCAAACACCACCTTCTCAACTAAACCATAGACAAAGTGCCACATCAAATGATTTCTTGAACACTTCCAGGGATGGCAACTGCATCACCTCCCCAGGCAGCCCTTTTCAATGCCTGAACACCCTTCCAGTGGAAAATTTAGTTCTTTGACTCAGTCCGTGGTCCTCTCTGAATGCTGTTAGGAAGCTGTAGAAAGTGGCAGATGCTGACAAAGAAAGTGGAAGACAGGTCAAACAGTAGCATGAAAACAAAAAGGATGCTGGAAAAGGACCTGAGTTTTCTTCTAAATATTCTTGGTTCTTTTACCAAGGACAACAAAAAGTAACAATCTCTTCCCAGCAAGTTGCTAGCTAATTGGTATTTGTTGGTACACTTGATAACTCTTTCAGAAATCAAAACAAAGAGCCCAGTTTCAGTATCTGAAAAGATGAAGCCTTTGTATTGTAGCTAAATGGAGAAGAGGCAGAATCTTTCAGGTAGATTAGATTATATTACATATTTGTGTGTTACCTCAGAGGAGTGGAACAAAAGCCACTTGAATGTGCCCCCACTGGAGACACAGTATTCAGCCATTTACCTTGGCATCTTCATCATTCACTTGTTTATGTGCAAGGGCAGCAGCAGGACAGATCTTGGAACATTGTTATAAAAAAAAAGAACTAAGATGAACTTTCTTGCAAATTTCCAAGACAGCATTTTTGAAACAACATTATTCCTTCTTTTGAGATAACATGCTTTGTGGCATCTAGTGCTCAAATTTTCCTCTTTGTTGCAGCATAGGTATTTAAACTTTTTAAAAGAAAATCTTCCAGCAAATGCAGGGAAGCATACTCTTCACACTATAGAGCTTCTGAAGTTTTGTTGCTAATATTTATTTCAGAAAGATGCAGCTCAGAGCTACCAAAGTGGAATGTAAAATAAAACTATTCCAGAAATAGATCATTCAGATGTACCTTGCCTGGTTCTATGGTTTTTCCTACACACAGCACTGCTAGCACACTTCCCCTTGGTCACAGGTCCTTCCATGCCCAATCAATTTTCTGGCTTCTGCACTTATAAGATAAAAAAGAAAGACCATGGGAAAACATTATGATGTTATATTTTTGTTGATAACACACAGTTCAGTTCCCCACTGCCACCTATGGAATGAGGTTCCTGTAGCAGAGGAGGAGGGCTGGCAGAGCATCTCTGCACCCTTCCCACTCTTTCATGTCCCCAGAGAGTACATTGCTAGAGGACACCCTGAAATTGGGGTTGGGGGAGAAATTCAAGTACAGTAAACTTCAGTACAGTGAAAGTTTAATTTCTCAGAGTCACTTAGCACTGGAAGCAGATCGTGTACTTATACCTCATTTTTGCATGAGTCAATCCTTTATACTCATCAGCTAGAATATCACCAGCATAGGTGCAAAGGCTTTTTATTTAAAGAAAACTATGCAGAAACAGTCTGGCAATTCTGTCTGAATTTGGTCTATGTTATATAGTATATTTAACTTGAGTGGCATGCAAGAACATATTTACTATTAGATTTTATCAGTAGGAACTCTGTTAGACTAGATGAAGAGCAATTGTAGATAAGGAAGTTATCCCTTAAAACATGGTGTTTAGCTACAAACAGTAAGAATGAGAAAAAAAGAAACCCCTTAGAAGTTACTCTTCCTCAACTGTAGCGTACAACTGTGCAACAGCAAAAATAAAGTTCAAAATTTCACCAGTAAAGATTATCCCTATGAAAGATAAGCTCAAAGGACAAGGTTGGTAATCCTGGCTCTGACATTTAACAGTTCTGTTGTATCAAACAAATACGGTTTCAGTTTCTTTGTGAAGCAGCAATGCTAATACTTGTCTACTTTCCCCAGTGGTATTGTGAGGATAAATGTATTGTCAGAAAGGTCTTTGAAAAGGAAAAGATGTAAGCATTTTTATTGATGCTATACTTCCCAATCCACTAGAGTATATTAAAAATAATTTCACTATTGTCAAGTGCAACCTCTACCAATACATATTTCTCAATTCACCAGTCCTTCTTCCTACAAATTGAAAAGAGAAAACAGCTCTGCAAGTATATTCTCTGGTCAACACTGCTTGTACACAAAGGATAAAATCTGTTACTGAACATGACCAAAATAATTTTTGCTAAATACAGCTAATCCAGTTTGCCTTGTGGTTACTCTCTTGAAAAAAAATACCCGAAAGATTTGGAGATTTGATCATCAATCAAATTGGTTATGGCTGAATATGAAAGACAAAGACATGATTTGCAGGAGCCAACATGGCTTTACTAAGGGCAAATCATACCTAATAAATTTGGTGACCTTCTATGACGAGGCTTCAGCTTTGGGAGATAGAGCAACTAACATGATCTACCCCAATATATGTAACAGAATTTGACACTGTTCTCCTCCTCTTTCTCCCTAAATTGGAGATGGATGGATTTGATAAATGCACCACTCAGTTACTGGAAGGCCTGACTGCAAGACTTGTGGTTAATGGCTGATTGCCCACTTGGAGACCAGTGATGAGTGGTGTCCCTCAGGGGTTGGTACTGCAGCCAATACTGTTCAACATCGGTCAAAGAGAGGGATCAAGAGCACCTTAACTATCTTCACTGACAACATTGATCTGTGAGGGGCAGTCACACATGCTGAAGGGAAGGGATGTCATCCAGAGAGACATGGACAGGCTTGGGAGGTGGGCCAATGCAAACCTTGTGAAGTTCAATTAAAAAAAATGTAAGGTCCTGTATCTGGGTCACAGAAACCCCAGAACACATCTACAGATTGGGCAGAGAAGTGATGGAGGGAAGCCCTGCAGAGGAAGGCTTGGGGGTGATGGTTGACAAAAAACTCAACATGAGACAGCACTGTGTGCTCACAGCTGGGAAAGCCAAACGTGTCCTGGGCTGCACCCAGTGGAATGTGGCCAGCAGGCTGAGGGGGTTCTTCCCCTCTCCTCTGATCTTGTGAGATCCCACCTTGAACACTGTGTCTAGTCCTGGTGTCCCCAACATGAGCTGTTGGAGCAAGTCCAGAGGAGAGTCACAAAGCTGAAAAGAAGACTGGAGCAGCTCCCCTTTGAAGACAGGCTGAGCAAGTTGGGACTATTCAGGCTGAAGAAGAGAAGGTTGTGTGCAGACCTCACAGCAACCTTCCAGTAACTGAAGGGGACCCAAAGGGAAGCTGGAGAGGGACCTTTTATCAGGAATTATAGTGATAGGACAAGGAGTAATGGGTACCACAGAAAAAGCAGAAATTTAGGGTAGATATTAAGAATTTCTTTACTGTGAGAGTGGTGAGGCACTGGAACAGGTTGCCCAGTGAAATTGTGGGTGTCCCAACCCTGGAAGTGTTCAAAACCAGGTTGGATGAATCCTTGAACAATGTGGTCTAGTGAAAAGTGTCCCAGCCCATGGCAGTGGGGTTGTAATGAGATGATTTTTACTCCAACGCTTAACACTCTATGATTCTGTGTTAATAGCCAGATTGAAAAATTAATATTATTAATTTATTAATAAAAAATAACTTCAAAAAGAAATTATCTTTCTATTGTATTGTTCTCTTTCCTTATTTTAAAGAGCAGGGAACCAATTCAGTGTCAGAAAGAAAAATCATCCAGGACTTAAAACATTTTTTCAACTTTAACTGGTCAGGAATTACACAAGCCAGCTTCAGGGTCAATGAGGACATACCTGTACTTGAGAGTATGAAGAGTTCAGTAGCTACATAACAGTATAAAACATCTAATGCACAGTTAGAGAAAAGGAGGGAAGAAGGGACTAGGAAACACAACCCTAAACCTAATCTAATGCCAGCTATTCCTTTGCTTACCTTCTGAAGGACAGATATTTTAAATATTTCATAAAGATTCCGTCTCAGTGAATTCCAGTTTGATTTTGCACAGGCTGGAAGATATCTTTTAGGTCTTCTGTGAAATGAGTGTGCAAGTTTTCCCTGCAGTATCCAGTGATCACAATGGATTATTACCAAATACATTTTTTGTTTCCCTTACAAAGATTGTCCTCATTTTCCTGTACACAGGTTTCTCTAGCATATTATAAACAAACACAGGAACATAACAGAAATTAATGCCTGCAGTGCAAGGCATAAAATGCAAAAATAGTTGCTTGGCAACCAGCATGAGAAATAGGAGGTTATGCCTGTACAAACAGCCAAGTGAGTGGCACAAGTACCATTTCTGACTGCTGTGAAAAGGATGAGTAGGAGACAGGATGCATGAGAGGGGATTGTTTTAATGAAATTTGACTCTGAAGCTCCCCCACAATCATGCATGTGTGATAATACAATAAAGGTGTATTTCAAATTGCTTTCCTTATAAGTCCTTAGAGCTTTGTCTTTAATCAACAAGTGAAGTTCTATTTTTTAAAAAACTATGGTTTTTTATAACATTTAAAAACATCTAGAGAAGTGTAAGAATCAGAATGATGATTTTCATATGTACTTTCCTTCCTTATCAATTGGACATTTGGAACTATTTTTCCAAGGAACATCTATAAGCATTCCGGCAGCCTTGAACAATTAATCAATCTAACGTAACTCTAAGTATAATAATCAATAAGTACTTACTTTTCACTAATAATATACATGCATTGGTCATACACCAAATGATACAAGACTGACCATCTGGAACAATGGGGAAAAAAATACACAGGCCATCTCTTTACCATATTTGATTCAATAACTTTGTTTCTATGCACAAACTATCAAAGAGAAGTACCACTTCTGGCTCAGAAATCCTTGTCCTGCAAACTGTTAGAGGTGAGAAAGATAATTCAAAGGAATTATAATTTTATCCCTACTTTACTGTTATACTTCTATTTTCGCATCCATCTCTGTCCCCTGTTGGATGTTAAGACTTGCCTTAGCTGTGGTCTGATCTAAGGGATCATTCTAATGTTCAAATTGGAAATTTTAGAAATGTGAGAGGCATTAAACTGGGCTGCATCCAACATGAACATGTGGTTCATCACAAACGAGATGATATGAGCATCTTACAAGAGAACCTAAACTGCTTGTTGTATTGTATCCTGTGTTGGATCTCTGGATCCATTTGCACAGCAGGACTTGCAATTACATCATGTTCTACAGAACACCATGTGTTAGTACAGACAAGTAGGTGCCTGTTAAAGTTATCAGCAGTAAATTGCATTGCTTCACTTCCTTTCAGTGCACTAACAATCACTACAACCACCATACTCCTTTTCATTGTCCATAGATGTAGCTATTCACAAACTTATTTTAAGTCTATGAGTAACTGCAAATGGAAAATGAGACTAGAGCTATAGTGAAAACCAGAATGGTTGAAGCAGTTGTCTGAAGCTATTGAAATTCATTTTTGTTGTTGATTAGACCAGGACAGACCTCCAACTGATACAGCATCATCAAACTTGGGCAGACATGGAAGAAGATATCACTGGAAGGGCAATTAATTTAATTCCTGCTGAAGATTAAATAAAGAAACAGCAGAACCAAAACCCCCCACCAATCAGTCCAAACTAAACAAAAAACCCAACCAAAACCAAGACACAGTGCTATGTGTGGATCTGGGAGTTTTTGGTTTGTGATCCTCAAAGGTTTCAAACTGCTGAAAGAGAATAGAAAGATCAAAGAATGTATTTTTACTCTATGCAATCAATATTACTCTAATGTGAACTTCAGTAGGCTACAATCTCCTTTTGAAGACTGAGACATCTAACTTGCAAATTTCATGAGAATGTGTAGGATCAAGGAAGGAGAATTAACACTCATATATTCTTCTATTTTATTCCTCCTGCCCCTGCAGAATTCTGAAGAGTTATTTCTCTCATCAATTACTAAAGTAATACTCAGCAACTGGTTATTCATCTAACTTTCATAGTTCTGCATTTTTATTAACTAAAAAATATTATTCCTGGTTTAATATGCAGGACCTACTTCAGCCTGTCTAATACTGTCAATATTACTCTTAATACAGTGACTACCATACTCGAATTGCTCATTCATGCTATAACAAATACAATGGTTAAAGATTCAATTGAATTCAAGTCCTGTTTTTCAAATGATCAATACAATGACATGAAACTTCTTTTAAGTGAAAAATCTACCATATTACTGAGGTGGTCTCAGTGTCCACAAATTCCCAAGACAAAAACCTTCTTATTTTGTGCATCACAAAACCTTACTGCTTGAGAAGGTATAACATTTGAAGAACGGGGAACAGATAGATTTCCACTCCATTTGTTTTTCAGTCTATGCCAGTGCAAGGTAACCTTAGACAATATTCTTCCTAAACCACACTTGTGAGCAAGTATTTCAGCTTCATCCAGTTGCTTCCACTGTGCTCAGACACATGGTGATCTTAGAGCTACCACAGGCAACCTGTCAAAGAGGGCTAATGACACTGGAATTTAAACAGGCGTAGGCACACACCTCAAAAGGTACTTTCTAAAGAGATCAGTGACCAAAGGTATAAACCTGTTTTGAACTCGACAGAAAGATATTTGTCTTTCTTTAGCTGTACCTCAAATTCTGTTTAGCTCAGCATGTAAACAGATATATGCTAATTAACTTATAAATCAGATCTTATTCTTGGGAAAGAGGTCTGAGTTTGTTTTCTCCATTTTTAAATTCTTGGGAAACCTTTTCCAGAAAAACAGGCTGAACAGAAAAACATATTTATGCTTTCAGAGTTATTTATATCACCTACAATAAAATAAAACCTTATTAGGAAATTTTTCCATTACAACTTGCAATCTTATTTACCTTTATTTCACACTAAATGCAAGACCTTAGTTAGCTAGAGGCTCATTTTATATTTATGAGGTATCAAGATCAGCCTTAGCAACATAAGAGGGTGAAACAACAGTAAGACATTAGAGATGTGTCAGCACCAGGCTACCCTGTCAATGTTTCTTACTCTGCAAGAAATCTCTGTCCTAAAAACGGGAACCTCTGGTGGTCGTTCCGGAGGAGCTGGACAACACGGGTGTGATGGAATAGACTCTGGACACTTCTTAATTCATTGAAAATTTCCAAACAAACTTCCTGGTAAATGCAAGATGCTGCTGAGACATTTGAACATCTCAGCCATGATTCCAGTTCTGAGCAGCCCAGAGGATCAAATCCCAGCAGTCTACATGTGTTAATAGGCCTAATCATAAACACAAATTAGTTTCTAAGATTTAAGGCATTTGTCCTGATGGAAATTTAACCCAAGCCATTTTACTTATGTTTTCAGTCAAAAAAGTAATATAGCATTTCAAAGAAAATAAAATCTGAATATAAAATGACCAAACATCTTTTGTCTCTAAACTTCCTATAATAGCATCAACTTAAAAATATGCTGCCAGGTACTATGCATGCATGATTCAACCTTTTTGTATAAACAGCTTCCTAATAAGATCAGTAATCAAATTACAAGAAAGTTATCAGGGAAACCACTTAGTTTAATTGGAGCAACCACCACACAATGACGGTGTCTACATCAAGTGTGCAGCTACTCAGAGTGGGTGACCCTTCCTCCCCAAACCCAAATACTGGAAAGAAAAATAGGTGGCTAAACATGATGGACTCAGTCCAGCCACAAGAATATTCATATAGGAAAATATGGTATGGATATTACTGCTTGCAAGAATTGCATGCAGCATTCTAAGAATGGAAATTATCTCATCTAAATTCAAAACTGATTTAAAGACTACTGATTTATATTATATTCTTATATTTCTACAGTTTATGCTTTTTGTCTTTTTTTTTAATACCTCAAAATACAAAAAAAAGGGTTTTTTTCAGAATGAAATAGAGAGAATTTTTGCCAGCAACTGCAGTTAAAAGCAGACAAGAAAAATACTGTTCCAAGAAAACAAGCAAGCAATGGAGCTTCATTCTTTAGTTATGTGATTGTTATGAGCAGCTAATTAGAATGACTGTTCTAGTGGCTAACACTACAGCAAGATAATGCGTTGGTGCGCACAACTTCTTCTGTACTCCAGGCATAATAGTCAGTTTAAAGCTATCTTTATTTAATCCATAGTTAAGATATTTTAAAATATACCTGTGTTGAACTGGAGAAGCCAACCAAATTTCCAAAAGATTCTAAAGAAAGAATAGACATTCAGCCACCATTATCCTAAACACATTATTTTGCCTAAAGAAGACTATTTGAAATGCACTTGGAAAACTTATTCTTTATTGTAAAGTAACAGCCTAACAACATATTCTGTAAGACTTCTTCCTATCCCCCAATATATTAGCTGATTAAAAAAAAAAGGGGGAAAAAAAAGAAGAAAAAAAGCTAAAGGGAACAGATAAAATGGGGGTTTAATCTTAAGATGGTGGTTACGGTAATATTAGATTTGCATTTTCATAAATCCTTCCTCTAGGAAATTGCTAAAATAGGAGTAAATCACATGCTACCTATGAAAAATAATAACTTTTGCATCCTAGAAAAGTGGTTAAGAAAATTCAGTAGGTATCTTTCCAGTGACCACAGATAAAACCCATTATCAACATGTAGCCCTTTTAATATAAGAACTTTTAAACTTCACTTTGAAATTGCACAATTTGCAGTTTTAGTGTGAATGCTTAATAATGCTTTTAAGAAATAATATTCCTGTGTTTATGTGAAAAATTAATAAAGTATAGGTCGCCAAGGACAAGCAAAGTACAGTATGACCATGTTAAAGATAGGACTATTCAAAGCCTTCATTATCAAAAGCTTGTAGAATGAATTCCCTGCAACTATTATAATGCACCCCTATGTACCATTGAGACTGATGACAATTACTCATGATGTTTTTAGTCCCACTCTTTTTGCAAATCTTTTTAGCTGCTTCCCATTAAAATATAGCTCTTCTTGAAAGCAAGTTTATAAACTGTCACTAATACGGTAATACAGGATAAAGAAAAGCTTGAAGATGGCAGAACATTTTTGCAGTTTTTCTGGGGGCTGAAATCTTATGAAGTAAATGATCTATTGGCTAAGTTCCTGCATACTTCATTTGAAAATGAACTCCAGAGAATCTAATTGGAAAAGAGCTTTAGTCTAAACACGGCTTTGATTGTAAACACTTCAATTAAACATTTCAATCAATGGGATTAAGTGTGGTACTGAAGTTTCTCACCACTGATTTTCATTTTACTTTTGTCTAAAACACAACACAGTTTTGCTTCCCAAAATCAAGAAGATTTTATCACAGATCAGCTAAATCTGTGGAACTTCAAAGTGGAAATTACATGGCACATATATTGCTTCTTTTAATTCTAAAAGCCTGATCTGTCCTTCAAAACACTGAATTCCTACCATGCATTTTATGAGGATTAAGTGCTTCCCTCCCCATCCTCCTGCAGCTCTGCCCTGTAGTGTGCAATTGGAAGTCCAATCCAGAGCTGGGACTGGGGCTGATGGTTTGTCTGAGAGACCCTCTATCCTACCCATGGCAGCCAAGAAGCACCGAGCTGGGCTGTGCCAGGGGGACTGTGGATGCCATGGGACAGAGAGAGAGAGAAATGGCAAGCGTTTCTCACAGCAGCTTGTGAGAATTCTTAGGGAGTTGTAAGGATGTGATAACTTGTTAAGTATAAACAATCTGCAGGTGGTGTTTTTCTACTCTGTCTGTCTGTTCTTCTCAAGGACAGCGTGTGAGGAAGTTGTTTTTGTTAGTTAGCCAATCAAGTAGAATCTCTCGTATCACTCTGTGAAAACCGCGCGGTTCTCTTGACTGAAGCCTTCTTTGCTCTTTCTACAATACTGCTTCTCATCTGTTCCTGTGGCATTCTCACTGCAAGAGTGACGAGGGACAGCAGAAGCACCTTCAGTGTTCTGCTGGGCTGCAGTGCAGGACACTCACAGGAGGTGGAGAGGGGTGCAAGAGCTCAAACAAGAGCTGGGAGGAGCTTTGTGGTGATGCTGAGCAGCACCAAGGGACACAGGGTACATGGTACTGCCCCACCTTACCCACGGTGAAGCACAGTGTGCCAACACCATTTCCCTTGGCTAAAGGAATCTAACTGAGCAGCTGTTACAAGAGCAGAGCAGTAAGCTACTTCCTTCTGGCTACTAACACAGGCTACTGGTTAACTGAAATGAAAAACAAAAAAATGAAACTCATCCCCTTCCTAACAGACAAAATGTAACCACTGGAAGAAGCACATTTTGATTTATCCTCCCCCATCCTCCACCCCCAAATACTATAGTGTTTTCTAAGTGGTAGGCAATTGAATGCTGAATCATGAGACAATTTACCTAATCCTGATGCACAGAATAAGAGCAGTAGATGTTTTGCCATCTGTGCAGTAAAGCATAGCTACTCAAGTGTTTTCATTAACTTGGACTTTAAAATATTTAGCAGAAGTAACTATGATATTTTAGAAAAGAAAAAATAAAAGAACCCAAAAAATAAAAATCCCATTTTCCTTCCCCCTTGTACACAAATTATTGATGCAATTCTAAGGTAATAGGCTTTTTCAATAATTGCATCCACCCCAAATACTAAAAAATTTAAACAACTGAATGAAAGAGATAAGTATCTGTACCTATGCAACCACTAAAACATTCTTGCTTTGTTTTAAACAAGCTTTCAGAATTGAATGTAAACCTCCACAGATTCATTAATACCTTTTATTTTGAAATCACATTTTCATTTAAGCAACTTAAATATTTTAAAAGCAGCCTCTGGCTCTGGACATAAATAAAATAACGCAGCAATATCCTTTGAAAGATGGGAGGCACTGCAACCAATTACGTTATTGCTTTTCTTTTGTGGCAGACTGCCTTCTAAAGGGGAAAAAAGCAATTTCACCTATAGGAAAACAAAGAGGTAAGTTTAACATTTTTTCTGGTTTTTGTAGGAAAGGTATTGATGATAAAAATGACAGGTTAGTATATTTCCTAGTACATTTACTCTTGTGCTTACAAGACAGAATCAACTGTCAGCTCTCTGATACAATTCAGTAAACAGTGACTTTTGCAAACTGATACTGGGTTCCAGATGCTCAAGGAAAAGAAAATCCAAACCAGATTCTCACTGACTTTACTGTACAATAATTAGACTTAGATAAACATTACTTTTAAATAATAATTTAGGTAGTTTACAAAAGGAGAATTGCAATATTAAATTGTTTGAAAGTGAGATCTACTAAGTAGCAAAATACCTTTTCACATATTATTTATATATTAGATATGTTCCAAATTCATACCAAAACTTATTTCCTTATATATTTGTTTTTATACTTGTATACGAATGTAAGGCATATATATTATGAGTGCTAATATATGAATACATACCCAGGCTAGGTAAATGTGCTTTATTGTTGAAAGAAATTGAAGTGTTTTGACTGAGTTTAGCAACTAAACTGAAATAAAAATGTTTTATATGAAATGATACTACAGAAAACATGCCTGTGACAACTATAACTAACTTCAGTATTTTACAGATGTTAGACTTCTCTTTTGTGGAGAGGGAATAATAAAGAATCAATATTAAAAGAATGTCAATACCAAACCCAAAAATTTGTACCTTATCTTTTGAAATGCTATTCCAAAATTGTTCTTCTGTAGAATATGATACAGATTATTGTTTTAAGACATTTAAATACATAAATAGTCCTCTAATTCTAGAGTCAGGGCTGTAGAAAAGTAACTACTTCATACTTTTATTTCCTCATTTAGAAGTGGAATAACAGTAAAATTACTTTCTCAGTCTCTGATGTTTCCTGTGGCTTTCTAATATTCATTTGCCATATTGATAGAACTAGGATGACACATAAATCATTGATGAGTGAGTGGCAGGAATCTTAAATTAGATCAGAAAGAAATAAACAACACTTCTTTTTCTACTGACTATCAGAGAATAAGACCTCCATGAAATGGAGATACAGGTTCATGAAAAACCATTTAGTTTTATAAATTAATCATTATGATATCATCCAGAAAACTAAATGTGCTGAAGAGGTAATGATAAACTTGTCACCGTTTTAGGAAACTGATTATCCTTATATATGTGCAGAATAAAGCAAGCTGCTTAAAAGTCCTCTGGAGAAGTTTTGATTTCTATCAGATGGCCAATGCCTTATTTCAGTATTTTATACATATTTCATTCTATTAATACAAAACTTTAGCTACTTGGTACTGTAATACTTGAAGTCATTTTAGGTTTCAGTTTAAGAATGGCACATAATCAACAATACAGTAGATTTTCTGGACATTTCACTAATTCTCATATGTTCCTATCATGACTTAGATGGGTCAGTAGGATGTAAAAAGCTTGACTTATTATTAATAAAAAAGTTGTGGGACTAAATCCTGTAAGGTCATTTGAGCTATGAATGGCACATGCCTACACACCTGTAGGAGACAGAGCAGGACCCTGTCTTCATACTTGCTTGGCTACCAAAGAAATACAATCCCACTAAAGGGACACATCTCTGCCCATAAATTCTGCATCTCTCTGGAGTTCATTAGCTAGGGCTTAGCAACACATTTCATCATGGAACTATAACATCAGCACAAAGTCATAAGTCTTAATGTTCAAATATTTACTGAGCTTGTGTTTGAACTACTGCATATCTTTCACAGTACTTAAGAGCTATGCATCAAATAAAATATTCCTCAGAAGCTTGGGGGAAAAAATCGAGAATTCTTCCCTCATATTTTTTTCACTGCATGCAACATCATGTCATTCTGGTTATGTGTGACCACTGAAAAACTTATGATGAAAATAATTAAATCCCTAAATTCTTCTCTGAAAGCAACATTCAAACTCTATGTCAGTAAAGATCACAGTGTTGTGGATACATCCAAACATGAGGCAGAAATTCCTTTAACTTGAATGAAGGCCAAAAAGACTGGACTCTTCACACAGTAAATTGATTATCTACTCTATTGGATAGGACTTATAATGAATGCACAATATGCTTATTCAATAGTCTTAACTTTAATATTATAATAATCATGTTAAAATCTATGGTCTTTTACCTTTCATTGACTGCACTAAATGAGTAAAATAATATTAAGCATTTGTTCCACAGAAATATCTAGTCTTTTTCTTCACAGGATATTTTGTCTTGCAAGTATCACTTTTTGAAAGAGTGGTATAACTAAGTAAAAGTATTTATAAGAAATTGAAAGTCAATTTTAAGGTAAATTGAAAGAATTTCATTTCCTCCTACTTGATTAAATATATTTGATGTGGCTAAGGTAATTATTTCACCTGAATATTAAGTATATTAAAATTATGTGAAAAGCCAGTGCTAGGTCTTCAGCAGCTGAAATTTGTGCTGGTATTACAAAAAGAACTGTAAAATACCTAGCTGTGCATAAGCACCAGCAATTTGGAAGCATTAATTGAGTTGAAGCTATCAAAACATTAATGAGATTAGTTTTAGCTACAAATTTGCAGCCAAAATATGCAGGTATTTTCATTCTACACCTATAAAGGAATTCTGAAGGCTCATGACTGCTGTTTTAAATGAAAAATCTCTCAGACCATAGGAGGGGCTCTACATTGCAAGATTTGCAATACAACTCTTCCCCTCTCCCTCTTTTTTAAATAGCTCACATATTAACCATTACCACAATACTTCAAACTATTCCACAGTATTTGAGTTCAAAGAGTTTAGACTTTGTTAAAAAAACTCATGTCTGATCTTCCCCTTTGTATGACCCTTTAATCAAACATGTCTCCTACGGCAAAAGTCATGTTCTCTGAGCATGATAAAAGCTAAAGCTCCTAGCACCTTAATTTTATACTCTTTGCTAAAATAGGGATTCACCAATAGCCATGACAAATATAGACAAGAAAATCGGTCTACAGAGGCACTTCATAGAGCAAGTGGACCATTTGGTGAATCTCAGTGTGATCTTCAAGCACTTTAGACTACATTGTAGCTAACCAGAAATTAGTTTGCTTTCCAGACGGTGGAGATTAAGACAGCAAAAGGCATGAAAGTGAGAAATGCAACAACCAAAGTGTCATTTGTTTACAATTTATCCAAGCTGTATGCTCTTTCAGGCTCTGTTCCACCAATTGTTACATAAGCAAAATGACTAAAAGAGAGTCTCATGGGCTAAATGCACTGCTTTTCAGGAAACAGCACGAGGGAGAGAAGAGCAATGAGATAGATGTGCCTTTGCTGAGACTTGCAGGATACCAGCCCTATCAAAACCAGAGGAAATGCCAGGGGATGCCAGGCTTGCCTATGAGCTATTTCACAGCCTGGAACAGACATGAAGCACACTTACTGAGAGGAGCTTGAAGTGCAGAGGAAGTGGATCTCTTCTGGAACATCCCCAATGAAAGGACAATAGGAAGCTGTCTTAGCTTGTACCAGGGGAGGTTCAGTTTAAATATTACAAGAAAAGAAACAATAAAGTAACTGTAAGAGAGGTTAGGAATTGGAATAAGATGCCTAGGGAGGTGGTGGTATTGCCATCTCTGAAAGAGTACAAGAGATGACAACATGTGGCATTTGGGGATCTCCTTTAGAGGTGATTATGATGGTTCTATGATGGTTGGACTTGATGACCTTGAAGGTTCTCTTCCAACCTTGATGATTCTCTGGTACTTTCAATCCTATTCCATGCCTACTCAAAAGTGCCTGTCACTGACCTTTTACCTAAAAGAACGTTTTCTAGCTTTGCACTAAAGAAATTCACAAGTTTAGCGCTGTTTAAGTTTTTAATATCAGAAATTAGTTCAACTCTTGTGATCTCGAAGTGGAAATTATCTTCAGGATTTTGAACTTTCTTTAAGCATTGTGATACCAAGTGCTTCCTTGCAGTATCAGAGGATACTATAAAAAAAGGCTTCCTTTTGTCCTCTTCCAAGCTTTTTATGTCACTGTAATTCCATACATGGTGCAGTGTATGCTCCAGAAATGCATGCAGCGCTCTCCCTTACTTCACAAACATTCTCCTTCTCTTTTTTCTTTCCTCACACCCACACACCACCAATGTGCCAAGAAAAGAGAGACTGCTGGCCACGTATTTCAAAAGGAAGAGTGTTAAAAGCAAAAAGGTACAATTTTCATAAGGTAAAACTCTCCTTTGTCTAACTTTTTAGAGTATTTAGTTGATGAAAAGAGGCAGCATTTCTTCTGAGGTGTAGACAGCCCCACTACCATTCCCACCCACATCCACTCAGTATCTAACATGATAGGCTGCATTAGCCCTAAGAAACATCTTCTAAAAGATGTTTTGCTTTTGTATTAAAGTTACAGATTCTTTGGAGTTATTCCCTTGAGTCTGCCCACTGTAATTTTCATCACAGCTTTAGTTGGGTTTTTTTTTTACAAGTATTAAAAGGTACTGGAAGATATTCCCAAACCATGCAACTGAAGAAACTGACAGAGGTCAGTTTTTACTTTTCTTACAAGTCCAGCAAATAGAGAGAGAACACAGCACACACTTTTAATAGCTCTGCTCTTTCAAATGTGAATCAACAACAGAGAGCTGTCAATATAAGTTTCAAATTAAGTGTGACAGTTTTAGTATCTAAGTGCTAGAAGACAGGGAAAAACAATGCAACATGTCAGTTAATTTTTCAGCTAATTCATACTTTCTCTTGAATATTATTTTTAGCAATTTTGATGAAATCAGAAGATGACCTTAATATTAACACACATGTTACTGTAAATACTAAACATTAATATTTTATCAAAAGAAACTTTTAAAAAGAAAAAAAACCTCTCTATTTTAGTTCACACATTCATTCTAAATTAAACGAAATAAATAAGACACTTCTAGCTTTGATAAGAACATATACTGAGACCATAAAAAGGAAATACCAGACAAATCCCTGAAACCTAGCCCATTAATCTGTTAATTCTTTCCTTTTCAACATTAAGAAAAACTTATGTACCCACAAGAAGGCACCTTCATTCAATATTTCCAGTAAAACTACCAACAAATATAGAAGAGTTTTCAAAATTTGGTGATGATGTCATTAAGTCTATAATGCTCTAGGGGACTTCAAATAATCATATTCTGATTTAATTTATTTTTTAATAATGCATCCTTTTAATAGTTTGCTGTTCCTGTTTATTACACTACTCTTTCTCATTATAAAGATTTTAAAACTAACCCACTGATATTTAAAACAGAATGCCTATTCAGAATAGCAGAAATCAAGACACAAATAGGGTAGTATGGAAGTAGAAATTTAAGATAAATAGTAAAATATTAATATTCCATATTTTATAAACTGTGCCAGTTTCTAAACTGTTTTTGAATAGAACATTAAGGTAAACTCTAGCCTGTACTTTCAGGCATAAATTTTGGGTTTATGACAAAGTTTGGAAATATGAACAATATATACACCTATATTTTTCTAAATGACTGTTCCCAGAATAGCCAACCTGCAGATTACTTCTGAAATATTTTGCTTTTTTTTAATATGCTTTGCTAAGGGATGTTGAAAATAATTATTTTAAGACTTATGGTCTTGTTCTATTAGCTACAGAAGGTTGACAGCAGTGGATCCTCTCATATGTGACTTCACTGGACATACACCAACTTCACTGGACATACACCAATGCCAGAAGGAGCTGCAGTGTCAGATCTCCATTTATCTTTTTTTTTTCTCAAGTTATACATTCTGCCTTTTGAACCCTGTGCAAAAGATTTGATAGGAGCAAAGTCATGCCCACAATGCTGACACATCAGTCTCACTTATTTTGCACCAGTCACTTGGATATCCACTTTTAATTATTAAGTCATAAGCATGTCCCGTCACACTGCAAAAAGCAAAGGAGTGAGACAGACAGCTGAAGTCACTTTGTCACAGTGGCCACTGATCCACTCCTCACAGCACATTTGAAGCACTGTGAGACCTACTAGATTGCTGGAAACCTGGATGCTGAGAATTTTAAACTGATGAGAAAATTAAGCCTTGTAAAGAGGCCCTGTGGCAGGGGATGTGGGAATTTATGGGCCCATTTATTCCAGGCCTTTCCCAGAAAATGCCAGAGTGATTACACACCTTAGGAAGATTAGAGTAATCCCAGACAATTCTGAAGAAATGACAGTTAGCACTGCTGTACAAACAACACTTCCAATAGTGAGCCGAGAACAGATTTCTGCAAATAATGCAACTGAGGAGTTAAAATGTTAACTAATCACAGGGAAGTTTTTTAAAATCAGTTGTGTGAAGGGAAGCCGCCTCAGGTGTGCTGGAAAATAAACTGTAAATACTTATTCAACACAGTGAGAAATTGTTAATGAGAAAGGGATCAAAGAACTTGACTCAAATTCTAGACAAAGTAGGCTACATGACTTGCTTCACAGATACACTCCCCTGTGAGCTTCTTGGAAACAAGTATGTCAGTATAGATAGAGTCTGAGCAGAGGTCTGTACATACACTTGAAAGGTACAAATTTAGATTTGACTGACTGGAAACTAGTTGCAGGGGAAGCTCAGCTGTGCCACATCCAGCACGTTAGATGACAGGGCAGGAAAGAAAACTCCCCACAAGCACACAGCTTAGCAAACCACTCAGGGTGGGACAAACCTCATGTGTAAAGACCACAGCATGAAAGATCTGCTTACTGCACGTGCCTTCAAGGGTTAATAATAAATAGCCCATATAATCTCAGGTGACAGCCTGTGGTGGCCCAGCAGGGGCAGACACAGCCTGAGGTGTGTCTCCATGCTATAGCTGGAAGTGCATCAGGGCACATCCATCCCTGCTGTGCGTTTGGGGCACTCTCTGTCCCTATGGCCATGCCTGGCAGTCCTGGGGCCATCTTGGCTCTATTTGCCCACCTCTGGGCATGGTGGGACAAGGCTTCTGAGCGACATCCCTGCCTCAGTCTGTCCCACGCCCGTCCACCCTGTGCCTCCGCACAGCCAAGGGCTCCCCACTCATTACAGTTTGCCGTGTCCCCATAGGCGTTGCATGGTTCACAATCTGTGACAAATTAAAAGAGGATTTTGATGGGCTCCACAGCCTGTGGTTCCTCCATGCCTGAACAGAGTGAGGGAGGCTGTTTGCTGTGGGGTTTACCCTCCCAAAATGGATTACACACATGCCAAAGGTTCAAGGATGCACATGGGGCTGACATGCCTGGCCACACGGGTCAGTGTAACTGGAGAAACATGCCTGTTTTGAAATCCATATAAAGACAAGCAGCACTCAATGAACATCAACATCCAGCCTCTGGGATCACCACAGGAAGTCACCAGCAGTCAAACATGGATCCCTGACAGCTGGCCCTGGACTCCTGGCCTCTGGAGCAGCTGGTCCTCCCATCAGACATCCCTACCTCTACTGCCCCAGACCTCCTGTGACCCACAGCCCTTTCTCCAGTAGCTGGACCCCGATTTCTCACCCCACCCACTGCACAGTCCTGCTTCAAGGTCATTGGTGGTCACACACACAAGAGCACACTCACACAGAAAGTAACCAGCATCAAAGTTTAAATGCATGACAGAACAAACTGCAGTGAAAAGGAGCAAGGTCCAACCTGCCAAGCATATTGACTATTGGCTTGCCTAAACATGACCTGCCATTAATATACTCCCTTTTCTCCATTTGATATCCTTCTCTCTACTCTTGCTTGCTCCCAAAACAAGCACTCGTGCCTAATTAACTTTTTCTCACTAATCTCAGATTTGCTACAATATTACTATATTCAGAAATTCTGACATTGCTCTCCAGGTCATCTCAGCCTAACATGATGCCAATGATACAACTAACAAGGCACCACTTGGCCTGCAAGGTCTAGCTTCCCAAAAGGTTTCCAGTACTTCCCCCAGGTACTGGTGAGGTCTGGCTACCTTTCTCAGGACCCCTAACAATCTGTGAAGCCCAGCCACCGTTTAAGGTGACATAAGTCCTGTCACCTTCTCATCCTGTGTCTCCATAGGTCCAGTGATTGCTCACATCATGCCTGAAAGTTTCTCACTGTTTGTTCAATGAGCTCAACATTCTGGCCTGAACCTGATCATCTGTATGCATACCTTAACTCTATAGTCTTGGGTCTCATCAATTACAGAAAGTCTCTGAAAAAATCAGAGAAAGTGCCCTAGAGCAAAAAGTGCCTTTACTTTGTCCAATGAAACTTCACTTCTGTTTGCCTGAAATGGATATTGATAAGAATTAGCAACTCCCTGTCCTGCTGATATTGGCAACACCATCTGCATCATGCCAAAAGTTTGCCAGAATAAAATTTCTAATAATGGCCTTCAGAATTGTGACCAATACACTAAAATATACCCCCCCCCAAAATCAGAAAAAAACAGTGGTTTTAAAAATTGTGAGTTTTAACATCTATTTTGTTTTCTTCTGCCTCAATTTGAGCTATCAAAACTGAATATTTACTCCTGTTTACAGATATTCATGGGGAAGAAGAACTTTAAAAAATAAAAGAAAAAGCTGAAATACTTATTCATCCATCCAAATAGGTTTGCTCACAGGTAAATTTATTCTCTGAATAAATTTATTCACATGGGGATGTTTTAGAAAAAAAGAACATAAAAAAGCATGGAAATATGCAGCAGTGAAGAAGAATGTTTTTCTAAGAACAAGGGGAAATAAAGTCCAAACACACTGCCTCGGCTCTTTTTCCACGCACATCAACTCTCAGCGGTCCTACTCCCCTCAAGAGTACTAGACAGGAATGAAATTCAGCAGCCTAAACTAGCTCCCCTCACACTTGCTACTGCTATTAATGTTAATTTTCTCATTCAGGCTGTATCATAATGCCAAGATGAAAGATTCAGACTGCCAAAGAATAACTAGCGGCAGTGAGAGGCTGCCTGGGGAAAAGACGCCGTTGCACATCATCTTGTATAATTTTTTCCATCAGGACTGACTGAAGAACTAGAAAGAAGGCAAGGGGGTGGGAAGAAAAAGAAGCAAAGTAGCACAAATTATCCTTTGTTCGTCTCAATTTATTTTTTGTTTCAGAAAAAACAGTAGCCCAAGTGCAAGATCTTAACAGTTAAAATGAAAATTATAGTGAGATTAATTCAAATAGCATAACACAGAATTTACTGGGGAAGCTAATAGCTACATTATTGAATCATAAACATGGTTACTCACAGAGAATCCTTTAAAATGTTGTATTTTAATTTCTAATTCTCTATTATTATGAGACATTTAAGGAGTATAAAGGTTTGGTTGTTCAGTAAATACTTAAAACTTTTAGAATAAAACAGAATAGTTCAGTTAGACAGGATCTATAATGATCACCTGCTAGTTTTAAAAACTTGTAAGTCAATGACTATTACTAAAAAGCTCCTTAAAATTGTATTATTTTACTTCTATTTTTGGCATTTGCATTCAGAGCCTCAGCACACATCAGACATATCTTGAAACACATTGTTTCATTAACATAGGTGGCACTGATACTCATAGCTTTAACTTTCTTATATCTGCACATAGTTCCTCTTCTGCTTTGTTGCCTGATTTGTGCTTTCACTGAAATATACAAGAAAATTCTGTCAAGAAATTTTAAAAAGTGACCACTATTCAACACCCACTAATTTAACTTATCAAACAACTACAGGAAAAACAAAAGCAAAACCTCGGTATTGATCGGTATTGATACCATGTCAGTTTTTTGCTTCTCCATTGACAATACCAGTGAAATTTCCAATGACCAGTAATAATAATATGGTAATAACCCCAGTACTTAGGAAATGCCTCCAGCAGTTAAGCATAAGGGAAGGAGAAAGAACAGATATTTTGCTGAAGCTGCACAGCAGTGAAATAGCAAGAGCTAGACTATGAACCCTCAATTCCTCCCTTGCAGGACACTACCTTGAAAACCACTGAAAAACCACTTCCTGAGAAACACCTGGACTGCTAAATTCCTAACTGCTTACACACACCATTTCAAACCAGCCTGAAAGCATTAGCACACCCTCTGCACACCACCATCCACTTCCATTCTCATTTGGGGCTGGAATTTAATCAGGAGGTGAATGATTTTGATCTGATTTTTGACCTTCACCTTTGAACATCCATAGTTTTGTTTGGTATTGGACACAACAGCAAAGAGGCTTTTGTTTCTTTTATACAAAAGAGTGTGTGAACACCAGTTTATGGGATATTATTAGGAATCTAATGAGAGCAATGAAGGGGAGAAAGGGGAGGAAAACCCTCCTTCACACTCTGTGCACCTGGCTGACTGCTCTGATTTATAAACACCACAAAGGGTACACAAATGGATGTCTTGCCCTAGATGGTACAGCACATATTTACTGGTCTTAAATTCAGCATTTCTGTTACTTACATTGCTTCAGAATGGAAATTGACACCTACTGTATATTGTGAATTACTGCAGTACTGTCTTCAATATAAGACTGGATCTACACTTGGGTAACTTGATCTGACCCCACAGCTGTCTCTGCTTTGAAGAAGGGTTTGGACTGCTTATCTCTTAAGGCCTTCTCCCACATAAATTTTCAATAATCCTAATATCAATTTGGATTTGAAGAACAGAAAAGCAACAGAATGGCTCATACTGAAAAAACTGAGTTCTGTAGGTTGAGATTTGCATGTTAGATAACAGATATATATATAATTACTTAACAGATATATAGAATTCTATGAAGACTATGGCAGTACATCAAATTCATGGCACATTTACTCAGTCTTCAAGTTGAGCATTTGCATATCTTAGTGCACATAAACACTGAAAAATGAACAATAACAGAAGGTATCATATATGACATGGTGATAATTAGACACAGATGAAGAACAGAACCACAAAGTTAGAAAAGTTAATATAAAATTTTCTTTAATAAGGAAATAAATTAAGATTTGAAGCAAAAATACTGCCTCCAAATTGAAGGCGTGAATGCAAAATGTATTTTTCAAGAAGTCAGATAGACCTAAGTGTTCTCTAATGATCTTGGGTTTCTTTTTGATCTATTGTTACATCTAATATCACCTAATCTCTGCTGAATGTAACTCTCTGTCTTTGTCATCACTACTTGCAGCTAAACTAGTCTGAGCCTTCTTTATTTGAGAGATTAACCAGTCTAAATCTTACTTAAGGAGTAAGCTAATTCATAAGAGACAAAGTGGATCACACAGAAGTCTACCCCCTACAGATAATCCACCTCAAAACACATTAGAATACAATTCTTAAAATTTCCACATGTATAATAACACCAACAGAGGTTTGGAAATCCAGACAACATGAAGTTAAAACTGCCCGAATGGAAGAGTTTCAGTTTCTTAAAACAAGGTAATATCTTGTCATCATGGAATAAGAAATGATGATAAATGGATGATAAATGGTGTGGAGTCCTGGTCTTTCTGGGAAACCCAGACAACCATATCAGGTCAGCAACTCAAGCTACTGTCAGCATAGAAGCAGCAGATAGTTTGTATTTTAAACCTCCAAAATGGGATGATCTGCAGTAAATGAGGCACCAGAAGACAAAGCGTTCAGTTGTTGACTCACACAAAAACTTCACATGATATTTAGGAAAAAGCTCAGCTTTGTACCAGATGAAGAAAAACTTTTTTCTCATGAGGGATTTCCCTGAAGAAGAAGGTGGCATTTGAGCTCTTCAGATTTGCATTTTCAGGGACAGTTGGCAGGTAACAGTACAAAAGTCTACACTTGATTTGAGGGTTTCAAGCTTAATTTGTCTATCAAAGAGTAGAAAACATTTACTTTGGAGCATAGATATGTAGCAGTTTCTGCGACTAAGCAATACAAGGATCCTTAATTATAATTGTTCTCTTCTGTTTCACAGCCCGTAATTGTGGCAAATGTATCTGAAAAAACACCCTTAAAAAAAAATCCCCCAACTTTTTAAATTCTGAACTGCATTTGGAAGAATAGGAAAGGTATTATCTTTTCTAGTGAGGGAAAAGTGTTAATTAAAGTAGTGAATTTTTCATGTAGAAAGTAATTTAATATTCTCAAAACTTTTGATTTATCTCAGAATTATTTTTTAATAAAAACTTTGCCAGCCTGATGCAACCTCTAACTAAGTTCTTCCAAGATGGTCTAATCCATTGTTTCTCTGCTCCATCATTAATACTGCCTACATATTCTAAAACTCAAATTATGTTGTCCCACACACGCACACTTTCACTTTGAGCTATTCCCCAATTTCACCAATTCTTCTCCTATTTTTTATTGTTTTAATAAGGTAGGCATTACTCTGCTCCCAAGCCTTATGCAACCAATCTAAAAAAACTTGCAAGAGATTAGTTTTTATCTCATCTTGGTAATACTAATCCTAAATATTGAATCTTTCAGACATTTGTAGAGGCTGAAATGGAAGAAAACTGAGCAACTAATTATTTTGGTTGTTCTTTAGAAGACTATTGTTTACAGAGTACACAAGCATTCAGAATAATATCAAATAGAGAATCCTGTAGTTCCTGTTTCAGAGAATAAGCATAAAATTACTTTTGTAGAATAAATATAAAATTACTTTTTATATTAAATAATTTACTCATTTGAAACATTCTAAATCTATAATTGTATAACAATAAGTGTGAAAGCCACACCTACATATTTTAGAGGGAAAGTGTTTATGTGCTTTTCACTTATTCTGCGCAGCTTTTTGGGTTCTTTCAGGTGGGCTGAGTGTGGGTTTTTCCCCTTTCTCTTTCTTCAATCCCTGCTAGACATGGCAAACTTGTTTTTTCCTCATCTTTTTGCAAGTTTGGAATTTTGGTTTGTGAATCTCCAGGGAGAGACAGTAATACAGGGAATTGAAAATGCATCTTTCAACCTTCTTCAGCAGACCATACCAAATGTACTCAGCAGAAATGAATTGTTCTAAGAATTTATAGGGATTTCTACTTTTTTCATCTTAAAACCAAATAGCCCTTTTAAAGTATGTCTATAAGATATCAGTATGCTTTTTCTCTCTGAAGGAATTCCTGTATTTTAACTTTTTTTATGACCTAATATACATTATAGTAGTGAAAGCTGACAGGCCCTTATCTTTCTATAAGGGGTCCTACATTTACATTGCTGTATCTAAATGACATGTCAGCATTTTAGTGTAAAATCCACTTTTGAGAGACACAAACCCCAAAGAATCTACACAACTGATTCCAGAGTACATATATTATAAACATATAAATTTTTTAAAGGCACTGCTGAGTGAAGAGTGTGAAATTCCTCCCTCCAGCCTCAACAAAAAAAAAAAAATGCCTACAGATTATTAATGTTTCTTAAAGTTTAAGGAAAAAAAAAGTCCACACATCAAACATCAGGAGGAAAGACTGTCAGTTCCACCAGAAAGTACAGCAAAATCCACTTGAAGTAAATTGAAAGCTTAGGCACATTTCCTCATCGAGCAGCAGCATCAGTTCAGCCATAACCACAGCCCCATCCCTTGGTACTGTGCCCCTCTCAGGAGCCCTGTTTCACTGGGGCTGTTATCAGGAGGACTCTGTGAATGCTACTCAGCCACTTCAGGGCTCCCTTGAAATCCCTGCCTGGGGCAGTTTGCATTGTGAGCTTTACACCGACAGAGATTGAGGCATACTCTCCAATTCTAACTCAACATCAGTTTTTGATACAGATGTTTCTCTAGCAAATGCATTCCTGAGCTCTTTAACAATTTCAATATAACAACTAATTTTAATTTAATATACTGCTCTCTTGAACAGTCTTGAGTCTTCGAATCCACCACTGCAACACAAACTCCATCTATTGATTGTGTTCATTTGTGAGATACAGGCTTAAAGTAATTAGTAATGATCACTTAAGATGTGAAACAAATATATTTAAGTGCTTTTTTTATTCAAAAGAATGGGCAACAAAAGCCTTCTTAAGCCTCCCCAGTGCTATATTTGGGCAAAGAGAAAGAAAATGTAGGAAAAAAAATTCCTCTACATGTCAGATTTGCATTCAATCTGCATTTTTCAAGGTTTAAGAAGAATAAGAAAAAGAGCTGCTGGCATAACACCACAGAATCACAGGATATTCTGAGTTGGAAGGGACCCACAAAGACCAACAAGTCCAACTTAGAATGGCCCTAACCCTGGTCAAGCTTGCAACACTGGCATTACTAGCACCATGCTCTAAGCAACTGAGCTAATCTCAGGATCAATACACACTGGTTCTAATTAAAGCTCTACATTAAGCTATTCAATATTCCATGTTTCCATAATGGACAAATACAAAGAAATTAAATCAGCATTACTGACAGATTCAAATACTGTAAATTTCATACTAATTTTCTCAGGTATCTTGCTGATTTTTACTATTTTGAGAAAGTTTGCAATGCAAGTCAGTTCCTGCATGAAAGGATTAAATAAATGAAGAATTCCCAGTACTCAGAACCTTCTAGATTCAAGCTATGTTAATTTAGAGCCATGCTTCAGACAAGACTAACAGTAGATCCATAATAACATTTCTCTATAGTTACCTCTTTAAATAGCCAGCAGCCCTTTCCTGCCATGAGAAAAACTAGTGGGTACAGCAGATGACCAAACAAAACATTTTCTGTGATATGAATATGGGAGTTTTCTTCAAATGGAAACTAAGTATATTTTATTGTAAACCAGAACTCCACTCTTACAGAGCACTTCACAGTTTTTCTTGGATTTT
Source organism: Fringilla coelebs (assembly GCF_963513975.1). Lineage (NCBI taxonomy): Eukaryota > Metazoa > Chordata > Aves > Passeriformes > Fringillidae > Fringilla > Fringilla coelebs. The sequence goes on along the minus strand of NC_140029.1, from coordinate 11,144,209 downwards.
TTTTCCTCAAAAGAATGTTTTTGAGTTTTATTCAATGGAGTCACTAGATTCAAATAAACAAAGTCCACTTCATTCACACAGAAAAATGATAATTTGAGCCAGTCATGCTATTTGGTGAGCCTTGTAGACAGAAGATTTTCATGAAAGAGATGAAAACAGGAGAGAAAATAATTCAAACACAACTATACTTTAGCACAAAAGCCATGATGTGGAACAGAACTAGAGTCCTGTAATACAGTCTTTCATCTGAATAAACTTGTACTGTGGCTATTAATTTACAAACATTCCAATTTGCATAAGGAATGCAAAGAAGCACTCACTGAAGGCAGGAAATAGTATTTGTTTAATAATATCAAAACTTACTTAGCTACATTGGAACTGCTACTAAAATTACAAAAAGAAGACTCTCTTTACTAATGTCCAAATTAACTCATGTTTTCATGACAGCTCAGTATCAGAGCTGTGTTAAAATTTTTTGATGTCTTGGGCACACAGTTAAGAGCTTCTCCATTCCAAGGAAGATAAACTGCTAAACAATAAGCACGGGAGTGCACATTGCATGAATCCAATAAACTGCTTTTCTTCATCACATCTTTCATTTTTAAGTGCTCAACGCCTACTTTTCTCAGATAAAAAAGTTACTCCAAGCCCCCAACAGATAGCCATGTAAATACAAATATGCCATATTTTTAAAGGAAAATACTCCATCTTGTTAGCTCAAAGAACCCTTTAAGTGGTTCTGGATTTTTAAAGCTTTGACCTTCAGCCCTGTAACCCAAAATTTTAGGACAGAATTATTGAAACAAGAACTGAATCGAAAGCTGAAACAAATGCAAACAATGTATATATTTTTCCAGTGTTTTTAGTCTGCTTATGAATTATCTGTATAAATAGGTTTTTTACAAATATACTCCCAATCTGCTCTGTAAAAAAGGAAAAAGAACCACATTTTAGCTTTTCTCATATGTGAAAACTCTTTGACCTCAATGCTTACAAAAGTTATATAACAGCTCCTACACTCTGATTCAGTAAATAAAAATAATTTTAAAAACCCAAACATGCCCACCTTCCCCTCCAAAAAAAAACCCTACAAAAAAACCCAAGCTCAAACAGCAAGTTTTTTTACAAATAGAAAGGAAAAGAAGTAAAGAAATCTCAAGAATTCTGTTTAAATGCAACTCACATAAATAACATGAATGGGACATACAGCTTCTCCAAGTTAATAAACAGTCCCAAGATAGTCTTGTGCCAGTTCGATGGCAGTGTCACAAATAATATTGCAAGCTAAATGAATGTCACTGCATTAACAGATGTGGAACTCTTAAGTTTGGTTGGAAAAGACAAGATAATAAGGAAAAAAAAAAGGTTCTTGTTCTGTCACATGCTTTGATACAGTGCCTTTTGGCATTTCAATCTACTGAAAGTAATACCAGAATCCTGGACTTTGGAGTATGGACATGTAGGGGCACCAAGACATCTCAACACTATAAATGAGGTTATTCATAAGGGAGTCCACTAAGAATCAAAGAGAAACTCTGAAAGTCTAAGTAAAGTTTTTCTCTAAAAAGCTTTGAGACTTCCTGATAATTTATTACAAAATAATTACAGTTCTGCAAATGGTAATGAAAATTAAACTTTGGTAATTTTTCAAAACAGTATTTCTATAAAATCATGTACTTATAGACTTTTCAGAACAGTTCTCAGAATGCAGCCAATGATTTACCACTTTCAGACACTTTATTTTTTTAAGAATTTAAAGAAAATATGAATGCCTTTTGAAGATGAGATGTACTGATTACTTCTTTGTTTAACTTATGATTCCCTAAATTACTGTCTAATATGTTGTTTAAATAACTTCTGTACCTAATGAATTGGGGATTCAAATGACTAAACCACACTTGTAGTTTGGCAACTCCTTTAGAACCCATCACCTGGCCCCACTGCTCTTCCCATTGTTCTAGCACGCTGCAAGTACAGTCATTATGCTTTTGTTGAAATTAATGTATCTAAAGACTTTAATTTACTGTAGCTAGCAAAATCTCCCAACAAAGGGTTATAACTGACAGAAGAAGAGACAATCAAAGCCTAGCTAACAATGCATCCAAATACATTCCTTGGAAACCAATTATAAAAGCACACAGTGATAGCAAGCATGATGCAATCATACATGGTTTTGAATCGTATGTTGAAGGTAATGGTGAAATGTTTAACCCATATCTTGGAATTAATTACTTAGCCCATATTGAACACAAATTAATCAAAATTGTTTACATCAAAATAAGTTAGTTCATTGAAATATACAAACTAGAAGTGCAGCTGTACAGCACACAATCTTCCCACTCCTTTTTTCTTTCTGGGGATTTAACTTGGAAATGTCATATGTAGGATGCTCAAAGAACCCAGAAGCCTTCCCTTTGCTATAGGACTGGAAGATCAGTTCCTATGGATTGTTTGTACACATTGTGAGACTGGGTTCTCCTGTAATCCTGTGTTCATTTAGAACCTGCCTACTTTCTACCTCCTTCCCATCTCCAAAGCCTTTTGTCATTTTATAAGAGTACCAGGTACTTCCAAGATAAATTACTTGCTAGGGCCAATGGCCTACAGCAGTATCACAGGTTATCAGCATATTCCAGCTGCTCTTTAATCTCCAGACAATCTCCAGAACCTTCATCATTATTAGTTAATTAGCATTAATGAAAGCTATGCACACAGTGAGAGGCTAATACACCCCCAAGCTCATATGTCAGTAATCCTTACTTAAAAAAAAAGGTATCCTCTGTGAATAATATCTGCATTGTTGAATGAAATAATATTTCCCTACCTACCCAAAGGCATAAGCATCAGTTAAGAGACTAATGATTTGTAAAATTTCATGAAAGATAAGAACACTGCAGACTTCAGATATTAGAAGGAATTCAGTCTCCACCCCCTCATCTTCATTATTTTTCTCTATCTGTTCTCGGCCCATGCCCTTCCTCTCTACTTAATATTCTTGACCTCTTTGGTCTTCAACTACCTTATCTTGGCCTTAAGAAATTGAAGGCAAATCATCTTCATGTTCATGCTTTAAAACAAGATGACATAACCTCGAAAGCTCCAGAAATATCTGCCGCACAAAACTGCTTGTGAGATGTGACAGTTGTCTCCATATGTCACCTATAATATTCACATTCTGCTGGTCTATAGGGCAATTGTCTATGCCTGGCATTCTGCCAGGATTTATATAGATATGCCTGGTCTGCTCTCTTCTACTTACTCATCTACTGACTGAAACATACTTTAAATTTTCTGTGTCCGAACATTTTGGTCCTGAGGTTTTGTCACAGCCCCAACCTTCTGAGCTTTTTCAAAAGATGCATGCATTGGGAAGCAAAATTGTATGAATAATACTTCAAGAAAAAAAGATGTAGAAACAAATATTTACGTTGCAAAAGTAATGCAGCAAATCATACCAACCACATAATTATTCCATATTCACAGAATCAATATTTTCAAATCCATTACTTAAAACTTTCCTCCTGATTAAGACTCTTTCCAAAAAATTGCAAATTTTACTTTTTTTTTTCCTAAAGGGCATTAATAGTCACACTGATATATTTATTTGCTACAAAGAAATCACTTAAACTTCTTCTAAGAAGCCTGTCACTTTTATCCTAGGTTCTGTAGGCCTGCAACTCCTGCCACACCAATATAACTACAACAAAAAAAAAGATTGAAATTGTTTCAAACTACACTTTAGATCATGGATATTTCTAGAGGCCAGGTCCAAAAAGAAACTCCTCAACTAAACTCTCAGTGGTTCCACTGCTAAGCTTTTTTTATTTATGAGCTAGGGATCAGTCTCTCCTGTGATAGCCATCCTCTACACCAAGGTTAACACACAGAACATTGGTACTCTGCAAATTTTAAATGATTCATGCCCTGCTGCAATCTCACTCCAGCACTAAATGACAATGCCAGTTTCTGTGAAGAATGTTTAATATACTGAGGTAGAAAAAGCTATTCAGATCATTTGGTCAACATATCATATTTGCAGAAGACTTTTAACTAACATCACACAAGAATTCAACCAAGTTGTTGCCAATCCAAATGGATGTGCAAGAGTTAAGGTTACCAGAGGCTTACTTGGGGCAGGAACTACACCAAGACTCTCTCATATTTCAGTATTTCAGACTAATGTATGAAATCCTTGTAGAAACCACTCCCCCTCCCCAAGTTCTAGAGATGGAGTAATTTATGAAGTAATCAAATCTCTCAGTTTACATAAAATTAAAAGTCTTCTGGCTTCTTTAGTTTATAATTTCAACAACACTCCTTTATCCATTCAAAACACAGCAAAGACAGTGCCACTTTATTTACAGTACTGACTATCAGCAAGAGCCAGATAAATATTGTTGTTCAAGCTACACTAGAGGACTAAATTGAGAAATCATCACTAGATGTCTACCTACCTTATGTACAGTCACCTCATCTGACTCAAATGGCTAATGCCTTGAAGTCTAATTTCAAATTGCATTGTCTTGCCGATGTCCTGAAGTTAAATATGCTTTAAGTCTTGTCTTTAGGTTTTCTGTAAGGATTTTGCTGTTTTTTCTGAAGTTTACTGTCCCACAATTCTACAGACATGAACACTGGAACAAAGCACTGCTGATTACAGAGCTTTGGATAAGGGAAGAATGTTCTTCTTTGGTCCTACTTTCTCTATTCTCACTTTCACCAATGCCATAGAAACCTTATTGGAGACACGTTTGTTGCATGAAACTTTTTAAGGCTGTTGTTCAGTAACTTCACCTTAATACAAATACCTGCTCATGCAAAGACTTCATTAATCTGTTAGAAAGTTCCTAATTACACTGAACTTATACATTTATACTTTGGTACACATACACAAGTATTGGATTCATAGACAAATGCACATATTTAAAGTTAAGAATTTGTACTAAGAAATAGCCTTGCATGGGTAGTTCTTACCATAGCAAATTAGGTTTCAAAGAGTGAAAGTATCAGATCACTTGGGGCAAGGAAGCTGGGACTGTTGGCAAAGGAGCTGAGATTATGACTTGACTTTTATCCCAACGCAAAACATAGAGAAGGTTTGATAGGCTAACTTGTTTATCTCTACATACTGTGCTACCATGTGAGCCTACATAGATAAGTGCTTGCACTGGAGACAGGTATCAAAGCCAAGAGCAGTGGAAGAAAGTGCTTTTTAAGATAAATACATCAGGGATGCTGCATGTTCTGGACTGAGGCTGTGTATTATCAGCCACATGAAAGTATAGAAGCTGCCCTACTCCTTTTAACAGTCTGAGTGAGAATTTGTCAATAGGAAAGGTGCCATTTTTCCCCCCTTAAATTCAACTTAAAGGACTTTCTCTTTATCACCTTATTCTTTTCCCCAGCTGTCACACATTCCATGCTTTTGACATCTGCTCATCCACTGGGTATTAAAAAAATGTTATTCTTAAAATCATTCCTGACTCTATTCTCTGTACTACCTCATCTCTAAGACTAAAACACATAGATGTGAAATAATTGTAGAAAATATCACATCAACACAATTAAGCAAAAAAAACCCAAACCAAAACTAAAAAACACATCCAGCCTGTTGATTATCTAATCATCTCTGAGAGGAGGCAGGTAACATTAAGAGCTTCTACAAAGTAAATATGAAGCAGGGTGTGCATTAATCATGGTCAATCCATTTTTAAGGGGTTTTGGTGTAAACAAAGTCTCAAAAGCTGGCAGGAATACTAGATTTTGCCCCTCCTCCCTACACTACTCCCCCAAGTCTTTCCCCCTGTCAGAAAAACAAAATAATTATGCTTGGTGCATAACTTTGATCATTTCTTTTCACAAACATCATTTATGACTGGTGTTGAAGAAACTTCTAAAGACGCCTATCAGAGACATTTTTCTTTGTCTGGGAAATGGAAATTTGTTTTCCTTCATCCTGAACAGAACCATAGAATAATTTAGGTTCAAAAAGACCCTTAAGATTATTGAGTCCAACAGTTAAGATAATATGATTAAGTTATAAGCACTTTAATGGTTATTTAAGCATAATCAAGGTTTATAGGAAAACAACAAGTTAAAAAGCATTCTGCTGAACTGTAAATTTTTAAAGAATGTGGAAAATTCACAGCAAATTTCTGTGTGCATTTCAAGCATGGGGTTAGAGACTATAACAATTTATCACAAGGAAAATATTTGTGCGAAAAAGGAAAAAAACATTTTGTCTTCCGTACACAGTCTTGAGAGACTCTAGGATTAAAAAGTTCCTAATAAAAAACTGATTTGTCACTATACTATTTCACACATTCACACAATATGAATTAACATGCTAACAAATTTATAACAGCTCATTGCAAGAGCAATCCGGTTGCAAATTAAGTTGGCATTATTAGAAGAACACAAGTTGAAAAAACATGCCTAAGATGGCAAAGCTGAGTATGCTGATTTAGGAAAGTGATAGGAGACATTCTGCCAGGATTTATTTCAGTCATCTTCTGCATATGCATTATAACAAAAATCTTTTTCCATATGTAGGGGTGGGGTTTTGGGACTTAAAACCTTTTTTTCAATGGGTAAGAAAAGGATGGAAGCTCTTCTCATTGGGAGAGCCTATGGATTATTTAATTTCACCTTCACAGTAGAAGATGGCCTTTTTTAGGAACTCATTGCTTTCAGATCTTGTACATCCCAAGCTGCCCTTTATGTACAAAGGAGACAGTGATGGACTGAGTCAAAACAAAAAAAACTCAAAGACAGCAGAATTCAGGACAGGAATCTCTCCTTTCTTGTTTGAAATGCCAGTCAGAGCATCAGGTAATGAAAGATCAGTGGGTAAGGTCAAAATCCACTGCATGTAAGTACAGCTGTGGAGTTTAGGATTGGTGGCAGTCAGATCCTGATGAAATCACGTTAAGCACTGAGGAAACATTTGCACAGTGTCATATATGATCTCTTTGGAATAGACGTTCTTCAGAACAGCACTCAATTATTTTGTCGTGTCTTTTCCCCTTCTGAAACCCCTCACTTAAACATGAAAAGTTCCACCCATTTTAATATATTTTCATGCAAGTCTCTTCGAAAAAAAATCTGTGTGATCACTATGACAGACAGGGAAAATCACAGACTCATTTTGATTGAGAAAGTCCTTTAAGATCATCGTGTCAAACCATGAACAAACACTGTATTGGGTGGCCAGTGAACTTCATACCTAATCTCTCCATGAAGTGCATTTCCTCAGTGCATTTCATCCCAGATATTGCAGAAACATTGTTCTACGTGTCAATTTGAACAGATAATCCCACTGGTATGATAATCCCACATGTCAAATAATCCCACTGGGTTTCTGTTAGTAGTATAGGGAGTCATACATTGTCCAACACCTTCTCATGGCAAAGTAGCAGCGAGGACAAAGAGTTTTTCTTTCTAATTCAGATGACAGAAAGACAGGGACTTGAGCACTTGAAGAGGGACAGACTTTCTTGTTTATTCTTTCAAGTAAACCCTAGTTTCTTTCTGTTATCTCATCTCTCCCTTCAAATCTCAGTCTCAGCTTTCTACTCTCTCAGGTCTCAGGATCAACCAGATCTAGTACTTCCAACTGGCTCCGAGACATCATTTCCAATCCTCGCCTAATTTCCAATCTCAACACCCTGCCTATCACTGTACAAAACACCATCCAGCATTAAAATTTAATCCCTTTGCTGGTCAGACTTTCACTGTGTCTTGCCACCAAGTTCTAAGATAATTTTTCCACTCATATTATGTGCAATTCATTCCCTAAAACTGTTGAAGCTGATTGTTTGTTTGTTTGGTATCATCATCTCCAGCTCACATGCACCATACTGCACATGACATGGCCAAAGAACAGAACTGGACCAGCATAGTCTGAAGCAAATTCAAAGTCTAATCATTAAGGAAAATCCTGTGCGGCCTTGAGCTGGAATAAGCTCATTTGGTTTGAAACTTCAGGGCATGTACATGCAAAATTCAACTAAGCCTTTACTAAGAGCATGTAAAATGGGATTTTCAAGAGCTCATGGCTTGGACAAGCTGGGGTGTTTCATAAACTCATGTAAAAATATATAAGTAGAGATCATGCTTCTTAGCAGACCTGTGTCTTGCTCTCTCCATATTGGTGACAGCAATTTCTAAATGTGTCATTATTTTGTCTTCTCTCTTCATTCCCACTTTGGGGAACAAACAAATATTTCACCTTGGGAATATGTGAAAGCAAATAAATTGACGATCTCAATATTATTCAGGCTCAGTAAAAACTTCAAAGTAGAAAGGTCAGTCCAAAAATTATTCTACACCTAAAGTTCAGGTTTGCAAAGAAGATATTGTAAACAAAATTCATGAGAAAAGCTACCTAAAAATGAGTTTACCTCTTATTACTGGTAGTACTCTATATTTGAATGTGTGGGTTACTTTAGCATAAAGATAGATCTGATTGTGAAAAAGAGAGTGACTCTGCTTCAGTTCCCTTTCTTTACCTAATTTTAAACTCTGCCTCACGCTACACACCATAATATTTAGTCCATTATCATATCCTGATTTACATAGACCTGGCATTCTGAGGGGTTTTTTATGATCTGTTAAGAAAATGTCCCCTTTTTTTTTCTTCTATTACTCATTCCCAGTCTTCACTTGCACACACCTGACCAGAATACACAACAGTGTCACAGACAGGGTTATAGATGGAACTATCCCTTCTTGCTGAGGCAAGTCTTACAAGAATAATAACAGGTACAATGAATTCAATTTTTTCCAAAAGACCCTTAGCTCCTTTATTCTGGATAGCATGACAGTTTATGCAACCTACCACCTGATGAGGTAAATAAAAGAGAAGGAGCTTACAAGTTTATTGCTGTCAATCAGCATCCTAAACACATTATGTGCCCCAGCACGAGATTTTCATTTAGAACAAGAAGTCTGTGTGACTTTTTTTTTCCATTTTTTCCTTGTAGATATGTTGAGGGTTTTTATTATTCATGCCAGTATGCTATCAATGCCTCTGCTGACTCCTAAAACATCTGTCCCACTGTTCACAATTCCTGGGGTGCAATGATATCAATCCATGCTGATAATCAGAGGACCCTCAATTAAGTACCTACAAGGCAATGAGTGGTAAACAAGAAAATGTATAAAAAGACAACAGATTAATTCTTCTCTATCCCAATTCACAGAAGCGATTAAAATTCTTTTTGCTTTAGATTTGGAATTCAAATTCCAGTGAAAGTCCATTAAATGTTCAAAGCAATACAAAACCTGAAAAAAATCAGTGTAAAAAATTGTACTGAAGACAGAAAACATAAGGAGTTGAATGAAAGATAAACAGCCTAGGTCATATGCCACTGTGATCTCTTTGATAAAATGATACTTTTCCCTAAGAGCACCAATAATTAAAGATCTACTATTATCAGAATACTTTATTATGACTGGGGAAAAAAACCAAACAAACAAACTGTCACAAAGTAATTTCATTAGAGCTGATTGAAACCATCCCTTGACCACTTAAGAGAGCTGCCCTTTAAATTTTACGTGAATTTTACAACAGTAGCTTAAGTGCAAATCCATTACCTCAGAAGAGGATAGGGAACATAAGCAGACTTCTGGATTCTATCACTTTGATATACAACAATACATTTTGAGGTTATACCAGCAAGTAACAGGACTAATCATAAAACTGCCAAATAATGCCAAATTAATAAATGAAATAGCAGAATGGTGTGATATATGCAGAGTAACCAACAGAAAAAGCTGACAAAGCACATGGTGTTTGTGATGAATGAGAAAGGCAAGTGGTAAAGAAGGAGGAATGTAATGGACAGAAAACATTTGGGAATTTTAATTTTCCTGAACAATGTAATGTAGAAGACATGTTAATCTCTGTAGCAATGTTAATAGGGTGTGGGGGGAGAAGACACCCAAACAAACCACAAAACTGGGAGAGGGAAGATGTGTACCATACCCCAAGCTGAAATCTCATATGGTGTTGATGTATTTCATCACAGTCTTCCATCAGTCTTGGCACTAAATATGAACCAAATTGTAACTTTTTTTTGCTTGACTCTCTCTTCAGATGAATTTATTTCCATAAAAATTGAGGAATTTAGAGTAATAAACAATTATCTAGTGTAAATTCCTCAAATAGCTATGAAAACAGGAAGGTGTTTGTTGTTTTTTTACATCATTGCTCCTTCAGCTTTCTCTGAGAGCAGTTAGTGTGACTCAGTGGTGCAGTTGTGTGAAACCATATGCTCAGAAGACCAAGGGCTGCTTAAGCCTGTCAAGAGCCAGACATATCACTGCTGGCATCTGCACCAGTTGTCAAACCAATGAGTATGAGTGTCAGTGATCATTAGACTTATTTTCAGTCATCCAGCTATAGTGACATGACCTGTAATTCTTTTCTGCTTCTGCGGGATACAAGGACCAATAGTGTGACTCACCTAATTTGAGAAATAGTAGAATGTGGATAATATCCTGAGTTGCTATGACAGCATTCCAGGCAGCACATGATCCCAGAGCCCCAAAGCCTGATAATAGGACAGAGTCCACGCTCCACAAGTTAATGAAGATACTCTTTTTTATTTTCTATGCACATTTCTAAGGAGGAGGAGAGGAGAAGCTGCAGGAGCCTATAATAACCACCCTTCATAAAATATGCTTTCTTCTAGGGTGGTTTCTCATGCATGCAAGAAAAAAGTCAGGATAGCACAGGCAGCTGGAGAAACCCAGAGGAGTCCCCAGTCCTTGTGTTGATAGGAAGTACTGTTGTGATCATTCTTGGAAAGAGTAAGAGAAATATTTTCTTGTTCTATTTTCTATTACAGGGCTGCTATCAAAAAATCCAGTCAGAAGTTATGCTCTAACAAGTATCACTTTCCTATAATAATATGAGATGCAATCTAAGCTGTAAATCTGATACTCTGTCTTGTAGTTCTGCAAACAGTGTCCAAAACTTAGCAGGGACTCTTTGCAGTATTGAGTGGGAGCATTTCTCCTTCTCCATGAACACCATATGTTGTATTTGAACCTTTCCTTTCAATGCAACTGCACTAATTTTGCGAGAGTTCACTGGTTCTTAAAATAAACCCAAAGTCATTTGTTTATTTATTCAAAACATGTAGAAATTTATAATCTAGCACTTCCTAGAAATTTCAAATGCATAAATAAAAATATTACTACATTATTTACCTAAATTAATAGTAATTTTAAATTTTTAATACCAACAGAAATTAATACATGTACTTATATAACAGTAATATACATACAGAGTTCTTTATTCACTAAAAAAAAAAAGTGCTTAAATGTCTGTTTTAACAGTTCTTTCCTAATGATAGCATTACAAGTCATACCAGCTACTCAGGACAGATAATGTTACCAAACTATCTTTACAAAGGAAATGGACCTTTTATATGAGCATTTATTTCCACTGTGGTCATCAGGCCATTGCTTAACAGTTTGTGGCCCTGTAATCTGCAGCATGACCATTCATCTAATTGCTGCTGAAACTGTGATATTAATCTACTCAAAAAGGGCAAGTTAAGGGTCAATCTCCAGCAGTGGAATGCACTTGGTGTGGATAATGTGTTGCAGATCTGGTTTCATCTGCTCTTACTGATTTCAACAGTCTGCAGGATTTGACTTCACTTCTGAGTGGATAAAAGCACAGAACCCAAAACTGGGTCAAATCCCACCTGCACAATACCTGTGATGAATATCTGCATCATTGTTAAAGGCATGAGGGAGTCTCTGACCTGTCCATCCTATCTCAGCCACGTGGGCTCCCAGACTGACACATCACCACGACACACAACTCCACAGACAGATCACTCTGGCCCAGGACCTCCCTCTGTACTTCACTTTTCTGATCTTCCCTAAGTATCAAATGAAACTTATATTATAATTGTGGTGTACAGTTTAAATCTGGGGATATTGTCCTCCTGTAAATATCTGTTCCTACCTGCTGTGGACACACCATTCACAAGGCAGCTTCTGAAACATGAACAAGAAGGCATGTATACACTTTTCCTTGGAGGGTACAGGTCCTTAGGAAAATAATGGAAACTGTAGGTTTTTTGGAGGGGAAGTGAGACATCTTTGTGAAAAGGTAGCCCTAGAAAGTCCATTTCCACTCTCTTGTTATAAGCCACAATTTTAACTTAGTGCTTGCCCATGCAGAAGGTACACAATTGTAAAAATGAGCCACAAATAACTTGACCTACTCCTCAACCCACATTTATATTGCTCACTCCTTAGGTGTCAGAAGGGAATGTGGTAAAGAATGATTGAATACCTCAGCTCACGTCACTTATTACTTCTCTCGCACATGAAAAAGGCCAACAAACCTTTCTGAACTGCTCAGTCTGCTTCCCTTCACAGAAAGTTGTAACCCACACTAACTTTCACAAATTAAACACTGTTTATACAATCCAGTGAAATGCATAATTAATAGCTGTATTCCCCAAACCAGGTTACAAGGAACCTTTCAATTTCTCTATGAATAACTGTACAACAGAAAATATTAAAAGAGTTATGGAAAAAACATGTCCCACACAGAAGTCAGATATGTACACTACATTTACTAAAGTGTAGTTTTCAACATTCATTTGGTATCCAGTAAGTAATGCCACTTTAAATGCTTTTCAAAATCACTAATTATTTTTCTGGAATACGCATTTGTGATCATAAGATTTTGCTGAAACTTAAGTGACATTAATCTTTCCTTAAAGACTTAACACAAACTAGAATTGAAAACCTAAACTTTTGATTAAACATTTTTGCTATGATTATATGATAATAAGATTGAGTGCACTAAGATATTAGCCTAATTTAATTCTTTCAATTAGTTTCAAATGAGAGAGGCTAGGGGCACATCTGAGTGCTGTACCTATACAATCATAAATCAAGTGAATTGGTATTTAAGATTCACATGTTCCATTCTTCCCAAATCCTGCATCTCCACAGGAAATTTTAGAGACATAATTACCTTTTATTACCTGCACTAACAAATTAAAACTTCAGCAAAATTACTCAGTTATCTTTTCTAGTTGGGTACCAAATCAAACAAGTGTTTTTATTTTGTGATTACATATTGACTCTAAGTTATTTCTATTATTCTTTTTTCCTCTCTACTTCAAAGTATTTCTTGGCAATTGCAAACATGCCCAACTGTAAAATGAATAACACATTGTAATAAATAATGTCAATCCATAGACTGTCCAAGTTTCTTTATAAAGTGCAGTATATTTTTACTTCTTGAATGAGAAAATAAGCAGCTTTATGATTTATTAGCAAATGGTAGGGAAGGAAGAACCTCCTGCATTTTCAGAAAAAATTACTTATATAGGTGGATTTATATTTATGCTTTAGTTTTAAATATTAACACAGGCTCCCCTTGCAAAGGCTCTTATCTGCTTTCTCAGCCTGAACTTCAGAGGCTTCCTCTGCCTTAAACATGCTGAGTTACCAGCTATGTCATTTCTACTCAAAGACTGAGCTTTGGTCAAGAATATAGAAGAGAGGAGCAGACAAGCAGGAGCTCTAATGAGGGAAAAATAGGCTACATAGAATAAACAAAAAGGAAGCAAATTAAATGGTTACAATTGATTGAATTCATAAGCAATGTTCACAGCAACTAGGCTTTATATTTTTACAAGCCAAGATACTTTATTGACCATTCAATAATTCCATTGACCATATTGACCATTCAGTAATTCCATAATTAACTACTTTGTTTTAAATTATGTTTTGGACGTAGTTCTGTTTTCTTATTAAACTTATAAACAAAACCCTTTAAGGCTGATGCAAAATACCATAGCCTTCTTCTAAACATCACTGGAGACAAAACAAAATATAAACTTACTACTTGATATTGCAAGATAGTGTTAGCAGATCTAAAACATTAGGTTTTTCCTTTAGATTGATGGGCTAGGCTTTATTTTAAGGATTGTCCTGCTATAGGAAACTAAGGGAGTGCTGAGTTATCAGCTACCTTACGTCCTCTTTTAATTCAGATAATGAACATATGTCTGAGAGGTGCAAATTATTAGAAAAACTTTTGTATTCTTGTATGAACTCATTATCTAGTGAACAACTGATGGAGGCCAGGATTCTGTAAAACCCAAAAAAATGTAAAACAAAGTGGTGAAAATGAGACAAAACCAAATTGAATCATTGGGCATTTCCAAGATGAGAACGAGGATTGCTCTGCAATGTGTCTCCCTTACTGTGTGGTGTATAGCTCAGTAACTTTGAGTGCTTGGAAGTACATACCTTAATAGGGTACTTGACTCAGTTTGTCTTCATCCACATTTTAAAGCATAGTATCTTAAATGGGGGAGCAATTTCTAAAGAAATACCATTGATGATTTTATAGATGCACTCTCAGTTTTTATTAGGTAGGAAAACAGCCTTTTTTTGTTTCCAGAGAGATGCTGTATATCTACAACTAATTTACAATAATAGGTTTTGATGTGTTATCTGCTTGCTTCTTTGGTGCTCTACTGATATAAAGACTTCAGCTATAAATGTCTATTTTCCTAAGATATCATTTACTATATTTTGGCATACTGCTTCAGATAGCACAACAAGAACATTTCTTTAATCATACCACATTGCCTAGAGTATAGACTTGGTGTTAGGTTTTGCAGTGCAGAGCTGTACAGTATTTTAGCTGGCTGCTTATAGATTGTCTGATTTTCACCTCCTCATGTCATAACTTAACACCCCAGTGCTAAGATTTCCAAGCTCCACTAAGTACTTATTTTCTGCTTTGGTTTCATGTTCTTATTTTCATTACAATCATTTTCCTAATCCTGTACTTCTTTGCTTGTGAAGCAAGCTTCTGTTTTCTGTTCCTGCTCTCTGCATTTCTCAAACTATTATGATGCTTAGAGTAGTCCTGAAAGTTGAATTTTTCTTTAGTTATGCATTCTGGACTGGGGACTTTTTGCCTCACCACTAACCAGGGACACAGAGTTTCTTATTGGAGTCAGTTCTGTGGTTTATAGGTGTAAATAATCGTGAAATGCAGATATGTTCCAAAGAGCCATTCCTGCTGGTTTGGTACTGCACTTATTCCTTCTCCCAGTCCTTGCACAATCAGTACAACCTGAGTAAGTGTGGTGAGAGCCCAGAGCAGTGTGTACATTCACATCTCTGCACAGCACTCCTGTGACACAGGACCACAGAATGTCTGAGCCTGGGAGGCACTTCCAGAGATTGTCCAGTCCAATCTCCTACTCCCAGCACGAGTCTCAGGGCCATGGGTGTTGAATATCTCAAAAGATGGAAACTTGACAAAGCCTCAGAGCAATCGGTGCCAGACTTTGACTCCTTTAACCCTAAAAAAGTTCCCTCCTAATTTATGTAGATTTGTGCCTATCATTCTCTTACTGGGCCTCACTGTCTGGCTCTGTTGTTTATATTCCCTCTCCCATCAGGTGTTTATGCACATGGATATAACCAAACAAAAATTAAGAGACATTTCTAAAAAAAAATTTTTTTTTTTTTTTAAATATTGAAACAAGACTCTTACATGATTTTAAATTTCTCAGAACAAAATTGAGATGCTAATCAGGTAGATTGTGACACTAAATGACACTTCCAAAACACTAATTTTCTATCTGTAGATCTAAAGACAGTTTTTATCATTGGGTTTTGATCTATTCTTGGTAGAACTAAAATCAAATAATTAAGAATCTGTTTCTCATCTTGTGCAAATTAACAAAATTTAATGGGAATGAATATAAATGCAAACAGGCAAGCAAACAATAACTTAGAATCAAGCTATTAACTTTGATTAACACTGCTCTGTTTAGCAGTTCATCACCCAGCCAATTATCAGAAAAAATAATTACTTCCTGAAAATTATATTGTAGATGTACTGAAATACAATATAAAAGTTGTCAGAATTATTTCATCTTCCTTCTGTAGTATGTGCCACTTGAGTTATTATCTATTTTTAAATCCATTCTTGTCACTTCACCAAATTTTTCATTTCTCAGCCTGAAGGACTCCTAAGATTTTGGTGCTTCTGATGCAAACCTGGTCCTTAAAAACAGTAGCTTCAGCCTGGACAGCCCATACTTTAGTTTTTAAAAGGCAATCAGAAAGCAAATACCCTGCTCATCCTATCCAGCCATTCAAGCAAGAAATCTAACAAGCCAGAGAACAGAACAACAAATCCACAGTAAAGATCTACTAAACTCATTTATGAACAGATTTTGTTACTTTTGCCCATGTGTTATCATTATCCCCATCAGTATTTATATGAGAATTAAAATCCCTATTTATAAAAGCAATGTAATTAAATGTTTGTAAAGCTTAGGGTTGCATAATAAATGCAACAAATTCTACAAATATAGTCTTGTCATCTCCTTAAAGGTGTTATTGCCACATTTAATGTGTGAAGGTATAAGATTAAGAGTAACCTGATTTTCACATGAGCTCAGAACAGAGCACAGTTGTAGTACAGATGGCTGACATCTTTTCAGATCCATCTGAACACTAAGTTTTTTCTAAAGATTAAAAGAGGGAATCACCACCAGTAAAGAAACAAGATTGTTTATATTTTTTACTGTCTATACAGTAATTAAACCAGATGTTATGGCAATAATGAAAACACAAATCATTAAATTCAAGAAATTCTTATTCATAGAGAATGCAAATTGCTTTTTAATTTCCTGACCTTATAGTGCAAAAGGATGATTAACATATCACAATCTCATGGAACTGATAGGTTAAATACCCAATTACAAATACCCTGCACAGCAAAAGACTATATAGTAAACATACTGAGTATTATGAAAGTAGGAAGCTGATTTTTTTCAGCACAGAAAGAAAAACAAGATATAAAATTTTGGGTTATAAAGTCACTGGAAAAAAAAAAAAAAAAAGTATGAGTCTCTTGTACTTCCTGACATCAGATTTCTGCCTGGTAAAAGTTACACCGGTCTTCAACCGCATTGAATAATACAGAGATTACCTCTCTTAATTTTAAAGATGTTTTCAACAGCCTTGTTTTATCTATAGAGGTGTGTGTGTGGCTGAGGCTAACACACCCTTCCTGTGCTATGCACCCAGAAGAAAACTGCTCCTGAGCCCCCTGTGCTGGCTCTGCCTGGGAGGGGCAGCAGCCTCGGTGGGGCTGTGGTTTGGATTTGAGACTAAAGCTGCCCTGAGAACACACCAGTGTTTCAGATCCTGCCGAGTTCTGAGGGAACACAGCTGGAACAGCTGAGCCCAGGTGAGCACAGGGGCATTCCAAAATACATAATGTGAAGAACTGGGCAGGGAGTGTGTGTCTGGGAGGTAGCCATCGTGTTTATTTTATTTGCAATTGAGTTTGAGGTACCAGTGTATAGCTAAAATAAATAGAAAAATAAGCTTTACAGCATATGCAAATATGCACAGAAATCTGACCGAATTAATCCAGTGGGGGGTGAAGACAGACGTACATGCATGTGCATATTTTAATACAGATCATAAATATAAAATATGCATATTATATATCCTCCCACTCATATCCCTCTTGGAGACTATAATTTATTCTAATGACTATTTCAGGAGAAAAGCATTTAAAATGCCCTTTCCCCTATTTTTTGATCTTATATGATGGCTGAGATCTAATTTCTGTCCTTTTAACTTGTCAATTAAATGAGTTTAATTCATATGAGAAATAAAACACATTTTAAACCAAAAATGGCTGAATTTTAAACCAATGGCAGGCTGACTTTATAACTCAATGGTGTACTACTGGAAGTCTCAAAAAAGTAGTCTCTCACTACTTAAAAGTAATGATTCAGCTATAAAAGCCATGCCTTGGCATGCTATTAGGAACAACCTATGGGAAGCAGGATCAGACCTAGGTCTACTGTGTAGCTCAGTAAAATCTGAAAGTATCATTTATTTTGCCACGGTGATTTTTGGGTTCATTTTTTTTATATATACCTGTTTATTCCTGTTCTATATTTAGACTGAAAACTCCTTTTTGTGTATTTCAATATTGGTCAGTAGTGAGCTGGCTCACAAGATTCTTGTATTAATGCTGTACAGAGATATAATTGTAAAATCTTATGGAAGGAAATACACATTAAGGTATCAGAAGTAGCAGAGACATGTCCAGTTACTTGAATAATTGAATAATTGTAGTATACTTTTTAAGTTTTCAAAAGTATTCAGTATTATTTTGAATGATTTGTGAAAGTACAGGTTTCACCAAGAAATCCTTTTAAAATTAACCAAGTAGATTGTGAAAGGAAGAACAAACAGATTAAAAGAAAAGAAAGAAACTATTTGTAAGCCTGTTACTGAGAATACAAGCAAAATAAAAGGTTATGAAACAGATAAGCATTGAACATCCAGCTGGAATATAAATAAACTCTTAGCTCTCCATTGTGTGAAGTCCTCCTTTATTCCCCCTCCACACTGCTCTGCTTACTCAGTGTTTTGTTTGCACTGATTCCTGTGAGTCAAATATACTACAAATAACCTCAACCTTTCTCAGCACAATCTATACATATCTCTTGTTATATTATGCCTTAAAGGAAATTTAGAGTATCGCTGTTGTACATCGTTAATGTACACCGAGGTTTTCCTGCTTGCTTTGATCAATGAAACAAATAGTCTAAAGAAATTAAAGCAAATCTGCAACTACAAAAGTTTACTAAAAACAAATCAGTATCAGTACAGTTACTTTCTGAACACAGCCAGTCAATGTACTTGCATGCTAGGTGAATAATAAACAGAGCAGTCAGCAGAAAGTATAAAATGGGTCCGGAGGCCTATTGCAGAAAATATTAAATTATCCAGTCATAACAATTAGAACTCAGATTAAATTAATATTAACTATTGTTTTTCACAGGTGCAAGCAAGATTGTATCTGTTAATAATCAACCCTTCCAGCAGATCTCCCCTAAGCAACAAGTCCAGGCACAGGGGAACCAGACCTTCAGGCTGTCAGCTGAAGAGCCCTTCCCACATCCACATCCTCACTCAGCCGCTCCCTGGGATGAGCCAGGAGCTGCATCTCTGCAGAGGACAAAATCTGTCCCTGCAGATTAGCAGAGACCCAACCTCAGAGCCCACACCCTCAAACTCCTGAGTTCTGAGGGTAGCAAAATCCTGAAAGGAGCATGACAAAAAGAGGCAGAACAAGGACTTGCATTAATAATTGTTGGGGGAGGGGGATTTCTGATTTTGCGTTTTCTGATTTTGTCCACTTAAAAATGAGATGATGGGAAACACCTGGAGAAGAGAAGGATCTGGAGACACCTTGTAGCAGTCTCCAGTACATAAATGGACCTACAAGAGAGATGGAGAGGAACTTTTTATACGGCCATGTAGCAATAGGGACAAGGGGTAATGGCTTTAAACTGAAGGAGGTTAGGGTTAGATTGGGAATAAATTCTTTACTGAGAGATTGGGGAGGCACTGGCACAGGTTGCCCAGAGAAGCTGTGGATGCCCCATTCCTGGAATTGTTCAAAGCCAGGCTGGATGGAGATCAAAGCAACCTTGTCTAGTGGAACACCGTTCGTGGAAGGGGGTTGGACCTAGATCATCTTAAGAGTCCCTCCAACCCATTTGATGATCCTGTAAAACTATGCAGAAGTAGAAATGGGTCTCTTTAATAAACTTTGGTGTTTCAAATTTTCCTTTTATCTTAGACCAACAAAAAATGTTGCCATTCATAAACAGCGAATTAACTTTCACAGTTCAACTGAGCTACATGTTTTTTTTATTATTTTTTTTAATGTTAGCAATTCAGGAGATTTTGCTTGCTTGGTAATTAAAACTACTGCAGGGTTTTGGGTTGCTTTGTTTGTTTGTGTTAGAAAACAAAAAGAAAAATGAAATTCGAGACACATGAGGATTAAATCATATTTCCTCAGAGTGCCATGATTCCCCAGGAGAACTTCATATCACATTCTTACCTTTGTTCTCCCAAGAAAAAAATATATTTCATATAATGCACTCTCTAGCTTACAGTGAAAAAAGCCAATACAACATGAATAATGTAAAAGCTAAAGGCTCTTCACCCCCCAAACCAAAGTAACCATTCCCAGCAAGGAATAAGGGGTCCATCTACACATCCAAATTGGAGGTGAGGGGGAGATGAGGGGAATGTAGATGAAAACCTAAACTAAAATTTCAGGACAATTGAAATTTTCTATAGGAAATCATTGATTTTCCAGGAGCCACATTTTTCAGAGGAAGAAATCCTGACATAACATGACAGATTTGATAATCTGTCACTAAAACCCACAGCTCAGAAGTGTAATTCTCAAGAGACTTGTAATCTTAATTGTTTCAGTAGAGACACACAGAAAACACATATATTATTCCCCTCTGCAGCTCAAGCTACTCATTTGCCTTCCTTCTGTTTTGAGACTATTTAGAATATACATGATTCTCCAACTCAGAAAACTCACATTTCCCAAAAGCAGAGAATAAAAACCCCACGAATCCACACAACCAAAGAATGCGTGGGTTTTTCAAGACAAACACGTTTTGAAGGTCTACTGAGTGTTGAAGTCACACAGGCAATTAAAATAACCTTGCAGAAATCTCTTTTCCTTGCTACATCTTGCTCACCAGATACTCTGTTTTGTTTGCAGCAGAGTCAGAAGTTTCATACTTGCAACCAGACTTTACATAGATTTCTATCCTAGTCTCCCACTGTGGCACTATAATGGGCACTATCTGGACTTAGAAGATAAGACACTACACATAAGACATGAGATAACTTGTTTTACTTTTTTAAATCCAGCTGTATGCATATCTTGAAGAATTCAGAAGGCATTGTGGGTACATAGAAAAACCTGTGCAATGGCATCTAAACACAACTACTGCCCATGGAGAAAGGCATGGTTTATGTAAGAGGTGACAAAATCCCAAAATTATACCAAATATAGGAAAGACACCTGTCAGATTTACAGTCACCTTTCAAGTTAACTGTCACAAACCATGTTCTCTGCTACACACTCCACATCTCCCTCAGATGTCAGTGAAAACAGTGTTAAAATTGTGAACTAGAAGAACCAAAAGATAGGAATTAAAAGAATTAACATTGCTTCTGCAAATCTAATAATACCTCTTGAGCAGATACAATTTGGATACAAATTCTAAATACATAGTCACTTAATTTGACATAAAGGTATTCAGTATTTAATTTTACCCAAATCATCTGATAAGTGACCTCATGCCTTATTTGCTGTGCACTATTGAACTGTGAATTGGGAAAGAATTATCAGGTCTGTTTGGAGCATGCATCACAGCAGTGTCAGGAGTGCTTACCAATTCTAATTATTTTCCACAGGCCTGCATTGAGACAAGGATCTATTATTAGCTCCATTACACAGAAAGAAAGAGAGTTAAGACAAACAGTGCATAAGGTCAAAGTATTTGCTAATTTTGGATATTTGAGATGGATATGATGCGATTATTTGCTATTGTGTACCACTCCCCACTCCCAAATCAGAGTTCTGATTAATAAATTTAGATAAAGGGCTCAAGGACTCAGCTAAAAGCCATGAGAATTAGCTCTTCCTCTTACCTCATCCTATTCTCATTAGTCAAAATTGCCAAGACTTCTCTGCCCAGCTACCACTGTTTTATCTTGTGAGCTACTTTTACTCTAAGTTTCTGATATCCCTTCTCCAGCCTGCTCCATTCACACCTTGTCACTATTTCACTCCTAGATTCCTATCTTGTCATTGCCTAATGTAATTCTCTTCCCTCTGTCCTAGCTTTATTTCATCCAAACAACCTTCATTGTTTTTCCTGCATTTCCAGTCCATTATGACACTCATCTGCCTTCTCCCTGCAGGACTGATCCTAGTCCTTTATCCTTTGCCCCTAATCTCTCTGTAAATCTGTGCACTAATCAAAGTTTTCACAGGTATAGATGTTATTATGAAATCTATTAAACTAAAAAGGCAGGAATTGACCATTTATAGTCTTGATTACATTTGAGCACAAGGAAGCCAAGTGACAGTCACACGGGGTGGCATGTGCCTAAGAGATCACATATCTGCAAACTTAAAGGACTAATGTCTTCATTAGAAAAAGCAGTGGCTGTTTAACACACTTATATTTCTCAAAGCATCAAGAGAAAGCCTACCTATAAAAGCATCATCAATATTTGTAAATGCCCTAACAAGTTTTATGGGAAAGATATCTACATGTGCAAATAATCTCATTTGTAAGCATATTGAAGCAATCAGGAGTTATGCATTCTTTGCTGGCCAGCAAAGAAGTAACAGAACAAAGATAAGCATACTTTCAAAGCAAATATTCCCATAGCTAAGTACAAACTGTGAGTTGCAACAGCATAATCAACTATTAGAGAAAGTCTTACATTAAATATGAAGCCTGCAAAGCTGAGTTTTTTTACAAGCATTTTCAAGTAAAAGCTGCTATTGGTCTACAACATATCTTAGACAATTCTACACCACAACCCTCATAGAAAATGAAGGCAAATGGCCTTGAATAAATCACAGTTTGATTACAACCATCACAGTGAAAGCCAAGACCATGGGAAACAATCCCAGAGGCAAACATTCCAAACCATGAAGCATAAGTTCATCAGCTTGTTCTAATTCCAGTCAGTAGTTAAGATATTTTCACTGTAGTAATGACAAATAACCCAAGGTATTCCCCACACCAAGTCCACTTTTCCGGTATTTCAAGA
This sequence comes from Fringilla coelebs, assembly GCF_963513975.1. Taxonomy (NCBI): domain Eukaryota; kingdom Metazoa; phylum Chordata; class Aves; order Passeriformes; family Fringillidae; genus Fringilla; species Fringilla coelebs. The sequence goes on along the minus strand of NC_140029.1, from coordinate 11,121,490 downwards.
GCAGCACAGTACTGAATATTGCTGGAAGTGTTTATTCCTTCCAATGGACTGTTCTAAGGACTTGACCAACTATGGAAACCACACTCTGCAGTTTAGGACCAGAAGCCAAACCACAAAGGATGACAAAGTTCGACATTTCATACTCCATGCTGGCATTACTGCAGCAATGTAGGTATAAAAGCTCCTACAGACACCAATGCAATACTTCTTTTTTGTTATGGAGACAAACTAGTTTATGCTAAACGTACCTTTTATAGTCTATTTCTTCATATTATAGCATTATTCTTATTTCTCTAGCCATAACAATTATACAACCCTTATTACTAGGAAGACAAAAAGCAGATAAAAGCCAACATGTAATTTACTAGTAGGAAGTCCAAAGTAATACAAAATCTTTACCTGACTTTACAGAATAGCTCACAACCATTTTTGAAGGCTTGACAATGACTTGTCAGAATCCTCACATTTAAGAAAACTAGCCCTAAAGAGTCTAAACCAGAAGATCCTGTTCTTACATCTCCCTCCATATTCCTGTACTAAGAGGCAAGCTCATGACACACAATTTTGAAATTAGGTATTTGATTAAACAATCAACCTGCCTGTACATGATTACTGCAGGTGACCTCCAAAAAAACCAATCCAAACCCTAACAATAAAGATCCAGGAGCAGAATCACCTGGTGCTGCAGCAATTCTGTCACAATGGTCTGGCTTGAGTCACCCCAGAGATGAGATTATTCATTAGCATACAATAATGTGGGATAAAAATAAAAACTAAGGGTCAAATTTAGATCCTGTTTACAACACTGTAAAGGTCTACTAGACTGAGAAAGAGCAAAGCAGAGGTAGAAATGTTACCTTGTTCACTGCAAAAGTAAATGCTCCTGTGAACAAATGGAAGGTGACCTGTACTTTTGACAAAATTCCCCACTATTTCACAGTCTTTGTTCATATTTCCCAATTGGTAACTTAAGAAGTGATTTTAAAACACTTTAGGAATAAAATGTTGTGCATTAATTATGATCAGAATAGTTACTTTGCAATATTGATTATCAGAGTCAAGATGACGTAATGAGTCTGAATTGTTAAGGACTGTTCAAACAGAGCTGCTAAAAAGCTTTCCTCTCCCACTCTCCTTACATCTGCAACATATGAGCAGATGTCTAATTTACTGGTGTGATTAACTTTTTCCTTCTGTGCTAGAGATTTTACTAGTAATATATATATAGAAAGGAAAATTAATAAATGTACTATATTTTTCCCCCTCTAAAAATACCGTCTTATATTTAAATAAACAGTCTGAAATGCACAATTTTAGCAGGAAGTCTGTATTCAGCACTATAAAAATCAGGCCAACCCTTTCAGCATCCTATATTTAGGTTAAGCTTTGCATATTTTAAATTGTTCACTTTTATTTCACTAATGGGTGTGAATACTAAAAATCCAATAAACCCAAACCATTCAGTTTTTGACAATTATCCCCACGTATTTGCTTCCATCACCCTTAAACAGCAAAAACCCAACACAGGCAACAGACAATGAATTTTGCTAGACATACTCTACGTTTTCACACACCAACAGAAAAATTATTCAGAGAGAACAGGGAAATATCAGTTTGTTGTCCACTGAGGATGCTTTATGTCATGTTATGAATTGAGAGTTTTTGTTTTCCAAAGCCTCTGTGCTCTTTGTAATGTAAATGTACCAATGAAAGCGACGTCTCATGACTGCAGATGAATTACATTACATGAGTGAGAATAACTACTGCTGCTCTAACAAATGAATTTGGTGAGCTCGGCACAATTTATATCATGATAAATATAAGCAGCTGGTGCAGGTGTTCTCAGACCATACTTTCCTATTTCAATTTTACTAAATTTTCTGCCTAATATCTTGCATAGTCACATGCAGTGAGAAGATATGAGTAAGACTGTATGTTCTCAAGGAGCCAGAGGGTGTGAAAAATAACTTGTAAGTATTGCAAAATTATGGAAGTTTTCCACTGAAACATTATTATTTCTAATTATTATCATAATTATTACTATTATTATAGGAATTGAGAGATTAGAAGGCTTTGATGTGACAAGAATAAAATATATACCTTTGGAAATGTAAGTATTGATTATGTAAATGAAAAGGAGCAAAGTGTAAAAAGAAATTCCTACACTAAGAAATAACAATGATGATATTCTTTAAATACCAGTGGCTCGAGACCAGTGCTGTTTGCTCTGTTAAATACAGTAATATTCAGAGGGTCAATTTATACATATGGGGAAAATAAAACAGAAAAAAATAACACAAATTCTAAATCCCTAAACTTACTTGTAACTGAATTTTTAAAGCATTTCACTTATTTTTGCATATAGTTTTGAAGTGCAGTTGATTAATACTTGCTATTCTTACTACATTAGAAAGAGAGATAGGGATCTATAAATCTGTGCCTGACAAAGAGAATTTCCTAATTCAATCTTCTTTCTGTCCTTCTCATAACAGAGCCCTCCACTTCTGCATGCACATGAAAAGAGTGCACAAGCCCAGTGATTGTCAAGATAATTCATTAAAGTCCTAATTACAAATAGTCATACTTTATCACAGGCTAATTCAGAAGCTAACTTTAATATTCCAGTCAAGAAACAGTTATATTTTTTTCAATTGTTAGAAATGCCACATAAACTGTGTGCCTAGATCTACACACAGAAAAAAATTAAAACAACAAAGCAAAACCCAAAACAAACAAAAACCCCAAAAACCAAACTGGTTTTTAGCATATTCTCAGTAGACTCTTTTCTATTTACTACAAGGAATACAACTTCATTTTTATCTGTTTCAGACTACTTCAGTGGCAGAAGCACTACTCTACTCTATCCCCACTTAGCAGAATTCATATATCTATGTGGAATGATTTTCTGTTTTCATTTTCTTTGTCCCGCTTACCAAATATATTTTCTATCATCTTCTATTTTATCTTCTATTGCAAAATGTCATCATAGATCCCACATGTCTATCTATATATAGACATCTGCAGGCAAAATGCAATGAATTTGTAATGCTTGATAATAGGAATGTTTCAGAGAGGCTGCTTGGTTTTGACATAGCCTTGACAACTGCAAATGCTTCTGATGAAAGCCTGCCTGGTTTCCTTCGAGCTCATGTGGCTGAACTTTTGGTACAACACTTTATTAGCATTAGTTTCCACTGGAAACTAAAAGGAAAATATTTATATGAGATACAGGAAGGAGGAGGAGGAGGCTGAAGAAACGTGGATGGAATACTGGTTGTGGGCAATACAATGCAACCAGTAAAGGGAGAAAGAAAAAGAAATAGGGAAAACAGTGATCAGGCATGAAGATAACAAACTTAACTTTCTGTTTGTCAATGTCAGACAACATCCAAGGCAGGGGAAGAAAGGTGATAAAACTTGGCAAAGGTGCAAGTATTTCCCAGGAGTTATGAAACAGATGATACCATTGTATTTGAACCTGTGTTTTAAACTCAGAGCTGAGCCTGTCCAAACTTAACAGTTAAAACAAAACTGAGCTAAAACAAATCACAACATAAAAACACATGCAAACAAAATTCAAGGAAGCCTGTAAGCTGGTCCAAATAAAGCTCCTCAGATGTTTATATTTTTAAATACATCTTCTTTTAATATGAGAATGTCTGTTTGTTTATGACATTTATTGGTGTATACCTTCATTATTGGGAAGTTATAATTTCCTCTAATGAAAAATGAAGTTGATTTGAGTTGATTTGTCTATAATAAATTCACTTATTAATCTAATAGTTAATTGTATAAGAAGACATAACAGTGTTTGATTACTCTTATGATAGTTATTTACCCTTTTACAAAAAGTTCTTTTCATATTGTCAACTTTTTCACTTACTTGAGGGAAGGAAAGGATGTAGAAGCACAGACACTAAGTTATTTGCCCTGATATTTTTCCATTTTATGGGTATATCTCATGTACCTTCAACAGTTTTACCGATAGCATTTCTGTCTGATTCTGCAAATAGTCAAAAGAGTGGAGTATTCCATTGTCACTATATTTTTTTAAAATCACATAAAAATTGTTCCTTCCCAACATTCTTGGAGAGAAGGAGAAACGAGTATTTTCTTATTGTTTATTTTCTTCTTATGGTGATTTTTCAGCTTCCTTATATATCAAATTCCCTGTAGATAACAGCCTTCTAAATTGAAGTCTAGCTGAAATGGAGAAACAGAATGGTGTCCTCTCTTAGGAAGTAAAAAACTTTATTTCTTAAGGATTTTAAGGGTTTCTTGATTGTTTTGGGTTGGTTTTGTTTTTGGGTTTTTTTGCACTTCACACATATTAACATCAAATTATCTAGTGTAGAAGCATTCAAACTTTGGCCCTTTTTGATGATAAGAGTTAATGGATATTATTCAGCCATTTTATTCAGTAATTAGATTTGGAGTTCACTAATTTAAGTAGTCACTGCAGTTATATCTCTGTAGCAATTTATGCAGTGCTGTTACATTAAATTAATGGATTTGGTGCATGTAAATATTCCAGTGAGATCAGACTGTACATAAGAAGCTTCAGGAGGTAAGGTTGGTCATTTGAATATAAAAAACTATGAGAATTAGCAAACCTTTAATATATTTATTTTTTAATTACTTAACATTGTTTGCACAATTGTTTTAGTCCTTCTCTACAAAACTATACTTTTATGTAGTCAGCAGTACTTCCAAATGAAATGTTTTGTTCTACAACCAGAATGCATCACATCTATCCCCAGCAGAGGGTATTTCAGGATGAAATGAATTTGCATTTTTAAAAATCAAGGTGATATGACATGATATGCTATACCAAGAAGAAACACATTTTAGAATCAACTGTCCCCAGTCCATTGCCAGCCCAAAGTCTTTGATTACTTTTATAAATGGTCCCAATCAAGAGTCATAAATGGATGCAAATTTTACTGCTCATAGGTGTAGATTTTTATGTCTTGCAGCTCCTGATGCACTAGAAAAGTTTGGAAGAAATGTTTAACATGGCTGGAGAGGGATTTAAATGTGGAGCCCCTAAAATTAAAATCCAAACAGCTGGCTAAAAAATAATTTAAAATGTTGGAGATTTTAGCAATGGATAAAACCTGAAGTACAAGGTATGCAGAAACATATGAGCCCCATCTAGAAAGCAAATACATTTGAGAGAAGAGGAGAAAGAGATTTTTGATTACTTGGGAGTATAGATTAAGTGAACCACACTGCAGCCTTCCAGTAACAAGAATGGCCCCACTCTTTCCTGCCTTCCTGGCATTACTGTCCCTCTGTCTCAGCTTGAATCCAGCAATGCTGCACCTGCTCATTGAACCAACTGAAATTACACAGGTAAAAAGGATTATAATTATTTTAAAAAGACAAGTGTAAGAACCAGAAGAGATGGGAGGAAACACTTGGGAACATGCTGCTGGAGAGGAGGATGGCAGAGAAGGACTGTTCCTTTTGGCTGCATCCTGTGTTACAGCAAAATCCCACCTTTACTGTTAGCAGAACAAACATGGTGGTTTCTCTTTCTAGTTTTTATCTGCCTTTTGTGAACATTTGCAGCTGTTTTTTATTTGCATGCTACGAATACTTTACATTGTACTATTATCTAAAATTAATCAATATTTATTTTCTCCTCCCCCATTCATTTCTCTTGTCCCCCAGTACATAAGGCTACACCTCACTCAGAATGGCATCCCCCACTGTCATTTCTCTTAGCAGCCTACAAACCGTCAAGCTCAGGCTGTCACCATCATACCCAAAGTTTGAGAAAATCTCTATGCATCACCACTTAACTTCATTGTTAAATCCTTTTCTATATACCCTCTGTCAATATTTCTGTAGCTGGTTGGACATTGCCTACTTCTTGAAAAGTCCTTGTTTGAAAAAACTCTTCTGCTTCATTCCAGTTTCACTTGCTCTCTATAACTACTCGAAGGGAGGTTGGTGTCCTCTCTCAAGTAAGAAGTGATAGGAGAGGAGAAACTGCCTCAAGTTGTGCCAGGGGAGTTTCAGACTCAATATTAGGAAAAAATTCTTCACCAGGGAGGTTGTCAAGCTCTGGAACAGGCTGCCCAGGGACAGAGTCACCATCCCTGGGGCTATTTGAAAGACAGGTACATGTGGCCCTTAGGGACATGGTTTAGTGATGGACTTGGCAGTGGTGTGTTAACAATTGTACTCCATGTTTGCAAAGGTCTCTTCCAACCTAAATGATTCTATGATTCACAAATTCATCCACAAAGGTCTCTTTCTGTTATCATTTACAGGCTTCCAAAAGCCTTCCCTGTTCATATTTTCTTAAAACAGAGTTTGTGTTTGACACTTCCCCTAGACTGACAGCAGGCAGGAAGCATTTTGTGGTTCCTGAACACTTGGAGAACATTTTGCAGATTGTGGATTCCACCTGCAGCTAAAAATATGACAGCATAGAATCTCCCCATTTTCCCAAATGGAAAATATCTTGTATACTGCAAAAGGAATGTGTGTCTTACTGTGATCTTTGAAGTAACCTATGATTTTTTTCTAATAGAGTCTCTTACTCTATTATTCAGCACACAGTATTTACAATCTCCAATATGTTTCACATCCTATGCATGCTACAGGATGCAAAGATACAGTTCTATAATGAAACCTGCCCAACTGGTCAGGGCATGATGGGTGGACACATTGCTGAGGATATTCTTTTAATAGAAGTGTTTTAGAACTTTAGTAGGGCAATAAATCTGCAAAATGCCTGCAACTCTGGCATCTGGAGTCAAATGAGGATCATCACAGGCCTGAAAAAGATATAGCCCTCTATATAGCTGAGTACTAGTGGCCCATAAAGAGCATTCTTTAGCCCCCTGTTAACAGAGACTACTTGAGAGGTCATTTATGTCACTTGGTGCTGGCTGAAACCTTATCTGTCACTCTCTAACTTCTTTTCCCACACCTGCAGTTCTTCAGCTCCATTTGTTTCCCCTTCCCTACATATCACTCAAATCAGTTTGACTGATTTCAGAGAATACAAAAGCTGCAGTATGAAATGTATATGAAGTATCTCACAATGCACATTTTAAATATGGCCTGTACCCTTGTTTTCCCAGGCTGTCCAAGCAATTTCTTTGCTAAATGCTACACAGATATCTAATACCTGTGTAATTCTCAATTTTTCAGAAATATAAGAAGGAAAGCAGGCCTCTCTACATTACTTAAAGATCTTAAAGAGAGTTTAAATATATGCTCTAATTAACAGTAATCTAACATTTTGGAGTAGCATCCACTGTTTAGGCCTTTTTTTCCTTGTTTGGTGGTGGTGGGGGGGTTGTTAGGTTTTTTGCTGTGGTGGGCAGTTTTTCTCCCTGTTTTTAATTTCAGTCACAAAGCATGAGAATCATGTGCCTGAACCCAGATCCAGAGCTCCAGTTTTCAGACACTGTCTCCAAGGAATCCCAGCTAGCCTCCAGCTGCTGCCTGTAAAAGTCTCTCACTTGTAGTCTCTATACCAGCCCTGTAAGGCTGCCTCAGATACTCAAAAGTGTATGAAATGGCAAAAAAGTGCCAGATTTTGGAGAAATTAAGTTTCCCTTTGATGACAGCCTTCTGAAAAGTTGAATAAGTGATGCCTTGCGAGCCAGAGAGTCTTTTGAGAGTCAACTGAAAAAGATTCATGGAGAGTAATTTTTTTATAACTTGTGTTACAATAATGAAGCATCCTAAACAGCCCTATACATGGGAATTTTAGGGTGCCTTCACTAGTTGTACATCAAAAGATTTGCCCTCCATTTCCCCCAGGTGTGTAATACTGTGAAGGTGTTTCCATGTGCTCAGGTGAGACAGACACACAAACTTATAAGAAAGAGGAGGTGTTGCAGTACAGTGTGTTTGTTGGTTACAGATACACTGGAAGGATACACAGAACAGGTTCCAGATTTCTTGCCTTTTCTTCATTTCATTATATGGCTGCCTTATTTTTCCAGACCATTTGTGCAGGTTTTATAAAAGTACCACAGACATCAAGTCCTGCTCACCCTTGGTGAAACATCCAAATTGTGAAAATGAAAGAGTAGGAAATTCTAGAAAAGTATTTCTGTGAATGACAAATCCTTGGAGGGCCATTATCATGGTCCTCTGTCAAAGAGCCAGTAAAAATTAACACGTTGAAAGTAAGATAGAAACAAACATAAAGTATCATAATGAAAAATCCTTCTTTAAAGTTGTGCAGTAAAGAACTTTGTAAATTCCATGTGGTCCCCTTGGTAGTAATTCTAGCAAAGAAATAGCTAGAATTTTCAGTTTTCAGCTTCAGTTTTCTTCTTTACTTAACAGGGTTACAAGTTAATCTCCTCGAGGTTACCAGTGAGCAGAGAAAGGGATTATGAAAGTTACTCTACACAACACACAAGGTTAATACACAGTGCAGTGTATTCAGACAATATATTCTTACTTGGAGCTTTTTCAGTAATAAGATGTTATCCCTTACTTCTCTGTGCCACAGGCTTTAGGGGAGATGCTTGCCATCTCAACTACAGTTAAGACACTAAGTGATTTATATAAATAGGGAGTTTTTCCCAGACAAGCAAATAATTAATTATTTGTCCCTTAGAGGATTTGGGCAGCAACAATGACAACACTGAAGCTTCCAAGGCAGTTAGATTCTCTACTCAAATTAACCATTAGACATTCACTAAAATACCACAGTCTGAATTTTTATTAGAAAAAGCTCAGTGTTCTGAAAATCTAATCACCTTAAACAAAGTATAAACTACTAGATCCTTTAGTAGTGCAGTAAAGTATTGTGTCACTGCATAGGTATATGAGATTTTATATACAAGCTGAAGAGATAGCTGAACACTTAAGAGCTTGTCTGGGGCAGGTTTCTGAAACTGTCCTCTAAAGCACACCCCTCACTACCAAAATATGTTACTTTATCATGCATTGGGTTTCTAAATCTCACACAAAATATTACCTGACCGTTTAAGGAAAATAACTGAAATGAAAGAAGTTAAAATTTCTACAATTACACTTTTAATATTTTTTTTCTCCCTGAAAAGGTTTTTGTAACAGAAACTTACCATAGTAACCACTCAGATGAAAACCTATATTTAAAAAAATAAGAATCTATTACTATTATGATATTGGTTCTATCACACAATGTTGCATCCTTTTTCAAGTGAAACATTGCCTTTGAACTGTTACTTAGCTTTTCTGCTGTTATTTCAGTTATTGCTTTAGGATTTTATGTATTTGACCTAGGTCCTTCTTTTTCTGTCATAAGAAACACTCACTGAATATTTTTGGGGGTTTAAGTCAGTTAATTTGAGTGTAATTAATTCCAGTTTATGACTGTTCATGTAATTTGATATTTTAAATGAGGTTTCAATTGATTTGCAGGTCCTTTGGGAAGATGGACTTCGGAATTGTCATTTTCAGAATGTCTGTGTTGTAAAAATATTTTTGAACTTGAAAGGAGTCGAGAATCCATATCAATTGAATAAAATGCAAAGACTTCAATAGAACATGATTGCTCTGTTTCACTGTTTTATTGTTTAGTATGTCTCTACTAGCCACAAATGAAAGCCAGGTAAAAAAAAATCCTTAAACATGATAATTTAAATATTTATAGAGGAATCTTTCTTTCTAAAGTCACCTTTCCAAATTAATAACTCTAGAGGTAAATTATAAACAGTAAATGCTGGAGTAGAATATAACTATCTGGGGGAAAAGAAAAAAAATCTGGGGAAAGAGGATTGCCAAAAAGTCCAAGTAAATGGCTTCATCTCTTTTACCAAACTAAATGAAATTTCAATACATCCATCAGAAAGTGAGTTTCTTCCATTATGTTCTGAACCTGAAATAGTATGAGAAGTCTTATTTTCCCTAGATTGGCACACTGACCTAAATATATCTGAGGAAAACCCAAGGGACCTAGTGACAGCAAAATATCACATAAACGAAAATGACAACTTGCAACTTAGACTTCTAAGAGAAAAGTATGAACATTTCACCTTTCCCTGTAATCCCTTGAGATTCAATACCTATGATTTTTCTACTAAAAAAAACTGAGTTAGAGCATATAAAGTTAAATCTCACCCACTATAATGAACTCTTATAGCCACTAAAATTTGAGATAATGAAATTAAGTAACATGCCAGTTAAATAATCGTTGTTTTGATGTGACCCCAATGTTCCAAATAGTGAAGGTTTTTATTAGAAGAACAATGTCTTTCTCCTACAACTATTTAAAAAAAAAATTATAAAAATCTCCAAGACTATAGGAAGAGAAAAAATGCTGGAAACTTTAATTTGAAAACATGCTTCCTCATTGATCACAAAATCAGAGAATCATTTAAATTTGAAAAGATGTCTTACATCATTGTGTCCAGCCATTAACCCAACACTGCCAAGCCCCCCAAGCACCTGTATACACCACCTCCAGGGGTAGTGACTCAGCCACTTCCAGGACAGAAAGGAATAATTGGGAGCCCATACCAATTGCTGGGGCAGACTTTTTCTGCTGAGGCTGAATCGTCTGCCCCCAGGCATTTCTTCATGATACAAGACCCAGCAACATTCTTAGACAGAGTAAGCAAGAGATAAAGGGCCCTGGAATTGGCATAAATGACACAGAAGCATATCTGTTGAGGGCATGTAACAAAACCCTTGCAGATTCACATAAATATTGTTACCAGTTCTGCATTTGAATTTCTCTGTTAGCTGGACTGGAATGGTACCTCATGCTCACTGGGCACTGTATCTTCTCCACAACATGATGGAGGAAATTAGTCCTCATAGCAGAGAAAAATTCATTTCCTAATGTAAAATCACTGATAATTGGAAACAGGATCCAAATAGAAACTAAGCAACAATTAAAAATTTTTTCAAGATTCATTCCTGACACTACACACTCATGTAGAGTATTGTGCTCTATAAATTAAATCCATAGTCAAGGAGGTATTATACCAGAACTATGCCCATTCTCATGTATACAAGAATTAGATTAAGATTGTAAAGAAAGATTAATACAATTAAAAAAAAAAAAAAGAAAATTAGGCATTCCTTACTGCAATTTAGAAGTGTATAGAAAAATAGATATTCTATACCATAGTGTATTGTACTGTGCATTTAATGTATATTAGAAATTCCAAGGAGGACATCTTTTTTTTATCAAATCTATGCCTCCAGATATGTTCTATTAACCATGAATATAAAGATAAACCACCTTATCTTATGCATTAAAATCACCTTCAATACACATGTACTACATCATGAAATAACATGAAATTACATCTTTATTGCTAGTGAAAAAAACTAAAGTTAATCAATATTTCAATATATTTTATGGCCCACAGCTCTGTACTTTTTAAGACAGTACTATGGAGATCTCACCAGTTTGTTAATTAAAATAATTTGTAGTGATCGTACAACTTGCAATTGTGTGACACATTTTTTTACATATTTTACTTGGAAATTTCTGTGGCACCAATGAACTATGTGTTGTCAGATGGAACATTTTTCATGATAGACTGATATACTGAAATGCTAAATTTGAAGTCTGTGTCTTACTCATTTTTGTCTGAAACTGAAGAAATTAAGGAGTTATGCTCTGAACAATCTTCAATTTGTGTGGCCTTGAGACAAACATCATCATGGAAGCGACACAAGCACTCAAAAACCTCACAGTTTGAGGTGCCATTCTGAATTTCTAGTTAGAGTTGACTACAAGGTCAGAAGTTACTGCAAGGAAAGAATTATTTTAACAGAATAGCTAATGATATAACTTCTGACTGATGACTTATGCCTAGATCTTGAGAGGATAACTGATAAATCTATAAGGACAAACTTTGACAAGTCAGTCAGAAAGTCAGCAGTGATTCTACTTGACACCATTTCAGGCAAAATGCTGATATCAAAGGTCGACTCCTTGTAACACTTTGCATTTCCTTAAGTATTGCCTGCTCCTCCTTTTGGCTTGTCTCAGACTACAGACTTTCTTTCTCTCCAGAGTTGATTGAATAGAGAGAAATAGCACTTATTCTGAGTCACCCAGAATGTAAGAAGGCTTTATTTTTCCCCCCTCCCCTGAAGAAGTGAATGATAACTTCTTAAACATGAATGCATTAAAATGTAACAGCCTTATTGAAAAGAAATGCCTGATAGTCAAATTCTACTTATTCAGTTGGGATAAAAACCACCAAACAACAAAACCAAATGTGTTTTAAATGTCATCTTTCATTGTACTGACTAGTTTCTACTTTGTAGCACATCTTAGTTCTGAATATATTTGCATGTGCATACATTTTTCATTCACATCTACACAGCAATTTACCTTTGAGATAAAATTGCATTCTGGTAAAATACAGGGAGTAACAGAAGGCAATAATGATGTAACAGTAAACTTATTTTCAATACCCCTTATTTATTCAGGTTTTGTAGCTTGGGGATTTACAAAGCCCCTGCTAGTAAATAATTCATGATTCTCATTAGAATTCTTTTCTTTTTTTTTTTTTTTTTGTACTGTAGGCAAAAAAATATAATTTGCAGTTTGCAAACAATGGATAAAGTTTTGACCAGTGCTGTGACCTTCTTTGCCTTTTTTAGTCTTGTGCTACAAGTATAACAAGGGTAACACCTGACTATTCCCTGAAAGAATGTACTGTTGAGCTTTCTTTAATAACAGCCATACAAAATACCAGTGTGATACAGGATATACCATTTGGTGTATTTTGTCTATTTACACTTCACATAGTACACATTTTCCTAAAAGAAATTATCTTCTGATAGTAATAATATACATGATTTCAGAAAAATCTGAATACTAAGGATAGGAGTTAGTAGAAAATGATCCAAGAATCAGCATGAGGTTAATAAAGGCAGTTTATAGTAATTATACTGACATAGTATCTCTTTGTGTAATCAGATAATGTTTTTTTGGAGAAAAGAAAGGAGTAGATTTCATTTACCTGGAGTTCAAGAGACGTTATTATGCTATGCCACCAGAAACCAACAATATGCACATTGGGAAAACTTTGATTAGTGCACGAGGAATGACAAAAATTGAAAAATGTAGCAGGACTATTCCTGATTTATTTCAAGATCAAAATTGAAATTGGACTGATTAGATACTTCCTTAGTGATTACCCAAGTAATAGGAGCACACTGATGAAATCTATTTGACACTAAGTTGCTAGAAACAGAAAGGAGTTAGAATGCCAGTCTTGAAGGAACTGCCCCTCTACATCACTGGAGTCACAAAAATAGAACTCACAGTATACTGCAATTTCTGTCACAGTGACAAAACTGAAGAGAAAATAAGCAGAACAAAGCATAGCTGCATGCAGAAAACAAACCACTCTCAGTCTGAGTATACTGAAAAAGAATTCAACAAAACACTTTCGTGCTCTGAGGGGAGAGAAGTTAATAATAGTGCTGATAACATATTCATTGAGATAAAGTTGAATGCAACTTTTATTGCTACTGCTTGTATATTTTGAAGTAAAGCAATAGTTTATTCAAAATGAATAAGCAGATGCAATCAGTTTTATGAAAAGCCAGTGGTTTCCTGCTCTGCTCAAAGATTTAAACATAGCTTAAACATAAGTCATGGAAAACTGGTTTGTACTTACATTTTTAATAATATATGATTTATCACCAATTGGATTTTGTATTTGTGTATGCAGCTGGGTTGTTTTTTTCCTTCCTGTGAGCAGCAAGGCAATCCTGGTGGTCTTAGCAAAAAGTGCAAGCAGAATATTAAATATTCTAGGTATCTTTTTTTTAATGCATACAAACATCCATCCATGTAAAAATACCCAGGACTGGTCACCTTAAAGCTACTTGTTTCCCTTAGAAATGGCAGATTTTTAAAATTATTTAAGTATTATTATTATTATTAGATTATTATTTTATTTTGAAGAAAAGCAATATAAACAGGCTTAAAACCCCAAAACCATAAACTACAATATTTGTACCCAAGAAAGTTATGGTAATATTTCCAAGGTGGAACTATTTTAAAAGGCACTAATACAAGTATGTGCTTAGAGCCCACTGAAAGCATTGATGTAGAAAATGTGTGTGGACAGAAATATGAGGAAGGACACATTAAGGACAGGGACTGCATGTACATTTTTCCTGGAGACTCCAGCACTTCATCATCTATAAAGGTGTCACAACCCAAACCAAGACAAGAGACCCACAGGGTTCACACCTCCCCAGCCTCCAGTTTATGCATGCAGTCTCCTGAAATCATAACACAAACCAGCATGCTGCCTTTTTAGTGTTTAACTTATATATGTGTAATATTGATGGGGCAATACTTGGCAAGAATAGAACAACTCACAGGGACAATGAATTTGTGAGGTTATTCAACAAATCTTTCAGTGCAGTAACACATGGCAGCAAAATAAAAATATAGCCACACTGTTAGTACTTTATAATGCCCACAATATTGATTTCTGACCACTGTCAACATTTCAGTAGGCTGCCAACAGAATTAATTAGGCAAAGAATACACTGAAAGGAACATAAAAATCTTGAAGATGTTAGAATGAAAATTGAACAGGAGGATAACAAAAGTGTGTGTGTTTGGATGAGGGGATGGATGTCGTCTCACTACAGGAATTTTGCATAAAGTAGATATTTTAAGTCAAATTGCAGCAAGAAAAGGATGAAAAAAAGTGAGACTTGACCAGCAATGGTTTTAGAGGGTTCTTAGGCTATGCTATTGCTTACAAGTAGCTAAAGACGGAAAAAACCCACCACTGCCTTGACTAAAACTTTTCCTCTTCATTGTTTCTTGGGAGTACTTAGTAAAAATGCTGTTCACCAGCACTGAATTCTATATAGCAACTTGATTATTTGTAAAAATCTTGAAATTAATTCTGCATCAAGTAACAGTAAAGCTCTCAATTTATACTCTTCTCCAGTCTGACTGAAAGACAGATAGACAAGTGAAAGCAGAGAAGAGAAAATTATAAGCAGGAAAAAAACGAAATGAAGATTCAGTTTAGCTTTTCATTTTGATTAACCTGTAGACTGGAGCTCAAATGCTGTGCTAGAATTTATGGGGGTTTGAAAGATAGATGAATCTTTGCACTTTATTCAGCTGAAATACTGAACCCAGTTTCAAACACTGAGCCTCAAGAAAGATGAAGTGCTGTAACCCTAGTGAAGAGGCAGCAGAAAAGAAGAAAAGATCAGAGACCTAGAAAATAGAACCCATGTTCTACAAAAGAAAAGAGGAAGAAATAGGTTTAAGTACATAAAGGATCATTGGGAAAAGTATGGGAATAATCTGCATAAAACATTAACAGACTTTTAAATTTGGCAAGAAAGTTTCATGTTAGACATTAGGAAAGAAGTTCATCTCTGAGGTAGCAAAGCTGTAAAGGTGATTGGAAAGGCTGTGATCTGCTCAAAGAGAAAGATAAAAGTCTGAGAAAAGACAGATTCAGTGATGCTGTGGCAAGGAGTAAAGGAATTGAATTAAATTTTAGGATCCCATCCTGCTCCAGGCATTTTTTTTTTGTTTTAGGCAAGTAAAGAGACACCAAAAACAATTAATCAAACTTAAAAATTAAGAAATCTCCACTATAACTGAAATATTGGATGCATACAGAATTTTCAAAACACAATTAGCCATTTTAAACCACTTTTATATGTCTGTTAATGCAAACCCAATGCCTTTACATTAATGAAAAAGAAATAGGGAATCAACTCTAATTTTATTTTATTATATATAACTTTGCACTGCGCAAAGTCAGCATTAATTTTAATTTTTAGGCAATTTTTTTTAACAAAAACAGGCTGTAATTGCCCCACTACAGTCATCATTTGCTACAATCTACTTGGATTTGTTCATTATTTCCATCTTTGACATGACAGACTTCAAGGGCTTTTTGTACCATTAAATGCTGTAGGGATAATTGACACTAACTATAAATTCTAGGAAAAAGTTGTGACCTTTATCACAACAGCTGAGCTATCCCTTCTTTACTATATCCATTGACTAAAAAGTCCAACTTCACAGTCAGAGAGAAAATATAAATTTATAAATTTTTCTAAAAATATATATTTTACCACTTAACTTAGACTCACTATCATATATTTGATTCTCACTTGTCAGGTAGCTGTAAAAAGTCTTCAATAGAAATTATTCAAAAATTTTAAATTGTCAAAAAATTTAAATTCTGAGGATGACATTTTATCAAAAGCTTGAGAGACTGTAAGTCCAACTTTGCATCTTCTAAAAAGCATAACTTCACTTCTCCACATTCATAAAAGATGATATTTTTAGAGGTGCATTTTCAAAGATAATTATTTTACTGTTCCACTATCCTACAGAAAAAGCAACAAGCATTGCTCTCAGTCTACTTCATCAGCCTGGGACATGAAACATTTCCTTGTTTTCAGATCTAAATCTTTGTCTCTGCTGTGAGGTAACATAATGCTGATATAAAACCTCAGCCTATATCTTCCTTCTGATATCCTGGTTTCTACACAAAATAAGCCATGTAACATTCACCAGAATGGGTTAAATTTCTGAGTAAATCTGAGTAATCTGGACAGTTGTGATTAAGGATTTGAGAGACTCACTAAGAACTGCACCAGCTCCCAAACAGAAATACTGTAACCACTGACTGACAGTTAAAAAACCATGGGTAAAAATAGGAGAAAATAATAAATATTCACATATTATTTCCAGATATCAATTATAATATCCTTTTCTTAATTAAAAATGTGTGGATTTTTTTTTTCTTAATGTATAAAGCCCATCTTCATGTTGCAAAGCACGAAACCCTCATTTTAGTCCATTTCTCCATAAGGATCTGTAGAGAAATTCCTTATATACTCATGTGTTCCTTGGCAGGATAAGGCTCTTTCCATTACAAAAATCACTGACCTAAATCACATTAAAATCCTCTTCCTCTTTTTGTTAGGAATTTATGCAAAAGAAGCTGAACATTCTCTGGTGTCTTGTAGGCCTGTTTTGTTGCTGCTTCTAGCTTTCAAAGAAGCATTACAAAACACCGTCTCCAAAACTTTTCCCTTTACTGTTCAAAGTCTGAATCATGATTAACCTTGCCTTTGAAGTACAAGGCACATTTACAATAAAAGACATGAAGACATTAAAGAAAAGAAAAAGTTCTCTTTTTAAGGTGAGAAAGAAAATACTACCATCTCCCTGTGCTATCATCCATTTCTCTGTCAAGTACTTGCGTTTGTCGAGTACTCTCAAGATTTTGTAGAATTCCAGAAAAGGCATCAAATACTATTTCTGTTTTAATCATGAAGAAAAGTGGAAATAGGGAAGTAAACTGATTTGTTTTAGGCTACACACCAAACTGTGCAGCAAGATTTAAAACTCAAAGCAGCTGGCTAGAGTTATTGGGGAAATAAATGATCAGAACTGTAAATTTAACAAAACTGGGCATTTCCTATGGTTTAGGAGTAGTTTCAATTAACTTCTTGCTGGAATAGACTGACATTTTCTTTTAAAACTATCCTGTGTCACGGAATCATAGAACAGCAGAGACTAGAAGGGACTTCAAAAAATCCAATCTTCCATGGGAAAGGGAGCCTTGATTAGATTATCAAGCACCCTGTCCTGTCCCAGCTTGAAAACCTCCACCAGTGGGGACTCCACCATGTCTCTGAGACTGTTGCAGTGAATGATTGATTTTACTGCAATATAGTCTCTTCCTTATGTTGAAATGATGAACTGTTTCATCTTTTTTAATTAGTAAATATGCCTTTGCTCATTCCAAACCTGCTTTTTCAAATAAGTTAAAATGCATGTTACTTAAATTAGGGAAAATGTACAAACATCTGAAGTGAAACATAATTGATCAACACTTCAAAACAAAGGAGATTTTTCATCCTTATTCAGCAAAAGCAAAAATTTTAAGTCTCAATTTCACAAAAAAGAGGAAAATTATTTCTCTAATGTTTGTTGCCAACAGTTGATATGAGTTTAGGGCCACATACTTTTAAACACTTAGACGTGAGTCCACATTTTTTGGCTAAAAAAAGGAACAAGAAAACTTTCAATTGAGGTTGTTTTTTGAAGCAGCTGCATTGTTTGGTTACATGTATGTTTGCCACATTCCCTGGGCTTGCTGCCATGATGGTCTCTCTTTGGTGAGAAGCAGTTTGTTAGAATACTAAAGACTTTGGAAAAGCTTAATATACTTTTTGGAACACATAAATACAAAAGCTTCTGCAACACAGTTTGTGTATTAGTGTTCTGTCACACAAACCCATCCTTTACAAGAGGGAAGTACAAACCAAATGTTTCAGTCATGCAAAATTACTTGTTTTCCCTTTTTAAAGCATCATAGAAAGTCTTGGGTTGGAAGGCACCTTAAAGCTCATCTAGTTCCTATACCTATCAGGTTTCTCAGGGCTGCCTCCAGCCTTGAACACTTCCAGGAATGGAGAATCCACAGCTTCTCTGTGCAACCTGCTTCAGTGCCTCACCGTTTGAACAGTAGAGAATTTAGTCCTTACATCTAATCCAATCCTACTCTCAATCTGAAGCCATTCTCTCTTGTCCTGTCACTGCATACTGCTGCAAATAGTCTCTCTCCATCTTTCTTATAGGCTCCATAGAGGTACTGGAAGTTTACCCCAAAGCCTTTTCTTTCCTAGGATGAACAATCCCAATTCTGTCAGCCTTTCCTTATATGTATTTGATGTGTCCTAGGACTTCAGCTGTATACCAAAATCGAACAATAGCTGTACTAAATTAATCACAAGTATAGCTGCATTTAAACAACAATATAAACCATATTTTTGTTCCTTTTTTCTAAGAAGGAATATGCTTTGAAAATATATTTTATGTGTTTAATGTTTTTAAAATGGTTTTTTAATGTCTGCAGTATAATTATACATTTGGTAGCCACATTCCTTCAGTCAAAACAGTAGTGTCAGTCACTGACATTCATTCTGCTAAGGATTTCCAGTTGTAAGCCACATCAGGTAAGTGAAGCTGCTCTCAGACAGAATGGGTAAGTCCTGAAAGAAAAGTGCCACAAGGCTCCTGGATCAACTCGGAACAAACACTGCAAAGATAAACAGGATATAAACAATACTCCTAAAGAGTGTTGCCTAAAGTTGCTGTGTTTTCTGTATCAAGACTTGAAAAGTTGATTCCTCAGAAAGAACTATGGTTTGCATATAAAAACCAAGAAAAAATTTCTCACAATTTCTCCTTGCATAAAGATGCTCAATTGGATATAAAATTCAATAAGCATTATAAAGCAGTCACGACAATACAAAGTGCCATTAAAACAAACCACAAAGAATATCTTTAATAATCCACTCTTTATCAAAAGAAAGTCAGCTATTTTGAAAAAAGTCCAAACCAAACCAAACCAAAAATACAAAGGAAAACACATAAGAGAGATGTAGATGCTTGAACATGACTATGTGAGTGAGATGTTCATGCATATAACACACTGCCATGCACATAAAATGAGACTAATGCTGTAACTGAGTGCACCAACAGCACAGCAACAAGAGCAAATTGCAACTATGTGTTCCCTCTGTCATTTCCAGTTTTTCCAAACCCACCTGAAGCACATGGGTTTGTTTCTAACATACCTTCTGTAGTTAGTGGCTTGTACGTTCCATTTCATTATGGCTGTGAATATTTACTGGTTTAGAATGTGGTCAATATTTCCTTAAAATAGGACATATTTTTATGCATAAATACATTCTAAATAAACATCTAATTTTCTACAAGATATGTCTTGTATTTTTAAAGGTTTTGCTTATAAGAGTGAATAAATTTTTAGTATGTGGAAATGCCCTAGTATTCAGAAACAATAATTTATACAAGAGAACAGGTCTGCTCTTGAGGTTCAGGGAGACTCATGTTTTATCACATGGAAGATCTGAATATTTTGCACTTGTGAAGATGTCTGTTGTGTATATGTTCTATTTGCAAAACAAACTTTTAAAGCCATCTGAATAGGTACTGAAGTTTTTGGCAGTAATTAGGAGAGAATAAGGACATTTAATAGACCACCCTATCCAGAGAATTTAATTAGACTGCTACTCAAGACTTTTTGCAAGGTCCCTCCAGTGGAGGTAAAACACTGGGGTTATGCTCTGCTTTTTAAAGTAACTTTTGTACAAGAACAAAACTAACCTAACAAGGTCACTTCAAAGTCAAGGCAAATGCTGAACATATGGGATACATAGATGCATGTCTTTCAATAAACACATATTGTAACATAAGGAAGAAAGAAATTTTTAAGTGCTACAGGATTAATTATTTCAGATGCATATCAGTGTTATGATAATTTGGAATTTAAAATATATATATGGCTCTGGCACATTTCGATTCTAATCAATATTGCCAAATGAAGTTTGGTATAATTCTTTATAATTATAGCTAAAGAAAAAACAAAAGTATATATTATTCCAAATTTTTGCCTGAATATTTCTGAGTAAATGATTTCAAAGAATGTGTTCGCTGAAAAAGACATTCTGAAAGTGGTGATTCTGCAGACTCCAAACCCCTAGATTTACATTAAAATAATTGAGTCTGATTCTCTGTATAATATCTCTGATCAAATCATTGGCAAGAAAGCATTAGGATATTTATGATGCTGTCCTTGCTAATACCAATGTTGACATACAACAAACCAGATATGCTGCTGGTTGTCTTTTACTATTAAATCAGTCATTATGCATGTTGGATCAGTTAATGACCATCTACTAGTGCAGAGTGAAGTAAGCAAGCAGTTTCACAAATGTATGCATGGGTAGACTTGTCTGAATTTAGGGAAAAAATGGGTAAGATATAAAACTTTCCCTCAGATAACAATTAAACATAAATTATGCAAAGTTATCTTTGCCGTAAGTTAACAAAAAAATTCTAAAAATTCCCTTACTTCAATTATTTCTCTTAAATACACATAAAAGGTACCTTAATTCAAATGATATTTTCACTATGATATGCCAGTGTATGTGTTTTTGAATTCTGGGTATGCATCTCAAATATCTTTTACCACAGCCTTGACCTCTGACCTGCAGTTCTGCTTTGATTAAATGTAGGCTAAAAAAAAAAAAAAAAAAAAAAAAAATTAGTCCATTGCTAGCTATAAAATTTCTTGTGAGAATGCTAATTCATAAAAGAAATAAAGAGGAACCTACTACAAAATGATGTGTCAAAGCTAAGAAAAAAATGTATCAGAAAAGAAAAACAAATGTGGAACTACAGTCTAGTTGCACAGCTAAGGATCCAGGTTCTGGGGATTTGTTGACTTTTTTGTTTTTCTTTCTTAACTCTAGAGTTCTTGAGAATTCTGATCTTAAAGAATTATATTGTTTATGGTTGACCCAGATGACAAAGTTGAATGAGAACAGACCCATCACTAAAAGAAACAGGAAACAAAGATGAGTCTTACAACAATGCTGAAGAAAGAATATATTTAGGGTTCTATGAGGTGTGAAACTGGTGAAAAAGCTCTTTTTTTTTTTTCTTTGAATTGAAGGTTACTGTGGTTCTTCTATGAAATAAAAACTGCAAAAGACAATAGGATTACAGTTTCAAACTTGATTTGTTTGCATTTCTTCTGTGAAATATAGTTTACTTCATTGAAACTCTGGCTCTGTGGGGTAAGGAAATGAGACATGAAGTAAAAAAGCCTACTCTTTCCTTTTGTTCCCCAGGGAATGACACCACTCTTTACCAGTGGAAAGCTCTTGCTGTGTGCACTGGACCTGAAGGTAAGATTCCCAGGAATTAACTGAAGCCTGAACTGAATGTACAGTGTTAACAAGAGGTCATAGGTGGGGTTTACTACTTTTTCCACTTCAGCAGGGAAAATGAAATTTCATATGCTGTGTATCATGACAGTCAGTCATTTTTCATCCAAAATGTTATTTGGAGGAAAAAAACCCCACATTTATAGCCTAACTACTCACCTTGAAATATCACTTGGAATTTAGAAATATAGAACATAACTCAGTAACTCAAAATTACCTCAAAAATTGAGATTAAAATAATAGTAATCATAGCATCTCCCTGCAAAATATAGACTCATAATGAAAAAAAGGATTATTAATTCCTTATTTTAATACAAACACACCATGTTATCACCTTCACTGTAATTTTCTTAGTCAGTTGTCAGAACTCAAGACTGTCCTTTCAGCTCATTCTCTCTCCCTCCACTTATTAAAGAAAATGAGAGTCCACAGAAAGAGTGACCTGATCTGCAAAGGCTTGGTTTTCCATTTCTGACTCCAGACAAATACACCTCATAAGTTATATTCCTTCACTTCAAATACATAGAGATGTGATCTACTTATCTAGTTTGATTGCATATCAAACTCCACTTACAGCACCAAACATCCCAATTTCTCTGAGCTCTCTGGTACAGTGCTTAATTACTCTTGTGGGGATATTTTTTCCTTCCTTCCTATATCCAGTCACACAAATCATGATCAATTCATGCTCAGGGTCCTCTGTTCTCCTGCCTGTCTCTCTCTTCCTGTAAGAACAGGTGGCTGCTGGGGTTTTCCACAGCTGTCCCTCCTGCAGGCTCTGCAACACCAATCCCACAGCCTCTCCTCACTGAGTAAGGTCTCCACACCTTGCTGACCACCTTGGTGACCCCTGAATGCTGCTGTCTGTCACCACCATTCTTGCACTGGGCATCCCCAACTGGACACCTTATGTGAGACATGGTCCAACCACTGATGAGTAAAAGGCAATAATCAACACCATTCTTGCACTGGGCATCCCCAAACTGGACACCTTATGTGGGATATGGTCCAACCAGGGATGAGTAAAGGGCAATAATCAATTCAAATGACCTACTGCCTCTGATCATGTTGGCACAGCCCAGGATGCTCCTAACTAACCTTTGTTGGCGCCTGGTCACATTGCTGCCATGTGTTTACCAGTTAACATCAAGAAAAGAAAACAGCAAAACTCACATTTCCTGCATTTTTTTAAAATTCCTGCTGTCTGTAAATGCAACTGAAGTGAACAAAACTATTTTGAACTTCTTAAAAATTCAAGGCCCCTATATAATTAAGGTTAGAAGACTAATTAAAAACAACAATCCATTTCCACATACTTATTTTAATTTCAAAACATCCTGTTCTCTCACTCTTTCTTTTTTTTTCCTTCAGAATCTTGCCTTCACATTCCCTCAGAACCGCAACCTAATTTCCCAAGGTGTACAAGGAAGGGGCAGAGTGAATTACTGAATTATTATATAATCAGAAAGGTTCCCATGAAAGAATTCAGCTGATATGATGTTGGGTCAGGCAGAATCATCAGTTTTAATGCATTACTCCATAATGTGGAAATGAATATATTTTCCTTTTATTTCCTCACGGATACTTGGATAGACATCACCCATCACTAAAGGGTATGAAAACAGTACAGAGAAAGGTCTGATTGCCTTCAATCAGAACAAATCTGCATTTTTTGTGGAACTCTGAGTATTTGCAGAAAGGTGCCTAAATACTTGCTCACTGCTTCCTGTGGAAGACTGACTGATGAGAATCAATTTGTTGGTTGGACTTGTTTAGTGGGGTGAGTTTTTCTAACATATATGTCAATAGTATCAATTATAAAAATTTAATGTGCAAAATAAAGGCATTGTTAAAACTTTGGATTTTATGCAAAAGATGCATATCATACTAAAAAATAACAAAACTTGAAATGTTTTTCACAGTACCACCATTGTTGCCAGTGCCATAAAAATGTTTGCTGGTCTTTTCTATTTTTTCTTGAATGCCTTTGACATATTCTTGTAATGCCACAGGCTAAAGCTTTGATCTTTGTAAAAAATTAAAACAATACCATATTAACCGGCTTCTACAAACCAAATCTCTTTACAACACAAAATATATGTTTTAACCATTTTAAAGGTTTAAATCCAGGTTTCAGGATTATTTTTTTAGAAAATCTTATTACTTCAAATTACTACACAATGATTCATACTTACTTACATTACTGCTACAACAATGCACCGGTTACGAGTGCGAGGTCAACCTTCTTTCTGTTACATCCTCATGTGAACTTTCAAATAAAATCTATTCAATATTTCTGCTCCTAGTTTGACTCAAGTTTTACTGACATGC
The DNA here is from genome assembly GCF_963513975.1 of Fringilla coelebs. Classification (NCBI taxonomy): domain Eukaryota; kingdom Metazoa; phylum Chordata; class Aves; order Passeriformes; family Fringillidae; genus Fringilla; species Fringilla coelebs. The sequence continues at coordinate 11,097,388 of NC_140029.1, read as the reverse complement.
ACAAAAATGGGATTAACAGAAGGTATTTTTCAACATGGGATATGATTGCCAAAAGGAAAATTGTATACATTGTTATTTAAATGTCCACCAATCTGCAGATCTTGATAGACAAGTGCTTGCTTTACTTTGCCTTTTCTCCACAGTTTTCATTTATTCCTTACAGAATTGCATCTGACAAACATCATGAAGACACAAATAAATGAAAATAACAAGGAAGGTTATAAAGGTGAAATGGGAGACCTGATTTGGTAAAACAAAGACATAGAAGATTCTTCAAACAATAGAAGATTGAGCAACCAATCCCAATGTAACAGATATACAGTAGAATGATTGGCCTCAAACACCTGATCTTTATTTTATGAACTATACAAGCCATTCTGTTTCCTAGGCTACTAAACTTGAACTGAAAATTAAGATTGAATAACACAGCTCTGAAAACTGAGGCTAATTTCTGCTTCACTGTTTTACAAGAGAATAAACTTTATTACCTGGACCTAGGGATTAGGCAAGGTGCTTGGGTTTTTTGTGTGAATCTGTGCAGAATTCAGAATTAAAAGCAAACTATTTCATATGTTTAGGTTCACTTTGGTTTCCACTGGTTTACTTTATAATTATCAAAAGTTTATTCCTGAGATTGGACGTATCAGAAAAAAAACAAAACAAAAACCCCAAAGTACCCACAGAAAAAACAAAGGACAATTTTTACACATCAAATGCCTTAATTAAAATATGCGAATCATCTCTTTATTATTAATGCTCCTTTCTCATGACTGCTAATTAATATACTCAGTTGTTTCTCTCTTATATCCACATATTGGTGTTTTGTTTTTAAAAGTACAAAATGCGTATGCAAGGTTTTAGTAGTGCAATGAAAATACACTCTTGTGCCCTGAAATTAAAACACTGATTATGTATATTACTTTTCCTACTCTTAGCATTGCTGGGGATCTTTTTATTGATACACAATCCAGAAGGGAAATTAAAAAACTCAAAGAAATAACAACAGGACTTTTGTTTACTTTAAGCTGCTGCATGAAGGATTATATTATTAAGCATGTGTTTTATTATTACCTATTCTATTGTTGAATATTAGCTCAAGAAAACAGAGCATTCTTATTTTAAAAATCATGAGAGGGGTTTTATTGTTTATTAAAGTAATATTCTATTCTATTACCCTTTTCAAAGGACACGTTGAATTACCATATCTATGCAGAGGCTATGGTGATGAATGTTGCTAATAAAACAACAGAAGAAGGGGAGAACCACTTCACAGTGATGGTACTTTAAATGAGTAAATTGTTCCTTTCACACACAGGAGTCATGCTCAGTAAGTCTCACATTGCCCTTTCAGAGAATAACTGGATTGAGACAGCAGCCACTTAAACTGACCTGATAAGACCAGTGCACGTGGTATTTGAGGCTGCTCCCGCAGACTTCTGAAAATGCCCAAGGCTCTTGTGGAATACACTGTCCCAGGAAGGCAAACACAAGCTGTTGCAAAGCATCCTTCACCCCACTCCCTTGCGCCAGCACTAGTACTCCTACAGCCATGTGGATCAAAACCCTTCTACTCCTGGTTAGTTTTCAGACAGATTTAATAAAAGGTTTATTTTTATCTGGGAAATTAATTCCAGTTTGCTAATGCTACTCATCCTACAGCAGCGAGCAGAGTACTTCCAGCACAAAGAAAGGGGTGGCTTTCAGTAGCAGCCCACGTTTCTGACTGTCTAAAGGAGCTGTGGAGCTGCAGCTCTCCACATCTCTCAAGGTAGATTAAATGCACTTTTGCATTCAGGGGGAACAACAAACTGCTGTCCCCCCACTGAGATCAGTGCCTGAATAAACGAGCATTCCTCTTCTCTGCTGCCTGTTGCAAAGCAAATAGGTAAGGTTTGAACTAATCTGTTTGACTTCATGCTGAAAAAGGAGAGGAGTGCTTTGGCTCGAGCTGATCTCAGCTGAGAGGCTGCACAAATCAAAGGGTTCAGTGCCTGTCACCTTCACATGCAAGATGCCTGCCCTGGGCAAGAGGAATCTCAGCAAGGCACAGCCTCCATTTGGGGTTTATGAAAAAAGGCACACATTAATAGGTTTGTTGTGGGGTTCTCTCTTTTCTCTCAAAAACAGCATAAGGAAAAGATTTCTGAAAAGGAGATGGACTTTTGCTATTCCACATATGGATTCTGTGAAGATTGAATTCCCACTGCAAAAGGTGATCTTCCTTCCCACTGCTTGATGGATTTGAGAAATTCATAATATTCCTTAAATTAATACAGTTATAAATGTAAATTTGCATTTAGCTGTTATATAGAAGAGCCTAAGGGGTACAGACTTAAGTTATATTCTATGGTTGTTGCTTCCTATGGAGCGCATTTCTACTGTATGGAGTAAGGTATGAAGTTTTTCCAAGAGGAAAATGAAGAACCAGCAGTGTCCAGGAAGGGATTCAGGAAGGTATTTTTATATTGGAGTTAACTGCCTGAGAGGGTGCAGCTTCCACATGGACCTAAAGTGATACACATTTGTACATGTCATAAGTTATTAGTAAGCTAAGTGGTATAGAGTCCCTGCTGGGGGACAGCAAGGAATCACAAAAGGTATTCTCTCAGGCTTCTGCTCCTGCAGGCAGAATATCAGCTGCCTTCAGGAAAGACATAGGGTTTTTTGTTTGTTTCACATTTGGAAAAACAGTATCAGCACAGTGAAAATCTCCTCTTGAGGGTGAGATCAGCTGTAAAGTTGCCAGTGTCGCTAGAGTCTCAAAAGCTCTGCGTCGCTATAAATAAGTGTAGTGTAATCTATCTGCTGGTTGTTTAAATTGCAGTTAAAATCTTACAAATAATCTTACAAATGGCTCTACTGAGATGCCAATAAACTTCAAGATCCATATGATCTGTTAAAATAGTTATAGGTAGCATCTTAAATCCCTTTACACTTCCCTACAGTTCTCTTCTCAGACTACATCTTTCTTCAAACATTAGTTCTATTTTGAAGAGACAAAACTGTGTGTTGTTTGTTTTTCTTTTTTTTATAATTTATTAAATTACTTTTATCAGGATAGTATCTTTTCCTCAAACTAGAAAATACCAAGTTCTTACCTAAATTACTTCTCTTAATCTCACCAGTCAGAAGGGAATCTTTCTCTGCCCTCTGGGTAATTTTTTTAATAACCTTAGGAAAACTCACTAGCTAGAATAATCCTTTTCTCAAATCTTGTTGTGAAGTATTTCCTTGTACTCTGGGGCCTTTATTCCACTTATTGCTCCTCCTATACTTTTCTTTTCAGATTTCCATTTGCACATTTATCAACTCTGTTTGATTTCCTGCATTTCCCTCTTTTCCCATAGATCAGTATCTCCCATGTGTTGTATTCCTGTGTATGTTATGGACACATAATCTGATCAACACCAGGATTTCTGGTGCTTTATCTTTCCCTATGCCTTAGGCACCCTGCTGATCTGTTCCAAACTTCTCTAAAATGCCCAACTTAACATTAAACACTATCAAAACCCTTAACTTCATTGGTGTCTATAGCCTATAAGTATATGATATAAAATATATAAACAGCCTTCTCTTGTATGAGGGTGTAAGTAACAGATGGTAGCAGTGTTTGTTTGCTGCTGCTTGCTTACTGGGCATGTACTATGTACTACACTGCTTTAAATGCAAGACAAGCTGGGCAGTATGGGAGAAACGCTCCTGCAGGCTGCTGGCTGCAGAACTGTGCTCTCACTCTGCAGGAAAAAAGCAGACTGCTTGATTCCCCAGAGGACCTGAATTGAAACTTCAGGGCGCAGAGCAGGGCAAGTAGACACAACCAACACTGAAGGCAACCAGAAGAGAGCAAACTGCAAGCCTCTGAGTGGACTTGGGTTGTGCTATCAGCAGCGAGCAGGTTTCTTTTCAGCCCAAAGACAAGAGAGGAAAATAAAGCTTCCTAAGAACCCTGAGGGATAATTTAGAGTTCATTCAACTAAGAAGACACGGAAAGTCATGGGACCCATAGGGAAGGATGCAGGAAAGGACCAACACACAGTCACACAGTAACCAAAGAGATTTTCTTTTACATACTTTTGTTTCATCTGTCTCAGTAGATCTGACTTTTCCATCTCTTAAAAGCCACCTGATTCTAGCTCATTAGTTTGTGCTCTAATACATTTAACTTTAAAGACTGGGAATTGTTTGATGTCTTTTGTTACACTCACTACAAAGGCAAAAGTGGGGGTAATTCCACTGCAAGGCTCTGGGCAACTCACAGGATCCACCACAGGGGTGAAAAGATGAGACTAGGCAGATGTTAATAGTGGATGCATTTTTGATGCACCACAGCTAAGAGGTTCAGCTCTCCAGCTGGAGAAAAGCAAAAAAAAAAACAAAAAAAAAATCAGTAAAAAGAAAAGCTAATTCCATCCCTTGTAAATTGGAACATAAATACTGCAGTAGCCTGAATAAAAACGACTTGAGAGACCAAGTAACAGTAATGGCACAACAGTTTTATTCAAGCTATTAAAGGAAGGGTTTTTTTTTCTGTTCAGTCATTTACTTGCAACTTTTAGATGGGTGCCATAAGCAACTTAGGCAGAGTCATCCAAAAAATAGTGAAACATAACTTCCAGAAATGCATAAGCAAAATACTGCAATGTGTGTTGATATATTTATGCAAGACTGATGTTAGCTGCACAGCAGTTGACCTTCTTTAAGTTGATAGACAGAGTAGGACTTTAGAAATCCCATCTTCTCTATTCCTTAACACTCCTGCGAGTTAACAGTTGTGAAGTAACAACTGCTTGGCTTTAGGATTTTACCAAAGCACTCATCTATCTCCCCTTTCTGTCTTTGACTCAAGATACATTTTGATATTACCTCTTTCCAGGAACACCTTTCCCACACACAAAGATAACTTTGCCTAGCCTTCAAAGGCAGATATTTACCTCCCCTTCATATTCTGTGTTGTCTCCTTCCTTTATCCCCTCTGAGACAGTGGACATCAGGAGTGTTTTCATCTTCTTGTTTTGGAGCATGTATTTCTTTCCTTTCTGCCTCCATTTTACACCACTAAACACAAACTAAAATCTTTATTTCATTGACATCTAATTTCCATCCTTTCTTGTCTCACACCCCACTAACAATTCAGGACTCTAACCTACTCACTGCACCAAGCTGTTCTTCCTTCCTCTAATTTTCCCACCTCAGTTCTCTTTTTCAGATACATCATCCTGGAGAATGGAAGCAAAAAAGCAGGCATGCAAGCATCTCTGAGGGATGAATAATGCACACTTGCATTCAATTATAGTATTCATTCCACACTTTGCACACAGACATGTAAACCTTACGAATCACTTTCTAAATTTTCTGGAGTTAGAAAATTTTACCCAGCTTATTGAAATAATCTAGATGGGGATCCCTGTGGCCCAGCCCTTTAAATATCTGATTGCCTCTCCACAGCTTCCTCATTCCCTTTGCCTGGCTACAGCCCAGTAATACAGGAAAATGCTGTATAATGGGTGATAGAGGTTTCAAATAAAAACATGCAAATCATGCACAATTTGTCTAAATATGCTTATGCAGGCCAGATGCAATCTGCAGCTGCAGCACAATCCTGTTTATATTCTTGACGGGTAGAGTTTACAGTCAAAAAGTTCAGCATTATTCTCAAAACGTAACACAGGCCTCACTATGTCCTCATCAACAATCCCTTCACAGCCTACATAGCTCTCTTGTGTAGAAGTAGTAAACAATTTGAAATGAAGTACAAATGTTCCGTTTCGCAGATCAGTGTGCTCCAAGTCAATATGAAGCTAAGCATGCTTTATTTAGCAGTTATTTACACATACAGCTCCAAGAACAATGAAATGGTCTCCTGAAGGCAAGGGGCTAAGGAAGCTGCTCCTGTCTGCCTGGTATTTTCCACACTACATCATCAGGAGCTATGGAGCTCCTTTGAGAGGAGTGCTGCCTCTCTTGGAATGACCAAGATGGCACAAGACAGATCAGAAAAGGGACATTTTGCCCTGGTAATCTATTGAATATCTGTTTAACTTCATAGTGTTAAGACTGTGTCTTTCCAACATGAAATATGGGATCCCTTCCATCTAAGCCATCCTCAGGGTCAGCACTCTCAGAAGATCAATCCTTGATTCATCACCAGCCAACTACCTGGAAGGCACAACATTATGCAGCCCTCCACATCTTTTCCTCCACTGTGATGCCACTCTGACCTCAGCCTCCTAGAGTTTCAGGCAGCCCTTTTAAGGTTCTTTCTTGTCAGATTTTCCATACATGCTATAGTAAATCTTGCATTTTCTTCTAGTCCCACTCTGCCATCCTCAGGCTTCCTTAAAGTTGACTGTGCTGTGCTTTAATTATGTATATTTTCGAGATGTAGTACCCTTTGCTTCTTCAGTCACATCACTCATTCCCTCCTGCTCATATACATATTTAAGTTCAAGTGAAGTCACAAGAACATTTAGCATGCTTGCATGGGAAAAATCACATTTCATTTCAATCACAGAATAATGATTTACTAAGGCAGCATTATAAACTCCAATCAAATAAAAATTACTGTGTCTAGGGTTCCTTAATTATTAATTTTCATGCTATGAGTAAGAAAATAAATCAGGAAGCTAAAATTTTTAATGCTGCTGAAGAGAAACATCTCTGCAAACAGTGGCTGAGTACACTGACAAGATCAATAGCTTTAAGTAATTGTGATATTCAGTGGAAAATACATTATACTGAGCATAAGATCAAGAAACAAGGGATTTGATTCCTCTTATGGTCTAAATATGAGAAGAAAATCTAGATTTCATTTTGCTGACCGGGACATTTCTTTTTTTCCCCCTTTTATAACAACAAATAGAACAAAACAAAGCACTTAAGTACAGTTTCCTAACTTTGCAGATGCTTAGGACACAAAAACCAATGTAACTGATTAATCAATCAAGTAATGAGATTAGCATTTTAGGCCTTTCTTCTGAAAAAATAAAGTCATTAGACGCTTAGAAAACTTTGAAATGTATATATATTTTTTTCAAACTACACATTCATAAAGCGTATGAGCAAGATTGGTAGATATGTTTCATTTGAAGCTTTTAATGAAAAGCCTCATTAAAATCTTAAAGACTCTTCTGCTTAGAGATCAGAAACTGTCATCTAGAAATGAATTCATATTAAAGAAATATTTCATTTTGTGTTTCTAAAAAGATTGCTTTCAGTGTCATGTGTGCCATCTGTAGCAGCTTATTTCCACATTACAGCAAGGAACCAGGAGAGTAAACTGAACATCATCTTTCCAAAAGGAAAAACTGAAATGGCCAGTAGGTCATCCATTGCATACTGTGGAAGCATATTTAACTGCATTTCTAAACTGGTCAAACCATTAAGACAAAATGTGTGTTGGGATGAATAACCGTTCACTATAAAAGCCTTTATGTCCTATAAGAAATACAGAACACACAGGGAGCAGGAGGCAAGGGAAAACCTAAGGCAGCAGTGAATGAAATGTTGAATAATAAAGGGGTTAGGCAGTATAGACATGAGGACATATTCTAGTATGCTCTTTTTACCAAAACTGGGTCGTTTTCAAGAAACTGCTGATGTTAGAATTTCTTGTCATGGATAATAAGAGCAACTCTTCCAGAATGTGCAAGTCATAAAATAGACTAGAAAATCTTATGAATGAAGGTAACATTTGAAGCTCACTGTAATGTTACAAGATATGCCCTCTAACTGATGCTATATTTAGTATCAGTTAAACTTCCTTGGCATCAAACCCACTGGTTCTCATGAAACTAGAAAGCAGAGGTGTTTTAAGTTCAGCAGAGCATGCTACTGCTGACATTCAGTGGCTCTGCTGTTTCCCTGTAAGGTTCTAGGGGGAACAAATAATCTCAAAACATGGAAGAGTCTGTATGACCAATTTTTCCACGATTCTCACATTTTAAAACATTTAGTGTACATAAAGAAAAAAAAAGTGGAATAAAGTATTCTAATTTATAATTACTTAAATTAAATAAAAACCAGTATATTCACAGATTTTAGAAATATAGTGATTAGTTATCCATAAGGACTACATTCATTATCAACATATAGCTTAAGAAGTGGAAGAGGGAGAAATTGCTAAGGTTTCATTAATGTCAAAGCTGTAAGTAAATAAAACATATCAAAGTTTTATCTATAAATATAATTTGGCACAAGGATGTCTGATAAATCTCATTGACTTTACATTTCCTTAACTCTAGTAAAATTTATAGTCCTGTACAATTCATAACTCGCTCACAAAATCTCCAACGCCTTTTAATATCCATAAAATAAACACAAAAGGGCAGACTACAATTTACCAGATAACATATTGTAAAAGGAGACAGCACAAGAGAAAGCATGTACCTGCTACTTCAGCTTTGCACCTGTCCTGTAACTCTGTCAGGAATAATGCCCCAGGTCAAGAGAAACCCCTCAGTGGATCTCACATCTGCTTCCTGTCTTTTCTCACCTTGCTGCTTTCATCACATTGGTAATATTGTGTTTATGAACTAAAATTTGTACTTAAACAAGCATCATTTTATATTAACAAATATATTAAATTATTATAGGTATTAACACATCACTCATCTTGGCAACTTCACTAATATTACAGAGAAAATTTTAAAAAATTTTAATCTAAATGTAATCTGTTCCTCTTACTGCTAAGGTGTAAAGAGTTGCCTCTTTCTGTTTTTTAAAAAAAAAGAGCTGTCATATGATACAAAGTCTAAAAAGGATGAAATGAGGTAAAATTTCTTTGCATAAGGAATTTATGGCATAGATTTTATCTTCTTTGTTCCACTGGAGAGAAAGTCCAGAGTATATGGTCTCCAAACAGTATATCTGTACTCCTGTCAAGGACACTGAAAGCACAAATTCAGATGTTTAAGAATTTCTAATGATATTTATGAGTGGTTCAGCCTCTACAGATTTTTTTTTTTTAATGTTTGTGCTCATTTTCATTCTCAGAAGCAACAAGAAAGCTAATAGGTGATGGACAGAAAGGCATGAGGCTTTGAGATGGCCATTCCTCCAACCGGTATCCATGTTATAACTAAGGCAAGTGATGAGAAAGGACAGGGCAAGATGAGGAAAGGATCACAATATTTTCACTTCCTGAAGTGAATAAAGGAGAGCAGAAAAAGAGGGGTTTTTCCCTTTTGGTTCTATTCTGACTTGGGCATAGAAACTTAGCAGAGGTTTCTTGACAACACTGATTATCTGGTGAGACAATCAGAGAACTGGTGATGGCAGCTGTTTCTCTGAAATTGAGGTAGGTGCAGGTGTTGGATGATCCAAAGATGCATCAGGCTGGTCATGGTCATCCACAAAGATAGTCAGAGCCCAGATATTGCCCACTAACATCCAGGCTATTGGTACAAAGCACGTGTTACAAACCACTGAAAACCCTTTATTGATTGCTTTACAGTCCGTACTGGGATGTGTAATATGGGGGTATTTTGCTACCATTAGTCAGACCAAGGTCACCATATCTACTACATTATAAGCACAACTTTTATCACAACACAGGTAGAAAAAGGCCTTGGCCTCTTAGCTTAATGATTTTGTCAAGAAGGAAGAAAAATTCTTGTGGTTAATGCTGTACCATAAGCTTGGAAGGTTGGTAAAATGACAAAGAAGAAACAATAAGCAAATGAGTAATGAAATCAAACCAAAAGCTTTTAAAAAAACCCCCAAAACCCCAACAAAAAAGTGCCATACATATATAGCAGAATTTCAGTAAGTTATTTAAAACAGAAGCAAAATCGACAAGAAAAGAAGCAGATGTATGTGATATTACCAATTACAATCTTCTTCTGGCATCCAAAATCATACTATCTATATTCCTTTCTACCCTTGTTCAGGAAAAATGCATTTGAAAATTATTATGTACTGACAATAATGCATACTAACATTTTAACATAGCTGAAAATTCTGATGACTACAACATGCCTCTGCACAACCAGAGTCCAGATCTCATATTTTACCCAGAAATACTCAAGGCTCCAATTTGGGTGTACAAACAGGCTAATCCTGCACATGCATCCTGCTACTGCCATATAAAATGCAGGCTGCACTAAGTGCCAAAAATGGGGGCTTAGCCCATAAGTTTTCTCAGAATATGCCTAACACAAAGTGATAGAATTGGGTTTCTTGCAAAAAGCAATTATGGCTCCCATTTTTCTCTTAAAAACGGGGCCCTCCCTTATTATGTTATAGCCTAGAGATTAAGTTACATTCAACCAAAAAGTAAGAGACTGAGCTTGAGCTCCTTCTTTTGCTAGAGGCAATGCAAATTTGTATTACTGGCTGCACAGAAGTTAGACTAAAAAAACATTACTTTGCAAAAGGCATGGTCATTTTTTAAACCACTCTAACTTGATCAAATTTGCCCCATACTCAATGTCCATCAATGAAATTGCACCGGCATGCTAACCAGTGTACTTAACATAATGTGAAGGTGTTTTACTGCTTTCTGCACAATATGATTTCTCATTCTGTCCTGACGTGGAGCTTTGAGTAAATAGTCAGCATTTTGGAAGATGAGGCTGGAAAATTAGAATCTATGAAAAAACATCAGGAAGACTCTATTCACCCATAAATAACTTCAGCTAATTTTACAGTTATGCTGTCCATAAGTACAAAAATGCAAAAGTGTGTACTCTCCTGTTCTTTTTTTTTTTGTTTTAATGGGTAATGAGAAGAAAACAAAAAAGAAATAAAATGAATCAATAAAATGTATCCAAGACAGAATATAGTTTCAGTAAAACATCATTAATCTTCCTTAAATGCATGCTGGATGTAGCAGCAATATCTTAGCTGTTTCTGATGAACCAAGACTAAGAAGACACCTAGCCAGTCACCACTTGTGGCCAAAACCAAAAGCAGAGAATAAAATAAAGATAACATCAAGAAGGAAAAGAATGAGATGAAGATACCAGCAACCCCTGGCAAACAACACAGGCTGGGGCATGAACAGATTGAGAGCAGCCCTGGCCAGGAAGGTCTTGGGTGTGCTGGTGGGTGAGATGGGAGATGAGCTGGAAATGGGAACCTGCAGCCCAGAATTCAACAGGGAAGGGAAGGGAAGGGAAGGGAAGGGAAGGGAAGGGAAGGGAAGGGAAGGGAAGGGAAGGGAAGGGAAGGGAAGGGAAGGGAAGGGAAGGGAAGGGAAGGGAAGGGAAGGGAAGGGAAGGGAAGGGAAGGGAAGGGAAGGGAAGGGAAGGGAAGGGAAGGGAAGGGAAGGGAAGGGAAGGGAAGGGAAGGGAAGGGAAGGGAAGGGAAGGGAAGGGAAGGGAAGGGAAGGGAAGGGAAGGGAAGGGAAGGGAAGGGAAGGGAAGGGAAGGGAAGGGAAGGGAAGGGAAGGGAAGGGAAGGGAAGGGAAGGGAAGGGAAGGGAAGGGAAGGGGAACTTCCCTGCAAATAATTAGAACTGATGAACCTGAAAGAAGTTGTGCCTAAATGTGGTTTTAGTCTTGCCACGGGTTGTTGTTACCAGGGAGAAATAATCAAATAGTTACTAAGCTAAAAATAATTTTAAAACCCTACCAAAATGAGGTAGACAAAGAGACTTTTGGTATGAAAAAGGCATAGTCCTTAATAATCAATACAAGAATTAAAAAAAAAAGGTTACTGTGCAAGAAACAAAAGTATATTAATAAATACATACCTTTGGTGGGTTGCCTCTGACTGGATGCCAGGTGCCCACCAAAGTCACTCTATCTCTTACCTCCTCAGCCAGGAAGGTGAGATAAGTTAAAGTCTCTTGGGCTGAGATAAAGATATGGAGAGATCACTCACCAATTAACTGGCATGGGCAATACAAACAAACACTGGGGAAATGAGCTCAATTTATTACCATGGGCAGCAACTGGCTCACCATGGTCTCCACCACGGGTTGCAGGGGAATCTCTGCTCCGATGCCTGGAACACCTCCTCCCTCTCCTTCCTCACTGATTTCAGTGTCTGTAGAGTTGCTCTTCTCACATTCTCACCTTTCTCTGCCAGCTGCTGTTGCACAGAATTTTTTCCCCCTACTTCTTCTTAAATATATTATTTCAGAGGTGCAACCACTGTCCCTGATGGGCTTGGCCTTGGCCAGTGGTGAGTCCATCTTGGAAGCAGCTGGCATTGGCTCAGTTGGACATGGGGCAGCTTCTGGCAGCTTCTCACAGGAGCCATTCCTGTACCCCCGTCTTACCAAAACCTCGCCACTCAAAGCCAGTACAATATCTCTACCAAAGATTTGGCTATTTAAGAATGTTAGGCTAAACCATGGCACTATTACTGTGCCCAAATGCTCCCTGTCAAGAAGCTGCACCGAGACACTGTCTGACAGGGTGACCTGAACCCATTCCCCACATTGCACAAACCAGTAAAGAAGTTGCCCGTGATCCACATCAGGTAATATATTTCCCATCTAACTCACAGCTCCCTGGAAGGGAATATCCTGAGACATAATTTCATGTCTGCCCAAAGCTGTGAGATGGGGGGATGAAGGCAGTGCGCTCTGGGCTGCTGCTGGAGAGAGGCTGCTGCTGGACAGCTCCTTCAGGGGAGGGAGGGGAGGCTCATCTCATCTCACCAACCTGTGAGCCCAGCCTCTTGCCACTTCACCCTGTGTAAGCATTCTACTCTAAATAATGCAGACACACAGTATACTGGTGGGGTTTATTTTGTTTTTCTTATTTGAGGAAAATAAAAAACCAAAACACTTGGTGGGTCTTTACCCACTTTTGTAGGACAGGAGGGAAGCCCTGGATCTCAGCAATTCATGAAGGCTGGTAATGTGAATGAAGTGCACTATCTACAGGCAACGTCTGTACCTTCTTTCAAGCTTATTTTTTATAACAACTACCATTTTCACGTGCAAGCAAGGTATGACCTCTTCTCAATCCCTGTTATTTGAGATTTTCTGAGCTCATTGTAAGAAAAGGAAAAAAAAAAAAAGCTGAATAATTTTGCAATCAAAAAAGACCTTGATGCTGAACTTCTAAGAGAGTCTAAAATTACTGACAGTTGTGACTGAAGGAAATAGACAGTTTAGTGCTTTTCAAACAAATTGATGTGTAGTCCTGAAACAGTCCTATATGTCAAATGGCAGGTTGGAGACAGGGAGTTGACTGTAAAATCAACATCTCAGTGCAGTTCCAGTAAATGCTAACAATAATATTTTCCAAAGGTGCACACACATATATGCATGTTCATAGAGAAATTATATATAGACATTTTAAAGATGCCATTGCATGCTTCAAATATCTATTAAAAATAACATCTGATGAAAATTACCTTTAATGCTCTGTAATTAAATACAATACCTAAATGCTTATGTATAGACATCCACAAGGAAATAGACAGAGATACAAATGGATTTACTAATCTTTTTTCATATAAAGTTAAAAACTGACAATTATATCAGAGTATTTAAATTAAGTCAGAGAATAAAACTGCAGTATTCCATCACCATGCTATTAAACCTGCCAGTATATAGATAAAGGAAAAAAAACCCAATGCAGAGTATTGTAGATGTTCTTCTAACATCCTTTTTCCTAACTCTAAACTCTAGCTTTCCTAGTTTGTTTACTAAAATGTTGTGTTTAGGTTTTAAAATTATCTTAGCAACTCCTCTGTTTCGTCTCCACTTAAAATGCTATTTTTAGATGTTTTTATGCTCAGGAATACTTGTCTTAATTTATTCCCACATACTTGAGACTAAATAATCTATGACAAAACTGTTTGTTTTCTGAACTTTTATGAGGAAGAAGACAAATATCCATCATGAAGAATGCAAAGCAGTCCCTCACAAGACCAAAGCAACAGTGCATGAAATTGAACTCAAAAAGAGCCTCCATTCTGTGTGACTTCTTGGCTGACACAATTCAGATATTTATAGCTTTACGAATATGCCACTGGAAAAGAACTTGAAGCTTTTTCTAGCTAGGAAGGATTAATGAACATGTGCACCTGGTAATTACAGCACTCCATCTTTCTCAAAGCCCTCACATTGCCTCAATGGCAGAAACTGTAATGAAAAACCATTGAAAATATCAATCTGCAATTCCATAAGTCATTTAATTATTAAAATATATAATCTCTTTTCATACTTTCTATGAACTATGTTAACAGTGCTATGCAAAAAAATCATACTTTTTGCTTCATGTTATTGCCTGGAACACCTAATTTAAAATGAAAAATTCATCTGATATCAGCTTGGGGTTTAACTTACTCTAACCTCAGATTGGAAAATGCATGGTAATAACTGTCAAATACTTCTGCAAGAAAGAACAGAAAAAAACCCCAACAGCCTGGGGTACTGCATGCAATTTTAAGACAAAAAATTACACACTACTTTTCAAAAGAAGTTCATTTGAAAAGAAATATTTAAAGATTGGGGAAAAGCAGCATTCTGTACTTTTTTCCTAAGAAGGTTCTCAGAGTTATTGTCAGGTGGAAACTTTTTAAGAAGTAATGCATGCTGCCACAAACATTTGTCTAATATACATACCACTAGAAATCTACAGTAGCTGGGGTACTGCTTGTTTGTTAAAACACTTCCTGAATAAACTTCAAAACCAATGTGCACTTCATGTTCTATTTTGAGATTAAACAACACTGAAAAAACTTGGAAAATATTCGAAAACAAAAGCCACTTTATCATCAAAGTAGTCTATGACCAAATAGTCTATGAGCATCAATATTCGAATTTTCTCATGTTATTCTGTCATTTGATATAAAATTAACCTGAAACAGCCAGATACATGAAGGGATGGAGCAGACCACCCAAAAGTAAAAACAACCTTACTAATACAGATTATTATTTTAAGCAGAAAGCCTCAATGGCTTTACAAGTGAAATTAAATTTTAATATACATTTTAGTGAAGTCCTTAGCTATTACAACATTTGAATGAAAGCCAATTATAACCTAAATGCACAGACATCTATATGGCTCTAAAAGTAGTCTTTTAAAAGATATTTAAGCACAGTATGAGATTTGAGCATTAAAAATGGCCTTTTATTGTTAAAACATACTGTTCCTTGGTGGATTATAGAAAAAGAAAAGGTGCCAGTGGAGATAAGTGTGCATGAAATGCTCTCTCAAGAGTATTCAACCAAACTGACTGCAATAAGGGGACTTCAAAAAGCAGCAAGAGAAGAGATGTTCAAAGCACCTTGCAGCTTTGGGCTACTGGCCTCTACTGCTGTTTTTAATACAGTTAGGTTTAACTTGGGAGAGGATAAATAATTGACAGAGGTATTTTCAGAAAGCTTTGATCACCGCACCGTTTGTCACAAGCTCCAAAGTAGTCACTGCGATAACACTTAATCTGGGGGTTCTTATTTCAAGTACAAAAGCATCCCCTCCCACCTACTGCTCGCAGACTCCTGCATCAGAGCAGGAGACTTAAGATGCAGCCTGCACAGCATTAACACGCCACGCTCTCCACCACCGGCAGATTCCTTCTCCAGCACGCCTATTTTCGCATCCTTACCTTTAAAAGGCTGTCCAGAACCTGCAAAGTTCCCCCAGACGGTTTTAGTTCAGAGCATCCAGCAGTGCATCCGCACAAAGCTTTGCCATTGCGAGTGTGAAGAGAAAGAGCTGCTGGGATGCTGAATGGCACATCAGCCAACTTTGTGTGTATCCGCGGCTCCCTGAAAAAGCTGGACCGAAATTCCCCTCGCCTGCGGATTGGATTCAACAGCACACTGTGACTGTGAGAGAGAGCGAGGATTTGAAAGGGGGAAAGGGAGAAGCGGGAGGGGAAAGGTGGGGGGCAGGTCTGAAGAGAAAAGAAAAATCCTGTCCTGGATGCTGGATAAGTCTTGGCTGTGAAATACAAGCTGCTCTTCAGAGTCTCACAAATACTTGCAAAAGTACTCTTCTGTAATGTTTTCATTGCACTGTGTACCATAGGATGCCATCAGTCTGACAGCTGATGCTTCAATCTAGAATGTGTTAACTATTTGCCTAACTAGCATATTAGGGGATAACACAAGCATTTCAGACTTCATGCTAAAATCATAAAAAGAAAGTGTAATATGTGAATACAACTAATTTTAGATATACTTAGACTATAATTTTCCTAATTTTCTGCAGATTATTTGTGTACTCATTTAGATTCAACTAACTGTAAAAAAAAAAGTTTTCTTTCTTCACTATTAACTGTAGATACTGAAGTTCCCATATAATGGCCCATCAGTTTCACCTGCATTACTTACCCAATCCTTGTAGAAAATCTACCTATAACACAAAGTCCCATCTTTATGTGCTAGTCAGGCTAGAGTGAATCAGTTTGCAGAGATGCTCCTGGTACATTGCACCTGCTTTAAATATTCTTTACCAGACCAATACTTACACTATTCTGAAATGAAAGATTTTTACCTGTTATAGCTAATGATGTAGACAGTAGATACAGTAAAAGTTAAACTTTATGTATGTAGGAAAATTGGGGCTTTTCCTTGCAAATTTGGCCTCTGCCATTTTTGGAATTACTTTTAATAAAACACAATATATGCTTTAGCACACAGTCTTTCTCTGACCATAGTAGGGTACAAATTTATTTCCGCTTCCTGACAATGAAAATACCATTTTCTAGTGGCTCTACTCTTTTGGCACAGGCACAGCAATTTGAGGTTAGAAGTAAAAGTGCCAGGAAGATAAGAGGCCAGATGTACCATAGAGGTGATGACCTCATTTGGCAAAAAAGAAAAATATTTTTGGCATATAGTTTAAAGAGCACAGTTTATTTCAAGTAGTACCCTTTTTTAGTGAGGTTGGGTGAGGAGGAACACCTCAATGCCCTCCAAGGTCATAGGACCCATTGAAACAAATAAGACACATAATAAAGGTCAAGCAGGAAAAAGGACCACCAAGGTAAAGGACATGGCTCACAACTATATCTATTCAGTGTATTTTTTTCTCTATAAACATTGTATCTGTCTAAATGTTAAGGAGTTTACATTCCAAATTGCATTACCAATTATGAGGCGTTAAATTGGCCTGTATAGGTTTTCCAGCTCCTATTGACCTCATCAAACAGCTGTGAATTCCAAGCAATCAGTCTCTAATGAGTTTAGAAACAATAAAGAGGAGTTAAAATACCAGATGTATTTAATTTATCTTTAAAGAAAAAAAACAACTCTCTTAAGATGTACATCTTGAAAACTTTAATATGTACAAAATGTTCCTTGGTTTTGCATTTTTGGCTAATGTGTGGAGGAATCATCCTTTAGTGACTGAAAAGGAAAAACAATACTTATGCTCTGCCCGTGTCTTTTTAATATAGTTAGTGCCTTATCAGCACTCAAACACACTCCTGTGAACAGCTCAAGAAAACTGCCTAGGATGCTGGAATACCTTAGCTCTCTTTCAATCTTGTCTTGGTTTTATTGTCTTATACTACAAACATCTGTAATGCACTGAAAATTATATTGCAAACTTAAAAAGCAGGTAAAACCTGTGCACCTAATGAAAGCAACATCTCAGAGAAAGAGCCAAAATGCAAAACGTAGCTATTAATTGTGAGAGAAAAAATGCTGTATACCTATCACAAGTAACGTTTATAATATTGCTGGAATAGTCTACCTCAGAGAAGATTTTCGTCAGTACTTGTTAAAGCTAGTTAAGATCACCAAAATAAACAGATACAATGAATAAATAAATAAATAAATAAGTAAGTTACAATATTAAATTCTTCAATACATTAATTGAAGGGTAGAATACAGGCTCATTGAAAGGGTTACCAACAGAAGGTAAGTCTTAGCTGCAAGTTCAGTGATTAAAGTATTTAGCTTTTAAGGACAGTCAGTCCATCATCTTTTCTGTGCACAAAAGTAATTGAAAGCAAAAGAGCTTTTACAAAAGACACTTTAAATGGTTTGTTTGTTTATGTTTGATGACTGTTTAAGTAAGCAGGAAACCAGATAACCTATCTGCAAACAATTCATTATGTAGCTGCTATGGTACTACAGCAGTACTTCAGGAATCATACTGCACACACATTTCATGTGCACTGAGCATTCCCTTTTGTGTCCTTTGCAGAAATAGTGCACACACATATTAAATATACATTTGTCGTTCCTTTTGACTCTAGTGTACACGGACCGAATGTAAAGAAACTTCCTTGCAAGAAGATTCACGTGCTAATCCCAATTTTGATTTACACTACACCCTAAAGTAGTTTTACTTTCCCCCCTGACATTTTGCAGCCTTTTAGTGGAGCTAGCACATCCCATCTCCCCAATCACAGTTCTTTCAGAAAACCAGAGGACCAGACCCTGGAAAACAAAAGTCACTAAAATCACCCCACTGATTGTAGCCGTCAAGGAGTTATACAGAGATAAAATGGTTTCTGAGCTATCTTAGCTTGAGTGTGTGGAGAACAAACTTTGATTTAGCAAATGAATAGGAATTCAACAGAGAGATGTGTCTGTGTTTGCCATGAACTCTCCTACAACTGTCAGAAGGCTGCATATTTGAACAAATGTAGATAATCCTCAGCAGATCCCAGATAAAGTGGAAAACATTTAACCTGAATGTGAAAAGAAGCACATCAGTGTAGAGGGTCCATATCCACAGCATTTTGTGGCCTGACAAATCCCAGCAGAGTTTCCTCATTGCTCTTGCATCATCATCCAGAACATCTCTGAAAGAAATGTACGAATGACCTTGCCCTGATTACTGACAGTACGGTCACTATGCTTGTGACCATACTGGAGATTATATTCTCCACATTAAACACAAGTCTGTAGTGTGATTTGGGTAGCCGAAACCATAAATCAGGAAAACTCTAAAACTCTCAGGAAAAAGAGTGGCTTCAGTTAAAAGCAGAATGTTACTAAATGAGATTGCCAGATCTATCAGCTTTCAAGATTTGATTCACTGTCCTGCTGAGCCTGACATCTTTTGGTCAGACAGGTAACGTAATAGGAATGCAGAAGAAAAAATCATTTCAGCAGCATTAAAAGGACTGCATCTCAAAGACAGTGCTCATTTTTTTGTAAAAACAGCAGAGAAAGGGGCACTTTATAGACAGGTATTTTATTCATCTGGGTTATTTCCAGGAGGTATTAAGAATCCACAGGTAAAGGAGACACAGAGGATCTAAAAAGGGCTACTTTCTATTACCAGTTCTCTATTCTTACTGCTAAAAATGCTGCCACTTTGGCTTGAAGCACTCCTGTCATTCCTGGGCCAAAGGTTCTTGAAAACAGAAACTGTATAAAAGATGCAGTCACACCTGAAGTTGTCATAGATTATAGGCTTTTGTAGCATGCAAGATAATGGTAATATTACCATTAAGAATTCTACAACCCTCAGGTCTCATGGTATTCTTTATTCTTTATGCTTTTAGAAGTAAAGTTTGTGTTTTCCATTCCCTGACTGTAAGAGAATTCAGGAGCTAACATTGTTAGGGAAAAAGGCCCTGCTGTTGCAGCACACAATCAAGTACTCCAAGTATTACAAGGACACAACTAAGAATAAAAAATTAAATTAAGAGCAAAAGAATGAAAAAGATAACCTTCAGTTAGCCCTGAAAAGGTGAACACCCCCTCACAGCACTGGTCCCTGTTCAGCATTGTGTAACACATCTGCAGGAGGTAGAGATTCCCCATCCCTCCCTCCCATGTGTGCCAAACAAACTCAAGAGGCAAGCTCCTTTTTATTGGCTTTTTTGACTGGTTACCTACTGTGAAGTAGATATTTCTAGTTTCCAGCTATTAGACAAGAAAAGGTCTAGTTATAATCCATTATAAGCTTTCCTGACAATGCAAGTTTTTCTGAACCTTGAGCAGGAGGTGCTGTAGAGGAGAAGGATTTACTATGAACTCCTGATTTACTCACCTCCACTCCTGTTTTCATCTTGATTATTTTGTGTGACTTTTGTGAAGAGGAAAGTCAACAGATTAACCTCAGGCTTTGTACACCCCCCTTTAGAACTACACCCATATCTACCAGCTATATCAGATCATCCAGATGACCTTACAGACTTGCTAGATGCCATTGGAAAATGGGCTTAAATTACATGGACTTCTGCTTTGTACCATTTGGGAAGAACTGTCCCACAGTTTCACTATGCTGGGTGTCCCCAGGCTGGAAGTCCTTGCATAGCAGGTGAGGTATTCTGCAGGTGTTCATGAAGATGAATTAAGTAAAAAGATTCAAAAACTCTCATGGGTGAACTCTATTCTTGAGTCAGTCACTAAAAAGTACAATTTGTTTACCTGATTTCACCTCTAATTTTTCTTTTTAAATAACAAAGTTTTGAAGTAAGCTGAGTTTTGTTACTGTCAGGGAAAAGAGCTTAGATTACAGCTACCAATTTCTTTAAAAGTTAGATCTAGAAGAAGTATATTAGTAAGGTATATTAGTGTAACATACCCACAAAAAGTTATTAGCAAAGTTCTAAATGGATGGAGATGTAAGAAATTCCTTAACACTGAAAACATCAAAAATGAACACAGAAAGGAGTAGAAACTGCTCTTTCACTTATAACAAAATAATACTGCCTGTAACTGCTAGGGCACCTGCTGTGCTATCAGCACTGCAGATCTTCCTGCCAATATCCTGCCTGCTTCTTCTGATGGGGCTGCCATGCCCTGTCTTCAGCTCTTGGCACATGCACAGATTACTTCTGGATTCAGCAGTGAGTTTATCTCTAACATTTGCTTTGACTAACACATCTGAGAAATGGTACTGCACTATGGTGCAATGCTTTCTCTTTGCAGGCAGATGAATTCATTTGCCAGAAGCCTGTGGGTGAAGTCTTGCAAAGGGCACAGGGAGGCTCGAGACTTGTTCTCTCTCTTGGTATCACCAACCATGATCACCTGCCTGGTTGGCTGAAAAAGGGACTGCTCCCCTGACAGTCAGCAGGGAGGAGGAGTTCATACAGAATTCTCACACTGCAATTCACATCATCACATCTCAGTGAATTGGATTGGGCCTGTCCACACAGGATGTTGAATATCAGATTTTATAGATTAACTAATTTTTAGCAAAAGATGTATTAAAAGATGGCAATTTTCCAGGACAATATTTGCTTTATTCTCATAATGCAACAAATATAATAAAGTTTAATTTTTATCTTCAAATGATAATTCTCATTATTGCAGTTGAGAGGAAAAAAGTCAATAATTGTTTTGCACATTATTATTTTTAGACCAATTGCCATATATCTTGAAAAAAATTATGAGGTGCATTACAGGAAGGTTGTCAGCTACATTAAACACTGTGAATAGTTTCAGCAGCTCTAATATATAAATTTACATATATCATCCTACCACTGAAAAACGCATTTTAAAACTAATATTTGATTTTGCTCCTTCTGCACATCATGTGGTTTCATTCAAGATGAAATTTAGCATGAGAAATTTTCCTGTGATGAAAAAGAACATCACTCAAAGTGTGCACACCAGTTAGAAAGATGGATTTATTCTGCTTCAAAGAAATGTATGTTCTATTTAGACTTGTATTTTATCACACTGGGTTTGGAGCTTAAATATTCATTTTGATTATGTATTATTTCACTGATTTATTCACTCATTAATTCAGTCCTATAGTAAAGTGATCAACTTCAATGGATATATTTAAACTGTTACTTACATTTTATCTTTTTGTGCTGCACCAAATTCCTCCATCAAAATAGCTAATTAAGGGAGAAAATCAAATTTTTCTTAATCTCACACTAATGCATAATTTTTTCCTTGAAAAAAAATACAACTTAATTATGAAAACGAATCCATGAATTATATGAAGACATGTGAGTAATACTAGAAATGAGCATAGCAAATGAAAAGTCAACACAGTATTCCTGTTTGATTTAATACATCAAAAGTGAAGCAAGAGCGTGTCTAGAGAGCTCATGGGTCATATCATCTGACAGATATATAATACCCAAACCGGTGCTGATAAGAAGATAAAATGAGATATATCTGGTTTTGTATCTAATGTTTTGTGAAGTCTGTTTGTACCTATTCATTTTGGTGTCTCAGTTACAAAGGCAGTGTATTACAAAAGGACTTGGGACCTCCTAGTTTTTTCTCTGCAACAAGATTTTTTTCTGACTTAGTACAGAATCATTTATTCTATTCCTGATTTTCAAAGAATCTGAAAGAGCCAAGTTCTCTTATCTCAGTGGAATTGATGATCCTTTAGCCCCTTGCTTCTCGGATGTCTTTGAAAATCCTACGTCCTTTCCCTGATTATCCGTCTATTGAAGAGAACATAAAATTTACTTATCTGGGGTATCCACTATGAAAAATGTGCACACATTGCTGAAAGATGATGGTGATGTGAATATGATCAAAGGGAAACATGGGGTTAGATTCAGGAATAAGGCAGTGATAATTTAACTGTCTTCAGCAGACGTAAGAGTGATTTAAAAAAAAACCCATGCTTTTTTATTAGCAGAAAAGGAGGAGAGTACAAGGCTTACAATAAATATAATGTCATTCAAATTACAGACATTTAAGTCGATGAAAAATTCCTTTCTTTTTTCTTTTTCTCTTTTTACCCTTTCCTTCTTCTGTTTCTTTTCTGACTCAGTCACCAGCATCAGCAACAAGACAGCAAAAGCAGCTACAGCATCTCCACATTTTCAGGAGCACAAAGTACTATCATGTTCTATTTGTGTCATAGCTGTGGCCAGTGTGACAGGCTGGAATATTACAAGGATAGGTCACCCCTGAAAAGTGGTATTTTATTTCACAAAGAAAAAAAATGTTATAAAAAAGACAGCCCTTACCTTGTTAAGTCCTATTTCTGTTCTCAGTCTATGTAACTTACATATTGATGACAGAGAATTCCATGCATAGCTTGTGCAAACTACTTTTTAAACAACTGAAAATATCAATGATTGTCAATAGTTAAAGCTTCCAATTAAAAACATCCCTAAGACTTCTGCTGATGTGTTTACAGTTTTTCAATACAGATTTCTTATAATACCATGACCATCAGTTTCTCTATTTGGATTTTTTTCTGCCCCTTTCTAATGAAATAAATATCAGCAACATTTTTCTTTTTCCCCCAAAATGGAAATAAAATATACAGGATATTCTAGAAATTTGTTAGCAAAGTCACCTAATTGTTTTGCTGTTGTTTGTCTTTACTACTTGTCAAAGCTTAGAATTGGGCTTGATAAGGTATATGTCTAAAAAACTAAATAAAATCATTGTACATAGTGTTAATATTATGAAGTGGAATAAAAAATACATAGCATCTCACTTGAATAAATTAATTGTCGGAGGCTTGAACAGAAGTCATAATAGGGAGAGAATACTGCCACAGTTTGGCTAGATAAAACAGTTGCAGAAAATAGTTTTATCCATCTTAGGAAAGCTGCAGAAGTATCACTGAATCTCTTCAAGGTCAAACATAAACCTGATATTGTATTGCTTATACTGCTAGGTCAGGAAATGATACATCACAGTTATAAATTTATTAGTGTGAAAAAACCTTATGTGCTATTTGCATTTGGAAAGCAATATTTAAACATTAACTCCTCAATACTCAAAACACCCTAGAAAGATTGTTAGGTAGAACAGATCATAGAATAACAATAAAAAGGAGAAAATGATATTCACATTTTTAGAAAAAAAAAATTTAAAACAGAGTTAGATTCAATACTTTCTATGTTTCTTGAGTACATGCAGTTCATACAGATACAATGAAAATTTATGTTAGATCAAAACAGCAAAAGAAGAAACTGGATGGCTATATAAATTCTTAATACCTTGGGATCTGCTATTACTGAAAATAACTTCACAGTCTTTTACATGTAGAAGTAAAGACACCAATGAAGATCATAAAATAAAACTTAAAATCACTTATGATTCAGTTGAAGATCTCTGTTCTTTTCGACTAAAACACTGCTGTTTCCTACCTTTATCTCCTGGGCAGACATTTTTTAATGACAGCTAGTAAGAATTTCATCCAATAAGGGTCAAGAGACATCCCAGGAGGTATATTAGAAGTGTTATCATCATCTCACCCCATCTCCTCCAGTTTTAAAGGCACAGCTAGGTTCTCTCTAATCTAAAAGCATATGTTTTTTCTCAATTTTGCCTCAATTTCAGCAGTTAGGGTAGGGCTAGTTATATGGTATCCAGATCAGCTTTATTCAAAACTTTCCCATAGTCCTATTCCCTATAAAGGCAGAAGTCAGTGGTCATCTACTAACTGTTTTAAAATATACAATAGAAGAATTTTTTAACAAAGTAAAAGAATGGTGAAAAAGAGAAAAGTGGATCCATTTTGAAAGATTCAAAAACTTTTACACCCTCCCCAACCATGGAAAAGCTGATGCAGATGTCCTTTTTATGCAATGTAACCACCATTTATTAACTCTGCCCCAATTAGGTCAGAACCAGCTCCACACTATCAAAACTATCAAGCCAAAAACTGCCAGGAAGTCATTTGGATCACATTACAGATTACTTATATTCACAATGTACTTTTTATAATTAAAACATACTTTAAACCATATTAAATTAACATTTTCAAAAATTTTTAGCTATTTTTTATGACTGCACCACACAGTTATTAGAACTTAGCTCTATCATTTAATACTTTTTTAGAAGGGAAGCTATGAGCAATCAAAAATCAATGTCAGGTATGTATCATATAGCCAAGCTTTTTTTTGTGTAAGGATGAAAGTGCCATGGTCTTGAATACAAAGCAGAAGCATGAAGATCTCTGACCTTAGTCCATGCAGTGAGCAGATCTTTTAGACATTTGAAATTACAGAAGGTGTCAAACAGGAAGTTAACCAGATCTCCAGTCAGGAGGGAAATAGCTGTTTAAATTTGATTATGTGTAAAAAAGTGCATTCCTTAGACTGATTAACTTCTGTCTTTCTTTATTTATTGAGGGTTTTTTTTTTTATTTTTTTTATTCCTCATCTCACATCTCACATTAGATAAAATATATCCAGATTTATAAAAATAGAGTATTTCTTCCAAAATAAAAACAAAGAAAGATAAAGTCTGTTTCTGTTCTCAAGTTTGGTTTGTATGAAACACTCACTAGGAATTAGCCAGACATGATTGTGTGGAGACCCTTTTCTCTCAAAACTAGGTATTTTTAAAAAAGGATAGTATGCAGGAAATATAACAGGTTTTAGTGTAAGTTGCTGTTGCAGACTATAAAATTAAATACTTTAAAAGCATATTTAGCATTAGAATTTAAAAAAAATAGAAATAAGTAAAATTTAAAATACTTGCATTCTGCCTTGCT
Organism: Fringilla coelebs; assembly: GCF_963513975.1. Classification (NCBI taxonomy): domain Eukaryota; kingdom Metazoa; phylum Chordata; class Aves; order Passeriformes; family Fringillidae; genus Fringilla; species Fringilla coelebs. The sequence continues at coordinate 11,072,130 of NC_140029.1, read as the reverse complement.
TCTTCATACTTCTTGCCTGTCTTTATAGTTTATTCTTGTATCTATTCAACCTAGAGTAAAGACCTCCTGCAGAAAACTTATGAATCATTCATTTAAATGGATAGCTCCCAACAACCAGAAATAATATTTTTTTGTGGACCTCCTGCCTAGGCTCTATGAGGAAAAAAGAGAATTCAGCTTTAGCCATTCAAGCTAAAGTTGGCTTCAACAAGCACAGACCTTTATAAAATAGGGAGATCTGAAGAGAAAAAGTTCAATTAACTGCACCTAATAATTAGAGGGAATTAGGCAAGATATTTATTTTTCAATGTCATAAAGGTTGTATGCAGGAAAACTATGATCCTATGGATCTTTCTGATCTTCAAATAGGAAAACAGCAATTTCCAACTGATGGGATTAATTTAAGAAAGAAACAATCCTGGACACAAACCCACTTGTAATCCAATTTTTGCCATGTCATTGAAGTTCTTATATTCCACACCCCTTCTGCAGGTAGTACCAACTGAAGGATGCAATTTTGCACAGAAAATCTCTCTCTCACTGGGAGTAGGTTGACTATGCAACTAAAAATATAAAATAAAATAAAATAAAATTTTAAAACTTGAAAATAAAGAAAGGAAACATATAAAGCTCAACATTTTATGTTTCAATATTATTCCTACAGTGCAGTGATATTGAAAAAAACCAAACAAAAACCAAAAGTTTCCTCAGTAGCACCAATTCTCTGATCAAACTCTTAAAACAATTTTCTATTTTAATTGGAAAAGCAGGGAAGTGTACAAAGAGACCTTTGCCATTCTGAGTAAGTTTGGCTGAGAAGTAAAAAGTCCAAATTTATCTCTGAGGTTTTATATGCACACATAATTTTGGAAAATGTGTTAGACTATGTTGCTTTTCACAACCATAAAATTTGGCAAAGTGAGAATTTCATACTTCTATTCACTCTATCATGGTCACAATCAGGTTCTGTAAATACTTTTCAAAATGAGACCTTTTAAGTGGTAGTTGTCATTCTTACTATCAAGTTTCTTGGCAACTGAATATCTGTGCTTCCATTAAATCCAAGATGCTTCAGCAACTGTATTACACTTTACACTTTTTTTTGGTTCTCTAAATAGATACCTAATGATAAACATTATCTGAAGGGAATAAGGGGATTTTCTTTTTCTTTATTTCGAATGAGGTCAGTCATTTACTACTTCTATCACTGAAGATCTGCCCTGTGAGTCTGTAAGACAAAATTATAACAACCAAGGCTGTGTAAAAAGGAAAAAGATAGAAAAAAACCATAATCATCCATCTGTCAAACTTTAGAATTGATTGAAGATGATAGAATAGAAATACATGAAGACTAGTTCTACCATCAGTATTTCTGTCAAAGTACTGCTTTGCTTAGCCCTAACATAAGACATACTCTACCAAACTCTAACATAAGACATACAGACACACTGACCAAAAAATAATATTTCCTTTATGAATGGCTGCTATGAATATTGAGAAAGAGTTCCTGAAACTTTTGCAAAAAACCTTTCCAAAAGTGCATGACTTATTTTCTCCAGAACATGTATAAACTCCTTGATCCAAAGCTGCAACTATCAGTCCTGGTAGAAATAGGAATTTTTTAAGGGAATAAAGAACAACAGGATGAAAAAGCAAATCTGACAGTGGAGTTACTGAAAGTTCCTTTTAGAGACGTGCTTTCTTACCACGTCACTACCACATTTCAAAATCACCTGTTTGCCTTTCCATTGAGTCTTTTACAAAAACCTAAGGCTTAAAATTAGTTTTACTACATCTCAGCATTACTGTATAACTAGAAAATGTTTTTCAAATAGATAAAAAATAAATGTAACGTCCATAGACAAATCCCTTATTTTTGTTTGGAAAAAAACCCCTGATTTCTACATTTTATCTTATGAGCTTTTCCTGATAGACCATGTGCTTCTTACACTGAAGGAGACTATACTTGATAAACTGGCCATAATAGTAATTTATGGACATACATGGATGAGTGGAGTGACAGATGACAGTTCATATTTTACTTTTGGTGCCTCACTTCACACCATTTAATACTTTGATGTCCAGTGGTAGGACACAGGACCAAGTCTCTCAAAACTCCAGTCATCAAGTGTAGGATAGATTGTGGAGATCAGGTTACTAGATAATTTTTCTGCTAGACAGAAATAGCATGTTTTGACATCTCATTTATGAGTGCATATGAAGAAACCTTAAAAAGAAGACTTGGGTAGAAAGAAAATACAAAATAAGAGTGCTAAGACCCTAGATAGATAGACAGATAGATAGATAGATAGATAGATAGATAGATAGATAGATAGACAGATAGATAGATAGCTATATCCTGTCCATACAATCATTTTCACTCTGAAATCTACTATGAAGCAGAACTCTATGAAGTAGAAGGATACAGTAGATGGCAACCAGCAACCAAACATGGAAAAAAAAAGTAGGCATGCTGACCTATGACAGCAGCTGCAAAGGACAGCCCAATAATTTTGATGGCTTTTGTAATTGTCCAGAGATCTTTCTGCTTGTAATATCTGAGTTGAACTAACATTTAATTCAACCTCAGCTGCTTTGGGTTTTGTTAGGGAATGCATTTAATTCAAAATAAAAATTGTCTTGCTTAGATTTTCCCAGTTATGAAACATTTTACTTGTTTCTTTCTTGATCTGGACTAAAAGTTCCAGGGATACCATTTTATTGCTACAAGGGGAAAAAAAAAATTCTTAGACGCTTCCTGAAAGGTGCATTGTCCTAACTTTCAGAAATCATCCAATAATGTACATGCTGAAACACAGAAAAATTATAGGAAAAAGCTAAACATTTGAGCATAACATATTGTTGTACTTTAAGACATTATTTCTATATCATCATCGTGTTTCTAAACTATCTTAGCCTTCATTTCTGGCTTCTTCCACCATATTTTCTGCTTGGTTTGGTGCTGTGTGATTTTGAGTCACACCTGAGTGTGCTCCCTAGCCATAATGTGTATATCTTGGACAGCTTTTGCTTCCAAGAGAGCCTTGTAAAATTTCTTCAAAGAATGATTTATGCAAGGTAGAAAAAGTGCTACATTCACATGTGAGAATTATACTACAGTATTGTTCTCCCAGGAGCCATAAAAAGATCAGAGTCCAGTTTGTGCTATGGAAAAAGAGCTATGAACCTCACTGGGATCTTTAATCACAATATGCTGGCTCTGAATTGAAGATCCATTTTCTGTCATGTCCCATTGGACTAACAACAATCTGTTTGTTTATGGAAGTTAATTTAAAACTTTTAGCAGAGAAAAAAGGATACTGGAGGTGTTGTCCAGATTTCAATCAAGCTTGACCTTATTCCAGAAAAAAAAAGTGTATTGTTGTGCAGTGTTTTCAAATCAGTTTTTCAAAAACAATAGATACTTATAAATATTTTTTTCTATGTCCTAAGAATGTTAGGAAATACCCTTACAAAACTAGGAGCAATTATATTCTGCACAGTTGTCTGTGGACATAAGGAAATGTGTAAAATAAATTCCCATCTTGTCATACTTTTCCATTAGTTCCTTCAGCTTCAGATCTGTACTGGGTAAGTGACTTAATGCAAGAGAAAAGCAGTGAAGCCACTAGAAACTTCATGCTTTATCACTGATTTTATTTAAACATAATAAGAGTAAAAAATCTGACAAAATACCACTCACAGTGTCACTCCATTTATCAGAGAGGCCATTGAGATTTTACCAAGGGAAAAAAAAAAAGAGACAGTATAAAACACAGTGAAGAATCTCTAAACTCTCTGTGTGATTTTTTGACCTCTGGGTAAGACTTGAATAAAAAAGTTCTGGAGCTAGATTATACTTAAATTTGGACTTTTGTTGATAGACAACAGGTTAATGAGATAGGAGAAAATACTACAGATTTCTAGATTTTCTGTGAATGCTTTTCTTCTGATTATGACATCTGGACAATTTTTAAATACTTAATAGAATATGGCAGCTGATTTCTCACTTACACTAGGACTGCAAGCATTGGAGAGCTGGAAATATGGAATAGAGAGGAAGAGTTTCCCTCTTCTGACAGAACAACATTCTGACTGATACTGGTCATTGTTCTGAATGACTTTATATGACAATGACAATATAATAGGAATAATGTTAGTTTAAATCATGGTTATAGCTGAAGAGAGGCTTTGGAAATAATTCCATGCAGAAAAGGAATGTTCTTGAGCTGTGTTACAACCTCATATTCATCCAAATACAGTCTTTTATGCTGAAATATGCATGTTAGTTACTGCTTGCTAAACCCTAATTGGTACTTGTCCTGATCTGTCATTCTTAAAAAATGGATATATTAGATTTATATATTCAGATATATGTGTGGAAATCACTGGTCCATGTTCTCATGTCAGACAGCTGAGATCTAAATTTCTCACTGCTATAATGAAAGCTGTGAAGGACTGAATTTATTAGAATGCAAGGGTCACTTGCCTTGGCTTTTCTTTGTTGCAAAAACTGTAAAACCTGTATTATACAGATCAATGGCAAGCAAAGGATTGGAATTTCAATTTCTAATATTTTGATTTTTTTTTGTTTGATACTTCTTATACTTTCTTATGTTCTTTCCTATATAAAGTGCTTAAATATCTAAGAAAACTTACCAGAAGTCAGAAAACAAAAGGATAGAAAATTTTAGAGATTTTAAAAAGATCTTCAAAAGCATAGATATTTAAATCCAAAGATCTTAAGAATGATACAGTAACTGTGCAAATAAAACCCAGAAATACATGTAATTATGGAACAATAAGAGATTCAAGTGAATTGAGTTCATTACAGAAAAGTAAAAATGGTCAAAAGTGCGGATAGTCAAAATTTCAGATTTCATACTTACAATTGAAACTAATATTTTAATGCTTTAAAATTGGAGGTTTTGGTGCTGTTTTTAGAAATTTTTAGCAATTTGAAGGCAGAATGGGGAAAGAATTATTTAGGCTACTGTTATATTACTTCATCAGTTGCTTAATGTGCCTAATTATTATGAAGCTATTACGGTATGACAGTCCAGTAATACTCAAAATAATTACCTAGACCTGTTTATACAGTTTCTAAATGTGTACTGTCTTCATGAGATCAAGCACAGCTAACATGATTAATTTCTGCCTTCATGAAAATCTGTCTCTGAGGTCAAGGGTGTTCAAAGATTTAAAATCAACATTATAAAATAGCTGCTGATATTAACTTTAAAAGTAATTGCATCCCACTTGAAGTACTGCTGACAGCATTATGAAGAAAAGACAAGGTACCTGATAATGTAATAAATCAGCTTAATTAGGATTCTAAAATTCCAAACAATTTTCAATAACTCTCTTTTGCTACCACAGAAAATACTGCCTAGACCAAATGGTAAAATGGTCTACATTTCAGTTATTGTGGACAATTTGGTCAGGTCTACAATGCATAATAAGATAGGGTGCTGTAAGTTCTTCTAAAAAGCTCCTTTTGATTTGAGATGCAACTTTGAAAAACTTCCATTTGAAAATAGAAGATTCCTACTATGTTACATTTTAACTGATGTTTCATTTTCTGCATCAGTTATTACTCATAAGGACCCTTCAAAGACATGGCAAAAATTTTTACCATATTCTGAGCTTTTAAAAAGAGAATTTATATTCTAAGCTTCTCTCTATATTATTTCGTGCTTGTATGCTGCTATTCTGTTTTTGGAGGAATGTGAACAATTTTAAAACATAATTTTAAAATATGGAATATTATTATTTGTATACATGCCTTTTACAAATATTCTGGTCATAAATGAACTTCAGAAAATGTTGCACATCCCATTTGTATTATAACATAGTTCAAATATTTTTTTATGGGATCATACTAAACATAACTTCACTTGCTGTATTTCCATTAATTGTAGAATTTAAACTCATCTTATACATTCACACTAACTTTACTAAGTTTATCTCTTCTTTTCTCCTGTTGCCATGTGCTCAATATAATAATTTCTACTGCCAGAAAATGCATGCTTTTTTCAGATACCAACATAAGAATGAAGTAGACTAGGATGCTCTTAAAATTTTGAAAATTAGCCATACAGTCACAAGATAATTACATTTCATTAAAGTGATTTTTATTCCTAAATGTGTTATTCTTTCCCTCAATCAGTCTCAGTAATACTGCAAATAATCCAGCCATACAGGCAGGACAAAATATATTGTAGCTCTTAATGTCTCTCTGTCAAAATACAAGATGTATGAAATTTTTCCTAATTAGGAAGATGGGATTAAGAACAAAAGTTGTATTCAAAGATTGTATTCTGAAAATGCACTTAGGTTACCCCAAGGACTGTGTTTGAAAACATCACGTCTTTAAAATGCATAAAGTCTGTTGAGACCTCACCAGAAATAAATCAACTAGAAAAGACTCAACACAAAACTAGTCAAAGCATTAAGTATTATAACGAGATTAGTTATATGAATGAAACAAAAGGAAAATATTTGCTCTTCGAAATAACTTATCTGAGGAAATGAGGATACAGCAATGTTCCTACTTATTCCTCATTGCTGCAACATGCTTAAAATTCTATCTCAGTCCAGACTGATGTTTCAGTATCAAAATAACTTGGCTAATTTAAGACTGTTAATATTGTTCTTTGTTTCTTAAAACTAACATTGACAGGAATTTATTTTATTTTGTTGGGTTTTTTTAAAACTAAACATTACTTTCACATTGACTGCTCTGCAAGGATGTCAGGAAATCTGCTGGAGCCCAAGTCAAAATCTCTAAGCAATCTGATTTTAGGTTTTATTTAGGGAAGAAGGTAAATCAGAATTTGAAGACTAAGAGGTAGTTTCTAGCGATAGAGACCTATAAGTATGTTAGTAAGCAAAGAGAAAATCAAGCAGCACATGCACCAGCACAACTGAAAGTACAGTCTACCTCTAGGAATAAAGAATGCAAAGCCTGCTCAAAGCCTTGAGCACTCCCATAATGAAAAAACCCCAAACAACAAACCAACAAAACACCATCCTAAAACAATTCTGAAAAATAGTGAAAGCAAGAGAATTGTGGACAGAATAAAGTGGTAAAGAATCAGCTATGCCTGGAGTCTTCATTGTGACACAGATAAAGGAGAGAGTAAAATTCTTTGAAGGTATATAAAGAAATAGTCATATGATTCCTCGGGTTTTTTTCTCAAATATAGCTGTTACCTAAATTTTGTAACTACAGTAAAAGATGGAAAAAGTCAGGAATGTCAAATCATCTGCAAAACCATTAGGTTTAGCCATACACTAAATAGTACTGAAAAATAAATGTAACTAAAAAGTGACTATGAATATGTGAAAAAAAACCCCAAAAACATACCAGTCAGCCAATAAAAACCAACATGGAAAACTTTAATTCTAGTTTTGGCTTTACCATTAAAAAAAAATGGAATTCTATAACAGAAAAATGCAGTAACCAGGATCTAGCACCAGCAGCATTTGAAATATAAATGAAGCACAAATATTCATGAAAACCCATTCTCTTTCAGTTTAATAAGAAACATTTATCTATTAAAATGAAATATTCAACATATGTCATAGAACTGACTACTAGGCCTTGAGTATTCTAGAAAAACAAAAAATATACCCTGGTGGTGCCTTTCTCCTCCATCCCCAGGCCTGCTCTACCCTTTCAGGGGCACCTGAGAGGCTTCTACCAAAACTGCTGAATGATGAAACATTTGACCAAACCAGCTGGCAGGGTGAAGCATCTCTGACCACACAGACCTGACAGAACCAGAGGACACAGTCTCAACCTGGGAGGGGAAATATAGGTCGGATACTAGGAGAAAAAAGTTTTTATGGAAAGAGTGATTAAATTCTGGAATGGCCTTCCACAGGTGACAACTCCACCACCTCCTCAGGCAGGCACCCATGCCCCAACACCTCAGCTAAACCATGGCACTCAGTGCTGTGCTTTAGTTGAGGTTTGGGGCATGGGTTGGACTCAATGATCTTAAAGATCTCTTCCAACCTAATGATGCCGTGAATTCTGTGAATACCAGGGGCTCTGGCATGATACAGGTGGGAACATCAGCTGCCTGACCCAGGTGGGGAACCATCAGTCATCCCCTGACAGCCCTGAAGTATTTCCTACCTGAATCAGCCCACATGGAGTGGTACACCTTTTTGCTGGAGTTCTAGAAGAAATTTTCAAATGTTTTGAAAATTCCAGTAGTAACTGATCTGAGGATGGAAATTTTGCAGATGACTAAAGCAAATCATCTAATGACCCTGTCAACAGGAGTCCTGAGTGAGTCCCTTTGAGATCTCCTTGAGCACTGTGAGCTGCACCAGATTTGGGTGGGATGGCTCTTGGAGCTCCAGAACCTTCACGTTTGCAACACTCACAAAACCATCCCTGATGATGAGGTTTAGGGTCACACCCCCTCATGCACCTCTACTCCTCAATGTGCAACCCATTCCTGCTCAGAAATATTAAGGGATTTGACCTGAATTTCACTGAAATTGTGAGGAATTACCTTTATGCAAAGTTGTTCACCTCTCTTGAAGTGCAGGCGTGTGAATCGATTTTGGTATGAATGCTGTTATTGTGAATCTGTAATTAGGCCATTGCCTAATTTAATTGTAATTAGGTCATTCCCTCTATTTGATATTTCCTGATTAATAATTTAGGATTTTCAAATGGTAAAATTTCCTATGTTCCAAAGGCATGATGTACTGCAGCAAAAAATTCAAGTCACCAGAATTAATTGTTAGATGCCTTTTCTATTAGTACTTTTAAAACAAAACACGTGCTGTTGTGGTCATAAAATCTTTTTGCCTCTTAAAAAAACAAACAAAGAAATAAACACAAAGATAATAAGTTTAGCAGCCTAATTTCATTTACTCTCTGTTTTGCCTTGCTTATGGCAAGATTTCAGAATCATCAGCCTTGTGTAACAGGAAGCACTGCTGAAGGTATTACAATTAAAAAAGAGGTAATGAAGTAGGATAATGATAGCAAATTTAGAAAATACCAGAATAGGCCTTATTTGAGGCAGTATCACAAGGATGTTCCCAGAAGCATGAGTTCCTCTGAGTCTCAAATCCTGTAACACTCAGAAGTAACATAAGTACTAACAAAAGACTCAAAACAAAAATTCTCATCAGCCATCGTAAATGATATTGGTGTGTCTTCCAAAAATCAAAACAGGACATAAATATAAAACAACCTATGGGTTCAAGTATGTTAGAGTACCCCCTCAAACTGAAGTATATGCAGTTTAAATTGCAAAATCATTTAAGCTAATCACAGTAAGTGTTTTCAGTCTGTTCCTAATCTTTGTTCTGTATTGATCACAAACTCAAAGTTTGGCTTTGAGATCTTGAGAGAAAACCCAGCTAAAACTGAGGCCCCACATCACCAGACTGTGCAATTACAAACAAACAACCCTTGCCTTAAAGCCTTTATAATCTAATAGAAAACACGACAGTATTTTGTGTTATTGGAGCAGTTCCTGAGATCTACTTTACTCTTGAACAACATCTACCAAATGCTCATTCCCTCAGAGCAGATGTTAATTTGTGCTCAGAATTCTTTTAGATTTCTTGACAAAAAGCTCTCAAATAATTTAGGTGAATTTAGAAAGAATCTCACTCTTTGGAAAGTTAAGTAGACAAAATCAGATTGTTTTGGGGAGTTTTTTTGGTTGGTTGGCTTTTTGTTTGGTTGGGTTTTTTTGCCCTTGAAGGTGCAAACAAAACTCTTAAATATATTTATAACAAAATATTCGTGTTTGTGGGTTTTTTTTCTTAAAGCAGTTAGTTTTCTAAAATAACAGTATTAAAATCATAACATAAACACCTATTAGCAACCCATCCCATTCAACTCAATGATTCACATACAATGTACAGAACAGATCTTTTCCAATTCAGCTGTTAAAAACAACTGTTAAAGGAAGAATGTCTTGTGCATTATACTTCAGATTGGTGTAGTGCTTCTTGCAAAAACACAGAAAGAATATTTTTGTGATCAGAACCTTAGTTCATCTTACGGTCTCCAGAAACAATATTCAGTTTTAATTTAAGACAATTGTAGTGGCTCAGTCATGGAACACAGGATGAACTTCATGAGAGATAAATAGCCAGATAATGTAGCAAAAAAACCCCAAAAAAACAAACAAAAAAAAAACCCAAAAAACCCAGTAATTATCATTAATATGTTCTTCCCACTAAGAGAGAACAGAGAACCACCTTGTCTTGCTATGGAAGGCAATAGAACATAGTGTCAGACAATGGAAAATAAATAAATATAGCTGATCACGCAATTCATAGAAAATAATTGGCTCCTATTTCCAGGTTTCAGAAGAATAAAACTTGTATGAACTGTATTACATAACACAGGTGAATAATAGTTCCCATTTCCACCCCGCTAATGGAAAATTAACATTCATAGAACTCTCTGCTCATCTTAGGATCCTGAAATTCAGAAATATTTTTATACACCAAAATTATTTCCTGGATATTTTAATTTGACTTCTAATACCAACCCAATAGCAGGACTTTGTCCAGTTTCAGTACATCTTTATAAATCTTCTTTGAAACTACATTTCCACAAAAATGACAAATAATTGATTTTGACTGTCACCTTAGGGGGGATATGGTGAGACACATAATACTGTGAAACTGAGAAATAATTGCCATTGTAATAGAGTAACTGTATATTGAAAAAGCTGTTCAGAATATGCTCTGTCATTTGTTCTTTCCCTTCTAGCATTTTTGACAGGACTGCCCTTTATGCATGCCAAGGCTTTGCAGTCTTTATTAAAATAACAAATCAAAAGAAAACTCAAGAAGCCATTTTAAAATTAGCAAAATTCTGAGGCATGTACATCTAATATTTAATATAATCAGAGCTTGAGTATAACAGTCTCTTATACTTTTGTTCTGATCAATGCATAAACTGGAATTTGTCACACTCCACAATATGTTATATATCCTTCAATCATTCAATAAAAATTGAAGTTTGTAAAGTCTTAGTATGTGGTGCAAAAGAAAATATTTATTTCTCCTTTTAAGTAGAATCTGGGTAGAATAGTTGATTGAATTTAGAAGATATTTGGCAAATGCAAAATACTTAGACCCACAAGAGAAAAGTTAGGGTTTTTTCTATAGTGGTCTTCATTCCATTGTGAAAAGCCAAACAGATTTTAAAGATTTTAAGAATTGTGTAGTTGATATAGGCTTTTTTTTCACCCATCAAAAGCCTAGATTTTGAATGAGAAGCTACAGCATATCTGTATTGTGCTTATTTTTAGAAAACTGAGAAATACAATATTTGCTGTCTGCTGAAGTATATAAGAAAAAAAAGATTGAGATAAAAAAAAAATCTAATAAATATCTAATGTTGTCCTGAACTTCTGCCATAATCTTCTCTAAAAAAATATCACTTTTTGATTTTTTTTCAGTTTTTGATTTTAGAAGGAAAATTAATTGCATGCACAACTTGATGTGAGCAACAATATGAAAACAAATTTATTTCAGGAGCTTTAAATAGCACAAAAGAAATAAATAGTCTCTCTCTAAAATATTTCCTTAAAAGTAGATCTTGGTAATGAAGTATTTGATAAATCTTTAACACAATGTGTCAAATAGTTGTAAATAAAGTAATTTTTGGAAAACAATTACTCCAGTTTTCTGGATATTTTAATTTCATGTGATTGAACTCTCTGAGGTTTTGTAATCTTTTTGACAGTGTAAGGGAGATGCTGATCCTTTGTTGTCTGCTCTGCATAAAATCTAGGGTTTTCATAATGCAGATTTACATAATGCAGAGTGCTTCTTTTAAAACAGTTCACTTTTTGAAGCAACATAACATTAACCTACTGTCTTGTCCAGCCTAATTACTACCAGACTTTATGGCTTTAGATGGCAATGGAAATCCGTATGTGATAGACAGAATTTGTAAAATCTGTAGGGATGAAAGATTCTAAATAAAATTATTAAAACTATCCATCTGAGAAGTGCCCCATCAGGACCTAGTTGTACTAATTTATAGAATTAATAGGTAAAGAAAGCTATTCCCCAGGAGTCTTACCCTTCCCTGACTGTTTTATGCAAGCATTTTTCATGGCCAGGCCGAGAGACTCCCAGGCTGTCCAGTCTTTAAGTGACAGGGTTCAAGTCTAACAAGTTATCTTCACATCTATGCATCAACACCCACAGATTTAATCATGTGTCATAGTGATCTCTGATGCAACGCAAGATTTTCTTTTGGAAGACTTATAGAGCCAAGCAAATAATTTTTTTGAGGCAAAAGAGCCAACATCATTTGCTTTCAAAGTAGTCATGCATTTAGTCACCCATTTCCCAAAACTTCCAAGACATAGTCAGATTACTCTGAAGTGTATTGTCTATACATGTCACTGATTAGAATGTCCAGATTAGCCCTGACACCAAGATAAATTCATTAATATGAAAAAATTGCCTCTTCCATTTCCTTTATTTTTTATATACAGACAAAAAAGTTTGTGAAATAGGTATAGACATAAATCACTTTCCCAGATCCCTGTGTGCTAGCACTCACTTGAACTGTTGAGGACAATTTCCCCCCGAAAATGAGACAGCTATATTCAGGTAGCACAAAGTTGACTGATCCAGTTTAAGAACATTGTTTTCTCCAAGACAGAGGAAAAAAACTCACATTTATTTATTCTACTCATGTATAAAAATTATGCCACTCTACATCTGTGTGCTAGTAGCTATTTCAAAAATGTTCCTAATTAAATGTTTGAAAAATGAATCCTAATTAATTACTTACAAGATTTAATTCCATTTTCAGAATAGACAATGCTATGATTTATAATAAAACTTAAATAAAAGCCACAGATTGTTACCTAATGGTGCAAGAGTAGGCAAAATCACATAAGCAGCTTTAAATTTATTGTTTCCCATAACCTTCAGACATTTTAATGTCCTACTACCAGGGACAATAAATTCATTAGAAAATTTTAATAGGATACTGTAAATTAAGCATTGTGTGCAGTATTGAACAACTAAATAACAGATTTATTTGCAAAGAAATTCTTCCTATGGCTTGAAATAATAAAAAAAAAATTTTTACTACAAATTTGGAATAAACTATTTTGGTATTTCATCACTTCCATTAGTAGCAGCAACAAAGGTGAGAAGACTTTTAACAATAAAATAAAGGGTAAGGGTTCAAATGTATAAAGAAATTAACTTGTAAAGATCACAGTATTATTTAATATTTTGCTTAGTAAGGAAGAAATAAATATTTTACTAGGAATTAAGTGAAAATGAAGTCTTTCCATTGTTGGTAGAACTTCAGTCATGAAAGGCCCAAGAATTTATTTTGAACATAAGTTCAAACCAGAAAAAGAAGGGTGTTGCTCAGTTAGGGCCCAGGTGTCACAGGCAGAGCTCATGTATATTACCTCAAACATTTCCACTGAGACCTTAGAAATGGACAAAAGACTGAAATCTCTGGGATGTCCCTGAGACTTTTCTTTCTCAGGGGCAGGAGCATTCTGCACTCAGAGGTGTTTGGTAAGAGGACCATACTCAGTAGAAAGGAAACCAATTATCTTCTTTCAATAAATGACCTAATCAATATGTGAGTAAGAACTGACAGCAGTCATGAATGCTGGCAATCCTGTTTACACCATTTTATATATCCTTCCAGACATATTCTTGCAATATGAAGGATATTTTAGTATGTAACTTGATTATTCTAATTAAATATTCTTGTAAAACAATGCTAAATTGGTTTCTCATTTATTCAAAATTCTGTATTTTCTCTTATGCAATCATTAAGAAATGATAGAAATTGCTTTGACCAGAGTATTTTGCTAAAGTTCTACAAGTTTTCTGACAATATCTCTCATCACCAAAAAACACCAGTCAAAATTGAAGTAGGTAAAACAAAATTGAACCGTTTGAATCCAAACTGGAATAAAGATAATCATAAATTATTGGAATAACCTTTATCACTCAGTAAAGCAGGAAATACATGTAAAAATACAAAATATAAAATATGAAAGCCAAAATCATCATACATATAAAAGTATTTTACAATCTTTATATTTGGGGCAGAACAGAACAAACTATCCACCTACTTATCGCTGTGCTTTCATGGCAGAAAATAAGTGGCCTTGAGCACTGAAACACTTTTTTTTCTCCTCTCTACTCTGATTGCATTTATGCTCTATTCCAGAAAGAACTGTTTAAATTTGGTGGTTATTAAATCATCAAAATCCATATAATCCAATTTAGATTTTAAAAAGGGAAATTATTAGCATGACCATGACTTTCAGCACTGAAGCTTGGATTCTTGATATCTTCTTACTTTAAACATCTACGAGGCAAAAATATGATGTTGCTGACAGGATGGTGCTGCAGGAAGGAGGTCTAGAGAAGGCATGAGTCATTCACAAGCCTATTGCAGGCAGGGATAAGTACTCTAAAATGTAAATGCTGGACAGTTCATTTTATGAACAGTTAAGATGTGTTTACAGAGCAATTTACGGAACAATTTCTACATCTAGGGTATCCTCAGAGATCTGGGTATAAATATTAGGGCCCATCATTCAATATTTAAGGTCCTCTGAGACCTTAAAAATAAACACTTTTGATATTTATGCCAGTGAATGAAAACAAATACTTGAGAAATGAATAATAGCATAATAAGAATATTTTTAATCAATTAAATTATGAAAAATAAAGTACTCATCACTGACCAGTCACAATAAATGAACATAATGAATACAATGAAATTTCTTCAAAATTAAGACCCAGAACTTCATAATTTTTCTACTGAAATTGCACCACTTAGAACGATAACATTCATTTAAACTTGCAATCCACAATTGCATACTAAATATAGACCACTGAGAAATTCTTAAGACAAATGCAAAGAAGAAATGCTATGAACTTTCTATGTTTTTAAAATAAAATTATAATTTTTAAATTTTGAAGCAATGATTCAGGTATGTAACTTCACAGCCCAGTTCTGAAACTGTTATAGAATTCCTCCTTTTGTGGCTATTTAGTATGTACCTGTAGGACATGAACAATCCCCCTTCAAACCCCAATTCTAATCCTTGCTTGCTTATTTGCTGTATGTTAACTTAGTATTAGCTTCCCCTATAACAGGATGGTTTTGCTCGTTTGTTTTAATTTTTTTTCCTCATATGGAATGGAATGTAGATTGGGGCTGGAAGACAGATCAATCACAAGAAAAAAGAAAAGAATAAAGTTTAGATAGATGACTGAAAATTCTATTCTAGCATTCATCCATGGTAAGATACAACCACAAAATACAGCACCTGAGCCACCTTGTTGCTGATACAGATGGTATTTCAGTTTGGGTAATAGTGTGCTATTCTGAGAACTCATGTTCTAGAGAGACAAATAAGCCCAGGAAGTAAGAGACAAGTTGTCTGGCTACCATGTGAGAGCAGATTAGAAAACTGTGGCTTCAGTGTACTGAACATGGTCTGATAGGGAAAATGACTGCAGCCTGTAAGAACAGAAGGGGATAAACATCGAGGAGCAGATAAAACTGAACTACAGCTCAGTCCTGGCACTAAAATAAATAAGCTAAGTGCAAATGCAGGTGGCTGAAGAAGCTACAGTCACCAAGCATTAAGGAGTAAAGAGACAGAAGAACCTCTGTCACAATAATGAGAGGGGGGAAAAATCCTTCATAAGTTTGAAGACAGAGTTCAAAACATTTCAAAGGCATTACATGATGTGCTATCCATGAAATGTCCTTTCTAATCTTGTGTCTCCTAATCATAAAATATGTCAATTAAACTTTCTTAAAAACTGAAAGATGGTATTTCTTCTCAGCACCATAAGTTCTGATCTCAGAAAGTCTAGTGAAAAATTCACAATAAGAATATTTAAGAGTTCATGACCTGAGGTTGAAACTATTATTAGATTTCATTCACATTATTTATAATGCATAATGTTGTTTAATACCATGCCATTATGCAGCAAAAAGGAACACACCTCCCCTCCCCAAATACACTTGAAAAATGTAATTACATTTTAACCTCTATTAACATAATCATCTAATCATACTGTTGACTATTGCATTTTATATAAGCATTTGACTCTATGTATTTATTGAATATTAATGAACACATTTATCTTTACTTTTCCAAAGTAGTTCTACTCAGAAAGAATATTACAAATCAGACAGTTTTGTATATTTTTCTTTTTCTAAAACAGTTCCTTCTCCAGTACCAGACTATTCACTTGCTTGTAAAGTATTTTCAAACAAATCCTGTTAATTCTGAATATGGTTCACTAAGCAGCATGATCTCATTAATAAAACAAGTTGCTACTCTAGTAAATCAGAACGCTCAGCTGTTTTAACTGTTTCCCTAATGGAAATTCTAATGATCTCTTAAGTCAGCCTCACAGAAGCCTAACACCTTTGAAACAAGACCTAGCAAAATAAAGAAGCAATGAAAAGAAAGGAAACAGTGCAACTTAGACTTAGCATTCTGTCACAAATAAATGTTAACTAACATTGGATCTGCATTCTTGAGGTTAGTTGGAATATTTTTGCACCACCTGAATTTTCATTAGAAAGGTACTTTTGTCTGTTTTACTGATCTAAATAAAATTTTTGAGTGACAAATTCATGACTTCGTGGGATTTCTAACACAAGAGAGAAGGGAAGAAAAAAAAAGCTAGGTGGATGGCAAAAAGAAAACCCTCTACAAACATATATTCAAAATTATCTCATATGTTGCATAAGAAAATAAATGGATAACAAATGAGAAGGAGGCTAGGTGAAAGGGAAATATAAAACAGAAGCAGTCTTTTGCACTGAATATAAGCTTCTACATAGAAATGCATTATCTCAGGGTCTTTCAGTGTGATGTTCAGTTTGGGATGAACCTGTTTTTAAATGATGATAACAAAATAATGTTTATAATCTGCTGAGACTTTGAAATGTGCCACACACCCAGCGCATTTGTAACATCTATGATACATCTTACCTTTGTCTGGGCGCTCTAAATAATCAACCTTCTCCAAGTGAAAATGCTGATTTAGCAAGGAGTTAGAAAGAAATGAAAAAAAAAATTCACAGTTTTTTTTTTTTTTTTTGAAAACCTCATTTGAAGCTGCTCAAGGATCCAAGAATAGTGCCAAAAAAAGGTGATGGTGCACAGGCAAAGCAAAGAAGAATGGGTAAGACTTTGTAATACCTTTGTGTCCACCTAGATACACATCTTACCTTAGTAATATATATGATTATCAAATTGTGGGACAGAGAAAGGGAGTTGAAGTTTCAGAGAACATACACATATGCTCTACTACCTTTTATATATACAGCAAAAAGCATCTTTAATTCCTTGATGCTATTTTGTTAATCAGATCTTAGACACCTTTCTTCAGTATTCAAAGCATTGAAAGTAGTGTACAGAAAAAAAGAACCCTTCTATTTTAACTGCTTCAGCTTAGTGTGTTACTTAATAGTTGTATATTTTTAATATATTTGCACCATACAATTTTGTTTCCCTTTCAGTTCAGCAGTTTTACAGTCAGTAAATACCAGTGTAAATCTTTAAAAAGTTGACTTGAAATACTAAAATTCAAACCACACGATTTATTTTTTTAACTGTAGGCCAAGAAGTAGGTTAGTGTTGCATTCAAAAATACCTCTGGCTTTAATGTTAGACAGTCCTAACTTCTTTCAACCTGAAATCAAGTAATTCAATCCAGCAATTCAAATTTACAAGTGCCAATTACCTTAACAGCACTTTTTTCTTATGCACGAATAGTAATTTATAACATGAATCCAGAGTTTGGTCAAGTTATTCAGGTGAAACTATCTACTTCCAAAACATCAGTTTGGAATTAATTCTTCATACCCATTACCATTTGAATCACAAAAGAGGGAAATGAAATAAACTACCAAGAAACTAGAGTTATTATTTTCCTTATGATGCTCAAAGAGCTTGCAAGATGAAAAGCATACAAATTGGAACTGGACACATAGCAACTAAGTGGCTATTCTGTCACACTGCATTTCACAAATAAAAGCATCCTCCAGGTCCTTTGATTAAAACATGAAACAGCTAAAATGAGCAACACTTGCAAGACATCGTTCATGGAATATCCCTTGTACAGCTCAATGGCTAATCACATTTTTTCCACAAGAATTTAAAATTAAGCCTGATACTCCTGCTGGTCATAAATAACAAATGAAAATTTACAAGCACTTTAAGTAAAGACCAAAGAAATATGTAACTATGAAAGCAGCACAATATACCATGTCATCCCATATCTTATTTCATTTAAAAATATATCTTGCAAGCTAGTGCAAATTTTCAATTAACCAGAAAAACAGACACATCTGAACAAAATTGTCACCGTCCACTCTGCACTGGAAATCCCCCTTAAATGAGCTGCAAAGCAGATTACCCAGACCTTAAAATTTCTTAAACCCTCCAGAAAAACAGAATATGGGCTAATCAAATCATACCTGGATAAATTGCTTGGTTTTCACAAGCCCCACGTCTCCAGCCTCTATCTGTGCTCTTGACAGCTTCTCTTCAGTTTCACTTAGCCAATGATTAAATCTCTTCATGTCAGAATGAAAAATCTGCCACTTTTCCAAAGATTTGTCAAACCGTCTGCAAGTATAAAAGGAGATGAAATAACAATCTACTGATAGTTTATTTGTTGACTACAAAAAATAAAAAAAAAAAAAAAAAAAAGCAAAAAAAGAGAATCTAGTTGGAAGTCTCAGGTTAAAATCAGTATAATATTGATGGCATAATATATTAGCATTTATAACAGTTATATCAAATGGCAATATGGCAGCACCTCTGAAGTGAAATTATTTCTAAGCAAAGGTATCACAAATCAGTGTTTTATCAATTTTAAAATCCTTTTGAAGAAAATGCAATGGTCATCAAGTGAATTTCCACTAGCATTGTGCAAAGGGAATTTTTACTAAAACCTATTTTCTATGTTTCCCTTTGAGTATTTTAGTGATAATTACACAAAAAAAGAAAAAAAAAGTCCTGAAATAAAAAGATGATTAAAAGAAATTAGAACATTAAAAAATTAGGGATTTGAACAACAAACAAGGATGAAAAATATTACTACCATATCTGCAAGTCTATAGTTCCCTACAAAAAGACCAGAAAAGTACTTCCAGCACTTTGGGAAGATCTGACCTGTTTTTGTCTAGAGTGCCTGATTGATCTTCTGCTTCAAGAACTGTTTGACTTGGCCACTGCCAAATACGAAAGAAATGAAATGAAAACTGATTACAAAACAGATTATAAGGGGGTTTGAAGACAGCCTACATCTTAAGAAATTCAGTTATCCTGTGTGTTAGATTGGTGTGGAAATGTAATAACTAATCAGAGATTAGCTAGAATGTTTTGTTAGAAGATCATCATTAAATGTGCTACTGTTGTTTAGCTTAATAATCCTCCTTTACAGGATTATAATAGATTTTTGTGTGTACTTAAAGGATGAAAACAAAGATGCTCAATTATTTCTCTATGAGATAATCTGCTTCTGTATGGGCAAACTATATGATTATTTGAATGTTAAGGAGTTTAATTCACCAAACAAAATGACATTACTATGAGGGAATACAGATAATCTTTTCCATTTTACTGATGATTTTTCATTTTTTAGAAGAAAGTACAAGCAGACTATTGACCTGATTAAATATTGTAGTCACTCATCTAACTTACTAAAATGACTGTAATAATTTATCACGGTTATCATATTTTATTGCTCAAAATTATCAAACCATAATTTAAAAGTACATTATAACAGGGTTTTTTTAATAGCTACCTTACTCAGAGTTACAAGGAAAAAATTAATTTTACTTAAAAAATATCACATAGAAAACAGAATTCAAATTCCATTTATTTTGGTCCAGAATCATCTCTCATTTTGGACACAATGTTAAAACATCTTTCCTCCTGTTCCTCACAAAGCAAAATTACTCTTTGCAGCATGGGAAGCTTATCAGAAGCTTAAATGTTAAAAATTCAGTAGGGTTTGATATTAGTATTCTTGAATTTGCATTTCAGAACTTGCAAACTGAATCTCCCATCACTCTACATTCTCCCTCCATCTTTTGCTCTGGGAAATAACAGTTGTAAGGAGAAGAAAGACAAAAAGTTGCAATGAGAAGATATGAATATTTAAAGCTTAAAAGTTCCCAGTGTTTATTGCTCATGTGTAAAAAAAGCCTTGTTACTCTCAGTATAAGTATAAACCAATACAAATAGTCAGTATAAGTATAAACCAATATAATACCAATGTTTTACAAAACATTAGTAAAAAACAGAGAATTTATCAACAGGCCAAGTGACTAAAATTCAAGGCTCTTGCAGTGATTAAATACCTAAATATGATAAAATGATAAGAGAAAATGCAATTTTTTGCTGCAGTGTCAGGTGTGGGTGCATTTGAACAACATCAAGCAGCTTCCTGCTCTGGGAAGTTATGGGACACCTCTCCTGAGTATACCTAAGTGAGAGTTTCCCTTGCTGAATCTCTGTATTACATCTGCTTACGCATGATACCACTTCCAATAGCTTTTTAAACTTTAAAAACAAAGAGGCTTCTGCTTGTTTGTTTGTTTTACCATAAGCAATCCTGTTACCAGGTGGTGAGTTCAAAACCCACAAAAGGAGAAGCCTAATTAACTACCAACGTTGAACAGCTAAATTGCTGAAGCCTTGTCGCAGCAGAATGGAGAATAAATTCATAAGAGAGCAGTACTCTGAGGACTATGAAAACTCAGAAAGAGTATGTCTGCCTCAGGAATCCCCAAGAACACAATGTGGAGCAGAGGAAAGTTAAAAGACCTTGCACACCCTTACCTAGGCATCCACCCTTGCCATCAGAGACAAATCATTGAGATCAAACACCTCTGTGTACCCATTAATCTGCTCAAACCCTTTCCCTCTGACCAGCAGAAGCCTAAAGAGTGACTTATGGGTGGCCACTAGTAGTGGCTAGGGGGTGACTCTCTGAAATCTGGGCACTATTTCCTCCCTGATGCGTCCTTCTCTCTGGTTTTCTTAGCACAGGCTCAATAAGAAGGTGCAAACAGACACCCAGAAGCCAAGCAGGAGGTTCTGGATGAGAATGTACAACTGGCACACAGTCCAAGGCACTTGAGCATTGTACATGAGCTCTGACACAATAAGGCAGCTCTATTCCTCTATCTTGAGCATGTTTGAGTAGATAAGCTAAAAACAACTGTCACACTGGTCCAATTTTTTCATATATGTACTGACACTCCAGCAGGGACTATGTTAAGCAGTGGCTTGTGGGAGCAATTCCATTTTATCATATTAGTACATAATGGATTTATTTTGCCTCTGGAGAGCAAGAAAGAAAAAAAAAAAGCGACCAAAGACAACAGCTGGAGCAATACACAGCACAATTTACATTGTCATAAAAGTATTGGTTGTTTCCTTCCTTCTTCTCTTCTGAACCCTTAGACCTGAGCTTCTAAAAGCAAAATTTAATATTTGGTAGCATTGCACATGATATTGCAAAGATATTTACAAATGCCAATTTGGATGTACTGTCAGTGGAGCTCTAAACTGTATAATGGGATTGCACTTGAAGTTCTGGGTCATAAAGCTGGTGTTTTTAAGAAGCTGTGCAAAGGTGAAAGGAAAGACCTTTGAAAACAGGAAAGACACAAAAATAAGATGGAACACAAAATGCTATTGGTTTGTTGTTGTAAACCAAATCTTAATTTTGCATCTGTGTTTCAATTAATTCCTAGATATTTTGATAACATTCTTTAATAAACTATGCAACCCACTTTTGTGACAGATTCTGGTTTAGCAAAACTTTAGAATCAATTGACCCACAAGAAAAAGAATGCTAATTATACAATTTCCTAAAAGACATGATTTGTGCCATGGAAATTGGTATTGTAAGAAACATGTTTTATTCTTCA
Source organism: Fringilla coelebs (assembly GCF_963513975.1). Classification (NCBI taxonomy): domain Eukaryota; kingdom Metazoa; phylum Chordata; class Aves; order Passeriformes; family Fringillidae; genus Fringilla; species Fringilla coelebs. Next base: position 11,050,142 of record NC_140029.1, on the reverse strand, counting down.
TATTGGGGAAAACGTTCCCTAAACTTCCTTTCTATTCTGTTGCTAAACAATGTACTGTAGGATTATGCTAATATTAACCCACAAATTTCGCAGTTTTGTCAGCTAAATTCTGCACAATTAGCACCTTGTAAAAATACACAAACATCAAAGTAGTATAAATAATTATGTATTAAAATGTAAGAGCATTAACTTTGCTATTTAAGGCCATTCTTACAGATAAAAAAATAAGAAAACTTGTTCTTGTCAAGCAACTTCTACATTTAAATTGCTTAAAGAAAGAGCTAACCCATTTTCATAGGTTTTGATGTTTTTATTTGAATTCACAGAATTCCTGTGAGTTCTTAATTTATATTTAATTCCTATATCCTCTCTGCATTTGGACTCAGAGTGATTATCTAATTTTAGACACTGCTAATCTTGATCTTGATCTCAGGTTTTGCTGTGGGTCCATTCTGGGACAACACTTAGCTTTACGTATTCTATTCACAACTTTGCAGCCTGTCTTTCACCCATAAACTACAAATAAATAATAAACTGCAACCAAAACAACCGTAGCAATACCAACCATCAATTCAAAACTTAATTTCTCTCCTCTTCCCAGAAATTAGGTTCTGCAGCATGACAGAAGTTTAAAAAATTGTACATTACAGTTACATTTTAAATATTTCAAAATGTTGAATTGTATTGTTTGTATTATTCTTCTTGCCCTAGTTACTGATACCATGTCTTTCAGTGTCCATCTCTATCAAAGAAAATGACAAGTAGATTGGCTAAGAAAAGCAAGGTCTTGTCAGTCACTGTTGGTTTTCAGGCACATAAAAATCCATTTATTATTATATATGAGAGAGCAATAAACTTTATAACCATTTACAATTAATAATTATACAGCAAATGCATTAGATTCTAACGGATGTTGTGCATCAATTGTTTAAATAGAAACACCCCATAAAATTTATAAAACATACATTCTTTTTCTACACTAACTAAAACTATTAGGCATATGAACTTGAAAATTCCAATTCTTGGTTTCCTACAAAGTTTTCCTTCTTTAGAACAGAGATGCAATAATGTCTTTTAGAGACCCTTGCCTCAACACCTGTATTAAGTGTCGTTAACAACTTTTCACTAGAAAAAATAAAAAAAATGCTTGATTTATGTGACCTAAGTGAAAGAGCAGCATATTTTGCAACTCTCTTAAACATTAAAAATATCCATGCAATTGGTAATAAAACTAAAAATTTCATAACTTTTTGAAGTGTAGCCACCAAAAGCATGATAAGGAAACCCCAAATCAAAAAATTTTATATGAAACAAACAGTGACTCAATCTTATGGAAGCTGTAGTGTTACCCACGCCAGGGTTGCGTCCATCTGATGAAATGAAATATGAGTGACAAATCACATGAACTTCTGACTGTCAGGGTAATGTTCTCCTCCTCCTTTCCCCAGCCCAGGGGCTCTGACTGCTTAAGGCCAGCTCTGATGTGGCATAGCAGCATGAGCTGCCATCAGCCTTTAGGGAGAAATGACTGTGAGGAACCTCACCTGAGCTTTCTGCCCAGGGCTTCAGGGCCAGTTTTAAACTCAGACCTTGACCTGGGCTACTCTGTAAGTCTGTCCACAGCTCACCTTTCTCATGCAGCCAGAGCCAGCTTTGCTCTCCACTTTCAGGTATTGTTGGAGCTTTGGCAGAGTTCCCTGCTTGCAGCGCCTTACCCCAACCTTGCTGCGTCTTGACACTCTCAAGCATCCCTCCTGGAGCTCTCCAGAGTTGGAAGCCTCAAATGGCCTGTGTGCTGCTGTTCACACAGCACACTGAGCAAGTTTTTCCACTGTCCTTCAATGTCCCAGCTCCTCTGACTACAGGGTGGTGGCTGGAAGTGGGGCAGGCAGCACAGAGGACACATGTCCTACTAAGGGGGGTTAGACTGCCTGGACTGCCCAGCTAAACCCACTGACCTCCCATCCCACTGACCAAGTGTCCATTAACTGCCTGACATGCTGGACAGGCTCTTGGAGAGAGCCTCTTCCACCTGGGTTTGATCTGAGCTAAATCCAGAGCACTCTTTGGTGTGAGACAGAGCACAGACAGCAGTTGATCCCAACCCAAATGAAATACTCATGGACAGATTCTAAGCGAATGCCAGTGAAATCCAGCAGCCCATTCTGGTTCCCAGGCTCTGCTGCAGTTCAGATCCCATCTGGGACCAGGCTCAGTGATAATTTCCCCAGCCTGGATGCAGAGGCAAGACCAAGATTTATAGAGAGCTGGAAAATCATATCTAATTGGGGAAAATCAGTTCTCAAAAAATCTTCAAATTACCATCATAACTCATAAATAAAAAAATAATGTCAGTGAATTTGTGGCATAGAGCATAAATATGTGTAATGCAAAGTATATATTACAGGATGTCCCCTCAGTAGTCCCCTGTAATTACTATGAAGTGCTGAAATCCCATGATTTCCAAAGACAGAGTTCTTAGTTCAACCTGTAATAGCATGTTATATCCTCCAAAATTGCCCTGTTCAGTTTTATGTTTCCACTTCCTATCTTGAAATCCCCCTACAATACTGGCTCTAGAGCAGGAAGAATAACAGAAAACGGATGATACCAGTTAATGCTGGCTGTTGACTCCCTGAGCCTGAAAGATGTTATTTATCCTGTTTCAGGTGTGGTAGACGTGTACAGAAATATATACTGGAAAATTAGATGTCCTTATTTCAGCGAAAATCATAGTAATAACAGAGCACTTAGCATTACCATCTTAAAATACTGATGCCTGTACTGGCACTAGGTGTTTTTTATCTTTTACAGCTTTTCAGTCAGTTAAAAACCTTTCTAATAAGTGATTGTTGCTCATTTGTTGGTTTCAGTTTTTTTATGTTTACAATAAAATTTAATTTAAAAACCCTTTACCTTTAATTTGGAAAATTCATTTGAGACAAGAAACCAACATCCAAGTAACAGTTATTGGGTCTTATTGTAAGAGTAGCATATAGTAAACAGCTCTGTTTCTTCTGAAACTAAAATGTTGATGACTTAGAAGACTTAAAGGAATGGAAAGCAAAGAAAACTGTATTGACAGAGGAGAGCATTAATCATACTGCTATCAAGGAGAAAATATTTCTAAGTAAAAGAGCTTGTTTAGATTAAATACCTTACAGTATCCTTTCTGTGTTTAACAAAAACATCTTAATTAATTCTGACAACTGTAGTACAGCAGAAAAACAACCAAAAATCTATACTATACTCAGAAAGTATATTTTCCAGTATCATTAGAATTAATAAGTATTTTCACAGGAGTGGCATTTGAAAGCTTGCTTTTTACCTTTGACTTCTATGAATAATGATTTACTATCATGAAAAAAAAGTATTTGCAGTGTCCAGGATAAGTTAGCACCTAAAACCTAAAAACAGTAAGTGGCATGTTTATGAGGGATTTTATATAAAAAAACACATATATATACAATTATATATTATGTATATCCTAATTTTACACATTAATTTATTTTTAAAACGTTCAAAATATTATATATATATATTAGTCTTGTGAATAACAAAAGACCTTCAACATTTTCAAGTAAAATTTATCACACTAGAAGTTCTTACTTCATGAATAAATAGCAAAAGACATTTTGGCAAATTCTTATGAGTGCAATATGGAGAACTTAAACAATGTACAGATGCCTACAAGGGTATAATAACTGAGAAGGTTATTATCTCTAGTAGAGATATGCAGTAGAGAAGAAGTCATATTCTACCACTTGATCCAGCACAGTTAGGAAAGTTTTTAATGACTGGACAGAATAATGTCCAGAAAACAATTATAAGTCCTGGAGGTAACTCTCAGAAGCTTCAACTGTGGCTGTCCAGTACAGGGGAGGTTTAGGGTGGTTATCAGGAAAGGGTTCTTCACCCTGAGGGTGGTTGGGCAGTGGAACATGCTCCCCAGGTCAGGGGTCACAGCACCAGCCTGGCAGAGCTCCAGGGGTGTTTGCACAACTCTCAGGCACAGGGTGTGACTCCAGAACTGCCCTGTGCAGGGCCAGGAGTTGGATTCCATGGTCCTTGGGGGTCCCTTTCAACTCAGGACTGTGATTCTGGGTATAGTAAAGAATGCCACACACACCATCTTTGTTCATCACTGATCTCAAAAAATAAAATATATGTGAAGGTAGTTCAAATTATGCAAGCAAACTATTAAATTCAAAGAAATTGTTGGTGAGATGTTGCTAAAGGCCAGCTTTGTACAGTGTTACATGGTCAGCTACCACTGCAAAGGCCTTTATCAATCTTTCTGGGCAGTGGAGAGTCTGCATCACACATCCTGTTGTTCAGTAATCACAAGGCAAAAAACAGAATATAATTGTAACAGACTCCAAGGTTAAGTAGATTAAGACTGTAACAGGTAAGTTTAAGGCAGTTTCTGTCTTCAGTTATCTCCTACCTCAAACACCTTTTTTTTTTGTTTTTTTTTTTTTTTGTTTTGTTTTGTTTTAGGACACAGAAGTGAACCAGAAATCTAGCCTTTGGGGATACAGCAACACAGCAAGAATCAATGGAAGTTGAACACACATAGCCTGCTTATCAGAGGAAAGAACCTCACATATTATGAGGCTCTGATCTTTCACACAGTCTATATGTCAGTCCCACTGGACAGTAAGAATTATTTACAGAATAAAAGCTCTGAAATGGAACATAAAAATAAGCTTAATTTAAAACTGACATGTTCAATTTAACAACCTTGATTCACTCTCAGTAAAGAAAGTAATTAGTAATATACTAATACTTTAGTATATACTATCTCAGTAAAGAAAGTAATTACTAATATAGTAGAATATATCTGTATTTATATTAGCAGTCTTTAAATTAGTCATGACAATATTAGAACTTTTTTTACTCATTAATTTAAAGTTTATATTGAGATATTAGAGCTCTGTTTAATAGCATAATTAACACGTTTCATTCTCTTCTGATTTGGGTAAATTACCTTTTACTTTTTTGCAGAACAATGTGCAATCTTGATCCTAACGAACTATAGTTAGATTTCAGGCATAAGAAATAATGAAGAGAAAAAGATGACATTTCAAAGCAGTTACAATTAACTTCTAGTTATTAAGTGTCCCAGCTAGAGATATTTTTAGTTAATACCTGTTAATTTAACTGTCATGTATATTAAAACAGACTTGATTAAAATGTCCATATTTTGCCACTGCTACTGTGACCTAAGTATTTAATAAGGCATATTTTACTTCTCTGTAGATAAACTAACCAAAGAAAAGAGATGCACAAAGCTCAGCAGAATATTCCTGCTGCATATTTCACAAAGTGAATTTTTCGTAATCCATATTTTGAAGTTTTAGAGAGACCCACTTTGGTATGAAAGCTCACAGGTTTCACAGCTATAAATCCTTTCAGTATTATATCACAGAAGAGAGACTTGGGTGTTTTGTTGGCATAAAGAGTTGGGCAGCATGGTAGAGCTGCCCATCCCTTAAACATGCACACACAGTCATGTTAACTGGCACATAATGATTTCCTAGTCATGTTTACAGCAATAAGAGTTTTATGGTCTTTATCACCCCACTGTGTCATAGAAAAACATTAATCAGGCACCATGAGACATTAAGTCCAGGAACATTTTTTGAATTATGTACATTTGGCCTAATTCTTTCTGCAAGTGCAGCCTCTGGGAGCTACAGAATTTTTTGTGTCATAAAAACCCCCTGACAATGCTTTCTAGGAAAATTGTCCAGGATTCACAATGAGAATTTTAGTCGTTACATAACACAGGCTTATGTTGAATTTAATGCAGATGTTTTAATTTGCTCATAAAATCAAGGACTTTGGAATTTGGAAATAAATCTTCCAAGAAGATTTGCACTTTTCCTCAAATCAAAATAAATAGCTATTGTTTGGACTGTGGCAACATTTACTGTTTCATTAAATTTACAAGAAGAAAATCAAAGCAGGAAAGAATTGGAAGGAAGACTGTGAACAACACATAAGAGAAGAAGGGGCAGGGCAAGGTTTGTGCTGGAATAATATAATTTTTTTTTCCTTCAATACTGATCCTCTCTGTTAGAAGGAAATATGGCACCTATGACTATTAATGTTTAGCACAATGAGCAACCTAGTTTTCACAGGGAAAAAATGAGATGCCCTTAAGAGCAATAAGACACAACTAAGAACGGAAGATTTACAGCAGGGACTGAAGAGGCTTCGATTCCCTGGCCTTATTAATCCCATTTCCCACCTTACCTTGTGGCTGGCATCTCAGGGATTTCCAGCCTAGCAACACATTTTTTCTACAACTCTTCAGATCTAATAGAGAACTGCTTGCCAGATACACAAGTTAGAGAGAAATGGCAGTTTAGACAGGAACCAAAAAGAAATGACAGTGTCTCCCTGGAAAAAAAACCTGACACTCCAATCCCAGTCGTGGCCCATGACATATCATGGCTGCAAGATAACCATTAGTGTTTCTAACAAGGCTTGGACAAATAACCAATAATTTCAAATTGTCATTACATTTTGCTTCAAATTTGCAGAACTGCAGTTCCAAGGTAAAAACTTTTTTTATCAGTAGAAAAAAAGCACTGACTCAAATTTCCACAAAAAGATTTTTTGATTCCCAGTGCTTTGTCTCCAGCACTAAAGAAAGTCTTGAAAATCCCTCCCTGCTTCCCAGAGTAACAAGCTAACTACAATGGATTTTTCTGCAATTGGTTCTCCACAGACATTTTATCCTCTTCCTCCTGTAACTAGGAAACCCAAAGCAATAGTCCCTGGAGGACCAAGTAATGACAGCAAAGAAGCTCTTTAAGCTTAAGCAACTTCCCCTTTCTGAAAGCGGGAGGGCTATACAATCCCATTTACAAGATGACAGCCAGCTTGATTTCTCCAAAAAGGAAACCCCTAGAGTAGTTTAAAAAAGGCTCTCAGTCCTCTGCCAGCTCCTGGGGATCAATACAGCATTCTCATTCAACTAATTTCTCCCAAATTGCTGTGGGAAAAGACATGCTAAGTTGTTTAACTAGGGAAGAGCAGTTGTATTCAATCAAGATGAGGTATTTTTTTCATTCTCTGGTCCCTGATTACGTCTTGTTCAGTCCCAGTGAATCTGGTGACTGTCACAGGAACATTCCAGCACTGGATAAGAACCATACTGCTCCTAACAGGGCTTTTCCAATACAGAATGGACTGAAACTGTCATGAAAATGGTGCTTAACCATAGAAGAAAAAAATACCTGAATACACACATTGTGCTTTGTAAACCCAGATAAAAATACTGCACTCACACCAAGATCTTCCTTATATTTTTTAGAGAAATCCTACTTTTGTTGTTCCTTTAACAGTACAAGGTCAAATAAGTAGATTGAGATTTTTTTAAAATGTGTTTAAAATTCAAACTTATGGCTCTACATACTTAAAGAAAACAATAGCCAAGCAGGTGTTTAAATTACTTGAAATTAGCGTGGAAGAAAACATGCTGCTCATTTGGAGACTTATGCACACAAAAGAAAAAGGAGATGAAAGGTAGAAGGAATCCTACTCTATTCTGTGCTAGCCAAAAAAAGCCCAGTAAAACAAGCTGTTTAAGAATAAAACAATCTTTCTTATTTTTGGACATCATCCCTAGGGAAAAGCTTTGAAACATCAACAAAGTCTACTTACCTATGCTTTGCTTCCCTTACGCAGCAAACATCTTAAGGTTCCACTTCAGGGGTTTTTACTAGATGGAATTACATCCTTGTATTACAAGGTTCTGTAATTAATTTATTCTACTTACTATAAATATGTCTCAGTAGAAAACTGGATGACAGAAGGAGCTGCACATTAGTGGAAATCACACACAACACACCATTTGTATTACTTATAATATCAAGGGCATTAAAATGAGAATCCCTTAAAGTTATATTTAATCCTAATTGTTAGATTCTTCATTGTCAGAAGTAAAATCTTCTTTTCATCTTCTATGTAACTTCAAATACTTTTTTTTAATAGCAATTTAACAGCCATGTCTACAGAGAAGTTTAACTGTGTATGTGCAATGTACATAAACCTATACTTGTCTGTATATATATGTATATAAAGGCTTTATTTCAATTTTTCACTCTGCCTGGTACACACTGATGACTTCAGTGCATAATTTACATTTCAAAGGATACTTCAAATACAAAAATGCTGACTAGGGAAAATGTTCAAATTCAAGGATTATCACATCACTGTAGCCAAGATTTCTTGTGCTTTCTACTAAAAAGTGGAAAAAACCAGGGGTGCAGTAAAAGCCCAGGACTAAAATTCAGACTTCCTACTCGGAATCTGTGTGCCACTCTGGGGTAGTAATCTACCTTTCTTTACTCAAACAGTACTATGCCAAGCCTGACTGTAAAAGATTTGTGCAGATGGAGTGCAAGATTAAACCTGTTTAGCACTGTCAAGGCTGACCAGGCTGGGTGCTGGGTCCCTTCCAGGGTGTACATGCACTGCACAGCCTTACACCTTTTCTGACAAAAAAAAAAAGAAACCATCTGCAGTAGCTGGTGGCCAGAGCTTCCACCATTCACCAGGAAGTCAGCTGGACCAGAGGTTTGTAAGCGGGTAGCAGATGAAGATTTGGGAAACTTGTTTAGGTTGGATGTCAGGAAAAGGTTTTTACTCAAAGGGTGGCTGAGCACTGGAGCAGGCTCTCCAGGGAAAGGGGTCACAGTTCCAAGACTGACAGACTTCAAGAAGCATTTGGATTATGCTCTTGTCCAAATGCTCTTGGTGTGTCTAGCATGGGGTAAGGAGTTGGATTCAATATTCTATGATTCTACTACTGAGAATGTAGTCCACAGGAATATACTGTGTTAGTCAACCTCACTGCTGTAAGTCCATAGACCCAAAAGGATGTCACTGTCAAATCATGGCACTAACAACTTCACAAATAAGAAACAAGAGATCAATAGATTTCTGTTGTAGGGGATGAAGAACTCCTGAGTGCCAAGTGTAAGCTGAGTTCTGCTCCCTATCATGGATGCTGATTTCAGGAGTCTGAAAACAGTCACTAGGTCCTCATTCTCATCTACTTGTTTGGAGAATGGGAAGTTGCCCTTTGTCCCTCTCTCCTTTAGCAAACAAAGGGCTAGGCTGAGCATTCATTAACCTGGAGACGAGGTTTAGCTCACTAGATGACTTGCTGAATTTGCACAGAAAGTCTCCTTTACAAATACTGCTGACAGCAGCAGAAAGAATACTGCCAGGCAGTCTTAGAAATACCAAATATGTAAAATAACTATGCATTCATGATGGTGGTACATTATTTACTAATTCTTTTCTTTACCTAGGACCAAGGCAGCACATAACAAATTTATCCCCATTACCTATTGCTATTCCTTCTCTGCAAACAGGTAAGGAATCTGGAGCATCTTAGCTTGGTACCCTTTGAGAGTGCTAGGCAAGCAACCTGCTGTCATTTAACCCAACTGGTGAGGAACCCTGCTTGCATCCCAGGATTTGCACAGGTGATAAAAATAAAAGTATTAAAAAAAAAAAAAGAAAATGAAAATGGAAGAACAGAATGAGCTTAGCTGTCTGGCTGTCTTGTGAAAGACAGTATTGTTGTTTGGAAGTTAAAAGAAAAGAGAGAGGTACAATTTTAGAGAGTTAAAACTGTGTGGTTTTTTAAACTTCTGCTCTGTAATTCACTGTTTAGTGACCAGACAATTCAGATTTAAGGTAGAGAATAACCACACTATGCACTTTAATCAAAGTTGGAAATTCATAAAATATAAAAATCTTAGATAATGATATGTCCTAGAAAACTGCAAGTTGTTCACAGACCTTTTTATTTTCTTTTCAATATGACCTTCTTCTACTCTATTCATGGACATATTCAACACTGTAGAAGCTTACACAGTATAGAATTCAACTGTGTGGTAATCTTCATAAAGAATGTGCTCTTCCTCTGTCTCTATCAAAGTCTTGGAGAGTGTAGAGGCTACAGATAGCACACACTGGGAGCTCTGGGGAGCTCCCAGTTATGACAGCACAAAAAGCAAGCTGAATCAAGAACTCCATTTTTAGCTTCAGTCTTGCCTACTTTTCTTCTAAAGGAAGGCAGTTCTAAGTACACAGAGAGCTAAAAGGCAATTCACTGAAGCATCCCTGCATGACTATAAATGGTGATTTATCATTTCTGCTCTGTCTTAACATGTTCTGCAATGTTCAGATCATAGCAAGCATGTTCTACGTTACTGTTTCAACATGTCTATCAGCTACTCTCAATGCTATGTTTTCTACCTTTCTATTTTCAGGACCCTGCTATGCAAGCAAGGCCAGTTTATTACACTATTCACCAGTATTTATAGTTCTCTAACTTCCATGCAAAATGTTCCACTCAGACCCCTTTGCCCCTGTTCCCTTAGCAACACAATCTTTTCAGTTATCAAGTCCATCACATTCCCTTCCACCAGTGATGTCCTTGTTGCATCCTCTCTCATCAGAGTGGTCAGTGTGGCCAGAGTGGTGTCTTTACTTCTTCTTGCCTTGAGTTTCTCTTTCCCATGGCTTCCACTGTATCAGGGCCAGTAGGTCTGTGGTGCTACCCAGCTCAGCTTCTGTAGCTCTCTGGTCTTTCACACTATTTTATGATGTCACTATCTTCCCTGCTTTAGAGGAATATTAATACTTTAGAGGATACTTTGGAGGACCGTGACTAGACTATTGAGTTAACAGCAACACTTACTGAAATGAGTTGGTGAAGAAGAAGGGTATAGCAACTATGATTAGGTCCTATTTTCTTTCACCAGGCAAGATGCTACATCTTGCCTGCACTGAATATCACGGACTTGATTTCAAAAACTAAACATCTCTAACTTCTGCTACTATCAACTATAGCATTACATGACAAGTCTGAAAAAGAGGTTTAATAAAAACAGCAAATCCAGGTGGGAGCTGACTTGGACACTCAAAGCTGACTGCTAAGTCTCTTTCTATAAATGCTTTCATATATTGTATATTTGTGCACTATTGCTCCATGGACCATAAGCTGAAACAAGACCTTGTTGCAAAATTATTTCTTTCTCTTTCAAGACTCATGAGTTCTAGTGGTCTTTTTCTACTTTTTCCTTTACCATAGTGGTGCAAATCCACTGAAAGAAGTGAAGCTGACTGACATAGAGTGCCGCAAGAGAGTAAGCCTTAGGAGGCAGAAGACGGGTTGTTACAGAAGCCTTTTACTTACTTGCCATCAAACTACAGATCCCTTTCTCTATGTCTCATGTGGATAATTGCCCTCTCATTTTTTACAATGGAACAGAAGTATTGTTTACAATTGGTAAACAATACACAGTTCCTGTTTACAATTGTCTAAAAACTGACTTTTCAGAACTGATTGGAGAAATTATGCCAAAACCACAATCGTCAACAGCTCAGTGCTTGCTAGGATCACCACGTTTGATTGGTGCTTCCCATGCAGACACCTTGGAAATAAGCTCTGTCCTGCTACAGTGTGTGGAAGATGCAGAAAGACTTGGGGAACTGACCAAAGGAGTGTGCATCCAAATGGGAGAAAAGAAATGCAGTTGAACTGGCATTGCTGTTGTGCCAGAGGATTTAAAGACACTAAAGAGAATTGTTGGTCTGTTTAGTGCCCTGCAGGGACAAAGACACTCATGGTTATTAGAGGAATTTATTTCTGGGCCTGCAGTCTTCCACAGTATCTACTAAAGAATATCAGTCCAGAAAGGCAGTAGCATTTTCTCCTTTTCCTTTACTGGCAAACTACAGTGGTTATCATTAATCACCCAGACAATATGAAAATGCAGCATTATTTTGTTTAGTACTTCTATGCCTTCTGATTTTTCACTGATCTACCACATTGTCAAATGCTATACACACAGACAAGATACACAGTTGTGTGTGGTGAAAAAGGAAAAAAAAAAAAAGAAAAAGAAAAATGCTTAAAGCAATCCTAATTAAAATATTTCAACATGGTGTGTTTTGGACCTTGATGGTTTTTAACTTCATTTTCTTGCTTGATTATATTATTGATTTGATTTTGTTTCATTAGCATAGTTGCTTTTAAAATTAATATTCATTGTAAGATGATAGCCAGTCTTTCATCTGTTTAGGAAAGCCAGAAATACTTTTTCCATTATATAAAACCCTTAATGGTGAAATATTAATCCCACCATTTCTACACTGAAATCAGAGGGGATAATAGAAATAAGTCGCTAATTATGGAAGAGCCTTAAAAAGTCCAGAGGAAAAGATTCATGGAACAGTAGGTGTCTGTAGCACATTTTTGTGTGACATGAGAGCCTGTGAACCTGAGTGGAAAAGAACAACTCAGAGATTCCCCAGATTTATGTTTCATCTTGGATCCCAGCTAGTCAGAGGGCATTTTATGTCCTGACAAGCAGGAAAAAATATGCTGGAAAGATGGAAAAAGCACCTTTCCTGTTGGCCAGCCCTGCACAGCGCTGGGAACACGGCAAAGCCACCTGGCTGCCCAAGCCCATGGGCACAGGGCTCAGGGGAGAGCAGGCAGGGAATAAAAAAGGGAAAAATAATTTTTAAAAAATCACACAAAAAAGGGCAACTATTTCTTGAACACTTTGTTATTTCTAACATCTGACACAGCTTCTCACTTCAGTCCCTTCTTATGTCCATAAATGTTGCACTTGAGGGAAGTGCTCTTGTAGGTAAAGTGTTAGGATGAATTTTAAAGTTCACTTCTTGGCAAATCAGAATATTTGTATCTAACTTTTAAAAAGCACCTGAATATCACAGCTCTTTCTGTCTTATTTATGAACTGAAAATAATATAATTTTTTAGGATGTTTTGAGTTGATTTAGCCAAATTTGTTAAGGAAATAAAAGAAGAGGTGAATAGGACTAGATGTGGAATTATGAAATATTTAATACATAAGACAGCTTCTATTACTGCTTATGGCTTTTCATTAACCAATGACACCTGAGAAGAAGTGTCTTGTGCACAGCCAGAAAACACTTCTGAAGGTTTTGCCAGAGAGTAGTCATGAGAGAATCTCATGGATCAGGGGAAAGCAATGAGTCTTCAGTGGCCCTACAATACCACAAATTCAAGCTTTAATTGCAGAATGTCTATCATTTAAGAAAACTTTATATGCACAACATTATAAAAGAGCAGAGTCCAGCTTTGAAAAACCGAAATATTCAACAAATGTCTTGATGATTTTTAGAAAATTCTCTTAAGCAGTGAAACTTGCAAATTAATGTGACTGATTATTTTTTAGTTCTACATGGAAAGCAATCACAATTACCGCATTTCATATGCTGTAATAATATAGGCGGTCTGTATTAAAGACTGAATCATGTCAATAGGTATTTCTGCAAAAGATTAAAAATTAAACATTTGAACAAAACATTTTAAACAAAAGATTAATAGTTAAACATTTTTTTCAGACTACATTCTAAACTATTAATTTTGCTGAGTTAATGAGTTCTCACCTTTTACTGATTTAGAACACAATGATGATACTGGGAGTTGAGATTTACTATTTTTGTCAGCATCCTATTTTCAAAGATCCCTTTTAAAAATCAAGGTGACAATTTTATCATGTTGAGAACATTAAAAGAACCTAGCTTTTGGCATACAATTCTGAGATGAAGGATGAAATCTGAGAAAGCTAGTAAATAAGTACTAAATATAAGAATCTTAGAAATCAGAATTCTTTAAAATGTGCTTGCTTCTAAACAGCTATTGAAACTGAGCTTATACTGTTGGGTTTTTCTTATTTTCTCTGAGAATGGAAACAGGGACATTTATTTCTACTATGGGGAATATGTGTTACAAATTATTGATTTTACATCTATTTAAAGAATATTTAGAATATTCTCAGCTACATTTTCCTTATATTTTGCTTTTCTTTAACTATGCTAACAGACAAAACATACAAATATTCATAGCCTATTTTTTTCTTCAGTGTATTCTCTCATTTTGTTTGTAGAAAATTCAATTTCACATTACCATACCACTTAGTCCATATGATTTCTTTCTCAAAAGATATAAGACCATCATGAGTTACATACTGACAAACTCATAGGATCTGACACCTCTCATGCATGAAATTCTGTGCATGTATGAGTATCCCACCCCTAATAATATTATGAGAAAACAAGGCAAAAATTCAGCTCAAGTAGTTATGATCACTGCAGAAGACAAAAGGGAAAGGGAAAAAGAAAATTCTCCCCCTCGTGGCAAAGAAGTAGCACAAGCCAACTTGTTAGATTGGCATTGAACATCAGTGTCAAAAGTTCTGATCTGAACTAAAGGAGTAATGAACCTGATATACCAGGTAAAGGCCTCCTTTTGGCCAGGAAGATGAGTCCTCTAAAGCCCTAAGCCTTGAGAATAACTTGGCAAAACCACCTAGAAAGCTAAGCTTTATGGCAGCCAATAGCTATGCATAGAGGTGTTTTTACCTAAAACCACTTAACTTCCAGTTCTGCAGAATAAAGTGTTGCATCAGTCAATAAAATCTGGACCATAAAGATTAAATTTCTTTACCCTTTCTCAAAGTGGTTCCAAATAGAACTGCAACATCACTAAACCTGAGACCAAAATTAGAAGGGAGCAGCTAAAAGCACTTTCATACATGCATGCAACTACACACACAAAAATAAATATACAGAGGATTCAACCTATGGCAACACCTTATACTTAAGAAAGTAAATTTATGGCCAGGAAAAGCAGTTTTGCAGACAGACATAGCACTTTGCAATAATAGCTAACAAAAATGGTAGAAGGAAGCTCTTTGTTTAGTAGTGATAAAGGAAAATCAAACACTATCACTTTTAGAATTTTATTAACTGAACTGACAACAAAGAGTTTGAAAGAAACACTGTGAGTAAAAGGATGAAGTATGACTTTGAAGACATTTCTGAAAATCTGCATCATTAGAAATTATATTCACAGTTTCTGGTTTGTTGAGAAGCAGATGCTTGCTTTTCTGAAACTTTTAAGGTCTTTAAAAGTTCAAAAAATCCAAGTCCTTTCCTAGATAAGATGGACAGACACTGCAGGACCACAGAACAATAACCTCTGATTATTAACATATTCCAGAGGACTATATCAAGCAGATTCTAGAGAAAGACTGCAGGAAATCTTACTGATGAATACATGAGACTTTAGATATCTTAAAAAGAGAATACTTATATCAGAAGGTTCTGATTTCTTTGCAGGATTTTCCCCCAGATGAAGTACCCCCTACCATTCAAACAAGCATTATGCATTTTCTTCATGAGTATGACATCAGAGTTCTAAAAGAATAAAATTGCATAAAGTCTGAAAAATATAATGAATCTATAAAAAAGGAGAAGGACCAGCAGGATCTCCCCGCCCTTCATGCTTACAGACAAGATTGAAGGTGAAGTCCTAGAAGTAGATAAGGGCAAGTTGAGATTTATGTCAAAGAGCTCAAACCCTACAAGTCTTTTCCCCCAGCCAGGCTGAACCCCAGGACACAGAGACAGCAAAAGCTTTACAGCCCAAGATGCCACTGGCTTTCTGGGCTGGAAGTGCATGTAGCCTGCTCCTATCTAATTTTCCATCTGCTAACAACACCGAGAGGGTTGTTCTAAAGTCCTCCATCACTCATGAGGATTAAATCAGAGGTGAAAATGTCAACATGCTTAGTCCCAGAGCTGCCATCCAGAGGGAGGTAGATAGGGCCGAGCCAACAGAAGCCCCAAGGAATTAATCACAAAATGCAAAGTGCAGCACCTGTGAAGGAAGAACCCCTCGCAAGAATATAGTTTGGAAATTGATTGGCTGGGAAATGGCTTTGCAAAAAAGAATCTGGGGTACTGTGGGCAGCAAGTGGGACATGAGCCAGCAGTGTTCCTTGTTAGCCAAAACAACCAAATATATCCTGGGCTGCGTTGGCAGCAGCACAGCCAGCAGACGGAGAGGAAAGGCTACCCTTCCTCAATCAGATCACATTGGGCCACATCTAGAACAAATTGTCCAGTTTTGCACTGGTCAAAACAGGACCTTAATGAACTGGAGTGAATTCAGCAGGACAACACCACGAAAGTCATGGGGCTGGGGCCCTTGCTCTGGGAGGAGGTCATTGAAGAGCTTCAGTCAGGCTCTGCAGAGGGGTGCATAGTGTGAGGATGAAAGATAACAGGCATAAAAGCAAATTAGAAGTTTAGACCAGATGTAAGGAAAAATTGCACCATGAGGACAGTCAAGCTGTGGAACAGGTTGTCAAGAAGTTGGTCAGTCTCTGTTGTTGAAGGTCTTTAAGACCTGTCTGGCTAAAGTAACCTGGTCCAGTAGTGTTGACCATGTTTTGTGCAGAATGTTACACAGGGAGAGTCCCTGACAGTCCTTCCAACTGGAACTATTCTGTGATTCTATGACACTAATTAAAGAAATGAAAACTCTCTAAGTCACCATAGCTAGATCTCACACAGTTCAGGACAAAGGGAAAATATTGCAGCAAGGTGTAATCACACAGAGATAAGTTGCTAAAAGGGATTCTAATGATTTTTTTATAACTAACAGGCTAAGCAAATAAAACATAAGGAAATGAAACTTCAGTGATTCTGTTGTCCATCATTCATTTCCAATAATAAATTTTCTAGCCTTTTAGCCAATTTCAGCCAAATCTGAGAAGGAAGTCTCAGAGGTAATTGTGCTGTTATAGGATTTTGAAAAATTGGTTGCTGGAGAAAAGAAATAACATTTTACTTGTTTTAAAACTCCAGAAATATAAGCAGAGGGTCCCTGAGCTCCATTTTGATTAGCAACTGTATTACAGCTGTCCAGCTAATACATGCACAGATCAAAATTTAAGTATGGTCTGTATTCTATGGGAATTTTATTTGAATACTTTGCTTTATTGTTTTTCAATCTTGGCACCCACCTTTTTTTTAATTTTCTTGCTGTCATACAAGACTTGTGGACAGAAACAGTAAATCAGATAATCTGACTAGAATTGAGGCTACACAATCTTACAGTGTTATCCTTATGTAGCCCTAATAGATAGAGAATTGCCTCAAGGTCTTAATGGAGTTATAACTAAACCCAATTTTCCTGAGTGATATCAGCCTTAATGATATAGGAGCACAGCAAAATAATTGTCACTCATTTCATTTTAGTGTAACTGCTGGAAGAACATTTTCAACCTTACGCTAAGAATTAATCTCTCTTTTACCAGAAAAGCAACTTGACACTAAAAATTACTAATCAGATGAAATAATGAAAGTCTAATCTAGAAGGAAACTATATATTCCAGGAAGAAACAAATAATATAACATTAGAAAAAAGTACTTGCATTTATGGCACAGTCTCCTGCAGAAGCCCAGAAGACAAGTGGTTAAGCAA
Organism: Fringilla coelebs; assembly: GCF_963513975.1. NCBI lineage: Eukaryota > Metazoa > Chordata > Aves > Passeriformes > Fringillidae > Fringilla > Fringilla coelebs. The sequence continues at coordinate 11,032,778 of NC_140029.1, read as the reverse complement.
GTCTCAAACACTGATAGCCAGAAGGTCAGACCCAACCAAGGGTTGTTGGTGAGAGCACACTGTGAGAAAGAACAGCATGTGGCTGAAGAAGGGGCCAGGCAGAGGTAGGGCAGTACTTCCATGGGACAATTGTCCTTGTTCTGGCTCCTGGAGCTAAGAACACGGTACAGGGCAAGTACAGGAATGAGGTCAAGGAGGAGGCATGGACTGTTGGCCAAAGGCCAGCCCAGTAGTCTTTATTCCCTGATCAAGACTTCTAAAATCCCCCACAAACTCTCTGACCTATTTTCAGAGACATCCAGAAGAACAAATTGAATGATTAATAATTTGCATAGAAAGCAAGAAACTTAGCTCCAGGGTGGGGAAAACTTAGCTTTAAAAAGGTGCCTCCACAAAGCCTGCCTGGTGCCCGCCCCATCAGCTGGATCCCTGTGGCTCTTTCTCCCTTTCTCTCTTTTTTAATCTTTTAAACCTCTCTCCCTCTCTCAAATTTCTCTCTCTCTTCTCTACCACCTGGTCCCTTAGTCAAAATCCACCACTGTTTACTTATACTGTAACACTTATACCAATTTCCATCATGTGAATAATTTAGTAAGAAAACTTTGTAAGTGTTTATGGCCCATCTGAATTTTGTTGTTCCTTTTTGAAAATGGCATCTATAAATTTAGAGTAGTCCCTTCCTGTTAAGGATTGGATCCACAGTCCCCCCCAAAATAACAGTAAATAGGAAACAGGTGTTTTGCCTACTTTTACAAAACATCCCTCAATACTCCGCTTCAAGTTAAGAAGGAAATTTTTTCCTATGATAAAAAATATTCATAGTTCCACAGACAAATTAAAAAAAAATTGAAGGCTAAATTAATCTCAAGGCTTAAATTTTAGGGAGCAGAAACTACTCTATGAATATGCAGTGTACCTAGTGCTATAAAACAGTTTTTGCCAGTTCCATTGCTCTAACAGTTGGGATCACACCAGAAATATTAACTAGCTTTCACCAAAATCACCTCAAACACTGACTTGCCCATAAAGAAAAGAAAATTTCAAAGCTGACCATCCCCACTGATTTACTGAAGGTCACTAGACTGAACCTTGTAATCTCAAAACTGTTAATACCAAGGTCTATGACTAACACAAAACTTGCTGCTTTCTACTCCAAACTTAATGTATGTCTTTGTCTCTTTGGCACATAGGGGTTTATGTAATACATATAATAAAAGAAAAAAGTTTCTTTCAAACTGTCTTGGAGGAAGCAAGGGAAAATTATATTTATTAGATGATAGCAACAATATGTACTGAGAGCTGAGAAACAACAGTGATGAAAACTGTATAAAACAGAAAACTGCAACTTCTGACTTAAGCTACAGATGTTAAAGACCAGGGTCCCTCTACTGCCAAAAATGCTTTCCCAGGAGGCATTTGCAGGGAAGTGTACACTGCACCATGGCAACTAGAGAGCAGCAATTCCTCAAAAAGCTTAAAGGGAATTCTGCAAAGGAGCTCACCTTAGTACATCCAATATGCCTTGGACCTAATGGCAGCTCCTGCAACCTCATCCTTCATCCGGTGCACAGCTGACCCAGCTAAATATTCATCCAGCTAAAATAATCTGGCACAGCACAATGCAATGATTCAATACCAACAGTGAAAGTATAGCTTATTTGTCAACACTTACAGAAGGTAATAGAAGTCCCTGCAAATAAAGTTTTGGACCTGAGGATATCCTGCAGTTAGGCTATATCTACATGGATGGATGCAGCTAAACATGAATGAGCTCTGCCTGTGCTTTGAGATGGTTGGCTTTAAATCAGGACTATCTGGGCAGTTACAGAGATGCACTAACACAGCATTGTCCCTAAAGCAAGTATACCCTTCATTCCAGCTGTGTCTCATAGCTTATGACACTGCCCACGATGTCATATTTTTTTGTGTATCTGACATGAAGGCCCAAGACAGTTCATATCCAGATGGCTCAGAGTCTATTTGCTTCTGCCTGCAATTCTCTTCATACATATTTGCATTCCCATAGTTCTACAGCCCACATATTCATGACTAAGCCATAACATTTCCCAGACATTTCAGTGAAAATCTTTGTTTGTACAGCAGAAAAAGGCTCCACAATAATTCCTGCATGAATGTGGCGCAGTTTTGTCACAGAGCATTTTACAGTAAAGTTATGCTAAGTTATGCTAATTGTCAGCCTTGAGGGTTGGTGATTTTAAAACATACAAGATTCTTTTTCAGCTAAAACACTTTCACAGCACAAACACATGCAAGATTATCTCCTCTACTTATTAAAAGAAATTCTGAATTAGTTATTTTCACCTCATTTTACAATACAGGCACCTTCAATTCCCATAACACTTTCCTGTTTTAAACTCTTTAATTACAGTATGACAGTGATTTAAGAAGCATAGCTCTTTTCCCAAAAGCTGTAGTATTTTTTCTTATCCTGCCTCAAATTTGCTATTAAAGTTCAACAAATAATTTTAGATTTCACTTATAGCAGTTTCATTTAGAAGACGATCTTACAAATAGTGCCCTGTGAAAAGAGACATTTTAATGGCTATATATAAAGTAAAAATATTTTCCAGCTTTGCTACAAATTTAATCTATTTAGTGATAAGTTAGGCCACAAAAATATTTATACATATTTTGGGTTTCTTTTCATTATAAACATTGACAGAAAGCCCTATCTAGATTGCCCATAAAAAACCATTTATATGTTACATTACACCTGCTTGGGATATATTATTTTATACTTATTTCCTAGCAATTAAGTAACCAGTGAAACTTAACAATACATTAACTTGATGGTGCAATATTATGGGGATAAATCAAGTGGCATTTGCTGCAAGAATTTGATTATATAGCAACTGCTATGGAATGCAGTTTTGTACAGTAAGCAGGGTATGGAAATAAATTAACATCTAATGTTGGCTTTAAGAGTCAAGCATTATAAGCTGCCCTTTTCAAATTCTAAATGAACAATTTGATTCTCTGTGAAAGAAAGAAAAAAAAACCCTACCCTGCATGTAACTAAGGCTTGGTAACTATTTTGAGATTAACATTAGAAAGGAAATAATTTTCCTCTCTCATTGGGGATGAACTAATCTGTTCTGGTTTTCACTTTCACCTTGAATCCTGAGCCAAGGGTAATTCTAATAACAAGTCTTACAACCTCAACAGAAATATGTGAGCAGACATTTTTTCAGAAGAGAACAGCTACTATTTCTCACTTTCTCTTAAAATACCCATGCCTTCCACTAGTTGCTTTTCTCCCAGTACTGAAAGAAAGCCAGCAAACATTAATTTTTGTCATTCACTTTGTCAGAGTTAAAGCAAGTACAAAGAAATGCTGACTGGGCTTAGTGAAAGAGATATATAACAACACATTAGTTATAAATTAAACTGCATTGTTTTGTTATACTTTCTAGTTTAAGATTAATTTCCCCTAATTTTATCTATCCAAAAGTAATATCTCTAGTCTTATCTTGTCTGGTCTCCCTGAAGAGTCAGAGACTCACAATATATAGTGCAGCAGTTACCTGTGAAAGGATTGCCTGGCAGGATTAAATTGAGAAAGAACACAAGCAAGTACTGTCAAATAGGCAACTAAAACTCGGATAGCTAAAGATCGGTCACATGACTCACATCTTCAATGACTTCAGATTTACAGAGCACTGTTAGTGCCTCAGATGGAAATTGGAAATCCACAACTGAGAAACTCTGGGAAGGAAAATATAAATAGCCCAAATGGCTCCCTAGTATGTCTAATTAAAATTAAAGAATCACTGACAATAATTCTATTTTGACGTTCCTTAAGACAGATATGGCACTCAAGGCTACAAACCCATTTTCTTGAAAGTTCTAAATGTGCCCCTTTTATCTTTTGGTTTCAGTTTGGATTTTTTGAAAGGCTAAATCGTTGTATAATAAACCATCACAAAGGGATTCAGACCTAAGCATGGTTTTATAGTGGAATGTTAATGAGAAATCTATACAAGATTGGCATGGAATGAATGAGAGAGTTGGACCACTCTCAAGTAAGGGGTGGAGACCATGAAAGAAGGGTTGAGGTACCTAATTGTTTCTGGAAATCTATACTCAATAAAATAATTTCCTTAGTATTCTAACATCTGGGTCTGCACTTGTCAATTGCTTATGCTTACTCCTCCAAGAAAATATCTCATACTATGAAAAGATAGCTTTACTCTTAATACTTCACTTGGGCTGAATGCACATCTCTTCATACTGTATAATTTCTACTGAGCAAGAAGAGCACAGAAGCTGATCTGATTCAGATACCATAGACAAGAATGTTCTCAAGGCTTGCTGGTTCTGCAGAAATTCAGAACACAGGCAGGTTACTTACATTTGAAAACTTAATGGATTTCATTACTTTTTTCTAATATCTTGATCCATGGATCAGATTAGTTCTCAACTCAACAGAATATATGAGTAAGGGATTATGACATCTGCTACTACATGGTTATAAAAATATTACCACAAAATATTATTTCTCTGACAATGAATCAATTCTTTATGTATAATAAATGTTTTCCTTCGCCCTTACCAAGCTAATCAACAGCTAATTTAAGATTATTCAGAAAAACTTGACAGTTGTACTGTTATCCAAAAATGAAACTAATCCTTAGTATAAACCTATAACTATTTTTTATGGTTTACTCTTATTACTATAAAAATTGCTAGCTGTCTGTGAATTTCATACAGCCTCCATGTATTTTAATTATCATTATTATGGATTTGTTATCTTTTCTTATAAAAGATTGGCATATCACTTTTTTCTACTTTTCAGAGTTATCTAGAAGCACTTTCTAAAGATATCTGATATCAACATCTCCCCATTCTCTCACAACATTTAATTTTTAGTGGATTTGAGATCAATTAGATGTGCATTAATATAGTCAGTAATGTAGGCCCTGGAAGATAATTCTTAAATAAGACATGAAAAAGACAAAAATTAGTTGCCTGGAAATTCAGTATTTTGCTTTTGAATTATATTCATATGAGTATTTTTCTAACTTTTTCTGCCTCATGTGTCTTTTTTTCCTTTTTTTTTTTTTTAACGTTCTCATCTGCAATTCCTTAAGAAATATTTTAAATTAACATCTATTCTGCAAAACTTTGTTGCACTTCATTGATTCAGTGATTTCTGACAGTTTCAATGCTCCCTTAATTTTAGGGAGCACTTGTTTACAGAAGAAAGACTTAGGCATAAATATCATGGGAAGACAATAAACTGAAAAGACAAAGAAGATCTTTTACAAGTGGCATGCTGAGAGGATAAAAAGTTATATAAGACAGTAATTTAAAAGTCTATCTTCCATTGTGGTTATTTTTCCCAAAAATTGTATGTTCTCATTTAAAAAAATTATATGCTTTCATTTAATTGGTATATAGGGACCTGGTGTTAGTGTCACTTCCTAAATAATCACGATTAATACCAAAAAAAACCCCAGTATTTGAGACTGCTGGAAAGAAGAAAGACTATTGTGAAATTCTGGTACAAGGAGAGGAAAAACTATGACATCTGAGTGGTTATTCTTACTGGCGCTAAAACCTTACCTTTCAAATTTCAGATTCTATTCTCTTAATACAAATTTTGGAAAGATAACATGGAAATTTAGTATCAAGCAAAGGTTGAAGTAATAAATGAAATAATCAATTGCTCTTTAGCTCACAAAAGACAAATCAGGCCACTGCTATTTCCTGGAGTTTGTTTTGCACTCATAAAACCGAAACCAAGGAAACAAATTCCACTTGGTGTGAGATGATGTCACTCCAACATTTATCTATTGGGAGCACAATGAGTTACCACGTTCTGATATTACTTGGAATATAAAAGAAAGTCACTCCTATCAAAGAACCATGCTTAGATACAGGCTTGACTTAAAAAATTAGTAAGTGAATATTAGTGGTGCACTGTGTTTGTGAAAGAATAAAAAATTTGCATTTTTCCTAAAGCCACTGGAAGAGTACTTTAGGATGACCACAGCATTTTTGCTCTTTTTTTCCCAGTGAAATATTGTCTGTTATATTACACTAAGTACTATATGGACTCTTATTTAAATATAGGAAATATGATAAAGTAAAAGTGTGAAATAAGGTTTTCAAAAACTGTAGAAGAACTGCACTTGTAAAGCTATTTGAATGCTCACCATTCACAGTGTATTTCTGTCAAACTGGTGCAGGCTCTGCTATAGAACAAACTGAAAATCTATTTTGATTTCTAATTAAAAGGAACTCACTCTAGAGTTAATTACAAAGCATCTAGATATGAATCAGGACTTCAAGGAAATCAATTTCACACAAAAAATGCAACATGAAGGTTTCTAATGGATTTAGAGATTTAGAGGAGGCTCTCTGCTAGTAACTACAGTGGTAAGGAAAGTTGCTTAGTTCTTCCATCTGTCATGGTGATAGTTGACTTTTCATTTATTAAAATAATAATTTCCATGTTATTACAAGCCTTTGATTTCATAAAACCAATATTCAGAAATGAACATAGTTCTGGTATACTTTTTCCTGGTACCTTTCAAACATGGAATACTCACAATCACTTAGACACGCTCCCTTGAAAGCAAGACAGCTCCAATAATAATTCCAATCCTGTCCTTTAGCATCATCATCAATAGCATATCTCCTAAACACAACTTCATCCATGTCTCCAGGGCAGAGCTACACTGATACTTTCACCCATTACAGACACAAACTGCTAGAGGTAAAATGCTAAAGGCCACATTGTCTTCCTTCACCTCATCCCTTGGATTTGTGTGCAGTCCAAATGCCCCTCAAAGAACAGCAGAAGCTATAGGAACCATCTAGAGTTCAAACAAAACCTCTTTAAGGCTGATACCAAACCCAAAACATTGAAAAGAAAAATAAAGGTGTGCGAATCAGAGAGCAGTCAAGCTTATATCACCTTGAGCTGCTGTCCATCATACTGAACCAGGATAAATGCCCCAGGCAAAGGCCAGCTAGACAGTAATCATACTTTACAGTTCTCCACTGCCTGTATCTGATGACTTCAAAATACTTGACAAACACTAATTCATTTCACCTCACAAGATTTCTGCTGCTGGCTAAATACCACTACAGCCTAAATAACGAATAATTGAGTGTCAGTGATCATAGTTCAAGCTTTCAACTAACTAAATTGCTGTTCTTGCTATGCACAAGTGGCAGAAAATGCATATGAGAGGATTCCAAATGTTTCTCAAAGATTGCTCTACTAAAACAGTAACTGGCTGGGAAAAGCCAGTCTCTAAGGAAAGGAGATTCCACAGAGCTTGGTGTACTAAAGCAGTAAAACCTTGGGCAAAGCTAGTCTCTAGGAAAAGCTCAACAGCAAATATCTCCTGGTCTTATTATCTGTGTGAGCTGATTTTCTTCAACCCTTTTTCTAACTTATCCTTCATTTCTGTACATGGCATCATGACTTAGAAGGAATTTTCTTACCACATCAGAACAGGACTTGCTATTTGAAAAAACCTAAAGCAACCAAACAGGCAAAGAAGAATAATTTGCAAACTTTACCCAACTATAAATCTGTCTCAGTTTCTTACACTTTAAATGTTGAGACAAAGCAGAGATGACACAAAGATTACTGACTTAGATTTTTTTACTGTTTATTTCTACGATTTTTTTTTTTTAAGCTTTACTCTCTTCTCTCTCCAGCAATCTAAAATCAAAGCTAGTGACTTGATGGCAGTGGAAATAATATCTCTAGGAATCTGCAAAGTGACAGCTGTTTACCAATATTTCTAAACAAAGAAAACATAGAAGTTACCAAGGATTGGATTGTAAAGCAAAGTTTGCACAGGTTAAACCCACATGAAGTATTTCTTTTCTTCCAGTAACTGCTTACACATGAAGAATCATGTCTCACTCTATCATTAATGTAATAATTTGCACATAAAGCTAATTTCTTGTATAATAATGACAAGGTCTTTATCAACATTTTCTTAGATAAATATTTCAAAACATATGTGTAGTGCCAAAAGTGGCATTCTATCAAATATCAATCCATTGTCTTTTGAGGTGGCATAGCAAACAAAACTTTTAATGCCAAGTTTTCAGCATTGACTGAAGAGCTGAAGAGCCAATTTTGTAGAATTCCTATGCATGGAAAGTTTCAATGAATGGAACTATTGATATATATAAAATGATTTTCTTTATCAGATTAATGCCATTCATTCTCAGAAGAATTGTCAAGGACTTTTCTCTGGTAATTCAATAAATTCTTGAAACTATGACTTTTTAATCTAAGGCAAAGTTATTTGTTAACTCTTAAGTACTCATGCTGGAAAAAAGGTATATCCCAAAAATCATAGCAATTTATGCAGCATTACCAGTTCAATGGTTCAATGCAAGTGATAGCTGGTCAAAATATTTTCATATTTTCAGTTTTACAAAAATGCTCACAAATTAAATTACAATTCTGTACAGGTGTTCTATGCTTAGAAGAAAGTTAGAAGAAAGTATTGTTTGTGACAAAAAGAAGAAAAAAACCAATTAACAATAGGTCAAATATCAAAGAAAGCCATCTAAGAGAGCAAATTTTTAAAGCTACTTACGCCTGTCGATCCCTGTACATCTTGTTAACTTTCTCCCATTCAAAATTAAGTTGAGTCAGCTTTTCTTGTATGTTTGCTACTTCCTTTGGTGTAACATTTTTCAAGGCCGGTGTCTTCTTGTTGTTAATAATTTCTACATGACCTTGCAGTCTCCCCAGGCTATCCTTAATGCTCTGTAACATCAAGATTTTAAAAAATAAAAACAAAACATTTTTTTTATAAATAAAAAGTAATTGTTTATAAAAAAAGAGAAATTGGTACAAAATGCTAATTAAACCATAACATTGATAATAAGAGTAATTTTACAATAACCTGGTAGAATAATTGAATGTCCATCCTTTCTTTGAAGACTGAATGAAATAGATCTGTGGAAGTCCATGGTTGGAGGGGAAGCAATGTGCTATTTGCTCAAAAGTTCAGCATGTCAGTACTTACATTTCCTAACCTGACAAAATCAGTTGTATTTTTTTCACTAATTAAAGTTATTAGACTGAATTTACTATTTTGTAAAATATAAGACTTGAAGTCCTTACGTAAATGTGAAGACAATGCATTGAAATAATTTTATACAAAACCACCCTGCAAAAACAAAGAAAAAATACTCTGGGTTCCCTGAGTTCCTAGAGCTCTAGCACTATAATATACAATTTGTTGAGGGGGTAAGGGAAAGTACATTCCATAAAATCCCCCATATGAATAATAATTTGAATTTTTAGGTCTTGAGAAAAGTGACTTACATTTAGCAGACTAAATGAATATTTATAAATCAAAAGGGAATGGTAGATGTCTTGTCTCTGGAATGAGTCACAATAAGGAACATGTTTCCTCTTTGTCAGCAATCTATCATGTGGAGGGAAAGCTGGCTGGGTCTGTGTCATTACTCAACAAACCTCATTTGACTTTGCCAGAAAAATGTCTCACACTCTGTGTTCCTTACTCAGGTCTACTTAAATCTTCGTTTTACACACTCAGGGCATGGATAATTCAGATATTCAATGTTACTAATCTGAATGGAAGAAATATCAGATGATAAAAACATAAAATGCCTGTAAATATTCCAAGATATAGCCCATTAATATAAAGGAGGCAGAATCTTCAAAAAAACCTCATCCCTGACGAAAAAAATTGCACATTTAAAGAACAGGAGAAAATGTAATTGAAATGTAATTGAAATGTAATTGAAATGCCAGGACACACTTCAGCACCCAAGTGAAGTGGCCTTCTTTTCAGTAGGTCTTAATATCAGCTCATCTGAGCCACACAAGAATGCACTTCTTGTGTTCAACATGCTTGAGTAACTAAATGAAGATTAATATATGTGCCTATGCAGTTTTACATTTTATGTTTTTCAACCAAGTAGATGAATTATCTAAATATTAAAAGTGGATTAAATGTATCTAAGAACTTTAGAATTGGTAAGAGATATATCTCTTATGTTTAAAATTAGCGGTGTATGAAAAAGGTATCAAATTTCTAAGTCAGAATTTTGCTTCTTTTAAAGCAGAGCTGCTACAGAAAGAACAAGATGGTACAGCTGATGTGCTGTAAAGGAGTCTAAGAATGTCCATGAGAAAAAAAAATAAAAGAGAAACCATGTATATCTATACATGTACAAATATACTCATGTATCTCTAACAAAGTCCCCATCTATCTTTCATGTTGAAGAGAATGATCTGCAAGCAGTTATCAACAATGCCTTGGGAGATTTTGTAACATAGTTAACAGAAGCAAACAAAGCTAATTTTTTAGAAAAAAAGGATAACAGAAAATCACTAGCAGCTGAAGTGACAGTAGCCTTCAGGGACTGATCCATCTCACTGCTCTTAAAAGAGAAATCTAAATGCTAGAGACTCAAGCCCAGTTCATTTTCACTACCTGGAATTTGTTTTTATCTGCCAGAGAAAGACAACTTCCTGTAAAAATTCAGTTCCTTGGCTATTTGTGTACAAACCTGTCACCAAGCACAGTGTTACTGACAGATCTATTTAGAGAGGGCATGTGAGCACACTCAGCTCTAAGTTATGGTTAATTGGGTTCCATTGAGCTGCAGCAGAAAATCACTCTGAATTTCACATTACGTGATTATTCTTGATAAGAATCACTTAGTACACATCAAATATATATTCCAATGTGTAAAATTAAAATACATTTTTTGATATAGCAAAAGTTTGCAGAATGATGATTTATAATTATATGTATAGCAGATTCATTACAATATTTCATGCTTTTTGTACTAACATGAAACTCAGTAACAGCACAGTTGACAGTAATCATGGATGGCTGGAAAAATTCCACAAATTAATTACAATTTAAAAATCTGTATAGCATTATGAGTTACAATATCTAGTATGGGCATGACTGGTTTCATAAACCATTTTGAAAGGGATTCTTGCTGCCAGAATCCTAGCTGTGTGATGTGTCCAATGAATTCCTATATTCTGAAATACGACACAGTAGAAAACAGTGCAAAAAACCTGCTCTATCTGTCAGTAGATGAAGGATTACCAATGGAAAAAAGAAGAGAAAAGATGAATAAGAGCATTAAAATATCTACATTTAAAAAACAACAGGGAAACCAACCCAATTTTCAATGAACTAAATAAAATCCATATGGGAAATACAGAAGAAGATGAACTAGAAGCAGAATTGTTAGAGATTATGCATGATACATATTTATTTTACATATATAAGAAATCTCTTCCTCAGAGCCAGATGGCTTTCCATATAAAAACTATGACATCATTAAAAAATATGATAGCTAAGTGTATAATCATATTCTACAATAAGACGTTCCTGCCAAAATTAAGAATATTAAAAAGAAAAAAAAAAAAAAGAGACACTAAAGTCTACAGGCCCTACTGCAGATCTCCTGTAAAATTATATAATGCAAGTAAACTCAGGAAATAAGTTTTAATTTCAAAGTTAATAGAATTAAGAAATGAATAGGCATAACTATGCCATGTCTATGACAGTGATCCTTAAAAATTATACTAAGAACATTTTCACATACAGTTATAAATTAGACTTCTTAAATTCCAGGTATACTCTTTCATTTTTATACACTTCTCCTATGTGTTAGCAAAGATAAATATGGGTTTGTTTTATTCTCTGGCTAATCAGTATATTTATTGCAGTGTATACATTTCCCACTAAATAATCTGGAGCTTGAACAAGTCAAGTAGCTTGCATGAGATAATTATTACACAGGAAAATTTGTCTTAGTATGAAAAACATAGCCATATAAAGTAGAATATATACAAATTTTTACAGTGATTTAACTTTTAGGAAACATTTGAAATATCAGTTGCAAGGAAGGATCATTTGGTAAAATCTGAGATCATTTTAACCCTACATTTTTTCATGCAATTGATTCCATTGTAATCATAATCAATTCCACACAGGTAGCTCAAAGATTGTGAACTCCATCAATATGAACAATATCAACATGAACATCATCAATAGCAGACAGAATAAATGCCTGTGCTTATGACAACTGTTGTCCTGTTTTGAGTATATCAGGCCAACTTTACTAATCCATCAACCTGTGAACCACAATTTTCTGTACAATCAACTCAAGTTTCATCTTTGACAGAACTGTAATATTTAAATTGTTTGTAAAGTACTGTCAGCACAGTGATAAAGAAAAGCTGAGGTAGTGTATGTTATAATACTTGAAAGAGCTTGTAATGGGATGATGAAAACATTGCAATGCTCACTTTCTGAGATAAAGTGACAAGACTTGGTTTCTCTATCTGACTTTTCCACTCCCTAAAGCTTAAAATGAAGAGAAAAACATTCCTATTACCTGGTTTCAGCAGATACACTAAATGTGCTCATTAAAGTATTACAGCTTAGTAAACGTTAGAAGCTACCAGATTTTTGCTGCAAAACCTCATATTTTACTATTTCACATGACTTTGATATAAAACAGTCAGTGCTATGACAATTGATATAAGCAATTTTTTATTTGTATTCAATATTTATCCTATTTGATAATGAGCAATCATGTTTAAGTCTTACTAAACATATTTACTCTGGAGGAAATGTTCAAAGCTGTTACCACTGATTCTTGTAAATAAATTTATTTTTCCTTTCATGGATTAATTAAAATGGATTATTTCTGAATGGGAGTAAAAAAAAAATAAATTGAAAGCTCAGTTTTAAAACACAGAGCTATTCATGACAATTCTGTAATTTGATTCATGCAAATCTGTCAGAGAAAAAAAATCAACGACAATTTAATTTCAAACCTTTCCCAACCAGCTGCTGAACAATTTATGCACTACTTTTCTATTTTTACTGCAGGATAATGACAATGATGGATGCTTTTCCTTGGAAATAAATATTCATTAAGGAGGCTCAGATCAAACCTATACCCTTCCAAAAGCCCACGAATGTGGAAAACCCATTTGCCTCTTCTAAGAGATTTATTTTGGAGGAAGATGGAACTGTGCCCACAAATGCATCTCATGACAATTTAATAGTTCAGTTAAATTAAACCTATGGTAGTACTTACTTGTAACCTCAGTAATCAATATTATTAAAGTTGGTGTCAACTCCAATAATACCAAATGTATGTGGGTGAACAACAGATTACTTAAGGATATAAATCAGATGAAGCTAGCTCAAATGTAAAGCATTGAGAAGAACTAAAAGGAAATAATTTCCCAGTAAACTTCCTGAGGTTTCTCCATCCTCTGTTTCTCCATCCAATCTATTAGTGAACAGAAGTTCATCAACAAGTATCAAGTAGGTGCTCATTACCTACTCATTATATGATTTACATAGTAAATGACTTGTTTTTTGTTGGTTATTTTTGTCATTTTTTTGGTTTTTGAGCAGAAGAGATTGTTTAAAATGAAGAATGACAATTAGATTGGCATGTCTTGTGCTTCAATACTCAGACTGACTATATTTACTAGAACTAAATCAGAAGTGGTAAAGGAAACAGCCTACTGGTATTTGACATCTACTGATTTACATCCTAGTACCAGTTCTGAGCTTCCTTTGATCCAACATTCCACTGTTATGCATCAATATCCAACTCTACTGCCTTGCTAATAAACATCCTAACTTTCACAAGCTGATAAGAATATTTGTGTGTGTGCACACAAATGCCTAAAATATATATCTATGAATGCATAGGAATTATAAACAGATATGATTTTACAGAAGCTAACAGCAGCATATGAATGTGGTTTTGTTACATATCTTCTGACACAGAAAGAGATATATGAGCTCCCACAGAGGAAAATTCAGAGCATATAGCCAGAGCCACTGCCCTGATTCTCCCTCTAAGCTTCTTTCTTATAGCTGACTGCAGGCAAATTCCAGCCTCTTTAGGCTAATATTTACATATTTTTAAAAAAATTCCTCTTCCTAAATAATCACAGAAAAATGGAAATATAGTCTTCTCTTCATGCTGGATGACAATTTCGAATTGCTGTAATTATATACAGCACTTGAGCGCAATTTTTTACAAGGCTTTCCTCACACAAACATTATTCTGCAAAAGCTGATAACTCATTCATCTACTTAGGCTTACAACTTTAATCTCATTCTCTTCTTATGTCAATTCTGTGTTGAAAAAATTCCACCAGTTTCAAAGGATTTCAGTGTTGCATGCATTGAACAAACCAGGCAGTAATATTTCAAGCATTGAAGAAACTTCACAGTAATATTTAAAGTCATACTAACAATAGTGAATTTGCTTTTTCTTAACTACATTATCTACTTATTGGATAATATTCTCTGTTTTGCTTACTAAACAGAAATAACTACATGGAGTACAGACTAAATACGACCTCAAGGTTTTTTGGTCTAACATGGTATGCAACAGCTAAATTTTACTTGGTTTTGTTCCTGCGCAAATAGGAATAATTTTAGAAATCATACACTAAAATAAAATAGCAAGGATTGGGTGTTGACAGGGTTACTTAGTAATTACTTACATTTAGTGGTAAGTAATTACTACTAAGTGTAAGTAATTATTAGTAGTACTTAGTAATTACTTACACTTACCAATCATAGAATTATAAAATCACCACTAGGAGACGAGCTCAGTTGGTCAGAGCATAGTGCTAATAACACCAAGATTGTGGGTTCAGTCCCTACATGGGCTTAAGAGTTGGACTTATAACCCTTATGGCTCCCTTTCAACTCAGAACATTCTGTGATTTAGATTGGGAAAGCTCTAAATCGAGTCCAGCCCTTAACCCAGCACTTTCAAGTCCATCACTGAACCATGTCCCCCAGTGCTACATCTACACATATACATCTAGGTATATCTCCTAAATACCTCCAGGGATGGTAAAACAGCCACTTCCCTGGGAAGCCTACTCCAGTGCTTAAAAAACATTTCAGTGAAGAATTTTTTTCCCATTCGCCACACGCAAACAAACCTTCAACCACAAATTCTATCTTTAGATATACTGCGCCTCTCCATCCTTCCTCTCCCATTCAAGGACTTAATATGCAGATATCATAATGCTCTCGTCCTCCAAATACAGGTTAAACAGGTAAAAATAAATGAACACTTCAGAGTTTTTCATATTTTACCCCAATGTGCCCCCAAACACAAACATCCATATATGCACACATCACAAAGATGGGCTTAGGACTTGTAAAACAGATGCCTCAGTGTGAGCCCAGGCCGCCAACATAAAGAAGAACCAAAATGTTGCAATCTAATCATTGTTAAGAAAGTCTTTACATCTTACCTTGAGACACTCTTCTTGTTTGAAGAGGTCTTCAAAGTTCTTAGCCTGCAGAACAGGAGAATTAAGGCGCTCTTCCACTTCAGACAAGGCTTGCAGAAGGTGAAGGATCTCTGCCAGGTATGTAGAAGGCACATGAGTGGTTTCCACAGTCCTAGTCTCAGTCATCACAAAAGTTGTATCTTCACGAACTGTTTGCTAGTACAGATATACAACAGAATGCTTCCTTTAGATTCTTAACACCAGACAAAATTACAACAATGCATTTCCATTTCACAGCCCAGAAACAAAAAAAATCAAAACTAACTTCCAAGGACAAATGTAGGAAATATCTGAGGTTTCTGACACAGATCACTCATGTTCCTTGTGTGTTTGAAATGGTGGGTACTGAAATTAATCCATGCAAGAGTGTGCAAGCTTTTCTTCTCCTCTCCAAAGAAATGAAGAGAGGAAATGCAAGAGTATGCTGAGATTATGGTGTTACTGAGATTTTAGTGCTTGCCTTTTAATTTTGAATCACCACACCTCTTAAAAATCTGTCCTTCATTAAGAAATTTCATGCATGCCAAGTCTAAAATAATAAATAATTTCAAGGTGTCAAGTCAAACAATGAATTTTATAATAGACAGAATTAATTAAATAAAATGCAATATATAGCAAATATGCCAACTCAATATTTCCAACTATACCAAAAATTTGTTCTTTAATCTAGGAAATATAATTTGGAAGTTTCTGATTTGAATGGTCTTTAATGCATTCTTAATTCTAAAAGAAAACTCAGCAACACACTTCTTCATGAAGTTAGATTTTATTTTTTGGCTTTTTTTTTTTTTTATGTGGAAAAATATGAAATAGACACCCTATTCTGGAAGCACATGCATACACCAAATGTAAAGACATCCCAGAATGTTTTGGTTCCAAGAAAACACTTAATTGGTTGATGGCATGTGAAAGCATACTGCCATATAAGATGACAAAAAAGTGGCTGTCTATATAAATTCTCTGTATTTCCCATTTGATTTGTAAAAGAATCATAGAAAAAAATTGTAACACCAAAAGTGTTCTTTGGAGCAGAGAGACCTCTGATTTTTTGCTCCTTTTCACTAAACTTCAAATACTAAATCACCTGCATGCCCATTAAAAAAGGGATCGTTTAAGATATCAATTATTTGTGATTTCACAAGCTTAAATTTGTTCATGGATTCCTATTGTGGGACCAAGATCCTTTGTGTTTGATGTCTGTCTTCTCAAAAATATCAACTTTAATTATTGTCGACCTCAAAGAAGTGTAAAAGTATTTGCTGGTAAAGGTTCAAAAATTCTGTTATTTAGATTTGGAGCCATTTATGTAAAAGACAATTGATCAATGGTCCTGAAGAAAACAATATCATTATTTAGCTACCCATTATGCAAAAGAAAACAAATATAAGCACACACTACCTCAGCAAGGTGTCTCATTTTAATTCAGGGCATATTTCTCTCTTCAGTTACCGAGCTGAGTCATCTGGTTCTTCAATTTTCTTTAGAGTCTTAAAATATGCATATACACACTCTAGAAGATGTATGCATATCACATATAAAGCCCATAAAGTTATCTGTAGACTTGTGTTATTCTGTTGCATTTCTTATGCAAATTTAATTGCTTTGCTTACACTTTTCTCACTAAATTACTTTCTCAGTACATCTGCTAAACCTGAAACCACTCTAATTACCATATCACTGCTATAATTTTTATTATTTAAAATAAGTTGCTTTGAAAAAATTGTGCTTGCCCCCCATATGTTTAATGAATCACAGGCCCTGCAAAAATAACAGTTTACTCTAGTAAACTTAAAGAAAGAGCTGTCCCATTTGATTAGAAAATGGGAGAATCTCAACAGGCCACCGAGCCCTGCATGCAGCAATATATATTTTAATTCTTCAAGACTACACTGAGACACTTCTACATGCAGCAATGAATTTCAGACCCACATAAGGAATATTTTAACTACATTTGTATTTTTCTTTTTGACTCAGAGGACAGAATATTTCTACTCACAGTAATGAAAAGAGCACGCTAAGTGTGCAAGGGTTTCCACTCAAAAAGAGGTCACATGAATATGTGAAACAGCATACAAAATATAATTCGTTTCTATAGTTGTATGAGATTAGCCTTTTCTTTTCAACCCAAATTTAGGCCAATAAATATATACACACATATATGCACATGCATGTATTTAGATAAAACAAAATCTGTGTCTTTTTACTCTAAACTATTCCTGAAACTACAAAAAAGTCAAGCAGAAATGGGATGTGTAAGCACTTTGTGGTTATCACACAATTGTTTATAGTGGCAAAATCATATACCTTTCAATCATTGTTATGAAGAAAAATGAGATGTTTGCAACCATGTATTCACACTGCCCTCCCAGGAAACTTTAAATATTTCTCATAGCTGGATGATTACTTGTGTAGTTCTACTCTTTATATAGTTAGTTAAACTCTAAAGCGCTACAGTCAGAGAAATAAATAAATAAACAAACAAAAGCATAGATATATAAATGTAAACACCTACCAAAACCTGCCCTCATATTTTGGTACATTATTTTTAAAAAAAAAAGTACAGTCAAAATAAATTAATTTCTGAATGCTATTTTTTAAAAGCGTTGAAAATCTGATACTACTTTAGAAATCAAGGATTAGGTATCTTTATTGGGTTTTTCAACAGGTGAAAGGAATTTCTTTCCTTCTTTTTTTCCTGCATTGAAAGTATCATGATAGAATCCACAGCACAAGCTGCCATCTTGCACCAAGGAATGGAGGGCAGGCAGGTGCAGAACTGGCAACTTTAATCAGCCAAGAGAAGCATTTTTAGCATGCCCCAATGTTCCCTGGATTTACCTTATATTAGACAATAAAACAGGCAGAGTCCTTTCTTATATTATGGATAAGCATTTTACTAGAAATGCAAAGCTGAAACTGAATCATATCCTAACACTGTAGTGAATAAAAACCTTACGAAAGGAGATCACAGCAGCTGGGAGCAACTACTACTAAAATAATATTAATTAAATACAGATAAATGTAACTGATAATGCCAAAATGGCTCATAAAAACCATGTTGGGTTAAGATTTTATAAGGATTAATAGGAAAGTGGAAATTAAAGATTTAGATAGCCACTTAAGAATGGGTTTGGATAAGTTGAATTTGATAAAATGGTAGAATGCAATACAGTTACCTAAAAATACTTAAATTAGTATTTAAAAAAATATATAGTACAACATATATATAAAATACAAATAAATTGTGAAGTGAGTGGGAAATGCTGGGGTAACTGGCCATTTTTGTAGAATTCAATTTTAGAGTTTTTTTTTCCTTGATTGTCAGTGATATAATGATGTGCAAATTATTTTTT
This sequence comes from Fringilla coelebs, assembly GCF_963513975.1. NCBI lineage: Eukaryota > Metazoa > Chordata > Aves > Passeriformes > Fringillidae > Fringilla > Fringilla coelebs. The sequence continues at coordinate 11,014,070 of NC_140029.1, read as the reverse complement.
GTCTCTGAAAGAACATATTCTTTTGTGTAAGATGCAAAATTTCATGCAATGCTTGTTATCAAGCATTATCGTGTCTCGAATAGTAAATTGAATTTTCTTCCCCATCATTACATAATTTCAATTAGGGGGCACAATCCTTCCATACACATGACTCCACTTAAATTCATTTCATTGATAGTTACCATGCCCCACCAGGTACAACAAATTCATGACCTGACCCTTAAAGAGAAGGCCAATAAGCAAAACTAAAACAAACCAACCAAACAAAATGACAACAAAAACTCAACAAAAAAAGTACTGGAGTAACACAGGTTTTGCTAAGAAGTTCACACACTTTCCCCAAAGAAATACTTGTGATCATTCCTGCCTACACCTAACATGGTGGTGGCATCAGAGCTAACAACTCTTGGAGAATGCTGCTAATTTCCATTTAACAGGGGAAAATTTGTTGTTAAAGCACCTTCCACCAATCTCAGTTTTTCCATTTCCTTTCCTCTTTTTGCAGAGGGAATAATCCCAACAGCATTTCTGCTGTTCAAGAGTTTACACTCAGAAAGCTTCCAACTTTCTTGTGTCACATCTTAACAACCGTTTCATTTTTTGGTCCCTAGTCATAATAGGGCCCCAAACCTTAGTGTCTGAGCTTTTGATTTAATGACTTCACAGAAATATGAGAGGAGTAAAGCTGCAAAACCCTCCCATCTGCATTGTTGTACCTCAACACTGCTCTGGCTGCCCCCTGAGGAGAGGTTCAAGGAAAACAAACAAATGTTCCTACTCCCAAAGTGAAATAACGCTTGAGAAAGTATTCCTTGAAAGCAGATATATATGAGTGTAAAAAAGTCAGTGACCTCTGCAGAATAAATGTGGTGTGCTACACACACAAAAAAAAAATTGGAGTAGACAAGACACCTTCTGGACAAAGGCAGTGATACCTGAGAGAGGCCAAAAAACTTGTGAATTACATAGTAACTGCTAGCCTGGGTTCACCATCCATATATCAAATAAAGAATTAGACACACAAAAGTATGATCAAATGCTATCAGAGGTTGATATCCCCTTTAAAGTAGGTATTTATAAAAAAGCTTTTATTCACCTGTTCCTATGCCAACTGTGAGTGGTGGGGTCAGCTAACATTCAGAGAAATTTATTCTGCCCTCAGTGTTGCTGGCATATTTTACCTGTTAATGTGCATATATGCAGAAAGATCAAAATTTTACTGACTATATGGAATTTTCACTATGAGGTTGGATGGCTGTGGTCAATCACAAACAAGTTATAAGTACAAAAAGAAGCATCTCTTTAAAGTACAGAGACACTTAAATCCTCAATGCAGGATTAAAAATTTATAAATTCCTTCTGTAATTATATGAAGACAAGACCTTAAACGACACTGGGAAACAATAAAATATTTTTAAAATATTGAGGAAAAATAATAAATAATATTTTGATGTAAGAACATAAATATTGTCTCATGTATGTGATTTTTTTCCTACTCATGTTGCAGAGTGGTTGCAGTCCACAAAATCCTGCATATTGCAACACTTAAACCATATAGTTTAATACTTGCATCTGATTTCATCACTTATATAAAAAAAGAGGCTTTAAAAATATACATTACTATTTTCAGCACTGTTCTTGGACAGAGAGTGCTTTATGCCTTCACAACACTTCTCTGCTAAGGCTTATCTTACTCTAGAAATGCTGCTTTAACAGTTTTTCTTCTGTGATAAAATGACTCTGCTTAATCTATACATAAAATTAAATAAAGCCAGAGAAAATGAATCTATTCCAAGCAATGGCATTAATTAGAAAACATTCAGCAAATTTTAGATTCTAGAAGTAACAATAGAAAATTGCAGACTTTGATTTTGAAAACTCTCTGTACACAGGAATCAACCAGCCTGAAGTTAATTCTATTTAAGTTCCATTCATAATTTGATTGAAATGCAAAAGGTTTCTCTGTAAGAAAATATCTCTTTCCTGTACGTATAGGCCTAAAATGTGGGATATGTCCCAATACATCAGACAGTTCTGCTACACTCTGATGAGTGCATTATTTTCCTATTTAGATGTGGCAGAGGACAGGTGAAGAGAAGAAGAAAAATACAGACAAAAGCTGTAGCACTTAATTTAAAACAGTAAATCCAGAATATTCATAGTTTTAAACTTGTTGTGGGAGGGTTTTTTTCCCTTTGTTTTTTGTTTTTTTAATGTATAGTTTAAAATCTATGACAAAGCATTTTGATACTGCAGCCAGTCCTTTGTGCTCCTCACACCCTTATCCGTTTGGAGCCCGCAGAGATGTCAAATATACTTGGTCAAGTAGTAAAATTAATGCCCCTTTCTCACTTGCTGAACAATGATTTTGTTTTATTCTAGCTTAGATAATTGATTCTAGATGGAGCTCTCCTCAAACTGAGGTACAGCTACACACTGTGCCTAAAAGCAGCTTTTTTGAAAACTTATCCAGCTCTCTTACTAAAGACTAAATGCTAACTTGCACAGAAATAAGGGACCAAGATGATTCAGAAATTCCAGCAGTTTTGCTGTAAGTTTTTAACCTGATAACTTCCACTGGTACCTACTTGCTAATCAAAGAGAAAAATAAATTAATTTCAGCTATGATGAGACTGGGGCAGAAGACTCTCATATAATTCATTTTATGTAATATAATGAATTTATTTTCAAAACACAAAAGGAGAAAAATCTTATCTTAAAAAAAAAAAAAGAAAAAATCTAAGAAAAATCTGTATCTTAAACTGCATCTGCAATGTTACCGTGTCATGAAGATAAAAAAAAAAATAGAGTAACATTATGGCATTATTGACTAATTGGAACTACTGGGATATAGAAAATGTTTCTTGTTCTAAATAAATTATCCATAAATCCTAATTGCTTCTGTTAATGATGGCGTATCTCAATATTAATAAATGCAGCAGAGCAAAACTGACAAAGACATCCATGTCTGTCAGGTAACTTAAAACAGAAATTTGTAACAATATTAAAGGAATTATTAAATCCATTAAAGATTCTGTATCATAAGTATTTACCAAACACTGCTCAGACCATTTACACCCAGTAGGATTTTGGGGGGAAATAGCACCAATGAGCCAAGAAAGACAGCCATGATCAGTATCAGAAATCACAAAAAAAGCAAATGCTTACATTATATTTTGTAAAGAGAAAAATCAGAACACTGCAAAATCTACATCCTAGACTGATTTTCAACAAGTATTTTTAAATCCTACTCAGTATTTTTTAAGGGTTTAACTGGAAAATACTTTTGTAATTGATTCATACGTGTTACCTTCCAGTAGACAAAACATATTTGAAAGTTTTTATATGCTAACTATAGAATACATAAATCCAGAGAAGTCAGCCATTTCTTGGATTGATCTTGTAATTTTTCACACCAACAAGACATACAGACATTATACATGTCATACTTCAGTAAATGTCTACTTCACAGTTCAGAAAATTAAACTCTTGTGCACAGTCCTGTATCTCGGGAGCTGTAATGCTCATTTGTGACACACTCTATTGACTTTGTTAAACCAATATCATAAACTCAGCCACACAGAAGGAAATATAATTCCAAAAGAATAAATGGAATTTCAAAATATTTTTCCTCAAAATAGAATTTCACAATCACTTTTCTTGGACAGTGATAAGCTATAGAGGTGACACAGTGATAAGGGTGGCAGAACTAGTATCACACAATTTGCTGGAAATCTGCCTGCTTAAGAACGGATTTTGGTCAATGCCAACTTATTTAACGGCTGATTTATTAAGACCACAGAAGTGCCAACCTGAGATAGAATTTAAGGTGCCTAAGGGCATGAAGCTTTAGGGCATTCTTGCATATGCATGTGTAACCACTGAGTGATCACCAAGAGCCAATTAATGATAAAGTTCAGATGTGTTAGAATACAAACTACTGATATCTGAATTGATTAGACCATTTTGGAATTGACTGGTGATTTGTGATGCTAACTTTCCAGATAATTATGCAAGGTACATCTGTTAGACAGTGTATGCATAATTTAGGAAATAAAGTAAAAATAATATTGACGTACCACATCCATAATGAATCTAAACAGATTCAAAGAGCAAAGTCCTAAACCCTAAACCTTTACATGGTCCAGAAATGTTAAAAAGCGTTACCTAATTATTTTCCATCTTTAATCTACATTTATAGAGATATACCATAGAGATACATAAGAACAATTATGTCACTTAGGCTGATTTTTTTACTTCAGGAGAAAAATTTGTTTCTTTAAATGATGTGGAAAAAAAAATTGTTGTCTATCCAGCAGTTCATAAAGCTAGCTAAATACGCTCAAATAGAAAATTCAACACTCACACTGTACATCTACAAATTTGCTTCCTTCCCTAGCTTTGTACGTTTACTCAGATATATCCATAGAAAACAACAAAAAAGCAAACAAAAAAACCCAAAGCCATGCAAGCAAAAACAAAAAAACCCCAAACAAAACCAAAAACCTAAGCAAACCAAAACAAACCTTCCAGCCATGAGGGACGTTGACATTCTGAATTGTAGACAAGAGATGAACATCATCTCTTCAAAAAATACTGTCACTTAGGTCCAGATCACTCTGCAGGAGGTACTTTCCCTTATCATTTAATGCAATAATAGTGCCAAGTAATTTCTGACACCAAAACCCACAGCATGTAATTTATTACACTAATAAATCATAATATACTAGAGCAGAGAAAATAAGATGGTAATTAGCTGCTCTGTTTTCCAAATAAGTGGGTAATTATAAAAAAGAAAATATAGTTGCATAATGCTCAGCTTGGTCTGAAAGCAGGGATCACTGGGTTCTATGTTGTACATGATCTTTTAACCAAAGGCTTGGCCTTGTTTCCATCTCAACCATTCTGTGAGTAGCGAGAAAAGCCTGTGGCATGGCTAAGACCACATTTGTACAACTATATAATTTAAAGACAAATTTCTAACCCAGCTTTACTCCATGTTGCAAGAGTTTTCACTCCTATGTGACAAGAAAAATATCAAGTTTCACTTTTAAACTTGAGAATGCAATTTAGATCACTTCACTAAAGTTTATAACAGATAATGAAAAGTGGCCGAGAAACATATTTTCTGAATAGTTCTCTCACTCACAATATGGGAGTTTTTAACTTAATTGTACAGCTAAAATACTACAGCTTTGCAGTGATACAAGTGAATACTGTACAGAATTAACAAGAAAATATGAGGGAAGAAAAACATGCTTTAGAAAAACTCAAAATTGCACAGTAAACTTGTCCACTTATACAAAAAAGGCTATGGATTTTCTTCACTTAAATTACTGCAAAACTGCATGCATTCATTTCAGACAGAAAGGTAAAGAGCATTGTAAAACGCATCTATAAATTTATCTCTTTTTGAGCTGTATCAAAGACAATATCCATCCTCAGTTATCTTGTCCCATTTTTCCCATAACCTTATCTTAAATCAGACAGAAAATTAAAGGATTTTAAATAACTTAAACTATTTGGAATACATTTTCTAATAGGAATTTCCAGGTTGATGGATACTGGAAAATAGGTGTAAACATTCACCTGTGATTCTCTTCCCAAAGTTCCTCATTCATCCTCATCCTTTTTGCAGACCACAGTCAAAAAAGTCCAGTCTTTAGCTATGCTGTGTAAAGTTATATGTTTAAAAAGGTGTCACTGCCAATGTCAGAAATGCTAAATGGTGTCACAGTATCACCTCTGTCCCATTCTTAAGAGACCCAAAGTGCACAGGTGAATTGGATACTAATCCATCACTGTACAGTTCTGTCCAGCAGGTGTTTTCCTGTTTTTCTAATGTCTTTTCTCTCTTTTATTTCTCTCTCTCTCCACTCATTCTAGAAATAATGAAGCATTGGTTTGCCCCTTCTTCTTTTAACCATTACTTGTTTAATTAACCCAAGACACGTTTAAGAAAGGGTAAGAGAAGAAAACCATTCTAGCATCAGTGTTTGTGAAAACAGTGGAAAACAACAACTGAAAACAATGTTAGCACCACTGAACTGTCCATGTTATTTTGATGCAGACAGATAATCAGGACACCGATTCCTGAGTTTATCTAACCGTAATATATTAATTTAATGTTTGATTTACAGTTTGGAAAATATCTTGATATATAAAAATATTTTAATGGTAAAAAGAAATGCTTCAATTTTATTAAACTAACTAACCAGAGCTGCACAGGGAAACATTAACTGAAGATTGCAATATGCTCTTAAAGACTAAAAGTAAACAAAGTCTTGAATTTCAAATGTAAATTTAATCTGGTTTCAGGAGTTGATCCCATATTCTCTCACCTGAAATGATTATCCAGTTAGGAGACAGGCATTCCAAATTTCTGAATGCTTTAAACGATCTTAGTGAGAATACTGACTTTTAATTGGAAAAATGAAGTACTAAAGGTGCTGATATTTTCTCCATGGTGCAGGTAACTATCAAACTTCTCAGACTAAATCACTTACCTTATAAAAATAAATATAAGTTTTGTATAACTATATTCCTTATTCATTCTTGATCATAACATAGTCTAATTGGTATGAAAAAGACCGTTTCTCCTGCTGTTTATCATTTGATCAATTCTGTATGGCCAAAATCCAGGCCCAAATATTTCAGGAGTAAAATGATCATAAATTTCAATAGAATGTTTATGTGTGTCACCAATAAAATTACTGAAATTGGTAAGCCTATTTTTTTGCTTGTATATACAATAGTAGACACATACTTTTGATAGATTGCAAGAGATTCTCTTGTCCTAAAGATACTCTGTCTTAAAGATTTCCAGCATGCATAGCTCAGCCAAGAGAGGAAAGTTGAAAGACCTCCATGTATAATAGCAGATAGAATGTTGAGCATCTTGATAAAATATGGTAATAGGACATATATGAAATAAGAATTTACAGTGTAGGCTCTGCACCAGTGTTCATCTAGAAAATGCTCTCTAATGATAAAGGCTTTCAGCACTCTACACCCAGAGTAATTTCAGTCAGCTCAGGAAAATCTAAGCTGAGCCATGACGCAAATATGCTCATAGACTGTTGAAATGATCACATTGGGAAAAAATTACAGAAAACAGACGTTAGGATAGTTTAATTAAACTGAATCAACATATTGATAACTGATTTTGATCCTTACTTGGATGAAGCAATCAAAATCTACCCTTTTTTCTGCAATGGACAACTATTTTCACCATCTTGGAAGAGTGGTTAAACTGTTTCAGAAAAAACAGCATAACTGAAGATTCATGTTTAGTCTGTAGCAGGGGGATATGAAAACTTTTCTGAAGATAATGCACGAGTGACAAGGCTTAATGATATTCGATTCTGCAGAGGTGCTTTAGAAATAATTGTGCCTTAACCTCGCTAATGTTCTTTTTTACTGATCTTTTTTTAAATGCACACAATTTTAATACTCAAAAATTGCATACTGTTTTGGGATTAAACTGTAAAGGCTTGTTTTTTTCAAAGAGTATCTTAAACTATCATGGATTCCAGTGGGATTTAGTAGTTAATCATAATGTAAAATATTATAGCAAGATATTTCACTCATTTTTATAAGTTATTCAAATTTCACCACTGGTGTTACTACCAATTGATTTTCTGCCCACTGTTTATTCTGCCACATATTAATAAAGACAACAATGTGTGAGAGAAAAACTTTTAAGACAACATGAACTCTGCAATTTTTTTCCACTCAGTGTGATTTAAGGTTGTGTGCAGTTGCATTTCTGTATTCATGTATCATGTTTAATCTGTAAATGCAATAAACCCAACTTTTTCCTTGTAGAATGCCATATACTACTTGCTGAAAATTTTCACATAGAGGATCACACTACACGAAACTGATTAACATCTTAAAAATATTAATAAACAGAATATGCATGTTTGAGGTGATATAAATATAATATACTCTATTCTCCAAAGTGGTGACAGGAAATTACTTATTCGAAATATACACCAATATATATTTGTCAATTAGCTTTTGGATTTTGGCTGCTACGTATTTGTGAGACCCAGGATTTAACAAGGATCCACCATTCTAAAAAGAATAAATCCTTCTAAGATCATAGCTCCTATATTCTGACAGGTCTGCCCAACAAATACTGGGGAAAAGTAAAATCCAGGGGAGCATGATAATTCTAATTTCACACTTTGATATCAAAAATATATTAGCTCCAACAAAATGTAAGAAATGCAAATTTGTCATTAAGCAACATAATTAAAGGTTTTCTTCAGTGCAGTCTTGCTATGTTTATTCAATGAAGTGTAATGAATTGCAAGATACACAGTAAAACTAAACCCTCACTGATTTATAACAACTTTCAGTTGCTAAATAACTATTATGGAATACATCATAAATTATAAATAAATGCAGCATTTTTCTATTTCTTTTGCTTTAAAGAAAAAATCAATTTTGTATTTTTATTGCATGGCTTTATTCAGTTGTTGGTTAACATAGAAAATCTCTGTGGAAGTTATTTTTGATGGTATATGCATGTGTTCAAGTGAATAGTTTGAATTTTCATTTTTCTTTTGCATTTTAAAGTCTTGCACAAACAATTAATGCATCCTCACAACATCCCTGTGAGGTAGGTAGTTAAGCTGTTTAAGGAAAAGAAAAAAAACTTTGAGAAATTCCCTCTGTTCCACTAATTCAGCAAAGTCAAAACAGTAACAATAACAAGGCCATTGCACTTCTCACTCTGATTTGGGTCATGAAGATATACTGCCTCTCTCATGTCTCAGTAGCTTCTGTATAAATTCTAAAATATTTCATATGAATATCACCTCAGTCATTGTCAACAGAGCGAGATATTTTTCACGTGAAATGAGAAGGGTACAGTAAATGTCCTGTGTACATGTAAATTTCATTGAATGATCTCATTCCCTAGATAAATAGTAAGAAGTAGACTTCTTGCATGAAATATTTAATATTTAAAAATGTAACTTCTCAAGGTTATAAATACAATATATAATTATATATTTTAAGAATAAAAACATATGTAATGGTTACATGAATTAAAAAAGTTGGTGAGTATATTCATCTGAGCAATTCAAAAACATGCTGATGCACATCTACCTTACATATCTGAAAGAAAAATATGCTAAAATAAAGTTTATTGATCTGCTAGTAAAATTTTATAGTGGATATATTCATCCCCTGTCATGGTAGGTGGTGGGTGACATAAAAAGCACAGCGACAGCAGAATGTTTTTATATAAATTGCATGCACAATCTGATTTCTTACTTGATTATCAAAGGAACAAATATATTCATTAAAAAAAGCCAAGTCATTTACAAGACAAAGTGACTCTCGCTCTAGCTCCATGTCAATATAAACAATTTGCGACTGATTACATCCATCAAGTTTAATATAAACCATCGTAATCTGAATAGTGTAATCAGATGGAACAAGATTTAATAACATACAAACCAAAGTTAATGTTTCTCTGATTGCTTCCATTAACTGCATAACTATCCAAAGTATTAGTTTTACATATACATTATGTAACTTAGTATTAGAAAAGTTAAAAATACACAATATAGTACATTATATAGAGGATTATATTTATCAAAAGTCTATACATATTGCTGGTTTTTGATTTTTTTTTCCTTTTTAAAACATAGTTTACCATATATCAATTAAAAAAGAACACTTCACATATTTAAATTGTCATTATCCTATCAGTATGTTCTCTCTGCAATTTAGGTGCATTTAAAAATAAATAAATAAAATTGTATTTTGATGAAACACTCTTTTACCACTAGCACTAAGATTTCAGAGAGTACATAAAGCAACAACTTCCTTAAAAGCAAATCTTATCTTTCTTCATATAAAATCAAAAACCCAGAATACAATGTGCAGAGTCGTAGGAATGGCAAGAAAAAACTCAATTAAGTGCAAAAGCAACCTCTGGTAAACTTCAAAATGGGTAACACTCAATACATATCTTGTTTGTAAAGCTGGAATACTGACAGTTTATTTCCCTTTTATTTACCCAGTTACTGTAGCATGTATAAACCAGTAAGAATAATTGTATTTTATATACAACTAAACAACTCAAATTCAGAAGACATGAAGATGGTTTGTAAAATTATGTTTTCATCCTGTCAAATTTAAAGTTACATTTTCTAACAAAAACTTGTTTGAGAGTTCAAGTAGAACTTTGAAGAAAGGATATCTATATATAGAGTAATAAATTTTTTTCCAATCACTTCCTAAAGTGAGTATAACATGTTATGGACAAATAAAAAAACCAATTAAAATTGGCATGGGATGGGTAGTTTGGAAAAGACAACTTTTGTGTTTTTCATGTTCAGTGAAAAAAATCGATGCATGGCAAACTAACATTTTTAAACTGATAAATGTTATGGAAAAATAATGAGGCAACAGAAATAAACACAAATTTTTCATTGCTGAGTTTTTAGTAGATGACTGATTTAAGTTAAGGGCAATTTTAAGACCAAAGTAGATCACTATTGTATCAGAGTATATGAAGCTTCCCCCAGTTGCACACAATAGGGCTTTTCTTATTATTATCTGAAGAGTTGACACTGACCCTGATGCTCTCATTGTTAGTAGGATGCTGTTAGTAGTAGCAGTTGCAAACGTATGGGTTTGCCAGTAACAACTCACAATTTGTGCATAGTTGAGTCTTCGAAACTGAGCAAATTTGCTCTCAAAATCTTGCCAGCGCTTGCTGAGCTGTATCAGGGTTGGCTCCACTGCTTTTGCAGCCCCATCCTTAGACAGGCGTTCAGCCTGCCTGTGCACCGCATTCAGATCTTCCTTCTTCTTCTCCAATTCTCCACCAATCTCCTAGTGAGCAAAACCAATACAGGGCCCAGGACAGTTAGCTAACTAGATCAATCAACTTCAAATTAGCAAAATACTTCCGTCAGAAAATCCATTTCCATTTTATTGTCACAAGTAAAATTTACAGCTTATTTTCATATTATTCATATCTTATTTTACATTTAAGCAAAACAAAAATAACTGAAATTGAAGAACCTTCTTGGGATGGGCTGTAGATATCCTAAAAGCTACTACACTCTGAAACTGTTAGCAGAGGCCAACAGTTCCTATCTTCAGATTCTTGCTAGTACACCGGGATGGGCAATTGGAGAAATTACTTTCTCAATAAGGGTCAGCATATTCAGGAGAAATAGTGTCTGAACAGCTTAAAAATATACTATTAGGGTCTTTGTACTAGTTAACTCCTATTTTACTTCGTGGGAAACTCAACAGAGAATGAAGCAAAGAAAGACGATGTAAAATAAACCAGGAAAACCTTTGACAGTATGTAAATAAATCTATAGAGTTTGACAGTGACATATGAACATGTTCTGATGAAAATGAATGCGCTAACATGAGATAGAGGTCATCCATATATTGGTAAGTCATTTGTTCATCTGGAACAAAGATACATAAAATCAATTACAATTTTTACTAGAAAACATTTGATGCTTCTTAATACATTGCACACTTTCTGTTTTATTGACAAAACATTATATTTAGTGTGTTTCAAATTACTTATATATCATTCTGTATAGGAAACAAATAGAAAATATAGTACAACAAAGAAATGTCACTTTGATCACAGATAATTAGGGTTTGCTTTACTATAAACAGAAATAAAGAACTGAACATATAATTTTCTGTAGCTATAAAATAGGATTGTTTGTTGCATTCCTGTCTGTTCTACAGATAAACTATCACTCCAAAAGATCTATCATTGCAAACCCAAAACAACATTACCTTTAGCTTCTGCTCATCTTTGTGGTCTGGCAGACCGGCTAACTTTTTCTCAATGTCATCCAGCCATGTCATTAGGTCATCAGCCTGCCTCTTGTATTGATACCATTGATGAGAAATCTCTAAAGCCTTTTTTCTTCTTTGAGCTCTCAAGTCCTGTTCACAGTGCAGACATTATTAGAATATGAATTAAAGGCTTATAAAATATGAACTGGTATGTGTGCACACTGAAGGGGAAGAAAGTGTACAAGGCTGCTAATTTTTTAATTAAATGTTGATATTTAAAGGAAGTATTTTAGTAAGTGAACATATTTGCATCAGTTTAACAATTTTTTGTTTGTTTGTTTAAAAGGAGGTTACCTATTTCAGTGTTGTTCACATGTTGAATAAACCACTGAGACAGTCACCAATATTCAGAGAAGTTAAGACTCTTACATAAATGTCAATATTTTATATAAAACACTTCTGCTCAGAATACTTACTGGACAGATGGAAACACAGCCCACTTAGTATCTAGCCAAAAGTGGGACTTCTGTATTTTGTGGACTCCTGTGAATTTCTAGCCTGCATGAAAACTCTGTAGCTATTCAAATGAAAATCTCTGCAATGCAGAAAAGTTTGCAAAGACAGGTTTTCTTTATCTAAATTAAATACCACATACATAACAAATGTATTATGTTTATAACTCTGCTTTAAAAAGGATTACAACTTTTCTTTGGCAGGAAGGTATAAAATGTTTGGTTTTTTCCCTTAGAAATGTTATTAAATATACATTTGCTTTAACTGCTTAACTTTACTCATGCAGAATTCAGAAAATATTTTAATTACTGTAATTTCTTATTAGGAAGTAAATTTAAAAATTAGTGGTATATTTTACATAAAAATACTCAGATTAATTTGCCTGAACCATTCTTGAATTTTTTTCACCAGGGTGAATGCCTTGACTGAGTCACCCAAATGAAAATCTATCACTATACCATAAAAAACAGCCAAGGAGGATCTGCTCAATAGCACAGTGCAATAAACACTGTTCTTGTTTCTCCAACATAAAAATTATGAATTGCTTCCATTTAGCTGGAACAGTCAAAGATACACCTAATAGATTTCAAGCTTCCTTTAAGTGTGGACAAACCAGTAAATCCTAGCTATTCTTCTCCTGAATTCACACAGACTTGCAAAATTTTAAGAATTAGAATGAAATTAGAAGGAAAGGAATTAGAATGAATTAGAAGGAAAGGAAAGAGCATGCATAAAAATCAGTAACAAGAAAAGGTAAATGCGCCATGTTCCCCAAACCAAAGATAACCTAATCAAAATTACCCAAAGAAAGAAAGATTCTGCTTGCTGACGACATAAAAATTCTCCTGCAGTAGCCAAAATTCTCCTGCAGCAGCCAAAATTCTCCTGCCGATAGCTCCAGGTAGGTGACCAAGGTAACTCTAATTGTAAGATTCTATCTTTCATCACTTTTATTTGTCATAGAAAGATGCCACTTCCAATTATATCTGTTAGCTGGAAACATACCATGTGCATTTCTAGGAACAATATCACAGTTTTACCTCCTGGATTGTGTCAACTCAGAATTTTCATATGCAGCTTTGGGTTTCAGCCTCCTAGCTCTTATGTCTATTGGTATTACCACCTAGCCCATTCTAGATAGGCTGGAGCCACCCTTCTAACAGGAGTGTAAGTATTTTACTGAAGGAGAAACAACTTATTCATGGCCAGAATTGTGTTATTCAACTGAGAATGTAAGTTTGCAGGACCTGATTCTAACTAACTGCTGTTGAAGAAATATAAAACACACATGTTAAAAAAGGAATTATCAAAGAAATCAGGGCTGTCCAGTTGGCAGTCACACAGTTGTAATGCTGAGGATAAGACAATACTTCTCAAGCTGGAGATTGTAAAATGCCTTTTGCAAGGTGTAAAGAGAACTGTATTAAAAAACACATCTATAGCCAAATAGTTTCAAATTACTCATTGCTAAATAGTAATGGCAATTCATTTAGCAAAAAGATGCCCTGAAATGAAAAAAAAAAAGGTTTAATAGCATGTGCTTATAACTGTAGCTCCTATACCTTGAGGGCATTATGTTTAGTCCGCAACAGCTGTTGTTTTGTCTTTATTTCCTCACGTTTCTTCTCATCTGTGACTCCCTTTTGAAGCCTGTCTCCCCTTTGCAGCAATTCTTTCACTGTGCTCTCATCCTCTTCACTCTGATTTAAAAAAATAACCAGTATAATGTGCATTTTAATCTAATCATTACTTAAGTACTTGTAGATATAGACCATGTTAAAGCAATCATGTAACAGACACTTGCAGTGGTATACTGACATCAAGTAACTTTTACTTGCTTTCTGAAATGTAGGTAGAGAGATAAAAGTAAGAGCACCTGCAAATCTACAGATTATTTGTATTAGGTCTTATGCAGCATCCAGGATAACAGCATAAAAACACAGGCAAAAACTTGAAATATATTTTACTTTCAAACAAAACGAATAGCTATATGTAAAATATTCTAAACTATTGTCTGTAGAGATTGAAATTGCCAGTATGCTGGCAGACCATGCAATTACTGACCATTCTGTGTATCATCACATTGAAAATCAGCTATTCTGATAGGGAAAATGCTATCACTAAGCATTTTTTATGTAGCAGCCACCTACAAATCTATGAATCTTCGAAGCTGAATCTATGTCACAGCTTCTGGCAGTGTCTTGAACCACTCTAAGCATTTGATGCAAAGAAAGGGAACCAAATATGCTCAGGTAGTGGAAACTGCCCTGTCAAACTTGATTCACTTTGAATTTAACAGTGCATACATATGCTAAATTCTGCATGCAGGGCATAGAGCCGGAAATTTTATTTTTCCTGAATAAAAGAAAAAACAGCTTGTAAAGATTCCTTCCAGCACTGATATGAAACAGACACCTTTGAAGAATTCCTTAAAAGTAAAATGATATTGTCTTTATATTGGTTGTAAGCAAATATATATCAGATCTTGCTGAGGACTCAAGAAGAGAGGGTCCAAAGATGAATCTCCCTTTTTGCCCAGCCAAAAAACGTCATCTCTCTGAAAACTACTCTGGAGATCACACAGTGCAATTACAATAGTAGTAAAACACTGCAGTATTTTACTGCTTGTTCTCTTCCCCCCTCCCCCCCCCAGCAAATATTAATATTAATAAATGGTTTTAGCCACAAAACCTTTTTCATTAAATGCTATAAGCAGATTTGTTAAGAACAAATTGGCAAGTGGCATTTCTTTTCATGAGCATTTATTTTTAGTGAATGTATTCATTTACTATAGTGCCCCTTTTGTTACATCATTCTGACTTTTCCTGGCCTATTATACTACTACAGATATTTTAATATTGATTCAATGTTCTGTAATACTGCTGGCAGTAGCACAGAACCCATGAATAACATTCCTGGTTTGCTTAGTGTTTTCATAAGGGACAAGAAATGTTTTTCTGATAAATTAAAAATTAAGTTAGCACAAAAAAATTTAGTTAGTGCTAATTTGGGACTTTTAATTTTATAATATATTAGCATAGAAAAATTTTGCCTAAGTTATATCCAAAGATCCTGACGCAAATATGGGTTTCTGATTTTCACTCAGATTTTTTCATCTCCCTTCTTATTTTGCTCAGGCTTCCATTTCAACCAAATTACCATATCTTTATTGAAGTCCTCCTCTTTCAGATTCACTCCCTGCTGAATTTCAACCTCCAGTGGTTCAAGCATTTTTTGTATATCGAAGTCAAATTGCTCCAATTCCTTCAAAGGGATGAAGGGCTAAAATGGAGAAATACAAATATTATTTATTTCAACCACACATTTCAGTTTTATTAGAAACAGAAATGAAAAGAGATATCTGTGCTACCCCCTATTTTTAAAACAATGGTAGATTTTCCATCATGTTGAAAAATATCTACACCATACTCAAATACCCAAAGATACAAATAAAGATACAAATTTATGTAGAATTTCCATGTAAGTAAACCAAAGAATTTTAAGGTGAATTAAAATTAAAAAGAAGAAAAATAAAATACAGTCTCACATCAGCGTGTAAGAAGAAGTCCAAATAAATAATATTTTTTCTAAAAATTAAAAAAAAAAAAAGTTTACACAACTTGGTTAAATCTGGTTTGACAGAAATTATTCATACAGCAACAAGTCCATTCAGATGAACAAAACCTACTATTAAGAATTGAGAAAATTTTAATGTTAATCTGGTTTAGTGTTGAAATCATTGTTGTCTCACATAGAATAGTAGAAGTGCCAGGTAAGTGCTACAACACAAAGGAGAGAAAAACTTTGTGTAAAATATTCCCCTAATAGTATTTCATAACATTTTGGGAAAATCAAAAAAGTTAAGCTTTCGTTTCAAAAAGCCTCAACAAAAATTCAGGATTAAAAAACAAAGTCAATCAAAGAAAACAGACTCAATTCCTCCAAAATAAATCACAGTATAATTATGGTGCTTTAGTTTAGTATTCAGTTTTGAACTCTCCAACTTCTTAAAAACAATGCACTGCCTTTTGTCGATCTGACACAAGTGCCTGTGAATGTATATGTACATATATTATGGACAATATATGGTCTATTTATTAATTGAATTGAAAATCATCAACAGAAATTATTTCTTCCTTCAAAGCTTTAAACCCAAGAAGAAAAAAGAAAATCTCAGTGGTTCTTGCATAAAATTTAGACTTAAAGGTAATTAATGCTTTTTGATGGTCTAGGAACTCTTGGATGTGCACCTGTCTTTCTTGTTAAAGACATAACCACATTATATCCTAACTAGCTCTCTTTTACTCTTTCCTCTGGTACAATTACTTATTATTTTATTAGGTATTATGTTCTTTATTATGTAATGAAGACAGCAACAATAAAAATTAATCAATTAAAAAATGAGAGACAGGATGTCAAAAGAAATATCTTCTCAGATGATCTGGGAGACTCAGAGTGAAAAACCCGTAATTGTATCTGGCTGATTATTTTAACAACAAAGATTTTGTGCATTTACAAACATTAATGGAAATATAATAATGTAAAATATTTATAGAGAATAATACTGTGCTCACAAATTTTCATTAGGAGGCTCAGAATTACACTCATCATGCACTTCAGCTGAGTTAGAAATAATAGAAAACTACACAGTAATTTCTTCTCAAATACTCTGAAGAATATTTTCTAAAGTACTTAAATGTCATTAAAAGACAAACCAACTAATAAAATTGGAATATAAAATCTATAGACTCTGAAAATGGCTAAAAACAATAACAAAGAAGAAAGTAGAAAGAAAAATACCAAATGAGTTCCAGTAATTGAATGATGTTCAAAGACTACTTGAAAATGTTAACTCTCATTTCAGTATACTATGAACATTTTGTTAATTCTCGACATGACAATTATATACTACCATTCACTGACTTAATGGATCATTTCTCATTTACTTCACTGTTGTACTGATTATTGTTAAATTTGGAAAAAAACCCTTAATTTGAAGACAGATGAGTAATTATTGAAAATAGGTTATGAGAGCTTTCAATCCTCTTGAATTTATGTTTTAATCTTTCACAGAGCTAATAATTTTACATAAATATAGGGGAAAAAAGCAAAAAAAAATAGGAAGCATATCATCCCATAATAATAATAATTTTCCAGCTCATTAGGCCAAAACATAAGAAATGTACAATTGCCTACATTATACAGGTAGACACAAAAAAGGACCCAGTAATTTGGTCCTTTATCCAAATTCATGTAGCAAGTCAGTAGAATAGTCAATAATTCAGACTAGTGTTTTTACCTCTCTATCTGATTCAATACTTATAATAGCAAGTATCCTTTGTGAATCATATTCTACTTTGTGCATTTTCCAAGGTCTTGGAAAAGATCCCCTAAATTTTAATTTACCATTATAATTTGTGTGCTGTAGTGATTCCTGTCATCTTGCTGGGTATTTCTTCTCTAAATCTTAGAGTGGTTCTGCCAATTCTAGCCCACCTTTCCTTCAGAAATGGAAGAAAACCTGAGAGAGAAGACTGCAAGTGGAAGACATTTGCAGATTGTGTTCTGAAGACACTTCATCTTGACAAGAATCTTTGTCCCTTCTTTGAGTGAGCCCAAAACATGCAGTGCAAACACTGAACCCCCAATAAACCATCTATAGGTAGTCCCATTTTCCCTAGGACAAGCAATAATTTCACAGGATCCCATCAAAGGCTTCATCAACTCTGCAAGTTTACAATAACATGCAAGTGCAAAGTAAAACTGAGATGGAAATCCAGACTGCAGATAGCAGATGTTCAGAGCAAAAACATCAGACAACACAGTTCTTGCAAAGATGTCCTCAGTCTACAGCTTGTACATGTGTAAGAAGTAGGTAAGAAGCTGGAATGGCTGAAATACTACTGATGGCTATTAGGGAAAAAATTGTTACCTTTATTCAGAAGACATAATTTTCCTTCAGAAATGAAGCCTAAAAAAAACCCAAATATCCACAGAGATGTGCCGGTTAGGCAGGATACCAAGCTCTGCACAGATCCCAACAACTTGTGGAAACCACATCTTTTTGCTTATGCTTTTTGCCAAGCTTATTTCCTGCTTTGCCATGGATCTCTGTGCATTTACTTTCAGTGTTAGTACAGTGACCAGCAGTAATAGTTTCGATCAGGATCTGTGCATTCCCATTATCCACTGTACCAACCTTCATGGCTGCCTCATTTAATCTGCTGAATAGCTCTTCAGAATAAAGGCAGCAAAATACAATGGAGAAAGTAGGTGGCTTATGTTCTTCTTCATTCCAAATCAGAAGGCACAACTTGGCTAAAAATTGCCTAATCCACACTGAATTTAAATTTAACAGTCATGCTGGTTCTACAGATGAGTAACTGAAGTAAAATTGATACAATCTCTACCTATCTATTTCTATCTCCAGCACTGGTGAATCTCAGACTCATAGGAAAAGACTAAATCACTTGAAGAAAAATTAGCTCTCAAAACAAATCTATATGAAAAAGGCTACTCATACTTTGCAAAGTTAGAGACTTAATAATTCTCAGATGTTCATTTTTTGTAAGTTAATGACTTAATCATTGTTACATTCATATAAGTTCAGTGAATACTTCTAATTGTAAAACAGTGAAAAAAGACCTTAATGCCAAAACCCCCAAATCCTCACACTTAATAATAATAAAAAAAATCCTTAGGTTCTACATTATTTTCCTTTTAAAGCTCAATTTGTCGAGGAACTGTAGCCCGCTACGTAGTTGCAATTGCGCACCTTACACAAACACCATTTTTTATGTATCTCCTTATGGAAGCAAGTCCTCCTACCTTCACACTCTTAATTCTCTGTGATATAGCTGCAAATTGCTGGTTGAGCTCTGAGAGTTTGGGCTCTACCACTTTCCTGCAGTGGTCCCCACGGTTTGCCATCAAGTCTCTGGCCTGGTCACGCACAGAGTCCACCTTGGGGTGAATGTCATTCAGCTCAGCCTTTAAGCGCTACAGTCCGTGAGCAAGAGACAGGGCTTGAAGTTAGTAATAAATGCAGAGAGAGAGAAAGAGAGAGAGAGAGAGAAAGTGTGCAAAGGAATAGGGAGCAAAACCACAAAGCAAATTCAGATAATTATGCATGAGTGTGTAAATCTGTTAGAAATACCTTGGATAACATTCCCACTCGTATCCCTCAAATTTACAGCAGGAATGTATCTAAAAGTCTGTTCTAGTATCTCCTGGCTGAAATTGATGGGGATCATTATTTCTAGGCAGATTCTTATCTGCAATAATATTGCAGCATATTTCAGGATGCACTAAATTATTCTGTGTTCCTAAAGCTAGGAAGAGCTGCTAATTCATGTATTATAGAACTGGATGTGTAATTGTTGCTTTCAATACTGCTCAGGGCCATAGTTCAGGCAAGTAAAAATGACCAGACTAAAAAAAAATAGTCCTAATTTTTTCTATAAATCTGTCACGAATTAAAAAAAGAAAAAAAACCAAAAAAATTAAAAAAAAAAAATTAAAAAAAGAGGGCAAAAGCATTTATCTTCTGCAATATTAATCTTAACAGTAGATCCCAGTACAGGCAGAGACCAAAAATAGATAGCAAGGCATTTGGGAATCAGAAATATAATTGGACATTAAGAATTACATAATACATTTTACTGTCTGCATGAAATACCTTTGCGCAATGCAAACATAAATATAGGTATTGATAATTTTGCTTTGTATCTGATGGTGGCAAACTTGTTCATTCATCTACAAAAGCCAGTCTCATAATCCTGCTGAGATCAATGAGGCATCGATTTATGCCCTAGAATTTGTAAAATTCTGCTGCAGTAAATGGCATCATTATGTCAGTGTCAGCAATACAATTTTGATTTTGGTTTGCAAAGTCTACTCAGATATTATGTAATAACCATGGAGTTCATTACAAAGTAAAATTTCACATTGACTTCAGAAGAAAAAGAAAAATCCCTTTAGATAATAATATGATGTCCTTCTTAAGGAAGGTTTTTAAAATTAGATATTTTAACATAAACATCCAGATTACAAGCTAATTTTCATTTGGTCAAAAGATGGAACTGGCCAACTAAAACCCTAAGCTCAACACACTAATCCCTGATGCTACAGCTAGTTCAACATATTATATTCTTGTCTGTGTCGTTGATCTGGCCTCAATGTAAGCAATGTTTCTAGAATTAAGACAATCATATGAGAGAAATATCATAAATATTGGAAAAGTACCACAGAAAAACATAAATACAATTAGAAATAAAGGGGACAGAAAAGGAAAATATTTTGCTCAAACAAAAAAAAAACCCTTGAATTAAAGGAGTATTTTCCAGCAGACATGTGTTTAATAAGCTGCTGTTTGACTCACCAGGAAGTTCCCAAGAATTACAATAACAATCTGGTTTTATTTC
The DNA here is from genome assembly GCF_963513975.1 of Fringilla coelebs. Taxonomy (NCBI): domain Eukaryota; kingdom Metazoa; phylum Chordata; class Aves; order Passeriformes; family Fringillidae; genus Fringilla; species Fringilla coelebs. The sequence continues at coordinate 10,993,332 of NC_140029.1, read as the reverse complement.
TGCAGGGATTTAATTTTGGTATTACAGAGCAAATTTATTAAGTAATCTACAAGTTGCTACAGGGTAGCTTTGGCATAGAAAAAAGAATTTTAATCCATTTGTGATACCTTTTGAAATATGCTAGTTTTGACACAGTCCTTTTTAGAATAAAATGAATGCTTTCCAGTAAATCACATTTTTATTTTTACCTTAAGAGTTTCCTCTTTTTGCTGGGGTTTTTGTTTGTCAGATTCATCCAACAGTATTTCAGCACGATACATCCAAGTAGTGACATTAGCTACATTCTGATCAAAAGCCTCCATGTGCTTTTGATATTCCTGTATGTGGAAAAGGTAAATACTGCATACAAAAAATGTAATCAGAACTGAAATAACAACTGTAGTTATGCCAAGTGTGGCAAACATGCACACATTATGAAAACTTGTTTATTTTACACAGTAACTTCTTGTTTTGTAAAGGATAGAATCTGCTGTTTGTTTCCTTCACTTTGCCTGTTAGGTTTCTTGAAAAAGACATTCTGGGAGAGAGAGAGAAGTGACAGGCAGCAGGATGACAAAATCACAGCAAGACGCAGGTGTCGGCAGCTCAGAGAGGTGCTGAGAGGAACAGGAAGCTGCTAGCCAGACCTACAGGAGCTGCAAAGGAGTGTTTCCCAAGAACAAGGTACAGAATTCATTTTGGAAAGCCAGTCAATTGACTGAAACTCAGATGGCCACAAGGATGCACTTGCAAAATCACAATCAAGACTGGGAGCTTTGTATCTAAACCGCCTATGGACATTTCATCTAACTTCTCTGCTTTGAGACTTTTCTATTTAAAAGCTATTCTAGTTGATATTCTGATAAATCTTCATTTCTCTGCTTCATTTAAAACTTTGTCCTTTTGGGTGAGCTCCCTAGAATGGGGCCTATGCATATCTCACATAATACATATGTAGACCACATACCCAAAATCAAAGATACTAATTCTTTTGGCACCCTAATGTACCTACCTTTATTTTATGCTGTTCTAAAATTGGTAAAAACCCTTCAATTACCTCTCTTAGACCTTTTTATCATGTGTTTTAGCAAATGTTAACCACAGAATCCAAAGCAGGGAAAGAGATGATATACAGTAATACATAACTATATCAACCTGTAAACTCCATTATATGCTTCTTACAATAAGTTCCACATTAAATCTGTGTACCTACATGATTCTGAATGAAATGTTTAAGTTTTCCAGATACTTTACTCAGCTGAGGAAGCCCTGTAGTGATGCTATATATTTATTGCCAAAGTATTTGTAAAGCAGCCATACAGACTCTAGTGGAGCTCCAACACATCAAGGCCTGAAAAGTCATGACTAAGGCCAACAAACACATCCTTAGAAATCACTTCTGTTTCTCCAGGGTGAAACTGCATTCCCATGCTGTCAGGAGCAGAAACAGCATGCAAGGTTTCCCAAAGCATTCTGACAGCCCAGATGTTAAAACCCTTCTGTAGTTAAGGGTTTTCAAGCTGTCATCTCTTCACGACAGAATGAATAAAGCTATGTCACTATCTGTAGTTTGAGGCAGCTGGGGATGAGGCTCCTGAATCTGTATGAAATGTTTATTAGGGGTTTTACTGTCTACTACACTTAATCCAGTCCCCTAAAGGAACTATCTATCCCCACTTAAACATGCCCTATAAAACCATGCAAAGGAGGATCACGAAGCTCTGAAAGACCAAATCACAGTCCTTCAGCACATCATGTGTGCACTCTGAGAAGAGCTTAGGATTTAGTTGCCTCTAAAGTGAATCAAAACTCACACGCACCAGAACTACCCTGTGGGCCAAACCAACTTGCAAGTGGAAACTTATTTCCCAGTTGTACTGTTCCAAACAGAAATCCTAATGCAGCCAAAAGAAGCTGATGTTGGTATCAATACTAAGACTTTCTCAGCTAACTTGACTATTATTTTCAATTGACTACTGAAGTAATCTCGGTCCTTTAAACTGCATTTGATTTATCAGGGAAAAGCCCCAAACCAAAAACAATGCAAGAACTATTGAGAGAGACAGGATTGCAAACTGCTAACAATCAAAATTCCACTTGGTAATCAATGAGGTTTTCAAAACATACCCAATGTACTAAACAAGAATCAGTCTGATTGCCTGTGTACTTGTGTATTCAATAAGCACAGTCCAAGGCACCAGAAAAAGCATTTCTATAAGGCTGGGCATGTACAACAGGAAACCAACATTTCCTCTATGTGAAGAAATGCATTTTCCTTACCAGTAAGAGATTGAACCATTCCTCAGCACGTGAAGTTACCGCTTTCCAGTTACTGTGCAGCAGGCTGAGTTTATCATCCACTAGACTTTCCTTTCCTTTCATCACTGTCTTCAAATTCTCTCCTAAGTCACTGATGCTCTTAAGCTGGACCTGGCGTTTCTCAATCTCCTTCCGTGTTGCCTACATGAGCAGAAGAAGAAATAAAATTTCTAGGAATTAAAAATTATCAACAGTAAGATCATGAAATGTTAAATCAGGCAGCAAGTTTATACTCAAACACACAGTCTTGCTTCCTATAGAAAGGGAAGGCATTCTGTGAAGAGCAGCAAATGCAAAGCAAATTCTTTCTCTTGAGTTCTGATAAAATTGAATATATTCTTCATCTTCTCACAACAAATTAATTTTAAAAAAAGTGCAAATTATCTTTCAGTGTTCAAAATATAGTTTTAATACTTATTTATTAAAAATGGATCCACATTTTATAATATTTATATAGAGATGCTTAAAGTTACTTTTCATACAATAAAATTAGTTATCAAATAGCACATAAAGCTTGCATAATAATTGGGACAATAATACACCATCATGATGACACCTTAAGACAGAAAACTCCATCAAAAATAGTCTAGTAAATATTTTATTACTTTAATATTTGTCAATGCAATCTTTTTCAGAAGAAAGCATGCTATTTTCTTCTGTTAAACTTGTTTCCTAATTGTAGAAATGCATATTTTCATTACACTCACTTGGGATTTCATTCTGCATAATAAAATACCAAAAATAAGCTATAGGCCATAGCATTTCTAAGTTTGAATGACTACAACACATGCATTGCTATAAAGTCAGATTTCTAGCATCTCTTCACACTCTTATCTTACCTTAAAAATCTGATATGTAAGGTTACATAATTTACATGTTATTCATGTCTTAATATTGACTGCAACATACAAGATGTCTAATAAAAGGAACAAATCCCAGCATATTTAGACAACATGTAAAAAAAGCAGGTGTTTAAATACTAAAGAGTGAGATGGCACAGTGCAAAGTACAGCGGTCTCACTGAATACTCAAGGAGAGGCACAAACTCCTTACACCTAATTTCACATATAACCATTTTTATGAGAGAAATTTATCTGAGATCCTTGGCACCTGATAGCAATGATCCAGGCACATAAATCTCTGCTTAAAAAATAAAACTGCAAGCACAAAGTGTTCCAAGATGAACACAAACAGAATTTAGTAGAGAAGGAAGAAGTACTGGTCATCAGAGACAGGGATGTCTCACAGAAACCTAAATGCAGTAAAATAAAAAAAGGTCTTCAAACAAATGGCAAAAACAATACTTCTATCTCAGGATAAATGCTGTTATGCAGTAGAACCCCACCTTTATGACCTCTACACTACCATATCTCTCATGGTCACAGATCAGTATAATTTTGTTGATAGTGTATTGACCGTGAAAGTAGAATGTTCATTTTTCCAATAAAGACAGTATAAAATTATTCTTTTTGGTAAAAAAGAAGCTTAATAGTACCTTCAAAGTATTCAGTGTGTCATGTTTAAAGCTGCAGCTCATTTCCTGTTCTTAACAGAATTCAGGATCTCATTTTGCAATGTTATTTCACAGAAAAACTCTTACACTTGTATTGCATGTAAGTATGAGAAATTTTCCCCATTCTATCAATTTTCTAAAATACACAGGATATGTAATAGAACCAAGACATGACTGATGCAAATTATTAGCAATATACTATATAATTATAGAATTTGAAAAGGAAAGTTTAAAATTTCAGCAGGTCTCCTTGTCAGATTAAAGGAAAAACACACCCTCTTCTAGTGCTGTTTTATTTGTTTCACAGCAGGTGCAAAGTGTCATCATGAAAAAAGAATAACACAAAGGATATAATTTACCCTCAATTGAAGATGGAAAATTTTGATCAGCTTTATTTCATTTTCTAAACTATTTTCTTTCATTTGGAAAAGACTCTCTGAAGTGTATTTACCATGGGTTGTGGTTTCTTTTGTATTTTGCATTTATGAAAATGCCGACCAATCTTGGGCTATATAAATAATTATTACTCCCAACTAGTAAACAGATGGACCAAACAATTAAACGTTTGTTAAAAAAACCCCAGATGTGTAAGAAACACATTATTTCCTTTCAAAGTAAAGAATTACTGTAAGCTAAAGACTAGATGCACCTCTGGGCAATATGGATTTTAACTCCCTCGTGTAATTGCCAGGAAAGGACATGAACCAAGTAAATCACACTTCCCCTCATTGTTTTAAGAAAAATCATTATGGCCCTCTACATGACATTGAAGGGACAAAAGCATCTTCTTCAATACTTTAAATCTCCATTATTACAAGTCCTGAATACAATAGAAAAACTAGCAGGATCTGTAAAGTCAGTGGGATTCCACCCTGCATTATCAGCTACGACTTCCTCTGTAGGTTATGAAGTGCACCAGGTAAACTAACTTGCTTTCACAACTTCAATGAGACCTTTTTGGTTTGTTTTTTATTTGGCATCTCTTCATTATATTCCTAAGAATTTCCCATTTTTGTTTCCAGTATTACTAGAAAGTGATAGTCTACACATATTTTCTTCACTGCAATATAACAGACAGCACTGTTAAATTTTCTGTAAAGTACTGCTATTAATTCAACAACATTACATAAAACAAAGAAGTATTTGTCATGATGCCAGGATATAACTAAGGTTATTTCAGTATAACTCAGGGAGGGGCCTTTAAATTCTCCTAATTTTTAACAAGCAAGTTTCACACAGCCTTGCTGGATTTAAGTTCCTTTCTGGTTGCCATAACATGAAATTGCATTCCATCTGTGTGGTTTATTTGAAAATATATAAGAAAGTTGTAGAATTTAAACTACAGAATTAATAAAATTAGCTTTGCAAGTTAAAAATGACATTTAAAACACCTAGAACCTTAAATAGACTCCAAATCCCCATGCCCAAAACACCACCACAATGTGTTCAAGATGCAACATCAACAAATAAAGTGGTGAAACTCTTCCCAGAAGGACTAGACAATTAATACATTTTGATTTTGTGTGCTTATCAGGGTGAAACTGTGTAACATAAAAAAAATAGAGAAATGTAGGAGTTGTGAAGAAGCTATTTTCCTGATATAATCATGGCATCTTGGAGAAACAAAAACATGTAAACAAAAGATTGAACTAAACATCCTAACACTGAGCATTCACTTACAGCTGTGAAAATTTATCAACGATGTTGAACAACTCCAAAACAGATTATATTCATTCTGCTGTTTATCATTATAGTGAAGTTACTACAGATTTTTTTTTTAATCTTGACAAGTATATTTATTTATAAAACAAAAGCTTATACAAATGTGTATATAATAAAGGTAATAACCTGCTGGAAGAGAAAGGCTCCATAAATACTTCCAGGAAATATATCTCCATTAAAATAGGCATACAAATTACAGAGATTATATTAAGTATGTATATATATATATATATATATATATATATATATATATAAAAAAATACTTCTCTACATATGCCACTATTTAGGATCACATCTACTAGCAGATATAAGAGTTAAGATGATGTGAATCTCTCCTCAGTCAAATTTCAGTTATTCAGTTAGACCAATTTCTGAAGTGCCTCTTTGGAAGAAGCTCCTGTACTTCCACTTTTCTGAAGTGCCAGTTATGGCTACTTGGTACAAAGTATCATAATGGAAATTCTCTGACCCAAACAATTAATTTGTGTTTAACTGGCTGAAATATTTCCTTTGCTTTTTAAGGAACTGTTATTCTTTTCTCACTCATGGTCATAAGAAAAATGTTGGTAGCCTGCTTTAATCAAAGCTGGGGTATTACACCACCATGGAACTCCCAGGACTTGAACATTCCCAGCAGAAATGGCATCTAGCTTTCTGGCATCCAGGAAATTAAAGCAACCAGACAGACCCTGGTGCAACTGCGCATGCAGAGCATGTCTCAGGTGATTACTTTCTAATCCCATTCCCAGAAACATCAGAATGGAAAGAGGGAGAATCTGAGCTTCCCTTGTGCCAGTTTCGTTCATCAAAACCTCAGGAAAGGAGTTGCAGTACAAAATAAAAGTTCTATTTAAAAACCAGCTTTGGATAGGTTGAAATCTGTGCGGAAGGGAAACCATGCTGCAGCATGTAAAGTCATAGGGATGAGCTTTGCTGAAAATTTATACGTGGTTTGTAGGTAATATTTTACCTCCTTTACATATGGATCCATAGGATGACAGGATGAATCATGTTAGAAAAAATAATTGCAGTTCCCTGTGCAGATATTTACATTTTGAGTGGTCACAGTCCTGTCTCTGATCCCACTGTGCTGTGACATACTCTTTATCTTTCAGTTTACTAAAATATACTTACAGGGGATTTTACAAAACAGTTACAACTGTTTTGGTTTGTTTTGGTTTTTTATTTGATGGTTTTGCTTTACTGTGATGATTTTTGTACATCTCTTCCATCACCAAATACCAACTAGGAATTAACTGTGTTTGAAAACAGAAGTTACCTAGAAATGGGTTTCTTGGTGTTTTTGTGGTTTTTGGTTCTTGTTTTTTTTTTTTTGCTTGTTTGTTTTTGTTTTTCTTTTTTTTTTTTTTTTTTTTTGGTTTTGAATCATTATTTCAATATTTTGTTGGTTTGGTTGGGTTTCTTTTTCGGAAGATGTGGTAAAAAAGGCTTCTGAACTATATTTTATAATGGTAAAACTACCAGGTACCAAGATGAACTAATGATATTTTTCTTTCAAAAAAACAGAATTGTAAAAAAATGCAGGGGATAGTATATTTAGTCATGATGGTCACTAACATATGTAGATTAAAAAACACAACAATGAATGAGTGAAGAAAAGTTCTGTGTGCCTTTACACTGCCTGCGATGCGTGGATTACTTGAAAATACTCTGCAATGAGAATCTTTTTAAAAGAAATTTGGTGCCTCAGCTCTCACAGGTGGGATTGCAGAATTAATCAGAAGCTGACATTATGGTCTTCTCAGTGGTTGATTATACATATTTATTTGTTTATTTACAGCACAACTTTTATTTTTTATTGCATTTTGGTCAATTACTATGAATCAGTTGACACAATTTATAATTTGTCTTCTTCTATGGATATTACCGACAGGAAATATGTTGCTAACTGTAATTCTAAATACTTCAAGTCAACTTAATACTCACTGGTATTACACACTGTGTTAAAAAATCAGATTAAAGCATTGGCAGAGTCATACTGCTGATAGTAGGGAGTGATACAGAATTTTCCTGGTAATACCATCTGCCATTTCCTTTTTAAGAACATGGTTTCCTGGCAATCTAATTCTTATCAGTCCAGTTCCTGATTAAAAGACAAAAAAACCCTGCAGTTGTTAATGCCTTCAGTGATAAATATGTTCACTAAATCAGAATTCTAATTATAAATGGATTTCTAATATACGATGTTTAATGACTATCTTTCCACCCGCATGTCATTTTTCTTATCTATTATAAACAGAGCTGAATTCAAATGGAAAGATTTAACTTGTCTCTACTGAGCAGAAAGGCAGGATTTACAGCCTTCAGTATATTGCCCATCTCATTTCACATAACTCAGCCAAGTTTTTGTTCCATTCCTTGAAAAATTCTACACAGGAACAAATACCACATTTCCCTTGATGTCCAGATTAATGGTCTCTTTCATTAGCTTATTTTCCTATTCAAGATGGACATTCTTTTTTACTTTGAGGTGTTTATACCTTAAAGACAATGTTCAGATGTATGATTTCTTTTATTTTCAGCTCTATAATTATCTTTGTAACCCTCTGAGTTATTTTCACTTTTAAGAAGACTTGGGTGCTAAAAATGAATTAGAAATAATTGCACTAATAAATATAACTTCTTCCTTGTCCTGTAAAGAAAAAAGATTATTAGCTCTCTGCTTAGATATATCGACAGCAGCACACATCCAATTTTCAGTTCATTTGCACTATTGAATTCTCCTCTCTCCCTCTCCATTTTCCATCTTTGTTTTTCTGCAGACTTTTGTCACAATGGGAATCTGCTGGGTTTAATTCATCTCCCAGTGCATTTCATTAGATTGGTTACTGTCTTTGGCAGCCTACTTACCCAGGAAGTCCAAAGCCCAAAGCTGTGACATTAATCAGATACTGTGAGGCTCTGGTTCTTGGGACTAAATTATTGATGTACAATTTTGTGTGATGCCTCAATGAAATCCACATAGGAGTAGCAGCATCGTACTTATTTATGAAGTCCCCACAAGAATTTTAAAGTGTCCAGGATAAAATGCAGAACTGTCTCCTAGTGGGAGCAGATTCTTCAGGAAAAAGCACAATCCACATAATTTCTGTAAATATTTACACTTCTAAGATTTGCCACATATACTACCTGTTGGATTGTTCCACATTAGAAGTCTGCTTACATATATGTGAATATTTGTTTATATTTCCTAAAAGGCAATATTAAAAAGGAATTTTGAAAGCCACTCAGTACATACATATTTTGCCAGCAGGCAGCTGCTCTCACCCAAAGTTGTTTGTTCTTATTTTAGTGATGAACTGACTGAAGGGGAAGAACTGAGGTACTACATGAGTTTAGATTGCAGTGAAGGCTTTGGGGAGCATTTGAAGCCAAAATATCCTTTTTACCAGTTTTTCCTCCAAAACTTTATGCATCAGTTCCCTGTGAGAATTCACAATACTCAACAACACTCTCTAGAAGGTGGAATGGTTCCTGTCTGATATTTTTTTTTTCATATTAATAGTTCTTATTTTAATTAGCTCTTGTTACCTTTTTTGATTGTCTTCAGATAAAGAATACATTGTACTTGTTGTAGCAAGCTTAAGACATAACAAAGGCTTCCCACTGTGCAGGTGCACTAATCATCAGGTTTTAGGTCCTAATTATGCAACTTTTGAATCATTAATGTTTGTATCTAACAATAAAATGATATTAAGGACAAATCTTTCTCTTTAAACCCCTGAAAAACTACATACATTTGGATTGACAGGAACATGAAGTGCATGCTTCGGTTTCAGTAGAACTGTATTGTGTAGTCACCACTGATTATTTTTATTTTACTGGGAGAATGGCCTGACTACCTAGCAGGTTAGTTTGGGGATGTTAAAACATGAAGATTCTATAATTTGTCTCTTAAAAGATCTGACATTTGTCATTTGTTATGGGTGTTAGGGAGTCATTGGAAAGGTGCCCAGTAGAAAAGAAATTGGGAGTGCTGGTTGACAGGGATGAATGGGATCCAGGTGTGCCCAGGGAGGCCAAAGGCACCTGGCCTGTGTCAGCAATAGTGCAGCAGCAGGAGCAGGGCAGGGATTGTCCCCTGTACTCGGCACTGGTGAGGCCACACCTCAAATCCTGTGTCCAGTTTTGGGCACCTCACCACAGCAAAGGCATTGAGGGGCTGGAGTGAGTCCAGAGAAGGGCAGCAGAGCTGGGGAAGGGTCTGGAGGGTCACTCATGTGAGAAGCGGCTGAGGGAGCTGGGAATGGTCAAACTGGGTATTTTGAACATTGGAATGGGATGTCCAGGAAAGTAGCAGAGTCACCATCCCTGGAAGTGCTGATGAAACAGCTGGACATGGCACTTAGTGCTGTGGTTAATTGCCATTGTGGTGTCTGGCCAAAGGAGGAACTCCAGGATCTTGGTCTTTTCCAGCCTTCATAATTCTATGATTCTAAGATCACAATGTCAGTCCAAAGAAACTTGAGGAACTGCACAAAATTTTCTGCAGGAAAAGCAATAAGTCAAAATGAGAAAATATCAGGCAACAATAGGAGAGGGCAATGGGGTTGCAGCGAGTTAGGTCTTGATTTGAAAGTGAAAACTGCAGTAGTCAAAGCAGTAATTGTAAGTTAGTAAGAGAGAAATTTGATAATTTTGGATATCACTTTCAAAACACTGTCTTTCTTAGAGACTGATGACCAAAAAAAAAAACAACTTAAAACCTAACAAAAGATATGTAGACTGTGGGTTTTAAAATTGTTGTAATTGTTTTTATTCTAGTACTGCTATTAGTTTGCAAATCATCAATGCATTTTAAGGCTAAAGACACTTTATTGAGGCCAGAAACTTGAAAGGATTAGTTAAAAACCCACAAACAAAACACAAAAAACAAACCAAATTTTACTCAAGCGCTTTGAATCTTCACTGCCATTAAAAAATCAGGAAGATTACATGCGTAAAATTCCTTATTATTCTTACTATAATGCATAGTGAAAATAGTAAAATTTTTTGACGATTTTGACGATTTCTCCCATTAAACAAAGCAGAAGTGGGGTTTTTTTGTTCTGTTTTGTTTTCACAAACCTCCAATACTGTTTAAGGGGATTTTTTTTTTTGTTTTGAAATTATATAGAAACACTTGTTCAAAATGCCGCTGGCTGCACAGTTATTTGAAATTTTGAAGCTTTGGATAATGTCGATCATAGTGTGCTCTAAAATGCAGATTTTGGTATGTGTGAATAATGATTACTTGGTTTGTTTATGACCTCAGCTAGATTGGATTTCTATTACATGTGCAGAAAATTAAATAGATTAGCTACTGTTGAGTAATAACATGCCAATTTTTTGCATCACACAGAAATACTCTGTTTTATACAGACATCTTGCATTCCTCAGTTTCTGTAAAATGTTTATTGAAACTGTGATTTTGGGGAAAGTTTTGATTTACGCTTTGAGTTTTAACCTGAAAGATGAGTTCAGGGTGAAGCCTCATGGAAGTAGGAAGACCCCAGAATGCAAAGGAATGAGCTACAAATCTAAGAGTAAGAAAACAAATATCCTGACTGCTATCATAACACATAGAATATATTGTGTTCTGGCATCTTTAATATTTCACCTACTATTTAATACCTTTCTAACCATGAGGAGAATGGTGTAAGACATCTCTACTTACGTGGATATTGGGTGGTTGATTTATAGTACTCTAAAAAATTAAATTCTAACTTTAAATTCATCTCAGTGAAGATTAATGCAACGTGAAGGTGAATTGTGCTATTGATCTCTGGAGAGACAAGAAGGTTTAAACTTTTCTGAGCGCTAATGCTAATGCAAGATAGTGCCAAAACATTCACAGAGTACCACAAACTAAAACACCAGAATTGTTAATTCTTTTTCTTTATCATGAAAAAAAATCTACCTTTCTGCAATATTCACATGTGTGTGTTACATTGTTACCTTGCCCCAGGCAATTTCAGCATCCAAATTGCTCGGCATCCCCTGCGCCGCCGATCTCTTTGTCAGTTCCGCGTCTGTCGCTGCCAGCCACTCTGTCAGAGCATTGATCTCTTTCCGCAGTTTCCGGGACAATTTCAGGCATTTCTCTAACTCCTGCTTTTTTTCTGTCACCTGCAGATAGAATAATTGTGCTTATTAACCCTTCAGTGTAACAGGTCTGATGGCTTTTATGTAACATTTTCCGTAGGCCACTTTTCTGTACAATCTAGATTTGGGATTCCACAGGTGAAGTTGCATTTTAGTGCAGGTATGTCTTGATTTACTCTCAGTGTCAGTAATTCTGCTGCTAGAATGCAAACACCTACAAGAAAATTATGTGCATTAAGATGCATTGAATTTGAACTACTAGCAGAGCTCCAAAAACCTCTTCCTCTGTTTTGAAGTTGTGCATAGCAAATTCATTTAGAACAACTGAACAAACAGGTTTTCCTAGAGAAACAGAATAGCTGTCAAAACTCTTCAAAGGGCATATTTTAATATAGGTGGCCACATAGGAACTGGGATTCCACAAGGTTTTTTTCTGTGTAGCAAGCTACATGGAAGAAGAGACATACCAGTCAAAGAAAGCCTCAAAACTTGAAACACAGTGTCACTGAATAATGTTAAACTAAAGCAGCACATTTAACTTTAAGGTTTTAATTTTCTGAATGCTTTGGATGTAAAGTACTAGGGATGACCTCTGCTTTAAAGTTCTTTTAAACTTGGTACATGGTACCTGGAAGAAAGGCGGAGTAATTATATTGCCTTAATTGTCTCACCCAGCATTTTGAAAGAACAGGAAAATACAGCATTTCTTGCAAGCCCTGAGACTCTTCAGAAAGAGGAAGAAAAGGTTTTACTTAATTAGTAGAGAAAGCAGAAGAATAAATTAAGAGATCTTAGATGGGAAACCACTACAATAGACAATAGGCAACTAGTAGCAGAAAATAAAAATTAATAAATTATGCTGTGATGAAGTTTAAAAAACCCAATCAGAGAAGCAGGATTAAAAATGTCCCATAGATCACTAATATTTAAAAGAAACTCCTAATTAGCTTGTATATCAAATAGAAATCACATTAAGACTGTAGCTGCTGATTTGTATTTAAGTATTTTTAAATAGAAAAAAAACATTTTACAGTGGTAGAAAAGTGCACCCACTAAAACTATTTTCTACTTTGCCATTAAGAACGAGTAGTGGCACAATGATCAAATGGATTAGTAGATCAAATGCCAGGGAGAATTTGAAGTTTTAAAATGTAACAGGATGTTACAAGGTTAGGTACATGGCTTTTGCTACCCCTGAGTAAGGAGATGAGATTTGCCGAGGGAATAAGCTATAAAGTGTTCCTGATAATTTATTATCACTCTGTAAAGGCTTACTACTGAAATCTCATAACATTTTTCACTGAATATGCTTTATGTGCTTTCTTGCATGCCAAATTTATTAAATGAGACCACAGAACTTACAGTCAGGCCAAGAGGTAAATCCCTGGGAAGGACCATAAAAATCAGCTTTTTAGATCTCTATTCACACAGCAAGCCAGCTTTTCCACCTCTTCTTCTGAAGAGTGCAATAGCAATTGTAAATAACATTACTTAGCAGCAATACAATGCAAAGTGCACTACCCTGAGCTTGACTGCCTGTTTAAGAATTTTAAACACCTGGTATATTATAAAATGAAGTTACTGATACTTGTCAAAACAGAGAGAGAATATTTGTGTTCCTATATACATCTCTAACATGTGTTTATTACATAAATAATACAACATCATTATATACATTGCATATATCCAGAGGTTACTGATTAATCAGTTTGTTAGTACTTCAAAGGTAAAGATGTATTTTCTACAGAAAAATAGCAAACAGTGCCCTCTAAAGGCCTTCCGTGTCAGAAATGTGATCTTGAGTTACTTTATTTATGAGGGGCTCTCTTGAAACAGTACCTAGAAAATCACACAAGTGAACCTATGCTTGAAGATATGTTTTTCCCTCAGACCATAAATTTCAGTCCTGAGACTTACTATTAGCTATAACTATTGTTAGTTTTCTCTTAAAAGGTCTTTTTCTCAATGCAATCAATTAGTGCTGGTAATGGCTATTCAATTCCTTTATTTCTATATATCTGGGCTCCTGTGACTTTCTCTTAAACTGTTAATTACCATGCTGAGTAAAATTAAATGTGAGAAGTTCTACCTAGGGCAGCAGAGCTAAACCAAACACTGCAAAATTTTCAGACACATCAATTTGCAATATGGCTCACTTGAAATCACTAATGGCTCCCTAATGGTGCATTTTTATCCCTTCATTAGATAAGAGAGGTTTCCGACAATAATAGCACCTGTTTGCTGCTGAGTTAAACATAATGCAGGAATGAATGCCACAGCTATTTTCTAAAATAATGGAGAGCTCATACATATTATCCAATCCCAAATGACAGCTATCCACACCTACTGAAGCAGACTCCAGTTTTCCTGACACTCAAAAGATTGATGTCTCTTAATACCTTTAGTGTCTAGCAAGAGAGAACAGTTTTAATTCAGATTCCCTAATGAGTATTATCTCTGTCAAAAGTAACATAACTCTATTGTTTTATCATACTGTAGTCACCAGGGTTTGAGTTTCATTATCTGTTTAAGCCACATACTGGATCTCAGTATTACCATGGGCTCATTTTCCTAGCTATTGATAATTTATGATTTGAATAATTTATAATTTTAAAATTAAGATTTTGCTTCCTGTCCTGTTTTGCATTTTTCAAGGGCATAAATTTTAGAAATAAACAGACAAGTATTATCTGTCTTTCACCATTTTCATTCATCCAGTCACAGCACCAAATTCACCCTCACCCTACAGTTTTGAGAAGTTCTTTGAATAGTTCTAATGAGGGCAAGAGAAACAAAACAGAGTAATGAAGAACATGTGTTAACTGAAATATTTAAGTGAAGTCTTCCTTTGGACAATACCACAGTGTCTGACTCTAGTTAATATTGGTTAGGTGACTCTCCATCCGACTCTGTTCAGTTTTTGCACAAGTGCCTTTTGAGGAAAGCTCCAGTGGCAAGAAGTTTTTTGTTGAACAGATTTTTGAACAGCAAGAAATGGAAATTATATACTTTAAGATCAAGACAGTCAGAGGCAGTATTAATTTAAAAGGTAGATTTTTATCTTTTATGAAGCAGCCCTATAAGCAAAACATGATCTACGTAATTTCCTAATCTGAAGTGACTCTTTGAGGCTTCAGAATGAAACAACATCCCCCATCTGAACTCTAAAAACAAATGAACTAGCAGGAAAAAAAAATTACAATATTAAGAAAATAGAATTTTGAATTGTAATAGAGGACTTTTTTTTTTTTCTAGGCCTTTTTTTTTTTTCCTTAGGAGCAACTGAATAGCCATTCTGGTGATTGCCTTTGCCTCCACTCCTTCTCTCCCACTGGAAGAACCTTGAAAGGAACCAGTAAAAAATTCCATTTGCTTACCACACTGAGGTTACTTTTCACTTTGCCAGTACATGGTTTATATTAAAAACACAGAACCTACCTTTGCACCCAATTCATTATATTGCAGCTTCAAAGCTGTAAGCCTTTCATCCAGTTCCTTTGGGTTCTCAGTCTGCTGCTTCTGAACAATCTGCCTCCCAGTTTTTATCACTGTTTCCACTTCAGACTTCACCTCACTCAGGTTCTTATACAATTTCTAATCAAATAGAAATATAAAAGTGAAATGCCACCATTAAAACATGAAAACTAGAAAAGACCATTGGAAGTATTTAGAACCCAAATGAACAAATTTAAAACAGTCCATCTTTATCAGCAGTGACCTCAACAACATGTCACTAAAGCCTAATTAACTAAACTAATTTCATTGTTAGAAATGCTATACATGAGAAAGTACACATCATTATTAATTGTTTTTGCCTGTGACAGAGGTTGTTTAAAAACTTAGATAATGCAGTATTTAAAATAATAACAGATATCTTCTGTCAACTCACGCAGAATGTTGGAGGTATTTGAACTACAAATACCCATTATTTTTTTAAAATCTGTTACTTTTTCATACTACTAAATCTAGAGACTGGAAGGACAGAGGAGTACTCCTACATTTATTAAGTGCCATACTCTAAAAAATTTAGTTACTAAAAGTAACAAAATGAGGTGGACCTACAATTACTACTTTATTTACTTAGAGTAGTATGTCTATAGGCCAACTCCTTTCTAGGTGCTTAATATGATAATAAATTCTTCATTCCTGAAAACTGGCCAACAAATGAGGAAGCTGTTGCATGATGAACATAAATTGTCTAAATTCTGAATATATACAACTAGATTTTGAAAAACAGGAACATTATGAGAATCCTTGCAGTTGAAGATGCTTTAAAATCACTCTAAGTTTTCCACAAAATATATCAGGGCTGCTGAGTGAAGACATATTAATTCAATACAGAGCTTCTAAGTACCACATCATTCTAATAAGAATGGCATTCTCACAAGAATGTGAATTTAAGAGCAATTTCATTTCAGAAAAATGAAATATGTAAAGCAATAACATTGACTCGTCCCATGCTTATTTTTTTTTAATTTAAATTCTTTCTACATTTACATATGAGAGAGGTTGGGAGGGGGAAACCTTCAGGCATGCATTGCCCCAGGAAAAAAAAGACACAAAAAACCCCAATAAACAAACCAAATAAAGATTAATAAAATAAAAAAAAAAGTAAGGAAATTAAAAAAGATGAATAAAAAAGGAAAAAGATAAATCAGCTACTTTTGCTCTTGCAAACTTCTTTTTATGATCATCAAAAACAAGGTGTTTAAGTTCATTTATTTAAGGGAAGCAGGATTATAGTGACATTAAAGAGATATGTACAGATTTTCCTCATAATCTTTAGGAAATATTCAGGTCATCTTTTGCTCTTGAACTGAAAGAAAGCCATAGCATGCCATCTCATGGAAGTTTTAATCCATGGTTTTTCACTGTGCTTTGTGTTTCCTGGCTAGAATAGACTTGTGCTCTGAAACACCTCTTTTGGTTACGGCACAGAGTTCCATGAGTGTTGAATGTTGCAGAAAATAGAGCTAATCTGGGGAGATAAATTCAATTGCAGGACAAGAACTGGTAATTAGAAAGGGATCCTAAGTGGCATTCTCACATAGTGAAAGTGCATGTCTAGAGTTCTGAAGGGGGTTTTGTTGTTTGTCTGGGGTTTTTGTTTGGGTTTTGGAATTTTTTGTGTAACAGATATTTTGTTTCTGATCTGCACTAAGTACAGTAATCTCTAATTTTTAGCTTTCTCTGCATAAAGCCAATAGAAAGACAGCATCCTAAATACTCACCATGCAATGATCCAGCTGTGACTGTACTACTTCCTGCTCAACACTCTTCATCTCCAGCTTGGGCACCTGCAATTTCACTTCATCTAGAATTCTTTTACATTCTTGGAGGCGCTGTTCAAAGTTGGCTGGCTTCTGAAACAAGCGAAACTTCACGGACACGTCCTGCAGCTTTTTCTGAAAAGGGAACGTGGGCAAGTAGGAAGTGTGAAATCAAATCACTGCTGAAGACAAGTCTCAGTTCTGTTACAGAATACTTGGAATGCATGGTCAATCAGTAATTTAGTATTAAAAGAATATTAGACGTTTGGGGAAATTGCCAGTGGCAGAGAATCTTGGGTCTGCACTGGAGGATAAAAATTCTTCCATCATCCAGGGCAACGGATGCAGCAGAGCCTGTGGCAAAAGAGCCTGAATACACACAAGAAGAAAAGGAGAAATTTTATATTTTTCAATACGCAAAATGTTCAGGGATGTGGGGAAAAGACAGATTTAAGGACCTGAGGATAAACCATCCACGTTGCAGAGTGAACACTCTTCAACTCTATCAGTTGCTGCTTCTTGGTATGAGGAAGCTAACTTTTAATCCTTCAAAAAAATCTAAATAATGTGGCTTGGCAGTAAGTAGGTCTGGCACAACCCCCAAAATTTAGAGTATAAAATTGATTTATATTTCAATTTTAAAAAAAGCCTAACCTAGAGTAAAAAGAAAGCAATTTGGAGGCAGAAAAAAAATCTGTGACAAGCTTGGACTCTAAATTCACCATTTTCACAATTTTCTATCTTTGTGCACTAATTAGACGGCTTGCTCACATGATCCCTAGCTCAGGGGAAGGAGAGGAGAAATAATTAAAAATAAAGAAAAGGAATTTTAATTATCTACTTGAAAAAGAACAAATTTCTCTATAGAAGTAAAGAGCAAAGTATTATTGAATAAGTTTTTCAACTGTCTTGGGAACAAAAAAAAAAAAAAAGAACAAATGTTACTAAGAAATAGCTAAGTAATTAAATAGGAACTCAGCATTTGCAAACACACTTCCAATTTTTTTATCTTCAAAGCCTGGACACTTTATTCCACTACAGTGGGGCCTGTGCCATACAGATTTGAGGAAAAACTGTAACAAGGCATAGAATTGGTCTATACATTGGTAAAAACCCTTCCCACATTTATCAGATTTCTAAAAAGGAGGCAGCAATCATGAGCAGCAGACAACCTGGAGTACCACAGAAAAGTGTGCAAATATCCAGCAGCTACTTCCAATAACTTTCCTCTTTAAAAACTTCTCATGAAATTCAGATCCAATGAGATAAGAAAGGAAATCCTTTTGTCTATGAATATGTGGACAATTGTATAAAAGTAGGGAACAAGGGTAGGAATAAGTGGCCTTATTTTTCTTCAGTGTGTTTGCATACACTACATTTTTCTGTAATTTGTATTTAACTCTCTCCAGTTTGAGGAAGGTCAAATCTTCTGAGAATCTTGCATTGCCACGTCTGCGTCAGTTCCCATTTGTGTTGGCCAATACAATAAAAGTTATTTAGAAAGAGAGAGAATGACAATATTAATAGCAGAGAAGACTAAAGCAATCTCTGAAGAATTGAAAAATACTGAGGATATGTAGGGGGAAAAAGAAGCTTGATATACAGTTGGGATCTTTTAAATTATCTTTTAGCATTCTCACTTAAGTTCTCTCAGATAACCATAACAGCTATATTATATACTTATATTTATCATCACAAGTTTTAAAATAATATTATCTCAATGCTTAAAAGCAGCAAAAGAAGCAAACTGGGTATTTGAAAAAATTTGTAACATAAAGAAAACTAAAATGTTTTGTAGCTGCCACATCATAAATATCACGTAAAAAGGCATTTTGTACCTGACTAATGTGTTCATTTTTGCTCACTTGGTTTCAAAAAGTCATTTTTAAAACAGAAAATTTATAAAGAATTACAGGAAAATGAAAGACCTTTATTTGAAAGTCTTGGTATACTTTAACATATTTGTCAGTCCAGAAAAGACACAATTGAGGACGTATTCAAAAAGTTGACCAGAAAAGCATTCAGTACTGAATTTCAAAAATAGCCATTCATTAGAAAAGATTTTACATTCATGTAGCAATTCTCAGCCTGTTAGGACTAACTAGGCACTATATCACTATGGCAGAACTAGATTTTTATTTTCCCAATCATACTTTTCCCGTTAAATTTAAAAATCAGAACTCAGCTCTCAGCCTACAATTATCTAAAAAGCCAGGATAAATTTGGCTGCAGTTACCAGTTGCTGCAGAATCTCAATGCATTTATTTAATTTCATAGCTTACTTTATGCCCTAGTAACTGAATAATAGAATAAATATGTCAATTAAAAATATTGCAAAAAAAAAGGAGGAAATTATTTATAAGTGAGAATGCTATACAGTAAATAGTAAGTGAAGATGGATTTAATGAAATGTGTTTTATCACTAAAGGTAGAATAATGATAGGAAGGGATTCAAGAGAGTTCAGTGGCCCTAACTAAAATATAGTCATAAATATATGTAACAAAGAGCTCATCTTCTACCTGCTTTGGGTTTTGATATTTCTATTATGCATGTAAATTACCACATTTGTTTATATTTTATCTAATGTCAGCAAAGCAGTGTCTCAAGATGACCTCCACCAATTTTTCAAAATTCAAACTGGTGCACATAATCAACCAGAGAAAACTAACAAAAAAAAAAAAAAAAGTCTGCAGAGAGGTGGACTAATAAAAAAGGCACCCAGAAAGGGTTGTGCTCTCTTGCATGTTGTTGAATTCACAAACATTTATTTACACAGTCATCTGATGCCTGCATTTCACTGATGAAGTATGGGCAACTTCACAGCTGCCATGGAGACCATCAGAAGGTGAGTTAGTATGAAGAAAGGCTGAAAAATGAGGAAACATAAATCTTCTCAACAAAAATAAACTAGTCCTGTGTATAAGATGAAACATTAAAAAAAGTCTACTTGTTAATTTCAAATTACCTAAAAAGCAATTAATGACACCCATAAGAAAAATTAAACCCAAACTGAGGTGCCTAGAAATATGTAACAGGGATGGATCAAAAAATGGCAAAAATTAAATTATTTGTCTTTCTAATTAATTATGAAAATTTGTTTTGCCACCTACAAACAAAAGCCAAAAAAAAACCCCTCAAAACAAACCAGCAAAATAGTCAAGATCCTATCATTAATGGGTAAAAATGTGTATTTCTTACTGTTGTTTATTCAGTCTTAATTTTCAAGAAGGCCTGTGTCTATTAAGCTAGATAAAATAATGCATTATCTAACATTTTAAACCGATGTCTGAATTGCACAGCTCAGCGTAATTTGTATTTCAAATGCAGCTTTACTAAAGATTTCCAAATATTTTAACCCGTTTTTGAATGTAAATATTTTCCAATACCTCAAAACTTACATCAAAAAAGCCCCACTGTTAGCTTTATCTCTTGAAACTTCAGCACATTCAAAGCACCCCCTATATCACACCCTATCAGTTGGTTGCATCAGTCCTGCACACCTTAGAACTGCTGCCAGTGACACAGGAAGGTGGAATAAAAAAATGAGCAGGAAGAAGATATGGATGGTAGGCTTTATCCACTCTGATTTTCTGGCTAGAAAGGACCAGCTAAAGCAGAAGAGACACCTTAAGAACACTTTAAGGAAGAGTAATAGTACCACTCACACTAATTTGAATGAGAGAAGGAAAAATGGTAGAAATAAAATTTGCCCACCTGTGCCACATCAATTTGGGAAAGCACTCTTTTGGCAGCATCCTTCCCCCGGTTTCGCTTCTTCATTTCTTCCAAACTTATCTCGTGGCTTGTTAACTCAGATTGTATTTTCTGTTGGAAAACAAAGACAGCAATCAGCAAGGTTTGATGGAAAATTGTATGCTATTTAAGTTATTTGGACCAGTTGACTTTGAACCACAGTGAACAGCAGCTCCAGTCTGTAGAGCCCTGCCAGCAGCACGAGGGAGGTGCCCCTGCCCCTCTGCTCAGTCCTGTGTCCAGCTCTGGCCTTCTCAGGGCAAGAGAAACATGCAGCTCCTGGAGCACCTCCGCCAGAGGTGACAAGGGATGGTTAAAGGACTGAATGTGGATTTATTTTCTTTCTGTAGGAAAACAGCAGTTTTCATTGTTAAGAATATTAAAAATTATTCATAGAAAAGTTATTTGCATCACTATTCTTAATTCTTCTAATTTTCACTGTATCACCAGGCAAGCTGAGAGAAAACTGATTGAAGTATCTTGCAAGTATAAGATCACCTTCATCTTAGAGAGCTGTGCTATATCTACAACAGTACAGAATTTTTGGCATACTGCTGACTAGAATCTATGTTCAATATCAGTCTTCTGTAGCTAAATGCAAAATGACACGCAGTTCATTGTTATACTAACTTCATGTATTTTCTAACACATATTGCTTATTATGTCTGTCTGCAATATCAGTGTGATCCAAAGGAAAACATCAGCTTCTTTTGGTTCACCATTAATCAACCTTACAGGACAAAATTACCTAAAGCAGTGTTGGCTAGTGCAGTGTAATGGAAAAGAATTCCCAGAAAATATCTTCCTGATACTTCAGAAAAATTCACATATAATTATGTTTAAATTGTTTGAAAGTAAGAAATTGTTATTAGCAGAATTGCTAGAAAGCACCACTGAAAAGAATTACCCTATGAAATAAGGACACAAAGCTATGCTCCCATCATGAGATGCATTTGATGACATTACTCTTGCATTAAAAAGTGATTTTTAATTTAATATTTTTTAATGGCATATAGCATTTTTCAGATGCCATGACGACCAGCTATAATTTGAAATATATGTTCATAAATTCATCTTACACTACAGTAACTTTAATAGTAAAAATTAATATACATGCATTTTTAATCTCATTTTCATAGGTTATTAAGTACAAAGCTGTGTACACCATATGCTGCCTACTTTATATGGCTATTACATGGTTATAAAGACTTGTATACCATTGCAATCACTTATGCATTTCAACACTTAACTGAAAGCAGGTTTTCACAAGTTATATTGAATACGTAATAAAGTAAATTTTAAGAGGAAAAAAAAGATACATGAAACCATTCAATCTTTACTAAGTTTAGTTGCAAGAATATATATATATGACTCTAAATTATTCAGTACTATTTGGAGAATTAAAATATTTTTCTAAAGCAAAGTATTCGTAAAAGCAAAATTACTATCCAAAAGCCCCAAATTTTGATGATTTTTCTTCTAAAATTAAGATTTTTTTATTAATATTTTGAGTTCTCCTTGACAGGGCTATTTAATGAGTGGCCAGAAACATCTGGAACAAATAACATAACTTTTCAAAATATGATATTTAATTTTTGAGAAAGAAAAAATGGTCAATTAAAAGAATGATTCCATCAAGAAGACAAGGTTTATTTAATTGTTGAGCATTTATTTTGTCTTTATCTAAGTTTAAAGTTTCCCCCTGAAGTGTGTTTGAATAACAACAGGATTACCTTCCATTTTTGTGTCACATATGAACCAAACAGGTGGTGATGTAGTAAGTACCTGAAGCCAAATAATTTTTTCATGTCTTGGATTTTAGAACTGCATATGAAAGGAAGAAGCAAGTCTGAATGCTAAAACCCATACTGTATAAAACCAAGCATTTCAACAGTTTGCTTCCCCACCTCATCCACAAACTGGTTTTCAGTTGCATTTTCCAGTTTACTTTGTTCAACCTCAGAGTCACTCTGGAAAGCTCATAATTGAACAGTTCTTATCTGAATAGGTCAGAACAACTCAGCACAGATAAGAGCAGTGTTTAAGCAATTAGGCTTTATGGGACATTGCATAGAGGTTGTTGTATCTTGCTATTTTAAATTGATCTTCAGGAGAGAGATGAAATGTCATCTTCTCTGACATCAAAATGTGGAATTGGAGAGAACAAACACATTAGAGGCAAGATTAAAAGAAAAGTTAGTAATGCTTATAGCAAGGAAAGTTTGGGTTTTTTTATTTGCTACTGCTCCTCACAGGCAAAAAAAATAAATCAGTCATGAACAGATATAAAAGAATTTATAACACTTGCTTGTGATGTCCACTATTATTCAATTTTTAAATGACCACTTTGACTTTTGTGTCTCTTCTGACTCACAAATTTATTGCATGAACTGCTTAACATCCATAAGAAAACACTATTTTTTCTTGTATTATGCCCATCTCCTCTTTTTTCCAGTGGTTCCTGGTTTCTTTTCTGTTTTTTAATATAGAGCAAAACTCGCCTTCATTTAATTTCTAGTACATCAGAATATGATGTACTGTAACCAAGCAATACTACTGTGCAGAAATTATTGTGCCCTACAGGTTACAGATTCTCATTTGCCATCACTGGCAATCTTTAAGGAAATTTGCAAAACTTTTATTCATATAAATACAAAAGCATATAACACACAGAGAAGATTATGTCACAGCACAAATTACATGTAGGTAATTCTTAACTCAAACTGTAGGCTTTGTTATGGACCCTAACTTTCAAGAAATATCAACTGGAGAGTCCAAATGAGAAAAGAAAGGTAGAACAAGATAGAACTATGACTGACATGGCAATACTGAGCAAGTTGGACATGACAAATGCAGTTAAAACAGTGTTCAGATACTATGGAGATGTGCAGAGGGTGACAACCTGCATACTACAGAAATATGCAGAGATATTAAAACTTAATATATAACAAAATGTAAGCTTTTGAATAAAACTTATCAGCTCTTCCCTCTGACCACTGATCCACACTTGGCTGAACAAAACAATCCTCACAATTTCCAGCAGAGAAAAGGAAAGTGTAGATAACTTAAACACTTTCCTAAGTAGACAACTCTGAGTTCTTTGCCCCAAAATATTAGTCTGAAGGCAATGAAGCACAGCATCATCTTGTCAAGTGAAATCTTGAGCAACTGAACCATTCTGCCATTGTATCATCACATTAACTTTAGTTTTGAACAAAGCACAAAGATATTATAAAAACAGTAGGATAGGCACCTTCACTTAGAAAACAGCCAGGCGTGTAGTGCTTAACTCTACAGAACTGAAAATATCCAAGGATTTTATTGCAAAAGTAGATTGTTTTCGTACTTTTCAAAAACACAGTATTAAATTATTCTCCACGCCACAACTTATATAGTTGACTGGGGAGGACAACAGACAAAGTGATTGGTCATACACAGGTAAGAAATGAAATAAGTTGATTTTCTTTCCCATAATGTAAAAATATTCATGTAGTCACTCAGAATAAGCAGAAATACAAAGTAGAAATTCTCTCTTCCATTAAAAGTCATTGAATAACAAAGCTACAAATAATTATTTGCAAAGTATTTTGTCATACAGACGTAATATTTTCAGTACAGATTTATTTTTCTCCTATCAGTTTAGGAATACTTTAAAAAAGCCACCAACTTCAAATTCTTGTGATGAGGACTTAATTCTCTGTATTTTTTTGATAAGTTAAGAAATATGAACAATTCTTCCACTGGGATCATGAAATCAAGCATACAAATAAATAATCTTTCCTTGTGCAATATTGCTTGAGATTTTACCTCATTCAAGATTTTGTCATAACTAGGCCTTGAGTAATCTGAACTGATTTATCTGTGTGGTTACTGTTTGTTTTTTTTTTTGTCTGAAAACATCACCTTTAGTTGTACTCCAAATAATTCAGGTAACTTTGGCTTTCTGGCATTAAAGTCTCAGCGCCACACGGTGGAGTAAGAAGCACACAGAATTTACATTCAAAAAGTGATCCTAAGAACAGCACACTGATCATTTAGCTTAAAAAAAGAGGAGCTAAATATATTTTTTTTCCTTGGGTTAATTTCTGATCAGCTGAAACAAAGATTATTCCTCCTATGAATGCTTTAAATGGACTCGAAATTTTTGAAGCAAACACACAGAGCTCCCAAGCTCAGCAGCTTTCTGATTATAAATTTCCCCCACGTGTTCTTTTAAAAATGAAACACATACTGCTGAAGGGGTTGCTAAATCCCTCAGCATGGATAAACTGGTCTCTGCCCAAAAAGCAGCATCACTGACTGGAAGATTCCCGTTCCAGCTGTGCCGACACTGTTGTAGGTACCTTACATGTACTGTTTTCAGCTCTACAAAAGAATGGTGCCAGCAGAGCTCCCCAGGAGATGTGGCCGTTCAGGATGTGCCCGTTCTGCCACTGGCTGGGGTGGCTCTCTGTTGGAAGAATGTCTCAGTCTATCTACCCACATAAAAAATGACTGTTTATTCCCTTTCCCTCTAAGGATTTTAAAGAGATTCACAACTGAACTTCAGAAAACTTCAATATTTGCTTTAGACCTGATCAGTTGTTAATTAAGTTTTTTTCATTAGGTCTCACTGGCACCATAAAATGAAAACATGAAAGGGAAGAACTCAGCAGTCTCTATGCTGGTTTTCCCACAGTGGATATAATACAATTGGGTGAACCTGATATTAGACAATAAAATCTCAAAAAAAATAATAAGTTCTACAAAGGGACTGAGCTGAAATCTTCTTATGAAAGTGTGCTAATTAAGGTTGATTGTGTTTTGTGCTGCTTCAGTTTTTGAAGTTCTGAATTACTTCCTTTTACCCAGTCTGTAGTAATTCCCAATATGGTACCTGACAATGCACATAAATCAGATGGATTCATGGGACAGGTGAAACGTGTAAGGGTCCAAACACACCAGAAAAAGAAGTACATTTTCTTTTTTTTTTTCTTATGTATTCACTTCATATAATTACAAGAGGAGAAATTAAACTGATACATCTTTAAAAAAATTCTAATTTTTATATCATAAAAAAATTGCTTACATCATTCATACTTCTAGGAAGAAGAAAAGTAATTCAAGAGAGTCAACAAATGGCAAACGTTTAGGATTCAAACTGAAGCAATTTTTTTCTAAATCTGATACTGATATAAATCAGAAGAAAATAAAGTAGGATAAAAATTATTTTCAAAATAAGACTGAATCCATAGATGATCCTATTTTCCAAATATAGCATTATAGTCCCAACAGACACATAAAAATAACTGCATTACCTCCAAGCACACAGACGCACAAAAAGCAGCTGAAAGGTACACCCATCTACATGCCAATTCAAAAAACATAGTAACATTTAAAAAACTATTTACAGGGCTGCATATATTCAGCTCTGAATATATATAGGACTATCTAAGGTACTCTGTACAAGATTATTATTTTTTAGAATTATTTAGAACTCTACAGGCATGCCAAGAAACCCATTATTGATGATTTCTTCTGAAGTCATTATAAAAATGCTCTTATTTAACTCCTCTGTAGCTTTTTTTCCCTGTTTACTTTCATAATCTGGCTGCCTAAATTTAGATGGAATTAACAGAGGAATTGAGGTATATAACACTGTTGATAGTTTTATTGCAGACATGTTTGGTTTTATTTCAATCATATTCTTACCCTCTTAATGCTGCAGTAAAACAGACCTTACAGAAGAAAGAAAGAAAGAGCAAAAATGATAATTAGATGTACATTTTTATTTCAAAGGCTAAATAAACCATGTGTAAAGATTGGGAAAAGCGTTTTCTATTGAACTTATATGAGCTGTAAAAATTAAAATATAAGTACATTGATGTGCACATTACAAAACAATTATCAATGTTGTCTATGTTTCAATAATTTATTAATAAACCATAAAATCAACTTTGCAAAAGAGTTATCTAAGAGCAGTGAGGATGATGAGTTTCCTTTTTCTAGGAAGGGAGCTGGATTCAAAAAAACTATGTTGTTTATCCTTGCCTTTTTAAAATAGCTACATATTCTTCCATGACATTTACGATCCTTTACATCTTTTGGACTGGTGTATAATATAAATCAGAAGGAAAATATGACTTTTCTAGAAGAGTAGCTTAAACTTCTCAAAGTAATCCCACACAAAATTTGCTTGCACTTTCATGTTGATCACGTTGCAAATCCTCTTTAATGAGAGGCTGAGGGCAACCAAACACTCTGGTTAATTAAGAAAACTAGTAAACATGTAAGCTCAACCCGTGTCTGACTTACCAGTGCTTCCTGAGGGACCTGTGCTGCATCCACCCTGTCTGCAGTGTAGGCTGCTAACTGTTTGTCAATAGCAGCCAGAGACTCCTGGATCAGGCGCAGGGTTTTGTCAGTCTCCTGGGCAGACTGAATGCTCTGCTCAAGACTTTTCTGTCTTCTCACGGCCTAGGAACAATGACAATGTTATCAGCATTCACAGTAACAGTGCATATAGTACATTTTTTTCCACACCTTGGTTTTTCCCCCAAAAAGTTCAGGAAAAGAATCAGACACAGGAGTCCTGACTTGTGCCCATCCACCTTTTTGTAGGATAAATTGCGCATCTTTTTGCCACCCATTCAGTTTTCTCCTTAAGAAACAACACTCAGATTGCACAGACAAACTCTAAAAAGCAAAGGATCCCCAAAAATAAATCCAAAATGTAAACTGAGGATTTCTATTCAGAGTGCAAGATGGCAAAGCTGCACAAGCAAACCATCCTGCCAGTGCTGTCTTTCTTTCTGAGGCAGAGAGGTCCTGCTGATCTTGTTATATAATTCAAGAGACTTTGTTTACTGAGAATAGGGTTACTGTCATCACAATCCTATCCAAAGCAATCCACCTCAGTAAGTGAGAGGGATAAAGACTCTGTTGAGCTGGATTTCTCTTATATGAAGCATAAATAGCTGTTTGAAAGAGGCAATGCCTACTTCCTTCCTCCTGTGGGAAAAAAAATTTAGAAGTTGAATCTTGCTTCTACTCCACCAGCAGTGCCACCATGGTTTTTTACACAATCATTTTTTGGAGAAGGATGTTTTCCTTTCAAAGGAGCTCAGTTTATGGTTTAACAAATCAGGACAATAAATTCTCCATCCAAGTTGTCCTTAGAAGACACATATATTAAACACTTCTCATAAACGAGTCAACTTTAAATATTATTTGCAACCCTTTAATAAGGCATTTATCGGGTAACAAATAACCTGGTACATTTTTCCATCTGTCATTGTGTCTACCCACAGACTCATATTTTAGTTGGACCCCAGCTACTGCCTAGCAGAGTTTCTGCTTTATACAAAGCACACAATAATTATCAACAACTTCAAATACAGTACAGCTTTTCTGTGGACAAGCCCAGCCATAATGCTGCCCACAGAATAAGGTGACTAACTTAATTTGACATGAATCAAAGGTGAAAACAAGCACCCTTTAAATAACATTTCTAGGTATCCTGCCATTTTTCAAGTCAAATCACACTTTTTCTCTCTGGTAAGCCAGCTATACTTTAATTTGATTTCATACCCATTACAACACTCTAGCCTTGAACAAAAATATCTCTCAGCAATTCAGTGAGAATATTTGATATAGCTGCACCTTCTTCACAGAGCTCAGATTCTCACAGAACTCTGCGTATAACAAATGAAGAAGATGATTTCTTGTGAGCATTCTTGCTAGCTGTTTGACTTAGTTACAGGATAGGAATCCAACCAGTATTTTCTATATTTGCTTTTGTAAGCTGCTTTGTGCTATTTCAAAACAACTGATCAGATAATCTTGTATCACTGCAAGTTCCAGGAACCTTCTCTGGAACTGAGCAGCTTTGCATATCAGACTCATGCTGTCAGTGTTCACGGGAGCACCTAAACCACCAAGGCATGATTACCCTACTGCAGCATTAAGGCTTGCTACTTAAATGACTTTTATCTTCATCTGATTTGAGATTTTAACATAAAAACCTTCTCAGCCTGTTCAAAGCAGTGAGTTTAAAAACCACTGCTTCCATTTACCTTGACACTCCTTACTACTGATTTGCAAGCCTGGACAGGACACAGACTCGCTATAAATCCATCTGTGTCACTATGGGGTGGATTGAAAGACGCATTAGATCAGAAACAGGATAAGTAGCTTTCTGCACCTAATGGGTATGGTCATCCTCCTGGAAGCATGGAAGAACCATGGAAGAACTTCCCTGCTTTTCTTGATCTCTGTGGTTCACTGTTAGGACTAACACACTGCAGAATCCATTCCTCCTGAGGGCTGCAGTGCCCTTGTGTGCAGAGAAGCTCACCATTTAAAGTAAGACTCCTATAAGGTTTCATTCTTATGAGTCATCCAAATTAGTGTCTGCACTAAAAAATATTATCAAATAAATCAGATATGCTAAAATATTATTAAATAGCAGATAAGCTTAAGAAAAAATTAAAAGCAATTCTCACCTGAGTCTAACTGAATTTCTACATTCGCATTTCAAGCAATATAAAGTCAGACAAATATACATTCATGCCTGTGATGTGTTTATGTGCACACAACACACACACAAAGACAAAAAATTCCCCTTTCATTGTCCTCAGAGGGAATTTGATTACAGCCTGAGAACCTGTGTGACGTTATGCCTCTTCCAAACGAGATGAAAGTACATCTTTTTCCAAAGCTGTGAATGGTTTAAGTGAATGAATGGATGATATCAGACCAAGACATGAATGCAGCAGTAGAAGAGAGGAATTATTTTGGCAATGGGAAAGGAGACACACAGCTGAATTTTGGGAAATAGTACCTTCAGACTTGTGGTGATTTTCTCAGTGGATGCAACTTCTATTTTTTTTGTCTGTATTGCTTACTGGAAACTGACCCTGCCTTTCATGTTCATCTAAAGTCAAGCTCATACCTGACCTTATTGGATTCCCACAACAAATGGATTGAAAATCTGTCCAGTAATCTGGTATCATAGAAGGTATGATATACCTGTCATGTAGCATATTTCTCCAGTACACAACAGTTGATTCAAAGATCTAATCTTTTTCACTAAGTAGGTACCCGGTACTACCACTGGCATTGCAGAATATTGAATAAATTCAGTCAAGGGGAATGCCACAATTTTGAGAAGCCACCTTCTTCTCTTTCAGTAGAAAAGAGTTGTTGGTGGGCACAAGCATTAGAATGCTTTCCAAAAGGAGTAGTTCTGCTGCACACTTACATCTGTGGACCTGAGCTTCAAATTTGTCCTTCCAACTCACATCTCTCAGCTAGCCTATATTTTAAAGACATTGAGAGTTGTTAGCTGAAATTTTAAATATTTATAATATAAAAATATTTTAATTTATGATGTTCTGGCTGGTTCAATCTGTTTATTTGTTTTCTCAAATATTATGGATTTTTTATTCCATTGTGAAAAAAAGATAGATAGCTTAACACCGCGTTAAATGGGTCTGAGAACATAAAAAAGTTCCAGCTTTGCTATCAGATCATAGTCAATACAGCTGAAGGCTTTGGGCTTTAAAGAGAAGTGGTTGACAGGTTATAGCTAAATAGAAAATCTCAGGAAAATAAACAAGAGTTTAACGATTTCTGAGCCGGCAAAATGTTGACAGCTGTCAAGGAAAACTAATTAATTGAAAAAAAAATCTGCTGTTAGCAGAATAAAAGAGAAATTAAAAAAATATGGAATTTTTTTTTTTAATTTCAGTCTCTACAGGGTTTTTATAGATTTTTAGGGCTTTGATGATAAACATAACATTTTTATGATATGATGTCCTGCATAAACTGATTTACAGTTTACAAAGGTCCAGGCTAAATGCAGGAAATAGCAACACTGCATATTATCCATATAAAATGCAGAATTAATGGAAAGGACCATAGTTAATTCTTTAATGTTGAATTTTATAATGTTATGTTTAAGGATTATGCCACTTTTTTCCTTAAATAAAACATTTCATTTATATAAGGACATCAGTCACACATGCAGTTTCTAAGATATCAGTTAGAGTTTTAAGGTTAAAAACAAATAATATTGTTGAGGCAGTACTCAGTAGTTGGGCTGTTGAAGAATAACAGAAGAAAATATTTTGAAAATTATAGCACATTTACTATAAGGTACATTTATTTAAAATGCAGAAATAAATTAATTATTATAAGTTACAGCTCATGGAAAGGAATCTTAAGAAAGGCAGATATCTTAGCTTGTTGGGTGTTTTTTTTTGTCTCAGTTATACTCTTGTGTTATTGAGAAATGTTGCCACAGGAAAAGTTTAAAAGTTAGGAATCTTTAAAATTCCTTCCTAACTTGTTTAAATTACTTTAAAGTTTAGCCTGACTTGGTGATATAATGGTTGTGACTGAGAGATATCACAACACCTCTGTACCCCTTGCATCAAACTCCAAACACGTTAATCTCCACTTAATCTCTGAGTGGATTTATATTTGTGCTTAGAGTTTAATTAGGAACACTTTTTTTTTTTTTTCATTCAAAACATTTTTTTTAGGACCCATGAATTTTTAATACCCTCCAACCTAGAAGTAAATTTTCTGCAAGTTCTTGGAGTATTACACAGTGTGCTTATTAAGTAAATGGCTACAAATATTTTACCTCCCAGCCATTCAGTGAGATTCAACTTTGATCAACTGAATTCCAAAACAGCAAACTATACCAAAGAAGAATTTTCTATATCTTTAGGTTATCACTGCCAGTAGATAATGCCTCAGAACTTGTAAAAGCAGCCTTCTTAGCAGCCTTCAAAGCAATTATGTGGACATGGGGCATGAAATATTCTTTCTCCTCTGGAGAGGAGAGTAAAACAGAAAAATTATGCCAAATGATGAATGGGTGCTCTTTGAAAGAAACCAGAGATAATATTCAGGGGAGCCCTAAAATGAATTAAGAAACAGAACCCAATAATAATAATTGAGTCTAGTGTAAAGCCCATGTGAACAATAATGTTTTGGACAGTTTTTTGCAAGAACAGTCTCAAGAATATCTGATTGACATTTCTGAAGCTTGCTGGACAGGATGTAAATCACTTAAAACATTGATTGTTGCTTGCAATATTAGCTTCAAATTCTTCAGTGTGTCTTAAATCCCATATATAGAATTGCAAGCAAATCAGTCCTTGAAAAGTAAGGACAGGGTATACCTTGCTATGAGTCAGCCCCAAATGTTCAAAAGCAAACAAAACACACTCACTCTTTGTTAACTAAAGAAGATAAGGCACACAAACATGAAGCCATTATCTGCCTTTAAAAATGAATCTCCATCTCACTAGCAAAGATGCATTGTCTGGCAGCATCATTCATACAGAAGTGGGTTGGTTTGGTTGCTCTATTAGTAATGAATAAATATTTCACATATCAGTTTCTGCCCACATGAGCTTATTGTCTTGGTAATTACCTGCAAAATTATTCAAATAAAATCAAGTAACATCACCACTTTAGGACTGCCAATTAGCCTGTCTGAAGAAGTGACCTTGAACATGAGCTGATTTGTGTTATGTGCTTGCAATATATTTTTATACAAGGAGAATGCTGCTTGAATTTCAAGCAACTACACAAACAGCACAGAAAATTCAGTATCAGGAACCTATGAAGAAAAAAGCATGTTTTTCCACTTCAGATTCAGATCTCACCATTAGTATTTAACTACTCAATATCTGATCAAGCTTTCAAAGAAGCTTTTAAAGAAGATTTCCACCCCAATTTTTTTCTATCTTTGAAAGAAATTGGAGAGCAGTGAATACATTTCTAATATATTTTGCCTATATACTCATCCAAATTCTTTCCAGAATTTCACAAAACATCTTCATTATGTGCTTTTGACAACAAAATCTCTGCATCCTTATGAATTTTGATTTAATAGCTATGAATGATGACTGAATAGTATTCAACTGTCACTCAAAAAGACTATTTAAAATTGCTGTTTTCACACCCTGGAAGCCTTCTGTATATTCCTAGTTTACCAGTCAGTAAAAAAATAACAAATACCAAGAAGCAGAATTCCAGAGAGTGTATCTTCTTTCAAATAGAAGTGAGATGATAAAAAAAAAATAAGGGCTACAAAAAGAGAAGGTACACAGAAATTTATATTTACTTTTCAGACTGTCCAGCTATATAGAATTATGTGAATGTCTGCACTACATCAGAAGTACCACCAGGCTCCTTCCCTCTCCATCCTTCAAGTTTATTCTCAGAAGAGCCGAGGACCCTCTTATAATTTTTATTGCAATGGTTTTACTACCACTGTTTTCAAAAACAAGTACATTTCTAGTACCAGGAAAGGAACAAAATTTTTTTTCTTTTTCATGGTGGATTTTCATGCTTCTAATATAGCTGCTTTCCAAAATCTGCACTTGTGCATCATTTCTATCATTGTAATTGTGTAATTTTTGACAGTATTTGTAGCTTATCTTCTAGCCTGCTCTGGTTACAGTCATAAAGGGGCTGTCTGCATCCTTTGCTAGGTCTTTCCCTAATAATTCTTTCTGATCTTCACCAAAGTACTGAGCTGATATTTGCCTCATATTTATAGCATATTGCTACGTTGGACTCCTTGTGTTACACATTTCTATACTGAAGTGTCTTTTTAACACTTTCATTTATTCAAATAGACTTATTTATTGTTTAATAAAAAATTTATCTATAACAGATATTACTCATTGTTAGTTTTAAAATAATTTGCTTCTCACTAAGACTTTTGTCAGAGAAAACATCTAAAATATGCAATTAAAGATTAAATCCACTAAAAGGTCACTGCAATTTCGAGGTTTTGGGGTTGCCCATTTTACTGGTTTTGGCTGGGACTGAGTTAATTTTCTTCTCAGCAGCCTGTATGGTTCAGTGGTATGTATTGGTGGCCAAAACAGCACTCATAACCCAGGGATGTTCCAGCCATTGCTGAGCAGGGCTTCCAGAGCACCCAGGTCTTTTCCTTTTCACTCTGCCCCTTCCAGCAAGCAGGCTGGGGTTTGAAAGGACACAGCTGACCTGAGCACCACACAGGGCCATGCTCAACAACAAAAAGAGGTGGGTAAAAGTGTTTCCAAAATTGTTATTGCATGGGACTGGTTGAACATTAGTCTCCTGAAGGTAATTTCTTCTATGTCACCTACTTTTACCCCTCCTTTCTTCTTTCGCTTATAAAATCATCCTAATCTCAATCTATGAGTTTTCTCACTTTTTCCTTTTCTTTAATCTCCACTAAAGCACCAGGAGATGTGGAGTCTAGTGGTGCTTTGCTGCCTACTGGAGTTAACCCACCACACCCATGAAAACACTTCTACTGTATAATTGTGTTTGTTTAGGAACTGTGACCTGTTTAGGAACTGTACCAACAAAATAACTCTTTTATTTTTTCAATGGTGTTAGACTGCCCTCTACTTAGCAGGATGATCACTAAATATACCTCCTGCTGAAGTTCTTCCCACCGACTGTTGAACCTCTCAAGTTTTTCATTGATCAGTTCATCCATGATCCCACCATCTGTCAAAGTTTGAGCCAGTTCACGAATCTGGTTGCGATTATCTTCTGGATGTCTCATCAAACGTTCCAAAGACTGAAAAAAGTCAAAAAAAGTAGTTTATTTTTTCTTTTTGTAAATAAGGTTCTACAAAGCAATCCCAATTTGCCTTAAAAATATAAGAAAGAAATTTCACATTTCAAATACAATAAAAGTAGAGAAAAAAAGATTAATTACTTATGTTTCATGCCTTGACAGCTAATGTTCTGTACTATGTATTATGAAGCACAAGGATTTTTCATATAGCAATAAATTTGATGCTTAATTTAAAAGATCTGGACTATGCCTAAGGAGTTCAGTGAGAGTACTTGTACCTTAATATAAAAATACTGCTTGAGTATCTAAATGGATGAAATTCACCAGCAAAAACGGATTATCAATGCAGCATTTTGTATTTTTATGCACTACAAGAATTAATTTAATTTCTACTAATATTAAAGGCACTGTGAATAAAAATTAAAGAATAATAAACAAAGTTATGATGAAAACCTTTCCTCTCTGAAGCCTTCAACATTTTTTTGACTGGCTGAAGTGAGGGTTTTGGTTTTTTTTAAGAATGTTTTTTTTAGCATTACCAAAACTGCATATGAAACCCAGCACAAGGCACTTAATTATTGTTTGATTTATCTGGATCTGAATTCAAAACCTCATTTGTTAACTCTAGTAAGAAATTAGGACTTTTGAAATATTCTGCACCTTGTTCACTTGTAATGTGAGTTCACAGTTTGTTTAGAATGACATGAAATTTACAATTTATCAACACATATGACAGGGTTATTATTTAAGTCAGCACTTACATCTAAAGACTCAGAAATTTCTTCTGCACCTCCCTGAACATTTTCAGTTGCTTTGAGTTTCAGTTCAATCTCATTCAACCATTTATTTTCTGCATCCAAGTATGACAATAATTCTTGCCAACATGCCCACACCTCCTGATGGAGAAAAGGTTTATTTAGATCGAAAATTGCACAGAAAATTTTCACTCATTAAAATATTGAAAACATTCATGCCTCTTCCCCAACGCAACATGTTTGATATCTGAAGCTTATGGGGCCATATGAAATTATATGCCAGCATTCATCTGATCCAAATTAATATAAAACAAAAGTAAACCATCACTTTGATTAAACAGAGCAAAACCACAGAAAATAACATGAAAAAGTGAACTCTCCTACACAACACAACTCGAATCTTCATTTTCATGTGTTATCCACTTTATATGTTTTCTGTAAAGTTTCCTTATATAAATATAAAAGTGAGTAGATTTTTTAAAAACCCATGTTAGAAATTTGTGTCCCTATTATAAAAACGCACTTAGATTCCTTATATATTTTATTTTAATTGCTTAAATCACAGGTTCATAAAACGCCATCTTTTAAGAATTCAGACTAAAATCTCCATGGAAATTAATTCTAAACCTCATTTAGTGCAATTTATAGACCTTTTAAGTGCTAGAGTACTAAATATAATCTTGTGAAATGTTCTTATTCTCCTGAAATTAAACTATTGTCAAATATTTTGTTTATACAGCGCCTGAAGATACTTAAATAAGCAGATAAAAATGGCAGTTTATATACAAAAAAAACATTTAAATGTTCCATAAATAATATTTTTTCCTTTTTTTTTTTTTTTGTTAGTTAAAAAATAGTTAAAATAATGTTATTGAAATGCATTACACTCTTGGCAGATCAAGCTTCCCAGAGTGCCATTCATCTCACCAAACTTTGCTCACATCAAATGAGGGTTATATAGGGATATTAACATGCACCAACACATCATCAATGATCAGGGTAAATGCAGACTACCAGTTTAGGCTACACACCTAATTTTCCACAGTGAAATTTAGACAAGATAAATTATTGTCCTGTATGAGGTTAGCTCTTCCAAATTACAAACAAAATAAAATTTAGCTCTTGCTACATTAACAACAAAAGAAGATACCTAATTCATTGTCACTAGTGTATAACAAAAACATAGTCCCATGGCAAGAATCTGCAATGGAGTTGGCCAAAATGGCAGGGTCAACCCAAAATGCATGGGAAATATTCAGTTTGCCAACAGAGCAAGTGCTGTTCCCATGCTGAGATAACACCACCTGCCCAGCTCCAGGGCCATTCAATCAAAACCATTAGCCATGGAAGAGAGAAGCCTAGAGGAGCTGATGAACAGATCACAGGGCTGTTACAAAGCCAGATTCCTGGCTTGATCTCAGAAGGGATAAGAAGCTTGAGCAGCCATTGCTGTCTCTGACCTAAGAGCTGTGTGTCAGTCTTCTCTTGCAGTACAACTCTCCAGTAGATATGATCTCAAAATAACTTTGTGTGTAGCTCATAACACGGGGTGTTTGGTGTATGGCTCATAAAGCAAGGATAGCCTTGGGCTACCCACAATTCTACTATAATACAGCTGTGCTCTCCACCTTGCTTCTTGCAGTTAGAAGGTCTATAAATACAAGACTGACAAGATATCAAACCTCCAAAGTCTTCCACTTTCCATTCAGCCTGCTGCAGAGTTGCTGGTAGCTGGTAATTAGAACATCAAGCTCCTTTTTCAAAGCCTCATGAGCTGCAGGTGGAGCCTTTGCTATAAAGTTATTCACAGAATCTGTAATAAGCTTCACTTTCACTTCTTTCTGCAGGGCTTCCTCCTTTGCTCTCTGGAAAAGAAAAAAAAGACAAGCTGTAATGCTGATTTAAGAAGGGAAGTTATTTCTAGCAACTATCAGAATGCTCTGACAGAATTCTAGATGCAGAAAAAACCACAAACAACAATACAACAAAACAAAACAACAGGTGACATTTAGTTCCCAGACTTTCTGAAAAAAATCTTGAATGCATCCAAAAAACTTTAGTTTCATTTTGTTGCTAATACATAATACAATTTAACATCTCACAACCATCTGGTGTTCTGGAGCTCTCAGACTAATGGAAGCTTTCAGTACTTTTTTTTCCCTCCCAGAAGTGCATCAAAACTTATGAACCACAAGTGACCAAAAATAAACTGAACTATTGTGTTATAAATTCATATATCCAGATTAAATGGCAAAATCACAAGAATGGCCAAAAAAAAAAAAAAAGAAGATACTTCTTGGCGTTATCACTGTCTTGAATTTAAAAAGAAAGTCAGAAAATATTTCTTCTCTATTGTATATCCCACACGTTTTCTCCTCCTTCCCTTGTTATGTGGTCTCATGAAAAATATTTTCATACCTAGTGCTGTTTCCTCT
This sequence comes from Fringilla coelebs, assembly GCF_963513975.1. NCBI lineage: Eukaryota > Metazoa > Chordata > Aves > Passeriformes > Fringillidae > Fringilla > Fringilla coelebs. The sequence goes on along the minus strand of NC_140029.1, from coordinate 10,955,895 downwards.
GAGTGCTTTCTGGTGTCTATGACTGGAATCATATCACAACTGGAAACAGTGATGCTATAAAAAGTGCCATCAGTGCCTACAGGCCTTCACAATGAGAACTCCCTGCCCAGAAAACATCAAATCAAAACCATTTTCCTGACAATATTTTTTTCCCCTCTCTGGGTCTGGAAGTCCATTAACCAGAATAACTGTGATCAGGCTGCCATTGCTAGAGGAAGCTTACAAGGTTGCTCTTGACTTTCCTTTTCTCTAGCTGTGGGAAGAAATGGGCTGTAGAATGAACACAGAATTCTGATCCAGATTTTCTCTGTTGTGACATCATTACAAATGATCTGGTTATTTCCTAGGTCAAGGTGCCACAGTCTGAACACACCTGTACTTCATCTGAGTGCAGAATATCTACTAGGAATCTAGAATGGTGATTGTATATAGAACTGTGCCTTTTATCTGTTTTAATATGCAGTGTACTGTATAAAATTGAGGTTTTTTATTTAGTTACCAAAAGAGAACTGTATCTTAAAAAAGATATTTACTTTTGATATTTGTCTCATTTACAATTGAGTTGTTCCATAAATTTCCTTATATTATGTGTATTCTGACTGGATGCAAACTATTTGTGTCGGTAAAGAGGTCATCAATTGCATGGTCTGAAACTCTCAAACTCTCAAATGGGAAAAAACACAGAAAATGAACAGTTTGAAAACAAAGTGTTCAATAGATTGTTAAAGCTGATCTATTGATTCATTGATATCATCAACATGATGAAAATCAGGTCATAATCTGGCTTCCTGAATAGCACAAGCCAAACAATTCATCTTTGAAATAAGAATCAAGCCCACATCCAATGGCTTAGCAAGAGTGTATTTAAGCATGTTTCACAAATTAATTGTTTTGTCCAAAGGCCATGCTCATCCCACACGAAGGAAACATTATTAATTGAGATCAAAGCATACTTTTTCTATATTCCTATATTAGAGACACAATATTCATACACAGCACACACCAAGATGCATTCTCATGTCCTATTTATTTTCTGCTCATTCTAATGCAAAGAGAAGACATAAAACTGATTTCACTCTACTGCTGCTAACACCCACATTTCAGGAATTATTCCTTAATTAAAAGAATGCTGAAGCTACATCCAAATCAGTATCCAATAAAGCAAATTAAAGAAAAAAAAAAGCAATGTGGTGTTGAAGAATATCAAATATCTTCTAGCACATTCCAAATAGAAATTAATTCAAACCACCTAGATCTGAAAAGGAATTTTCCTAAAAGAAAGAGCAGGCTTTCTTTACAATGAGAGCTTCAAAAATGAGTTTGAACACAGCTCAAGGAATTAGTTTATCTTTTACCTTCAGTTCCTCAACAGCTTTCTGTAACTCATCAGGTGTTTTATACTCAAAATCTCTTTCCAGATATTCTTCCTCAGCTTGTGTTATCCACTCGTGCATCTCTGACAAATCCTTTCTGAGACTCACAGTCTTATCCAAACCACCTTTTAAGGCAGCCTTCTTAGCATAGGCCTTGAAGAAAGTAAAGATTACACAGTACTTGAAGCAAAGCTACGGTACAAACTTGAAAATGTTTTCGCCTGAAAAGAATCAAATTAAATCCTACAATAATAAAATGGTTGTTATTAGGCAGATGTTAACTAGTAATTACGTAGATAATAATAACAAACAATCAAAACAGTACTACATTTGTATACATCTTTTTTTAGCAAAACATGGCCCTGCAGAATGAGTGCTGTAATGATACTAGAACGGGAATCTACACCATATGCTGAGGTGATCAGAAAACAACTGTGAAAAGAACATCTCCCAGGGATTAGCTTCTGTGAAATGTAGAAAGAATAACCACAGGAGATTTTGAAAGCACATTCAAGGATGAAACCAAAAGCTTTTGAGCTATAAATTCAGATGAACTTCTAATTGGTTCAAATGCAACTCACTAGAGAATAAAGCAATACGCATATCTATCTTCTGTTGGTTAAGTCATTTAAGAATATCTCAGAAATGGGAATACCCTAAAAATAGGTAAGGAAAAAAGTCCAACCTCTTAGAGGAAGAAACTATTTATCTTAAAGAGAAAAACACAACCCTTAAATCATCTGCCAGTCTCTAAGTGGGGGTCATATAATTGTATTATCCAGCTCAGGTACGGAATTAGAAGTAGATAATAATTTAGATCACTTCCATCCCAAACCATTCTCTGATTTTATTCATTGTGCATTAACCTATCAAAACTGTCCCTGATTGTGCATTTACCATCTTCCAACAGTATTAAGAAGTTTGCATCAAAAATAGTATGTTGTACTGGAGCCATTTCTCAGAATTGGGCTTGCAGAGCTTGTTGCTCCAATATTCTGCTCTGTGGTGCTGCTTCAGTAAACATTATTTTCAGTAATATCAGGAGAAATTTTCTTAGTATTTGGCCTTAATTTCTGACATTTATTGGTTTGTTACTCATTCTTGAGGACTGGCTGTTAAACATAAATATTGCTCTACATAAATGTTGTTTTACATTTGTAGAAAAAATAGAGCAACAAGCAGCAAGTATAAAAGCAGAATTGTATGTGGCTCTGCAAAATTATCTCTTCCTCAGTCCCAGCACCAGAAGAGAAGGTAGTCTCCTGTCACCTGAAAAGAGTATCTGAACAACAGCTGCCAATTGTCAGCTCTCACGGTCATATTAACTGCATGTATATCAACCCAAGCTGACTTTTCCAAATCTTCTCAAGAAACCTCCACAAACCAAACTAAGTTTTGTATTTACTATTCACCTATTTTAATAGCTGTTGCTGAAGAAGTTGAGTTAGAAATGCCCACTGACACAGAATAATTTGTGCATTGTGTTGAATGAGATTATTACAGACAGATTTTCAGGGAAGTCAGAAAAGAGCTGTGACAGACTTCTATACTTGTAAGGTAATAATTGACATTTCTGTGAGAGAAGTGCAAAGGTATCCAGCTTATTAATATATATTAAAAAAAAAAAGGAATTAAATATTTCATGGTAGTGAAAGGGGAAAGGCTACAAAACTGGAAAAATAAAATGTCTTACAGATTTCAAAGATAAACTTTTTTTTTATGTTTATCAAAAAATATAGAGAGACTATTATTCACATGTAAAGTGAATAATAAAAATTTTAGAAAATATTATACCTCATTAAAAGGTAACACTTTTACAAAAATAAACATTTAAAAGGTACACAAGAGAAAAGCGCAAGTAGGAAAAACTTAAAGGTAATATAACATGAAAAAAAATTTATTTGAACTGTCATAAAGAATAAGGATCCAAATGCCATCAGTGAAATAAGAGTAATTTTTAGCTTCCTTACTCTGTTAATTTATTTATAATGCCTTTAACTAAAATAAAAGAACTGTCCTTTCCTGTTATGTCCCATTGTCTCAAATCTGTGTGACTACTGGAGACTAAATTATACACATGCATATGTGCACGTACTCTTAATTCTGAGTTATTCAAGTATGAACCCTTCACTACTTTAATGTCTTTTTTTATCCAGAGTAATGAAATGCAATTTGAACAATGTACAAGAAAACATAAAACTAAGTACAGAACTTGATTTCTTTGGCAAATGCCTAAACACCTTAAGAAATCTACTTTTGCAGAAGCCATCAATCATACTGCTGTTAGACATAATATATTAGTATATATCTTTGTTATAAAAATAGTAAGATATGTTATTGAAAGTAAATATTATTTACATATACTGCTACAGGCTAAATTATACTCTGCAAAATGATTGTTGAATTAATATATCTAAATTCAGTTTTATCTGCATACATATAGAAGGACAAAATCTGCCAATGAAAACTCTGGTCATTAATTTAAAAAGAACCAGTCACAGCAAGAGACTTGGTACCTGTTGGCAAATGTGGTCCCACTGAGCATTGAGATCCTTTAGCTCTGATTCTATTCTGGAAGCAAATTCTGGCTCTGCTTCACTCTTCATTTTCTTCCCAGTCTCATTAACACTGTTCAAACTGGGCTGGATTGTCTGGATATCATTTACTAAAGCCTAAAGGAAGAGCAGAAGTTTAGGCAAGCAGAATTCACACAAAGTTTCAGACATGGTATCCCCACGTGAAAATATGTTTGCATGAGATTCTGACTTGTCTGGGGTCCAGATCTCCAGAGCACAATCAACAGACTTATCTATGAAAGGAAATTGAAAAGGAATGAGCAGCTGTAATGTGGCAAGCTGTTGTGTACCAAATAAAATAATGTAATTTTTAAATGTTATGTATGCACTATAAATATATACATACATATATAATAATGTGTACATATATCTCCTAAAATGCTTCCCTGCTGTTGACTGAAGACATGAGCAATACCTAGATCTTTTATTCACATTTCTGAAAGAACATTCCATTACAATGGAGAAAAATAATTGTAATTCTTATTTAAATAATGACTAAGAGAAAGTTTGAGAGAACTTGCAATCCCGTATGATCACTGTGTATGTATTATTTCATAGTATTTACACATCCTGCCAGAAAATTTACAGAACTTGTAAATTCCACTGAGCATATAGACAGGGGCCATCATGGATCACAAAATTCATTGCACTTAGACACTCTGTTGGGACAGGAAGAATTTGTAAACCCTGTGATGGAAGTACCAATACTTCATGATGCTTTAAAACTCTGCTGGGATAGCATCCTGGAACTTGTAAGTTTATTGAAAAAAGAATGGATATAACTCACAATGCCTGAAAGTTCTTCTTGTACAATCAGAAAAGTTTGTAAATCACACAAGTAACAGATACAGAAAAAAGATTTTTTGGCACAGATTATACAGATAGAGAAAAGAAAAAATGCAACACTAATAAACTCAACAAAGTAAATAAACAGTTGACTTTAGTGGGTAGTTACATACTATTTCCTGTATTAAAAAAAAAAAAGTCACTTTAATATCTGCCTTCTTCTGGTATTAAATTTTCTTTGTTTTAACTGAATTTTCCTTCAAATCCAGGACATGCAAAAGGTCCAAATACACTGCAATCCCCTTACTACATGATTTTTTTTTTTTTTGAGGAACAGTAATCATTTGTGTAACTTCTGTATAAACTCAGTTCACAGAGAAGAGTTGAATAACTGCCAAGCAGGCAGGTAATACTCACTGTGCATTGCTCAAGTTGTTTTTCCAGTGCTTCTGAGTCTCCAAGGGCAGGCCACTCTTCTTTCAGAAAAACATCCACTTCAGCCATCCACTTCTTCAGTGTTCTAATGTCATTCTGTGTATTAAAAAGACATTTCATTGCATCACACAAAACCTGACTGGCAAGAGTGTAATTCATCCTGACACTACAACTAAAACGCATTGCAATGCAATTTCAACATTATTGAAATGTCTGAAAATACAAACACAGCAAACAAGTAAAACCAATTTTACCTGGGTTTATCATCCACACTTTAACCTGCACTTTGACCATTTCTGACAAAGTTTAATGTGTCTATGAGCAGACAACCTTATGGCTCTAAAATTTATGCCTTCTAGATATCATTTGTGTTTAGATACTGCATGCTTTTTCATTGGTTCCCTCTATGGCTTCAGATTACTCATACTTGGCATTTAATTCAGGCTCACCCATCAAGTGTTCTGTGCTTTCATTTAAACTTTGGACTCCTTTTGGAACTTATATGCTCTAGTCACTATTTTTCTACCAGAACACAGCACAGAAAAAACACCCTTACTATTCAGAATGAAAAAAAACAATGTAACTGAAAGAGATGCACTTCAGAAACTAAAATCATATAATGAGTTAATGAGTCATTTCAGTCTCTCAGTTACTGTTACTAGCATTATATAGGAATATTATTTCCATAGCCTTTATTTAACTCTTGCAGTTAGTAAACAAATCTTAACATCAAATACTTGAAAAGAGGGAATGTTATCAGTCCAGGCAACATTTCGAAGGTAATCTAATAACTTGAAAATCAGAATGAGATTTAAAAAATACCACCTAAAATTACCTTAAAATGCTATCTTTGATAATCAAATGCACATATTTAAATAAAACACATATATGGCAAAAACTTTAGAAGTAAATTATAAAGTATTTTTTCATCAAACTATTTTCATCACCAATGAAATGCACATTGATATTACATGCTGAATGCAGAGCTAAATTAAAGCACAAAAAAGGATGCTAGAATAGAGACTGTGTCCTAAAAAGTGTACAAATATGCCTTAGTAACTATTATGAGACAAGTAACCAAGGGGAACATTTCCTTAATGTGATTGATATACTTAAAAAAACCCAAGCTAGCCTGGAAAATGAACTGAATTAATAAAATAATCATACAAAAATTATCAGTATACTCCAGAATGGCAATTACCAAAACACTGCTGAAATATCTACTGTGCATTCCATTATCCAACAGTAAAAATAGTACAGAATCATATTTTATGATGAAACTTTAATACCTTTACAAGAATACTTTTATTCATTAATGTGGTAAAATATTTATCTGATGGGATTTTCTTAAAAAGAGATTATTCTCCTGCTACCAATGAAGATCAAATGTATGACTCACATTTTTAATGAGATTGTAAATACATTTTGTTTATGAACACTGATTTCATCATATCCCATACTGATGCATTCCATAAATTACAGCAGCAAAAAACAATAATCTGGATGAGAAGTCATTCAACAAGCTCAAAAGACAACTTTTATATTAAATGTGTACCAGAGGGCTTTCAGCAATAAATATGAGGGCTAAAATTTGTGTGCATCAACAGCTCACGCTGCTTTGAATGTTTTTCATGAGCATGGTCATGATGCTTTTAAGACCAGTGGGAAAAGCTCTAAATTTGGTGAAGGGGTGGGAGTGAAGATGGGAGGCAGAGGGGAGGAAAAAAAAAAGCTTGAATTTCTTAAGCAAAGTGCTCTGCTTTTTTTATGTGTCACTGTTTAGGGAGTAGGGTGGCATCTGTGAGGAGAGGACAGGGGCTGTTCTGTGCTGAACACAGACAGTTCCAGCTGTGGAATGGACATGGCTGTTACTGTGGTGAGCTAGTGATGCTCAGTGGCAATGTAGTCAAGAAAGGGCAAAAATGTCAGATGAGAGGAAAAAAGTGAGAAACAGCCCTACAAAATGTGAGAAGCAGCCCTACACACACCCAGGTGAGGTTCCAATGCTGCCATTCTAAATACCTGAAATATACTTCTGCTTTCTGGAAACTGTCGACAAGATACTACTGTATTACAGGTGACTTTAATTATGTAAGTGAATTCATTAAAGTCAATATGGTACAGCTACTTCAGATGCATGAATAAGTGCTTCAGCTACATTGAAAAAGAAATAGAGGAACATTATTTCCAATTTTTAATGAAATTTGAGCTTTTTGCTAATGAAACAGCATAATCAGAAACAGCCACAAAATCAGAATTCAAAGTAAAATCTTGTATTCATTAAAATCGAGTAGACATTTAAACACATTTTTTGTCATGTTTTGATATCTCACTTTGGTGTTTATTCCTGTAAGCACCTAAATGTGTGCTGCCTTAGTACCACAGCAACAATCCACCAGCTATAAGCAGAGGCAGAAAAAGTGTGATGAACCTGGAATCGCTGGAGTTTGGTCAGGCGCTCCTCCAGCTTCTGGCAATGTTCTGCCAGCTGTGCCGAGAGCTTCTTCCAGCGGCCAAGGACCACCTCCACCTCGGAGCGGTGGCTCTGGCTGACCTCTGCAGGGGCTTTCCTGGACAGCTCTTCCACAGTCGTGCTGAGATAGGTCAGGCCTTTCTGCTGCTCTTGCAGAGAACTTTGTAGAGCCTGTAAATAACAAGCAAGCAGAATTCATGTGCCAGGCAATTCTCTTCATTTCCCAAACACAGGCAACACATAGAGGTCACCTTTGGTAAAATGTGCAATGACACAATTTACTGAGCAATTTGGAATCGTTTTTCTCATACAACATAGAAGGTTTTTTTAGTTGAACTGAGAATATAACCAGAGGTATTTATACTTGTTAATAGATGTGATAGATAGACTTGTTAATAGATGTGATATACTTGTTATACTGTGTTAATAGATGAAATGTGATACGTTTCATTAATTTGAGATAGGAATTTGCTATGGCCCTGATAATGACACTTTCAAAAGAACCAGAGAAAAGAACCAGAACATGGAGAAAAAGAATAAACTTAGAGAACTGATTCTGTGATACAACATTTTTTATAACTTCTCAAAAACTTTTGCAATTCTCAGCCCAAATTTACTTAATCTATTTTTTTTATATATTCTACATTTCATTTCTGAATATGCATCAAACAATATGTTCACTAGCCCTCTGAGAGTAGAAACTCTGTCAGACATTGAGATACAGGGAAGGTTTGTAGCCACTGGCAAAATTTGTTCCACATTTGTCTACTTGTAAATTTGACAGGAAACCTGTCAAAAGGCTGTGCTGGATTTTGCAAATCAGAATTGTTTTCATGTCAGCACTGGAAAATGAAATTACCTAAATCTATGTTTTACTACCAGAACTCTCATCAAAGGAGTATTTCGTACACCATGGGGAAAAACAAGGGCTTTTCCTTAATATTTTCAATAGCTTATAAAATTAGAATTTTATTTATAATTTATATTTATAATTATAGTTATAAAATTGTTTTCAGTGGTAAATACCATTTTAAATTCCTTAATTTTGGGAATCAATATAAGCAAGCAACCACCATATCCTGAAGCCCTGGCCTAAAACCAAATTAAGCATTATTTGCTGAAGATCCACAGGCTTCAGCAGATTCATGTACCAAACTAGAGCTCTGTTCTTCTAAACTTCTCATTTAAGACATTTTTGCCCACAGCTTAATCACTCACCTTGAACTCCCTGAGTCTCTGCTCCATGATTTCATATTCAGCAATTGCAACCTGAGGCATGGAGAGTTTAGTTTCTGACTGCTGCATCCACGTAAGTATAGTGTTCATTGTCTCCTTGTAGTGTGCAGGAGGCAAACTGTCAAAAACTAGATTCAATGTGGAAAAAAAAGGGAAGGAAATAAAAGAAGGAAGGAAGGAAGGAAATAAAACAATTTTTCACTTCACTATTCGGTTTACTGACGGAAGACACTTGGTAAAAGACCAAGCCTTATTGAAGTCTACAGCTGTTTTGCAAGATATTGCAACAGGCCCTGTGTTTATCAGAACTATAAAAAATAATTTTGGAAGCAAAAAATTGTTTTGAAAAAATTTGAAAAATCAACACACTCCTTCTAACGTTTGAGATACCTCCACCATTTTATGAGTTGTGTGTCATTTGACCCCGTTATTATAGGTCAGAAAACAACTTATATGGCCAACACAACTATTTTAAATACATGTGTTCAGAGACCAACAGACAAACCATTGTACTTAACCTACAATCTAATTTCAGAAATGTCTTAAGAACTATGTTTATGTGTTCAATGTTTCTGCTCAAGCAAAATGTTCCATTTAAGACATCTGTTAAAAGCTTAGAAAATTAATCTTCCTTCTACAATAAAGTTGAATTTTATTGAACTGTGCTTATTGTGTCAATATTACAGCTACTGCAAATAGACATCTGGCACACACATAAGCAACTCATTAGCAGATAGATTCCCTCTGCCATCAACAACAGTTGCCTCTATACTCACTAAAAAATGTGTAGACAAATAGCATGGCTGGTTGGAACGGAAACATTTCCAACTTGTTCATAATAATGAAGAATATAAAAGCTAAAAAAAAATGCACCCATTTGTATCTCTTGTATCCTCCTCAATATTCTCTGGTGTTTCACAAAGAAATGTACAGAAAAATAATAAATCTGTCCAAAAAGTAGTTTTGACAAACAACACAGTTAAAATTTTTAAATGCAACCTTGTTTATATCATACAGCAGTGCTTGGCAGATTGTACATCAGATTTTAATCTAATTTTTTACTTGATCAACAGAATGCTACATGAAAAAAAAAATATATTTACAGTCAGATATCATAAAAACTTCCCAAAATCAGGACAATCTCTCTTGTGAAGAATGGCAAACTTTCCACATAAGAGACTTGCCTGATGTGATTTATCACATATATCTGGGGATTTACAAAACATAGAACTTGGTGGCAGGAAAGAAAAGATTTTCTTCCCTTGTGAGGTATTTTTGTACACAGAATTAGCAATGTATTCTTGGAAATACAAACCAAAAAATTTTCCATCTCATCCAGTAACATTTTAAATATTTTCTTTCCTTAGTGAAATTTGTATTGTCTTTGACTCATTTTATCCAAACAACTTCTACTTTACAATAGAACATACATTTAAACTCTTCACTCCAAACAAATGGAGATATAATTTGAGCAGCTCAGACACATTAAAGAACTATATAACTCATAACTGCAGTTTTATTTAGTAATATGAAACGGAGTTTAGTGTTGTGATGTAATGTTTGACTTCTCTAAGTAAGCTTTCCCTTTAAATGAAAAACAAATCTTATGACTAATGTATAACTTCAAGCATTTAAGTAAAAGAGCAGCTATTTATTGTAGTACTGAAGAGTACCTCAGAACAGATGAAAACTGCTATAGCAAACTCCACCAAATTGCATCAAACTCTAATCCTGTAACTTTGGCAATAATAATAAAAATTTTAGAACCATCCAAACACTACAAACATTTTATTCAATTGTAATGAGTTATGTTTCCTACTACTGGATGGACTAAATAGAAGTTCAGATGGGATGACAGATGCAGATTTAATCCAAGTTTACAATTTAGTTAATAAATATGAACTCTAGAAAGCACTGTTGAGAATAACCATAGTTTTCCCATTTCACTTTTCCAGATTACTACAGATTAGCAATAATGAAATACTTTTTGATCCTTTAAGATAGACAGTGTGTCAGCATTTTCATCCACAAGGAAGCAGATTAACTTTTAGGATGGCACTGAAGAGCCTTTATTATTTTAGCAGCACATGATGGCAATGGTGAGAATTCAGTCAAGCTCCCACAGTGAGACTCACTTTACCCAGTTATAACTGTCTACATAATCTAACTCATTTATGGGCTCTCTGTGGGCAATATGTGTCTCTAAATTCCCCATGCTAATAACATAAACCCACATTCAAGACCTGTTTCTTGTTATCTTAAAATTTGCTTTGTGATACTAATATTTATGGACTAAAGTCCACCCTATAAGCAAAGATCATTAATATGGATCCTGCTGTATTATCAAAAAAGAATTGGCAATGAGAAAGATCTAGTATGTCTTCAACATGGGCCTAGTTTAGATATAGCAAAACTAGGTCCATGGCAGAACAGTAACAAAATATCACAAAGGGAAATCACAAAAGTGTTATTGTGAAATATCAGAATACAGTTCCCATCCCAGAGGGGGAAAATGTTTTTGCATTCATCCCTTCCACTTGTAGGAAATGCATTTTGGTGTGACTGACATTGTAAACCCTGCGAACTGACAGGCAAATACATTTGCACTTATATATTTCTTTTAGAGAAATTCCATACATGTGGAAACAGAATGTTCAAATAGTTAGGATTTATTTCTAATAAGCAGAACTATCTAAACATGTGAAAATAGCTTTCCAAGTAAGTAAAATACTTTGTTTTTCCTCACTGCTTCCTTGGTTTTTGTGACCAGATTTTTCAATCAAAAATATTTTCCCAAATCAGAAATTAAATGAGAATATAATTATCTCAACAACATTCAAATCACACTGGATAGGTTGCAATGTGTTTCTCCTGCAGTCATAACAAATCTCACTGTTCATCACACCATCATGAAAGACAATAAATATGATCTATGGGACCATTTCAGTAAAGACTTATTACCTGAAATAAATTAACAAGATTGAACTTCATGTATTTCCAATAAAAATCTCTTCAGCAGGCTGATGTTTTCAAAACTTTGTTTTACTTATGTTGTAATACGAATACTTGAACCAATTCATTCATAGGTCTTTATTAATAAAAGCTGTGATTTCCTTATCCTACAGTTTCTAGCAGAAAGCCTCATAAGCAATCTTGTGTAATATTTGATCAATGTTATGCAAGTGATTTAAGTCTTCCAATTCTCTTTGTTATAAAGCTCTTGAAAGAAAAAGAAGGGAATAATAGAATCACAGTGTGGTTTGGGTTGGAAGGAACCTTGAAGATCATCCAGTTCCAACCCCCACCATGGGCAGGGACACCCACTAGATCAGGCTGCTCAAACCCCATCCAACCTGGCTTTGAACACTTCCAGGGAAGCCCTTCTCCAGTTCTACAGGAGCTTTTGGAACAGTAAATATATTTTAAAGACACAATTATTTTTTAGGTGGGTTTTTTCTTCATCCATAAAAATATTCATTTTTACCACTGAGGAAGAGGACAAAATCACCTACAGAGTAGAGGACATTATCTCATACACATTCATTTCACAGGCTGCTTTGTCCTTTTGATCTTGATTTAAATAAAAAATAATTACTGGAGGAAATGGATGGTTTGAAAAAAAGAAAAGAAATTGCTTGCATGCTACTTATTAAAACAATAAATTCTCACACACATCTGAACTGCCTCTTCAGCTTGAAAGACACATTTAAAGAAGGTTAAGCAAACTTTATCCCTCAAAATCAAATAGCAATGAATATTTTTACTACTAAATGATAGTTCAGGTCTTAAAGAAAACTTTCAGCTATGAAGTTTTCAAGACACTTGCTTAAATTTTTCCTTCCTCAAGTATAGAGTGATTTGTGAAAGATTATTTTATGTATCATTACCATTTCACTGCCACTTATAACCCATTTCCAATGCACTTAAAGCATCAAAATAAGTTAGCAGTTCAAACTTTTAACCAAAGCAGAATAATTACAGACTAAAATTCTAAATGGTCATCATACTGTAGCAGTTACTGTAGTTTATTATCTTATAAAATTATGCCAAGTTTGAATTGCATGAGCTCTATCCAATCCAACACCCCAATGCAATACAATACTGTACTTATGGATTAGAGAGAATAATAATGTTCATGTAAAATAATTTTATGCATGGCATGGGTAAATAAAAAGTCTGAAGAATCTTTACATGATGCAGAAGGTAAAAGCTTTCTAAAGTACCTCCTGAAAGAAACAGGAGAAACATCATTTGAATGCAGATGAATAATTTATCATTAATAATAACAACAGCAATGATGACAATGATGACTTCACCTTTGGGAATTACAAATTCTGCAAAGGTAGAATCAGAACTTGAAAGAAAAGCACAGTGCATAAATTTATGAAGTAGACAAAAATGGAAATATATATGACTTTTTCTTTGCCATCTCCACCTTGATACTTTTAATTTTGCATGTGACAAAAGCCTTTTTTTTTTAGTTACTTGCTAAAAATCCAGCGATTTTCCAATTTCCCTCAGAAGAACATGTATCTCAGTGAGAACATGTATCTCCATCAAGGCCACGACTGGAGAGCAGCTCAATGCAGCGAGACTGAAAAGCAGAAGCACCTTAATGGAATTCAGTTAAGTCACAGAACTAGAGGAGTGCTGGAATGAATCAGGAAGTTTGAACCAGGGAGTATTCACTTACCTGACACTGACTGTCAGCTCTCCCTGGGCTCAGGGGGAATGGGAGGCTGACCATGCTGCTCCCTAGAAACCTCTCTGATGTAACAGCAGTTAATTTCAAGACAAGTAAATATAAAGTACAAAACCTCCTTTTTCACCAGGGCATTACAAAACGTAAGAACCTCCTTGGGAAATCAGGATATTCATACCCGAATCATTGCCAGCATTGTCTATTTCACTCCCTTGTGTAGATTACTGAACAGTTCTAAGCTCAGTCTGACCTTTAATTTTTCTTTATAGCAATATTCTAGACATTACTCTAAATGTGTTATGGGAGAAGAGAGAGCTGGATTGCTGCATACATCACATTCAAAATGACACATGGATATACAGACATTCTGTAAAGTGCAAAAAATGGGGTTGTACTTAATATTTTATGAGATTTTTTTCTCTTTCCTAACCAGTGCCACAAAATAATTTAAAACTCAATTAAATAGGTTTCAGAATTAAAATTAGGTTTTATAATTGGAAATTCTAATCAAATCATGGAGAAAAACATGTAAGAAAATCTGAGTTAGTCTTTAGTATTATTTTATTGGCAAATCTGCAGCAGAGAGAAACTACTAAGCATTCCTGAATGTTTAAAAATAAACCCCAAAACTAAGCTGCCATCATTTTCTAAAACCACAATCAAAACCTAACCAAACAAAAAACAGTTGAGGAAGACAATTCTCAAACTTTGAGAAAACTGTTCATGAGGGAAAATTTCTCTTGAAAAACAGAACAGCTGAATACCCTTATCCATCAGAAAAGATAAGCAATGAAAGATTAACAAAAAACAAACAAAAAAAACCACTCATAAAAACCCCAAACTTTTTATGACGGTCAAAAAAATCTATCTTTTTAACTTAAAAATAAAGTTTAATCGTGAATCAAAAAAGAAAAATCTTTTTAAACACATGTAGGGTTTATTCCCAAGAAAGAAAAAAAGAGGATCAAATATTATAACTGATCTGCAATGCATCATTCAGTCCTCAGAAGACTTTTCCATCTGTAGGAAATAATTAATTAAAAACAATTTGTTTAAATAAAAGATGGAAAGATCTAAAGTACCATAACAAAATTTCGATATTTTCTATTAAAGTTAGGCCAGAATAAAGAAACAGGATATGGCCCATCTGTACAACACTAGAAAAGTAGTAACAACTGTCCAGGACTCCATGCAATATTAAGAAACTTCTGTTCTCTTGCACTACAGGAGACTCTCCCCAGCCTGATCAGGGCTTCCACCTCAGGACAGCTGTTCCTGCAGCTGGCCCAGGCACTGGAGGAGCTGACTGCAGCCCAGGCTGGGGAGGGAATATCCAGGAAGATCTTTACTAAAGGCCAGGGAATTACAGGTCAGGCACTGAACAGTATTTACATTATTGGACCAATCAACTGCTTAATTCATGGTCTGTCACCACAGTAAAATGTGACGTGGCAAACGAAAGAACTATGAAGTTTAGACAGAGGAGAAATCATAAAGAAGCCAGCACTTCTGCTATATTTCTGTTGGAAGAATGGCAACTGATTTCGGCATATAAAATGTTTTTTACATCTTGCCTGTTGTTCATCCTGAATTTAGAGTAATGAAGAAACTTTATACTCCTTAATGTTAAATTTCTACAATTTGTTCTTTCATTACTTGTTATGGGACACTTGTATTTTACTTCTTCAGTTCTCCCATGCATCATCACCTCTTCAGTTTGCATATGTGGACACAAGTAAAATAGCTACAGCAGTGCAGTAATGGAGTATTGAAAAAAACAATATCCAAGTCTCTCTGTGAAAGAATTTAGGAGGAATATTAGAAAAATCCACTAGAAGGAGCTAGTACTATGTCAAATTTCAAATCAGTACAATAATTTAGAGATATCAGAGGCTGAAGGGGCAAATAGTATCTTTGTTGTTGGGAAAAGTTAAATTCATATTCTTTTTTGTCTTTATTAATTTCATAAGCTAATACAGAAAGTGTACAGTAACTGCTGATATGCTATGTATCATTAATTAGGAATAGTTAACTTTCTATTTTGGTATAGTATTTTGTCCCTTTTGAAAAATTCGTTTTAATATAAATATCACACATAATGTTATAACTGGCAGTCATGTGTCCTGTCTTGCAAATAAGAAAGGGTTGGCCACATGATGAAAAACTAGATATGCTAAGGTGGCTACTCTCTTTGATAAGATTTATGGAGTCAAATTTCGATTCTGTAAAAATCTAGAGCAGATTCACTCCTGTAATTAAGGCGTCTTTCCTCTCTACTGACTGACAGAGATGGACTGCCTTGTCTTGTAATCCAAATAAACAAAGACAGTTTTGTGGTGCCCAAAAATATCACTGAATCTGTCCATAAATGCACTAACAAGAGGAAGTTTGATGGCAGAACTACACTGAGTGGAAGCTTTGCTTCTGAATAGTGTTCCCTTGATTTCTTAATATAAAATATGGAATGAACTGATAATTGTTGAAAGACTAATTCAATTGCAAAAAAAGAGCACATGAATTGCACTGCTGGTTTAGTATCACAAAAGCAAATACAAAACTGGGAAAGCAAAATAGAAACACCTATTCTATACTGCTAGTCAGGCAAATTGACTTCTCGTCAAGAACACTTACTGGTCTGTAGCTGCTTTTCTCTGGCATGCATATCAGCAAATATTTGTTTGAAATGGCTGGTAAAAGCAGCAAGGTCAGCATCCAGAAACACCGGTGCTTGTTCTTTCTCTTTGAGTGCTTGACTTTGAGCCTTTAGCCGTTCAATCTGAGGCTGCAGGGTTGACATTCGAATGATTTCATCCTGCAAGTGAGAACAACAAAAAATAGAAAAAAAATCAAGATGCGGCTACACAAGAAATGAAACCACTAGTGCCATGAAATCACCACTGTTTCAGTGCACGTTACACAATTGTTTTGCTTCCAAATACATCAGTTACAATACACATCAATTCAACATTTTAAAATTTTCCTCACAAATCACTACCCAAAATTGTTGACTGAAATCACTGCTTTAAACCACCTTAAAGGTGGGGGGCATTATGCTCAATGAAAATAACAATTAAATTTTCAATCCTAGGGAACATCTTTTTCATGTGAAGATGGGAACAGAAAAACACCACATGTACCATAATCCTGTACCCATGTCTGCTGGACTATGTACAGACTAAACTGAAGTAGAAAAGGAGAGATGAAGATTCCCTGTGATTTCTCAGGCTCACAGTAACACATTAAAGGCTGAGGTTAAGATTAGGATAGCACATAGCAGCTGGAAGGGACTTGCAGGGAACATCTATTCCAATGGCCTGACTACAGGGCTGACAAGTTAAAGCAGGTTGATAAGAACATTTTCCAAATGGCTCCTACACACTGCCAGGCTGGGGGCACCCACACCTCTCCAGGAAGTCTCTTCAAACACCCTCCCAACTCCAGCCTAAACCTCCCCTGGCACAGCTTTGAACCATTCCCATGCATCCTGTGCCTGGATACCAGGGAGAAGAGATCAGCACCTCTCTCTTCACTGCCCTTTTCAGGAAGCTGTAGAGAGCAATGGGGCTGTGCTGTTATACCTTGTATACACTGTGACATGTGCAACTACAGACTATAAAAGAAATTGGCAAAGTAAGCCAAATGTACAGTTCATAGCAGAGATATTCAAAGAAAAGTTTTCTGCGCAAGAACAGAGATCTCTGTAGGCACAATTCCATCTTGGAAATACCTGAAAATTGAAGTAATGGCATAAATCTCAATTTGGGTTTCATTATTTTCTGGTTGAGAGCTTTTGCAGTCAGAGATTTCCTAAAGTCAAACTTCTACAAGTATATCATGCAATTTATAATGCAATACTACACTTTAATATATTGCTGTTATTCAGTATTTGATTGTAAGCTCTCCACCCACAGAGCTGTCTACAGTAAGAGAGAGAAGCAAATTTCTATGGTGGTACATCAGACAAATAAAAACAATTAGGGAAAATTAGAAGTGAATTGGTGTGACAGCTTTTTGTAAAACTCCTGTGATTCTCTCATATGGTGACAGAAGAATATTCCTCCATTTGACTACACAACCCACACTGAATCAAAACACAGGGTATATAAGAAGTAAAGTGGTAAGCAATGGCAGAATTTTGGACTTGAAGGCAATGTTCAGGCACACATCCTTAACAGAGGTGAAAAGCAACGCTTTCTTAATGAGGAACCAACGACACAAATTTTTACATGAAAAAGAAATACGAAAAAGACTAGAAGCCCACAGTTCCCTCTAACTGTCTAAATATCCTAATACCTAAATATTTGGGGCAGATTTTTAAAGACCCATATCCTGGGTTTTACTGCCTCTTAATTTCTTTACCAATCTTTCCTTTCCTTGAACAAATATTTTCAATAATTACTTTGCAATGCCTAGGAGTCCATTTACCATTTTTATAGTGAAGCATTGAAGGTCATAATCTGTCCAGCTGTTGGAACACCTATGAAGCACAATATCATAAAAAAACTTGAACAATCTCTAACCTTGCATCTTTCTAACTGAGCTTTTACTGTAGCAGGATCTGTTGCTGGTGTGGGTTGTGTTTTCAGCCAGTTTTCTGCAGCAATTGTTGTCTGCTCCAGTTGCTGCAGCTGGGAGTAGAAGTCAATGATGTTATTTTGGTACTCCAGCCATGCCAGTCTTTCACTCAGCAACTGACAGAACTCAATCCAGCGGCTCTTCAGCTGCTCTGAGGCTTGTCTAATGTTGTCAGGATTCAGACCCTCTAGAATAACAAGAGAAGATGCTTAAAGATAAACAAGTTACAAAGAAAAGGAAAAAAAAAAGTAGGATAGTTGAACAATTGAGTTTCTCTATTTGTGAGCTCATAAATCCAGTTAATGATTTATCACCAAATAACAGCTCTGAATCTACAGATGTTACACATTAGTGGGGAATGCATATCAAAAATATTTAAAGTTGCTGCCTGGGTACTTTTGTTGCTATGGGAATGAATTATAAACTGCATTAAAGTACAAGAATGGGAATAAAGCAGAAAGTAGAGATACAATACATAAAGCTAATTAAAACTGCTGTAAGAAATAACCAAATGCCCGACAGCTGGATTTTGAAAACTATGCCTGGACTGAAATTAGATTTTAATGCACAAGACTGTGGCTGGCTTTTCTTCTATAAAAAGACTGATTATAATTAATAGGACCTATAATTCCACAGTTATTTAGAGGTTTCTGGTAATCCAACCCATATAATTTGCATTATATATTATTTAAGGAATATCATAAACACTAAGGAATAAACAAAGTACCAGATCAAATCTCCCTCTAGGCCAGTGCTGAGTGTCCAATAATGACCATAAGGAGACAGTAAGAAGACAGCCAAGAAACCATAGGTGATGCTTCTCTATGGTTATTTCAAAGTGATTGGTTTCTCTGAAGTAGTTTGCCTATTCCTGTCTGTTGTTCAATAATCATGCTTAAAATAAAGTTCATAAAATAAAACTGACTTTAGTTATTGCAGACAAGGTAATTATTTAGAACAATTAAAAGGTAAAAGGAAATTTCTTCACTTTCTGTGAAGAAAGTAAAGCAATACATATGAAAGATGAGAAAATGTGTCTTAACATGATCCACTTAACATGATCACTCCGTAATTTGAACTCAGAATGACTTCAAAATAAAATTAACTTAATCACCTCATTTATTTTTCAATAAGAGTTTAAATGTAGTCCCTAGCATTTTTAAATTGTAATGACATGGCATGGCAATAGGGCCAACATAGATTTCAAAATAAGTAAAATTCTCAAATCACTGAGCAATGCCATACACTTAAGAAAACTTTTAATAACATCATCACATAGTCATACAGTAGCCAACCAGCTAAATAGAAGCTATGCTTTTAACAAAATAAGAAAAAATTAGAGTACTTTTCTTTAAAGCAAGTTTAAAAGCAAATGAGAAAAAAGCCTTCTGTGCTCCACTTCGGCAATCTTTGATACACTACTGAATATGGGTTTCCTGGTTTGCAATCTGCACTCCAAATCTACAGGAAAATTTCTTTATCAGGATTAAAAAATAGTAAAGTTCATGGCAGTTTTGGAAGGTAGTATATAGGAAATAGAGTTCTAATTACAGCTAAATGCTGTAGTAAAAAGTAAAAAAAAAGTACTATAATTTTTTTATAATAAAATATTATAAGGAATTGCTATAATGCATGCTGTATGATAAACCACACTAAATGATAATCGGGGATCATGTCTGCTGTGGAGCATCATAGTGCTCTGGCAAGTCTTGATCTGGATCCAGCTCAGGGCTATTTCATTCAGAGTTGCTTGGAAACAGACTGTGCAGTAACCTGATAGCAGCTCTCTGGATATGCTTTGGCTCTGGGATGGTGCCCCAGCCAAACAAATTGTACAGCATTTCAAAAAGTAAAACTATTGGAAAAATAGAAAGCCCAGCACTACAGGGAGATAATGGGGGGTGGTTGGAGCAGCTCCACATCCACATTATACTCAAAAAAAACAGAAAAGCACCTTTTAAGGACTGATCGAGGGTATAAATTGAACTTTGAAACATGAAGAGGTAAAAAAGGATTTTGACACATCTTAATAAAATCCAAAAGTGATCTTGTCTTCTGTGAGTGTGTGTGTGCATCTGGGGATGTGGTAGCATAACTACATTTTCTAGAAGTTTAATGTCTAATGAGGATGTGAAGAGGCAGAATAAACTTGAATGGCAAAGTACATCTGAATAACAACAATCATAGACAACAAGGCACACAGATACTGACTCTTAACAACAGGAGGAACAAACACATGTAGAGACAATCAGACTTTAACTATGCTGTATTTTAACAATTGTTTCTGTTGTGAGTTGGGTATAAAAATGCTGTAAATTTATAACAGTGAGAAGATTATCTTTGCCATTGTGTTTATTATTATCTCTGAACCTGGAAGACATTGCTTGTGAGTTTGGCAGACTAGATATGAAAAGATCACTTTATTTATTCCTCCTTTCCTTTCTTTTCAGCTGCCACAGTCTCCCAAGTACCCTTAGGCGAGATTATGATTACCAGAAGTGCAGTCAGGGATTCTCCACATATAATAATACTTTTCACTGCAATATTTTCTTCTAGGATTCAGAGAGGACTGATTTCAGATGAAAATCTAGATTCACTAGATCCTCCTTTCTTATTTTGCTCATAGGTCCCTCTTCACATGCCACATTTAAATATGTAAAAATAGCCACTATTACTCATTTTTTCTTTAATTATTTTATTTAACATCTATCTTTTGAGTCTTAATGTGATTCCATAAATACGTAGAGAAAGAAATGCTTTTGCTCTTCATGTTCCTGAAATGGACAGTACAAAACTGGTTTATACAGAGTCATGTTTGATAAAATGTTGCAGAGGTGCACCTTCATAGGCAGATTAACCTACTGTAAGGAAGATAAAATCTCCATAACATGTGATTTTAAAACTTTTGTTTTTCAGTCCATTCAGGTAAATCAAAATTATCTATCAGATGCTAGCACATCATTTCCAGCAAGATGTAATAAAATGGCTGTTACTTGTACTTGAGATCATTTGGACAAGTCTGATCCATTGGGGAAAATAAAGAATTTCATGTGGAATGGAATCAGGGTCACCCAGAGCAGGTGACACAGAAACATTTCCAGGTGGAGTTTGGAATGTCTCCAGAGAGGGAGCCTTCATGACTTCCCTGGGAAGCACTAGGTTCCAGTGCTCTACCACCCCCAAAGAAAAGAAATTCTTGCTCTAGTTGAAGTAAAACTTTCTGAATTTTAACTTATTGCTCATTAATAAAGTCCATTATTCCTTGTCCTATTTGAAACTCTTCTGTGATAACTACTGATTTCTGGACTAACTTAAGCACCTTTACCAAGGCATACCAAAAGTGCACAAGCAGGCAAAGAAACAATATAAAACCCATTTTCTGGCAAAATGTTATTTTATGAATAGTAGATGGTTCATAATCTTTTCATGTTTCACATTCTAAAACCTTCTGGTATAATCATTGTATAAATATACTGTACCCAGAGGAAACAGATCATTATCTGAAGTGCATCCATTAATTTTATTACCTTGTATACTGCACATAATAAATTGTGCCTGAATATTTTTAATTGTGCAGCACCTTACATATAAGTGCTTTGGAATTGCCACTTAATATGAAATATATCTTGTTAAGTGCATCTGTCATTTGCACAGTTCTGTGATAGAATAATGTAATATTATTTGGTTTCCGTAGCTCTCGACTCTTGTGTAACTTACAAGATAATGTATTTCTTCCACAGACTGATGACATTTTGAAATTACATGTTTTATTGCAACAAATTGATTTGTATTCACTTTAATGCTTCCTGTCAAAATTCTCTGATTATTCATTTTGAAGTTCTGTTTATTTTATTCTAAACTACTATAATAGCCAAGTGTCCATTCCAATTGCTAAACTACTCCACTTATGCATCAACAGATTTTTTATTCTATTTTATAATATGATTTAGTAAAGAAGAACAAAACAGATTTATTTTTTTTTCCTAGAAACAATGGTAAACAGAATATGTAAGTTTTCACTGATTGCAATTGTCATTCTTGGAAAGCATGAGCAAGGGGAGGCAGAGCACAGCCCATGAGGGTGGTTGGGTAAAGAAGCATCCACCAAAAACCACCAATGATTTCCCTTGATGGGAAAAGTCCTTCAAATGCCAATGTCCAGCCACCCTGCCTACAAACACAGGAACAGCTGTGCTGTGGGAGAGGGCAGATCTTTCCAGGGTGAAAATACTTCTGCTGACAGTGGTTGACAACATTTAAGGCTAGAAGAATGTCCAGTGTAAATATATTTCCTAAGAATATTTCCCTCTGCCAAGGAACAAATAAATTAAACCCTAAATAAACCAAACCAATTATCTCCAGAATCCTGGTTTTTTAACTTATTCTCTCTCCTACCTATCACAAAAAAAAAAAAAGGCAAGAAAATAAATGTAAATTATTCAGCAATGGAGTTCACCACTATTCTGAACTTGCTCTTATAATTCACCAGAGGTCTTTTTATGCTCTTTGTCAGTTACAATCAGGATCTTGCTTATTAGAAAACAGAAAGAATATTTTAAATATTAAGTAAAGACAGCATATTCAATGCCAGCATAATTTGAATCTTAAGGAATCTAATCATTATCAGTCCAGATCTAATTGACACAGAATAAGTAAAAATTGACAATTCAATTAAAATTGTAATCACTTGACTTCTGAACTGATCTATGGGTTAAATCAGTTTGCCTCGTATGGTCTTTTAATTATAGATTATTCTACAAATGCATGACAATCATCAATTCAATCACTGACTCATTTCCATAAAAAATAACAATGGGAGCATCATCATTTTTGATCTGTAAATTATGGTAGTTAAAAAGGATTTTTTTTTTTTTAATAACATAGTACATCTTCCCTCCACTAGATGTTAAACTGCAGATCTCCCACAAATCCATACAGGCACACTAATTAATTCCAGTTCCTTCCAGTTTTATGGAAAACAGTTCCACCACTGGAACAGGAAGGTATGAAGGAATAGTTAGGCTGCTCCAAAAATGTTATTTTTGAGATTCAGCAAATCTTTCTTCTTGTTCTTAGTTAATACAACAGCCAAAAAAAAAAAAAAAAATTTACAAAAGACATAAACACTATAGAAACTTAGTTGAATTACTGTGGAAAACATAAAGTTGCATAACTCTACTACAGTTAGAAATGAAGTTTTAAAGGTAATATTTTTACTTAACTTTTAGTTCAGTTTCAGTTGAACTCAATTGCAACCATTAACTGCAATTAGATCATAATGATTGGAAGAAAAGGCAAATACAGAGTATGTTGTACACAAAAGTACAATGGCTTTACAATGGCAGTTAACTTCCTTTACCCTCAAGGAGTAATTTTGAGCATCTCACACGATATCCAATTTGCCAGTTCTTTGTTAAAATCACCTCATAGTTCTAACCAACTAATGTTAATTATTTATCCTATTCTCTACTGCTGGCAATTACTGCATTAATTAACCATTCCAAACACTATTCTTTAATTTGCCTTTGCATTAGTGGAGCAGTGTAAAATCTGATAAATACTCAAGGTTTCAAGTCCAGAGGAATTGTTTCTCTTTTCAAAGGGATTGTTTCCTCCCTAAGACCATGACAATAAGAGATCTTCATTTTCACAGCCAATTAATCTGTCAGCCACACTAGAATGTTTTTTCTACCAAGGCTACCACAATATAATGCATGACCAAGACCTCAGAGCAGCTGACAAAGTTGAAGAAGTTGATAAAGTCATGCTGGCTTGGTTAGTCTGCCCTGTGCCATCCACCCAGTTGGAAGATTTGCTTCCTAAAAAAAGAGATGCAATTTGAGAAATGCTGGAAATATTTCCATGCACATCTAGCTACATGTAAAACATTAATAAGGATGGACCAATGGACTGAGGGAGACAAAAGCAGAGTCTTGAGTTAAAACTCCATGGGAATAATTAAGACAGAATTTAATCTATTTGATGCATGACACGGTAGGCACTACAGTGCAGGGTAAACATTATTTAAGATGGTTGTGAGTTCGACAACTAACACCAAAAATAGTCATCACAAAGTATGACCTAATCCAAAGAAACTAAACTGGAATTCTTGAGGTGCAGGTCTGCATTTGTCCAATGGAGGAGTGGGGCATGCCTAAATATGCCCTAGACAGATTCTTCCCAAAATAGGAACCTCAATGGGTCAGCATGCAAATTTCAGATGCTTCCCTAAAATCATGTACAATCAATTCTCCCAGACAGAAAACATAAAAAGACTGAACTTTTTGTATCATCAACCATGGAAAAGTGCCCAAATTATTTCAAACAGGGTGCAGATGTTACCAGACTGCCTTCAGTATATTCACAGAGTGTGGGTAGGGACTCATTGTAGCAATTGTTAGTCATGATAATTAAATACATCCTGTACATTAAATATGGTCACTTTTAAAATATTACACCTTCATACTTAAGAAAATAATTGTAGGATTCCATCAAATTTCTTTACCTTGGCAAGTTAGTACCTCAGACTTAAAGCATTTGACTTCTAGCAATTTAATTATTGGTTATTCGTTATAACAATTTAAGAGAAAATATATGTTCCAAATGTCAGTTCACTCAGCATCTGTATTTCTAGCAATCATATCAGTATGACAGATGTTGGCCCATTTTAATTATTTGATTGCAAGGCAAGATATTCCTTAATATTAAGAACAATGGCATGAGTTAAAGTTTTGCTTTCAGGAACTTTTCCTTGGGTGTTGTTTTTTCCTTATTTAAAAGTTCAAAAGAATAGTGCAATGTATCAATTTCTTTGGGAAAGAAAAAAAAGAGACAAAAATCTTTCACCTATTTTTCTTTGTTCAACAGTTGTATAAACTTTGACAATTATTATATTTGAAAAAACAAATGCCAAAAATTTCTTCCAAATCCCAATAAAATATATTTTCTATGATACAGAACATTACAGAAATATGCATATTACAAAACATACATTGTATATTAAAAATCAGGAAGTATTTTTCCCCAGCTGGTTAAAGTAATGCCTTTGGAGCCAACTCAGATGTGTTAATGTACTTCAAAGCTTACAGAACTCAGAAAATAAGATTACAACTTAAGTCTCTGCACAGAACAGATTGTTAATATACAATTCATTACTGTGAGTTTCTAACACATTTCTCTGCATGGTACTAAAGTGGTAATACTTTTTTTCTCTTCTCTAATTAACAGATTTAACATTCAGAAATAATAAAAGAAATATAAGGCAATATCACTTTACCGTTCCATTTAGACAGTATGTGCTAATATAATTCTTGTGATAAATATGAACCTGTTCGTTGATCAAATCCCTAAGAAGATTATCTAAAGCAACTCCCAAGTAATTACCATTCACCATCTGTTCCACCAGGGCCTCAGCTGATCTGCTGGCATCTTGCAGTTTTCTGTACTTCTCAGGCTTTTCTCGCTGGATGGCCTGCAGCACGACAGGAAGGGTGAGTATTTCAACAGAGGGGTTTCATACAACAAAGTAATTAATCACAGAGATGTCTTCTGATTTCTTGAGACTTTCTAACCCATCATATTGCCCCCCAGTTCTCAATCAAAGAGGCAAGCACCATAAACCACCACCAGGAAGGGAATCAGTCTGAGTCAAATACAAAAACAGAGAGTCAGAACACAACAGAGCTGACAAATGACACATATCAGTATTTCACAGACACATAAAAGACATAGAAATTAGGAGCTATTTGAAGCACAATATTTCAGAAAGAAAATATTCATTTAAATTATATGCCTCATAGAAAAACAGATTTGCCTATTTTCATGGTATAAGCAAAAATTGACCATTCTCACCAAATTACAGGGATTCACAGAATTCTACAGTATCAAACCCATATAAAATTTGATTGCTTATATTATTATTTTGTTTGAAAACAAAAGAACAACTGTAAAATTCATATATGCACATGCAGCAGACACCCACATGCAGCAGACGCCCATATATAGGCTATTAAGAAGAAGAGTTAATTGCAGATTCAATACAGGCTTCTCATTATGTTTTATACTTAATACTCTTGATACACCTTTCTGTACAGAAAAATTGCTCACAAATGTTCAGGCCAGCTAGTAAGGCCTAGTAAAGGCCAGCTGCTAAAATTACAAGATATAGTAGGAATCTAAATTAAAATATCATTTTGGGTCAGTAGACATACTGATGGAAAGCAAACTCATTTTAGATCTGACACCCCATCAATGCTGTCTTATAATTAACACCATGAAGTCACTTCATTGATTTTAAACTACATTAGTTGCATAATTTAGGTGCAGTTTAGAAGCTCAGAGATGCAACAAGGGACTACAGTCAAGTTTGATACCCAAAATAAAACAGACCATATATGTCCCAGAGATCCTGACCAAGACAGGGTCCCAAAAATCAATTCCCTCACTTTTCTGCAGCAGACACACACATACAAGAGGACATGGTCCCCCAAATCCTACATGATGTATAAGGAAACAACACTTGGCCCTGGTTGCAGTTTCCCAGGCTGGCTGATCCCACTGGGCTTCCCCATCACCCTGTTAACTTCCACAGCAAAGTTAGATGCTGCATGACTTCAAAAAGTCTCCTTAAACTGAAAAGAAACCTCATGTAGGTGTCTAAGAATGAATTTAGTAAAAGGACTTTATACACATAAATTGGGAAATACTATCTTTCAAATAGATTGTTGCACCCACATAGAATGGATATAAACACCTTTGAAGAAACTCTCTTAAAATAACTTTTAAAATGTGCTGTTTAAAACGTCTTCAGTTTAACAAGAAGCAGCTCCCTGGAAGACACTGCAAGTGAGGAGAATCAAAAACTTGGAAGAGAATTTTTCAATTAAATTAATGAGTTTCCTTAGCCTACTTATAACTGCTATCCATTTGTGCATGCAGAAATGGTTAAACAACAGGCTTCCTAACAATATCAAAGATTCTTTTCAACACTGTGACTAAAACAATTTTGGATAAATGAAATATAAAAAGAAAATATATTTAGAGAATAATAAAATAGTTTGCATTTTAGAAACATATTTTACTATATAACTAAATTACCAATGAAATATTATGAAATTTAATTCCACTAAGTTACAGATGACTGTATGAATTATCTCTCATTTTTGTAGGTCAATAAAATCTTGCACAATTACCCAGAACAATTTAAATATTTTCCAAATTTAAAAAGCAAATTAACTCTCTGCAGAGTTCCAAAAATCTCTTACAGAATCTTAATTAATACTACTCTTTCTATAGTGCTAGGTATAATTAACATGAGAATAACTACTGAGAACTCAAAGGAATCATTAAAACACTAAAACATACTGAAAATAATTCTACTCCGTCTGTAACACCAGGTGTGTAATTATCATGTGTATAACTGTAGTGAGAAGAAAAAAAACATTTAAAAAAAAAACCCAAAACCACTTCATAAAATATGCTAAAACTTATCTTTTAAAATATAAAAATGATAAGACATAAAAGCTTGTGGAAGTCAACTCTTCCCTGCCCAGCATGTGCCATGTGCGCAGGAGAACGTGGAGGAATGTCCACCTCCCTCCTGGAAGATTCAAGTTCCCAGGTCCTGGCAGAAAATATAAGCACTATGTATAGACTACTTAAATAAACATATCAAACTTTCTGCCATTTTTCCACATTAATATTTATGTAGCTGGCATATATTATGCAAATGAAGGTCTAGCACTGCTTACAAGAGGACAAACACATACAGGAAGCACAGTGACAAAAAAAGGAGGAGAAGCTGAACTCTTGGCTCCTCCTGCAAAGACAAATGATGTGGCCTGGGGAGAAAGGAGAACATTCACACTAGTTACTCAAAACCATGAGCACATCCCTGCCATCACTTGCCAAACCTGCAAATCGTGTCTGGGGTTTTTAAGAACCTCAGAAGAAGTATTTTCATAACCCAGGATCAAGTGCTTAGAAATGAATGGAGCAGTCCCGGAAACACCTCTCATTTATCTCTTCGGCTGCTTTCTTAATTTTTTCCATTACTGAAGGGGACCATACTCTTGACCCAAGTTCATTTATGTCACAAGCAGAATGGGATCATTTTGAAGGGATTTGTGAAGTTTTGAAACTTAAATTCTGTATAATAATATTATACAGAATGATATAATAATAATAATATAATTCCTATTCTGTGTAATAGACACTTTTTGACAACAGTGGCTAAGCCACTTCAAAATATTTCCAAATATATAACCTCCCTTCTTTTTTTCACTCTTTTTGCCTTCTGTAAAAGATTTTTCAGAAAAAAAGAGACCAATATTAGAGGGAAAGGTTAACTTTACGGACTTTTGTCCAAGTAGAGATTAATTATCTTCTGGACTACTTTGCAACAGACAATGCAAATGCATTATAGCTCAGTTTTAATTGATTGAAAAACATTATAAATTCATCTTTAGCTAAATGCTAGCCAAAGGTGAAGGGGCTATTTTTAAAAATCTAAATATTTTATTTGACCTTGAGATTTTAGTTGGCAGTTAATGACTTCATAAACTAGAAAATACTGATGGCTGGAGAAATTTGGATATTATTCATATATTAAATCAGCATCTTTCTTTGAGAGCTCTGTGAAAGGATGCAGGGGAGCACTCCCTGACCTCCTGTGGTGGTGACCCATCACCCCTGAGGGCAGAGAGGCAACATTATCATCACCACCTCTGACAGTGATTCAGCTCTCAAATACCCATGCCTAACAAAGCATGCCTGGAAAAGGTCACTAAAACAAAACAAACATATGAGAATGGGACTTCTGAGAATGCCAAGAGAACAAATTTAATTGTCTAGGATATCTGACATTTTCCCTTACATCTGTTCCTTGTGTTTATCTTTGATTCAGAATTTCTAGGTGCTTCATCTTCTTGGGTAACCAAAACTACTTTCAAGGATTTTTATTTCCAGTTTCTTGTTGGATAGTCTCAAATCCAATTTACTAAGTAGAATTTACTACCTGAAATTGTGGAGGTTTTTTGCACCTGAATCTTTATGTATTTCAACTCGCAATACTGAAAGCTCATTTTAGCTTAAGAAAAACATGGAAGTCCTGAGTCATTCTTAGGTCTGACTTTAGTAAAATACACTAACTGTAGAATATTTCTGCTGGGATGCAGTATAACAATATTTACTACATTCATGTTTGGATGTCTGCGTTATTTAGGAGTACGGCTGTTCAACAAATTCCTTCTATTCTTATGGCTTTGCAGTCCCCCTGCCCAGCTAAGGTAAATATCTTTCTCCTGTATCAGGGAAGGGATATCAATACTTTTCTTCTCCCCAGACATAGGAATGGACTTTTTGCACATATCTAATTTATTCAAGCTACAAAATACATCTGCCAAAGGCTAATTTCCTGCCAGGATCTGAAGAGCAGCTGCCTTAGCAAACAGAATCACTGCATTTCATACAGTCTGCTCTTGGCTCTGTCTCCCCCAGGACTCCTCTGAGCTGGGATGGGAGCAAGCTTTTTCACTTTATGAATCACCAATGATGGCAAAAGAGATTTCCTTGTGGACTTCATTTCCGACATCTCTGTCCCTCTATCAAGCAGCAGATGTACTTCTACTCCATCTTATGGATGGGACCCCTCATCCATGAAAAATGATGGGCAGGAGCAAGCTGCCACAAGAAAAAACAACCCTGAAACTAGTAACTGTCCCTAAAAGAGCAGCAGAAAAGAGAGTCATCACAAAAAGGCTCTAGGAATCAGCCCTGACTACAGTAGGGAATAAAGGACAGTTTTGGCATCAGCCAACCACAGGTGTTCTGTGCTTGACCCATTTACATTTTCATATGGGCAAAAATCCCTAAATGATAAAGTAAGGGCAAGATGGGACTTGTGCACACGAGTGTAGATGGTCACATGCATGCATGTACAACACTGGGGTATCACTGGGGATGTCAGTGCATGTCCTGGTTTTGACTGGGCTACAGTGATTTTCTTCTCAATAGATGGGACAGTGCTGTGTTTTGGATTCCTTATTAAAATAATACTGATAACATTCATGTTTTGGGTTTTCTAAGTTGTGTCTATCCTAAGTCAATAAGTCTTTTTTTGGTGTGTCTCATCCTCTGCCAGTGATACATCAAAAAAAAAAAAAAAGCTGGGTGAGAACACAGCCAAGGCAGGTGACCCAAACCCTGCCTAGGGAATATTCCTCACCATAGAACAATGTGCTCAGTGTATAAACTGGAAGTTACCTGGAAGGGGCTTATTTGGGTTCAGGGACAGGGTCTAGCCTTGGTCAGCAGGTGGTGAGCAATTGCATTGTGCTTCAGTTGCTTGTTGTTTGCTGTTTTCTTTCTATTATCTGAATTATTATTTGCTATCTTTATTATATTTTCCTTTCTTTTATTCATCTATTTTTATCTGAACCTACAAGTTTTACTTTTGGTTCTCACCATTCCACTGGGATGGGTCGGGGGATATGAGCAGGTGGGGTGGTTAGCTGCCCGCTGGGCTTAGAGCACAACAGAACAATAAAATCTATTTCAATTATCTCTCACATATGTTTTCCTTTCTGAAGTTCATTCTTTTTTTATATGCCTTCTACAAGTTTACTAGAAATTATATAATATGTTAAAACACATACTATCTTGTTTTCCATTGATTTGAGGTACATTTTGAGAGAACTAATAACTAAAAGTGTTAACAAGCAGCAATGAAACTGTTCAAATCAATGAACTGAAAAGTACTTTCTGCTTTCTCTCTCATTTAATTGATTGAGACAGAGATAAGTCAGGTCAGGACAAGTTTTAAGACCTGGCATTTATAAAAATTTGATATTTTTCTTTACTTTGTAAAAAAGTGTTTTCAAAGACTTACACTGACTGAAAATGATCAACACACAATCCATGTAGCACTTTTCAAGTGTCACCTTTCAGAGTTCTCACTCTCAAATTAATACATGAAATAGAATGTTTTCTCCTTTAGAGCAACTAGAAACTTCTAAATGGAACTTGATTTTCTCTATAAAATTTGTATTTTAAAAGCAGTGACACTCTGTGAAATGATAACGGGTCTTGGTCCTTAAAAATACTTACAATGCTAATGAAGGATACATATCAATTTTTCTTGTATCTATTTAGAATTACTGGTTTGTTTCAGACCTCTCTTGATACAAAACTGATCTTTTCTGCACAATTTTACTGAAACAAAAAACCATTTGTTTATTAACAATTTCTTTACTAAATTTCCAAGGAGATAAAAGGAACATCTGGAATATCTTCTGCAATCTTCACTGTCTTGAGTTCAAACTTTAAATGCTCATGCGCTGGTCAAATTCCAAGCATCCCTCTCCAGTACTATGTGTGCCTTGACCAGCGGAAATGAGACCTGGATAAATGTGGTAGGCAGTGTCCTCCCAGCCTCAGTATTCTTCCTCAGGTCCAGCAAAGGCAAGGCAAGAGCTACTGGAATTCCAGTGGGGACCAAAGGAGGTCTGTGCTTCACCCACCTCCACCCCTTCAGCTGCAGCAATCACCATCTCCTCAAAAGCAAAGGAAGGAAAAAAGGAGGAAGGGGAACCATGGCTCCTGGATCCTTTAATGCTCTTATAAAGTCTTAGACAATATGAGGTAGAGCCAATGGGAAACCTGACAGTGTGGGTAGCCTGAGTATCTGGCTAATCTGTAGGTCAAAATGAGCTAATTTATTCCTTGAAACAAATATGTTCCTCAAAATGTGAATATATGAAGGGGAGATAAGTATTTTGTTTCTTTTTTTCTATTTCTTTTAAAATTTGGATTGGAGCACTTGGAAAACTTACTATTTTTAATTATTACATATCATCGTATTAGATTAATATTATGAACTCATATGGAAGTATGTGAACCCCTCAAATACTTCCATATGAGTTAATACAACCCTGTGCATTTGATCCAGTCTGCATATATTTATGTGTATTTCTCATAACATGGAGTTGTGGCATGAAATAATTCAAGATTTTCCATTTGAATGCATAATTTCTAGCACTCATGAAAATACAAAAACTAAAATTTTTGCAAGAAACTTGAAATTTAACATGGAATTGAAAAATGTAAATTTGCAGTCACAAAATTCCATGTTACTTAATTTTATCATAGCTGATTCATGACAGAAAAGCAGAAAATGAGAAAAACCATCATCAAATCTAAATTCAATACAGTAACTTTGTTCCATCTCTTTGTGCTCCAGGAGTTTGTATTAACATGGGTTTTAATGGAGTTCCATAATATATTATGCTACTATCCAAGTTAACTATAAAAACCAGCCCTTTCTCATCTTAGAAAAAAAGGGCATTTTTCCATTGATCTACAAAAATTAAATAGGGAAGAAAATTGGTAACAGTTTAGTTTTCAAGGACTAAATTCAGTAATTCAGTCTATGACACACAGACACACAAACATAGCTACTTCTTAAGCACTGCAGAACCATTCACTTTGTCAGGAAAGAACAGTTTTTGGTCCTAATATGGTACTACAATAGAGTAAAAAAAAAAAATCAAAAGCAAAAAAAGCCCTGTGGAAACTGGTGATTGTCATATATATTTTACAGCTTTGTAAAGGAAATAGATATAAATTTTCTTTAGCATCCACTCCAGTGACACTTTTCATATTCTTCTGTTTATGCATGTATAATGTCAAATTAAGCTGCTAGTATAGAATGGAGTTGATATTTAAGTAATAACTTAATATAGCTTTATAACTTTACATATATATATATAAATTGACACATACATATACCTATATATATTTTTATCTATATATATTTTGGAATAACTTTACCTAAGACTGTCATGGATCTACAATACCTTAATTAAATATGAATATGTATGAGCAAAACCGACAACAAAAATCTATGTGTTCAGACAGCCTGTGTAGTAATTTTGGTGCCAAAACCTGAAACTCACAGAAACAGTGAACACTTCTAAATTTATCTTTGACAATCAATGCTTGTCAGTCTACATCTGAAATCCTTTAAACTTGGACTCTGAAAGCACTTTGACGAGTAAATACGGACTAACAGACACACACACTAGTTTCCCTTACATTGACTCTCTCTCTGAGGTCTGAGAGGTTCCCTTCTTTCCTGAAGATGGCAAACTCAGGGCTCTGCAGCACTGCCTCGGAGCGGGTCATCCAGCTGTGCAGCTCCGTGGTGTCCGAGTCAAACCTGAGAGACAGAAAAGGGCAACAGGGCTTTCAACTCCCACAGCTCCTGAAAACAGCACTGGCAGCAAACATGGTTGTTTGAACAAGGGAATAAACAGCAATTTCTATCAGCAAAATACAGTTTTAAACTCCCATATCTCATCAGAGAGTTCATAAAACTATTCACTCTAAAATTTAGAAACACAGAAATACTTTTTCATTTTTAAGACCCAATTTGACAGCCGAACAGATGAAATAATTT
Organism: Fringilla coelebs; assembly: GCF_963513975.1. Classification (NCBI taxonomy): domain Eukaryota; kingdom Metazoa; phylum Chordata; class Aves; order Passeriformes; family Fringillidae; genus Fringilla; species Fringilla coelebs. Next base: position 10,922,285 of record NC_140029.1, on the reverse strand, counting down.
TCATGGTAAGAATTCTAATTTTTCAAGCTAATGTCTTCTGAGGATTTGAAACAAATGTCCGTCACTGCCACAAGTCCCATTTTCTGAGCTGAGGATGTAAGGCCTATCAGTCTGACCAAATGCAGCCTTCAAACCTCTGAGGTCACTGTCCCAGCTTGTGATGGTGAAATTATGAAGGAAATTTGAGCATAACATTTGATGAAAGAAGCATTTTCTGATTAACTCAAATTTGTTGTAGAATGTAATCACTAATCACCAAGTGTAATTTTCCACAGTTAAAGCTTTCAAACCAAAATTAAGATCCCCAACTCTCTGCACTTAATTTATAACTTCTTATTTTATAATTTCTTATTCCACAGCCCTCTTTACTATATTCTGGATTCATTCATCAACTCCTTTAAAACTGATCTCAACTTGTGTTAACAACTATTCAGGTAATGTCTCAAAATGCAGATATTTAAATTACTAACGTCTAGAAATATCAAATTGTGATTCAGGATCTACTGTAGTTTTAAAACAAGAAGCTTCAGACAATATTTGTTGTCAGTTATGCCACACTCTCTGCTTGATTGCATTTCTTTATTGCACTGTAAGTTCTAATATTTATATCCCTTTTGCAGCTGACTTTTATTCTGCAGCAATATGGTGAACACAATAGAGCAGAAAGACCTGGGGGGAAAAAAATAACAAGCTGTATCTTTCCGTTTGCTTTGTGACTATAGGTTGGATCATTTGCATACAACAGAAAATCTACTGAAAACAGTAGCCTGAACAACAATTATACCCATGGAGGAATTAATTGTTTTATAAAAATACGCCTCATTTATACAAGGATTTATACTTCTAAAATACAAGGATGTAAGGCAAAACCAGGTGCTACATAAATCTACATATGCTGAATTGAAAAATGAATACAAGAAAGTATTCCATGCTTGACTTAATATTTATACTTCCTTTTTTTCCTTCTCCACTGCAATTTTTTGTATTTATAAATAATGAAAGCAAAAGAAAAATAATTGCAAACTGCCTTAATCTTATTTAAATATTCTGCATTCAATTATAAACTCTTAGGAATAATTCTGATTAAAAATTTCTTTTCAATATTAACTGAATACTCATTCAAGGAGAAAAAAAATTGTGACTTTGAAGCAATGGAAGGTGGAGAAATCTTCAGTTTTAAAAAGAACTATAAATTCTAAGGCAAAAGACAAAATAAAATTCCCAGATAGTTCAAGGAATGTCTGTGCTGTTCTAATCCCTGAATACAAACTCCGCAGTCAGTTGAGAGCTTCCTCCTTCAGCTTTATTTCTGATCATTAAATCAACTGCAATTCTTGAAATAAAATGTTATCCTTTGTTCTACAAATAATAACTGCATATTTGATGATTACAAAACACCAGACATCTTATAGCTATGAAGTTTACCAGCCCCTGACTGCTAAAGTTCCTTGACTGCAGGTAAAATTGTATGAGTTCTGGAATTTATTCCATTCTGAAGCTGCAGGCATGTAGAATCAGTGAATCCAACTCTCTGAAAAATAGCCTGGTGTTACCCTGGTACAGGATGGAAATTGACAAAAGAATGTTTATCAGTGATCAATTCGTCAAGAAAAAGGATTTAGCCCTTGCCTTTGCAACACCTGGAAGAGGAATGGGAGCATTTAGGATAGTTTTGACAGTGAAACAAAATAATTAGGAACACATCTCATGGCCCAGAGAGCCATCAGATGGCGGCAAGTATTAGACATAGATCTTTAAGGCCCCTTCCAACTGAAAGCATTCTATAATATGATATGATTCTCTGATATGACAAAGCTGGTCTCATATAACAGATTGCTCTGCCACTTGCAGTTTCTTCTGGAGATAAATATAATTTCAGAGACAAAGCCTCCTGTTCAAAAAAGAGGGCAAAAGAGTGGGGGGCAGAAAAGAATTAAAAATACATAAAAGTTAAGTCCAAGTAGCTTTTCGCAGTACATAAATATCTTTAAGATAAAGACATCTTACCCAGTGAGACAAAAAAATAACTCTGTCATGTTCACCTTGTGCAAAAGGAGGAAACACTGGTAGGAATGGCATTTAATCATTCTACTTTAGTGATTGGATACTTCCTTTCTGAGCACAGCTGCAGTTAGAAATTATATTAGCTCTATATTGATATCAAAGTATAAATAGAGTCTTTAAGTCTCCTAGGGACAAGAATAATATAGACATAAAGTAGTGCAAGACTGTCTTTTTGTTCTAACAAACTTTGGTTTAGGTAGAATTTGTAAAAATAGATCAATGGAAGATCCTAAACCAAAAACCACTTGAGAAATTATTCTTAACTACTTTAATTTAACATGTACATTGTCATGCTCCCCACCTAAAAATTCCATTTGAATCAGAGGATTTATTCTTCATGCAGCAGTTACACTTTTGTTTTTCACTTAGTCTTTGCTTCTGCTGTTCCACAAGAGAAATACTATTTTTACTGGTCCCACAGCCCTCTCTTTACATGCCAGCATGTCCACTGAGTTCAAATAGAGATCTGCTTTTATTGTAAAATATAAACAAATTAACTCTTGTTACTTAGTGATTTCCTTAAGTTTTTTTATTAGATAGGTGACTTCTGGTAGGACAAGAGTATCAGACTCTGGCGGGTATTTGGGTTGTAAATTCCACAAAGAGAAAGAGAAAAACATGATGCAATTCAGCTGTGAAATGTCTACAAGGTAAGGTTGATCATGTATTTAAGAGAGAAAAGCAAAGTCAGAAAAAGGAGTCAATTTTGAACAAATACATCGTGATTTCTAGTAAGAAAGTTTGGAATGGGAATATGAAGGTGGCATATGGCTTGGGATGATCAAGAAAATCGATTTGTGGAGAAATTTTCATGAAAATATGACTGGCATAGATTAAAAATATGAAAATGTTTTTAAATATGTTTTGAGTAAATAGATATACAAGCAAATTCAATGCTAAACAAGTTCACATAGGAACACGAGGCGTGAAGCATCTTCCTGTCATGTGGCCATCATGGTACATAATCGTATCTCTAAACGGAAGGATTTTCATCTTTAAACTACATTACAAGGCTACTGCTATCATGGACAGACTACTGGTTTCAGTAGTTTATCCTTTTAACAGAAAGAAATTGCTTGACAATTTCCTTTGTTAATTTGTTTCCTTCTCCCCAAACAAAAGTCACACTGGGCCTGTCACCACTGTGAATCTTGGGCAGACATGAAACCATTTGCCTACATATTGAGTTGGCAGGAAATAATACCACTTTGATCCAAGAATCACTTCACTGAATTATTTCAATTCCATGTCTGGACTGAAATCCCCAGCTCACCAGAGTCTTTCTCAGCTTGTAGCTCTTCACTGCCTAGAACATATCAAAGAACAACTTTACAGCACACGGTGCCCATTGGAAGAATTATTCTGATCTAATTCTGCTGTATTCCTTCCTCCTCTGTATTTGTAGTTGATGAGCCATTACTTGATAAATAGAGTTGTTCTTATCTTCTAATTCAACTGCCAATTTATCCAAACAATTTTTTTACCTTATAGTTTAGGTTTCAATTTTAGGTGTCAATTTTATTTCCTTTTGGAATGACATTTTGACCCTCCCTCTACATTTGTGATACTATTAAGTTTAGCCTCATCAACATTATGACCAGTGCACATCTGTAATGCATAAAAGGCATGAAAAGAAATAGCAAATCAATCCAGAGTGTGTATCTCCAACAGAAACTCCACTAGAACCATCAGGTACAGAGCCAATCAATACTCTGTTAATATTGCAGGTAATTTCAGGTGCTAAATGTGAAGAATATAAATTCTGTTTATTTGCCATTAATCCATTTCTCACCTCACAAAAACTATAAAGGATAAATGCTGACTAAGCATTAAGTGCCCATGTATACAAACCTCAACATACTCACGCTTCTTATCCTCCAAATGAAATTTTTTATTAATTATTTCCCCTTTAAGCAACAGAAAACTATTCTGTTTTGTCTTAGTCACCTTTTCCTTTCCTCTGGAATTGCCTACAGACTTAATGAAATCAAAAACAACCAGGAAAATTGACATGACTTTCTTCTCTTTGAATGTACTACCTATCATTAGATAACATTACCAGAGCACAAGTTGCACTTCTGTAAGACAATAAAGGTCAAACAACCCAATGGAAGGCTGTAGAAGTGCTAAAAAATCACCATTGAGTCCTGACTAACATAATTAATTGCACAGAAATGGGATCTATGAAACAATATCTATCAAAAAGATCATTAAAAAGTCCCTATATGTTTTCCTTTAATATTTTTTTCCTTAAAAATCCAAACTTTTGCAAATAACAAAGGATTGAAACACAAAATATAATAATTTTCAAAAGAGTGAGGGCTTCTCTTTTTTCAAAAAGTTCATTTAACAGCTGTTAAATGATAAAAACACTAGATGGAGCAACTATACTGTTTTAACACACCTTGCTCTTCAGAGGACATCGAGTCTCTTTCAAATCTTCAGATTAACATTATACTAATAATAATGTTATGACATTGGAAACCTTAGGAAACATGTAAAAAGCTATTTAACAAATTGCAAAGAAAGGCATCTTTGGTTGTTATTGAAGCATATTAGTATTACAAATATGTTTAAATTAAATATTAACCAATTCTTATTTGTCTGCTATTTAAAAGCTTAGCATGAACAGAGTAGTTTTCAGATTTTTTAATGATATGCAACTGACCTGTTTTTCCCAGAATATGTAAATACCATGAAAAAAAAATGTTATCTTGCATCCCTTTCTCCCATTTACAGGTTTTTTAAATGCTATAACCTCAGCTGAGTTGCATTTATCTCTAGTCCTAATGCCTAATACATTCTTTTCAAGACCTTATTATACAGCTCCAAGTATTTTATCTTTCTCAGTTTCCATTTTATTCCTGTGGGAAAAGGAGCTTTTCTTTGACTAGTAACAGAACTTAACTCACCTAAGTTATTCTGACATTTTGATGCATTCGTCCTGAAGCAGTTTGAGATTTTGGGGGGGGAGAATGGAGGGGGAAGAAATTAAAAAAAAAATTAATTAATCTGTTTTTTATCTCTGCTTCCCTCCACTTATGGCAAAAACTTGCTTTAAGAGGAAAAAAAAAAAAAATCAGCAGCTCCCATGGATTTGTGCCACAGTAAATAAGAGCAATGGAAATGTGACATTCAGTCCTGTGGATGTTATTGGTCTACAAGTCAAATTGCTTCTTATTAATTTATTCAGTTTAAATTGAGATTTTTATACTTCCAACCCTGATATAACACTTGGCATTCTAGAAAGTTTGATGCTTCAATCTTAGCCATCCCTTTCTTTTTCTGCTTGGCTTAGTAACTGGAGGCCATGCTCCTAGTACACTAATACAATATTCACTGAGTAGCCAAGCTATTCTTCCTTCCTATAGAATCCAGTATCTCTAAAATATATAATTCACAGAGAAGATAATCTGAAGCAGAAGTATTTCCAAACCTCTGGCAATGGGGCCTAATGAATTTATTTCAGGCATAGTTCTTTTACAGAAACAACACGGACTAAAGTCTGAGAACAGAGGAAAGAAGCTGGCAAAACCTGGGAGCATCGTTCACCACCTCAAAAAATTCTCAAGCCCCAGTGTGGTTTTCCCTTCCAGGCCTAAAAACACCAAGCAACAGCATGCAGTGTGTTCTATTGTGACTGCAGAAAGCAACCAACACAGTCTGGTGTTTCACCTTTGGAAGGTCCTCACAAGCCTTCAGTAATTGCAAAGGCTTTTTTATCAAGCCAAAACTAAAGAGTACACAAGTACATCAAGTATTAGTCATTAAGTGCTCAGGGAAAATTTTGGTTGCAATTGCACACAATATAGAATGATGTAGGAGAGGTAGGTTGAGAACCCCCATTCTTTAATTTTTTTTTTTTTTTAATCAAAAGGCATGCAGCACTATGGGCTTTGTTTATCCTTGAGTGCAGCTACAATTGAGTACAAACAAAAAAAACCCTGAGAGATCTTGCAGCCAACAATGCACCCAGAAAATAAATTACTGGGTGTTTGGGAATACAGTACTTGTTCTCCTATCAAACAAAAACATTGATCCAAAAGGTGTCTAGTCACCAGTGATATTTTAACCAAGAATATTTTAACTGAGCACCCAAATTTTTAGATGAGCTTTCTTCTTCCATTATTATGCTAATATCTAGTATAAATTTATATTTTCCTGCCTTTGAGAGAAACAACAGCACTCTATAAAGTGTGTTCATTTCCAAGGCTGCATTTTTACAGATTCTTTTAAAAAAAGTCACAAAACCAGTTATTCTAAACTGAAACTTCTTCCCCAGAGTTTACTCTCAAAGTGTTTCTCCAAAGCCATTTATTGACTGCTCGTCCCACTGGAGATCACCTGCTTGGACTTTCTAGAGACTAAAAGTACATAAATTGTGGGGTTTGCTGTTTTCTCTGTTCAGTTAGAAATGCCAAAAAGATTTTCTGAATGGAGAAACACTGCATTCAGATAATATAACCATCATTCATCCTGCTGCACAGCTGTGGACATTTCCAACATCTACTTTGCACATTCCTAAAATGTAGGTCCACTCACAGGTATAACAGTCACAGTGGACTAGTTCCCATGTGCTGGTGCAAATCCATTGTTAAAACAAAACTAGTAATTTTGGCACACAAAACAATAATTAGAGCATGTTTTAAAATGTATGTGTATTAATAAAATAACTCCCTTTTTCCTCGTGAAAGTCAGATTTCACTCCTAGCAGATCAAAATAAAAGTCTAACCTGAGCAGAAACTAAAAGAATCTGATTTTAAATATCTAAAAGGAACTACCACTTATTCCAATACCTGAAGTCATCCCAGGCCAAGACTGAGAACTACAGATTGTTCCATCTTAACTCTTATCCAAAAGTTAAACAGAAATTAGATGGTGAATGCACATATTTTAGATGGCATTGAAACAAATCAAAAACCCTTGAAACCTAGTATGCACGGTAAAAAATTATTAACACCCTGTAAATTTGGTAGCAGACCTACCAGTAATATATCTTAAAGCAATCCTAGTCTTAAAGTTGATAATACATCCTATTTTCTGTACAAGGATCAATCAGGTTTCTATATAAACTTGTTAGTTGGAGTTCTTTAGACAGACATCAGCTAAAGCACTGTCATAACACATAATTATCAGTTTCTATAAACCAAGGTAGTTTGGAACAAAAACAGTTCCCATAATCCAGCTAATTCCTGCCCTCAGGCAGTCTCCTTGCATGATGAGTATCAAGTCTGTATTCTGCTGTACCCTGCCAAGTTTACTTTCAGTATTAAGGCAAATTAAACGAATATGAGCAAGAAGGAAAATATATGCTAACAGCAAATATGTAGAAGTTGAAAAAGGAACTTCTATGCCAATTGGTCTCCAGTTTGATAATAGTGCATACAGCAACAATTTTCTTGAAGAATTAAAAAAAAAGAGTTAAAAAAAAAAAATCATCCTACTTCATTTAGTTTTAACTACAATAATGCTTTCTTTTATAACAGTAGTCTTGCACTTTGCTTCCTTATGAAGTAAGATCATTCCTAAAACTTTCAGTTCAGGAAAAAAAAAAAGGTAAAAAGTTTTAAAATACCAATTATTTAAATACTTTGAAATTGCAGGGAAAATTTCATTCTTAATTTTTCAATTGCAAAATAAAGCAGGTCACTATTTTCATGATAGGCACCATGCTACAGTAAAGGTTTACTATCATATATAAGCCAACAGGGCCTCAATCCTGTTTCACATTTTTGCACATTACTACTGAAACATTAACAGGGGTGTTAAGGCTTATAATTCCTGATAAGCAACAACACTGCCATCTAAAAAAATTCCTTTCACAAACTCAGGCATTATGAGTCTGCTGACAGTCATTGCACTGCATCATTTTGAGTGCTTGGAAATATATTAGCAAAATACAACTCAGCTACCATTTAATGGTAATCTAGGATGTGGGAAAAAACAGATTCCAAATGAGGACTTTGGAGATAGAATCAATTCATTGAAATTTAGCTCACAAACTTGTTTAGACCAAGCACTTTCCATGGAAATAGTTATCCAATTTAACAAAAAGGGGGGGGAGAATTACTCTACTTACATCACATATACAGCATTCCTATATACTGATGCTGAGCTAGAAACCTAACTTTTAGAGAGGTTAAACACAGGTACAATGTCTAAATATAAAAAACACCTATTTTTCCAATAACATAACATCTTCAATTAAAAATAAGTCAGATTTCTCCTATTCTTTCTATATTTCATTCTTCTTAATTAGTGAAACACTGTTCTACAAGAAAATAGTTGTCCTGGTAAACACATTGAACTAAACAAAGATATTGTATATAGAAATGAGAATGAAACTGAATGCAGTTTCCCATTCTTTTCAGTCTTCGAATCTATTACCTTGGAATTCATGCTTATCAGAATATCAAAAAACATTTCCAAAATAAACATTACAATGAACGTTTGAAATCTACCTTCTTAGTACCTCATTTAGAAACTTAGTGTTTGAGCCAATTCTGCTTGAACACATCAGACTTTTTTCTCCTGACTTTAACCAGTGTTCAGCATCAGTATAAAATCCCTTGCCACATGCACTTGGGTTACACATGAAAAAAATCTGAAAGTAATAATAATGCATGTTTCACAAAATATTAACTGCCTCTGGAGAACTGCTATTTTACTCCTGACCCATACGCCCAGAAGAATACAATGAACTTTAGAAAAAAGGCAATATCTCCATTACTAGTATTTAAACTGCAATAAAATTCTGAAAGAATACAAAAATCTTAGAATTAATTTGGAATGCTTCTTGTCCATCATTTTTCAAGACCCTAGCCAAGTGGGATGCCCACGATGCCATACATAAGGACTTTAACTGATTATAATTACTGATGTAATCATTAATATTCTATACTGCTAAATAGGTGTTATAGAAGCAAAACATAATCCATAACTCATGCTGAGTAAAGATAATAATCAGCTGGTACCCTAGTAGAGAACAGAAATACAATTTTAAGCTCAAAATAGCATAGAGAAAAATACCGCAGTCAAATGACAATTTTTGCATTTTTGTCCAGACTCTATCAGTATTCTCTCTCTGTCTCATGATGATTCTCACCTCTTCCTAATTTCTGAATCCACAAGGAGTTGCCTTTTTTTGTGGGGTGGAGGTGGTGGGAGTTCCTCTTTAGCATGCTTAACCAGGATTTGCTCTCTTGTGGTCACCATAGTTACAGTTTCCATTACAGTTGTCTGTGTTAGTGATGTCTGAGTGGTAGTGACAGCCTGCGAAATCTGTGAGAAGCACAAAAACAGAGGTCATACATTATTTGAAAGACTTCAGTAAAGATTGTTTGGAGGAGCAATAGAAAATAATGAGAAACTGCTCTCATCTGATCATAGGCTGACCTTCAGGAAAAAACATTGTACGCAACTCAAGCTAGATTGTTTTATCTGACTCACGCTGTGTGAATAAGTTATCTGCAAAAGACAATATCAAAATCGGAAAGGATTCTAATGAACTTATAGCCCCTGGTAATCCATGCTGAATGAAGAAAAGAAATGAATGAAATTTTACAATGGGATCCAATGATAGAAAATAAATAAAATGTTACTATTACTAGATATTCATTTCAGACTGCCCCCCCATCTGAAAATTTGCTCCTTGAGAGCTGATAAAGGCATTAAAATGTAACTAATTACCAATTATTCATCTTATAATTTATAAAAATTCTCACATAGAATGTAATCCACCATATCATACTTGCATAAAAAGGCAGTTAACTTTCTGCCTGGAAATCTTAAAATAGAACACATACCTTAGAAGATAAATTAATTTTCATCAGTTTTATTCCATAATGAATAACCAATGTTTAGGGGTCACACCAGATACAAATATTCATGGTATGTAACACTACAAACACTACCTAATTCATTTAGCTTTGCTCTGGTAATATGAAAAAAACCTCCTTTGTATAGCTCAGCTGCATTAAAAAAAGAATGATCAGAAGTATTTTTTGTTCATAGTTGTTTGTACATTGCTTATGCATGTACTGCCCATTTGTACTTTTTCCATATAACATTTTCCAACTCAAATGTGAGCAGCTGCTCTTAAATCCCTTAACTCATGAGAAATAGGCACTCACATCTTTTTCTGATTCTGTCAGATGATGGCTCATTTGTCAAAATGCTCTAGTTACAGCTCCAATGACCACTTCACAGTTTAAGGGCAGTGAAATGGAAAATAAAAGAAAAAAATTATACCAGGAGAAGAAAAAGTTGTGCACCTGAAAAGCCCTGCATTTTGCTTTTGCTAATCTGCCATAATTAGAGTGCCCAATTCAACAATAGACATGCCTGTATCTAAAAGTCCATGAAACTATAAACCCGTACATAAATTAGCTATTACTTCTTGCATAATTATTCCTTATTGCATCAGAAACTCAGTAAGAGAATTGAGCCAGCTTAGTTATTGAGACAAGTGACTCTATAAACAATGAAGAGGTAACCAGGTCTAACTCCTTCTCCACAATGCTTCCCTGCATTGAAAAAGAAAAATAGAATGACAAGGAAAGGGAAACACTCTTAGCAAGCAGCCTCTTCCCAGCAGGCAATATCAGTAAAGCCAAGAAACCTGAAAAAATACCCCAACAAATTCTTGCCAACCTGGCTGAATTCTTCCCATTGTCTTCCACGAAAAAGTCTTCCTGTTCTTTGTCCAGGCTGACAGTGGAAGTGATGAGTGGGGAAGGCCTTTACCACTGTAAACTGGCAGTATTTCTTACACAGAGCAGTTAACCCAATGCTCTGCTTCCACCTCTAGAAACAGGCAGCTCTCTAGGTTTTAGAGCAGACTCTGGACTACTAAGAAGACTAAAAAATTTAGATTCAGAGCAGATTTTTTAAAAATACATGGATTAATTACTACAGTTAAATGAGCTGCTTGTGACCTGCAGGGATTTAGGTAACATATGAACTACAAAATTCATTGGAAAAGAAAAACATCCAGTTGACTTTTTAACCACTAAAATTTTATGTAGTAACACTCCTGTGAGTAACACTCACAGATATATTGATTTTGATACTTTCTTTTCTACAGAAATCATGACAATATTAAGTCAGTATTTCCATACATTTTTATTGAAACTCTCTACAGCATTCTTTTCCATTTTATTTTAATTAATTATAGGGCAGAAGGAAAAGCAAGTTAAAGCTTCTAATGTCTATGGTTCCATGGCATTTGAAGATAGAACCTGATGTCATCTCTCCCTGAGCTGACTATACGTTAAAATAGAAAGAGTTTCTTGCCTATTCTATAATTTTAGGTACAGTCTCTCGGTCTCTCATTCCTCTTCTAATAAAATTCGTATTACACTCTGTTTTATCCAAAAATCAATGATAGGATGATATTTCAGACACCCAGGGTCATATCCTGCCATGTTTTCATTTGCTAATCAATACCAGGGCAGAATTTCCAGCGAAGAAGGTGCAACACAGAACAAACCACAGCTAGGGCACTGCAGGAATCATCTGCAGCATAATACCAATTACAGGAGTAGCAGCTGCAATTGGAGATGGGGAATTGCCCTTCCAGACCTGGCAGTGCAATCACTGCTCAGAACAGTCAAGGCACAATGCTGGAGGGTGCAATGATTTGGATGGGAAAACAATAAAAAAGTATTTTTCATGCTTAATCAAAAGGAGTGGAGGTTAAAAGGTGCTTCAAAAGGAGAATGGAGATGTGAATTTGAAGTTCATAATTATTCTAATTATAGACAGGGTAAGACTAGAAGGTAGATTGCAACCTTATGTGCAAGATGAAGCGGGTTCACATTTAAACTGCATACGCTTGAATAGGAAAAGACAATCATTAACAATATAAGGAATAGCAAAAAAAGAAGCAACTTTTATTGGCTTAAGTGGTGGAAAAAAAATGAAGAAAAAAGAAAACAAACAAATAAAAAAACCCAACAAAGACCCCAAAGAACTAACCCCCTCCAAAAAAACAACAAACAAAAACAAAAGAAAGAAAAAAATAAACAACAACAATTAAAAATTCAAACACCTTTTAATCACCAAAGTAGTGTGCTTCATGTGTTATTCAAAGACAGTGCAAAAAAACCCCTAAATTTTCTTCATCCCTTTCAGTACCTGAATAGCAAATGTGATTCTGAGAAGGGGTAACATACACTAGGGCTTTAACCCACTACAAAATCATAAAGAAAGGGCTAAAGAGACTCACAAGGGTGCACATTAAAAGTCTTTCAAAACACAATGTTTGCCAGCAGTTTCACATCAAGCCCATCTTTGAAACATGTTAAAACTCATCTCTTTTCCTAGCAGACAAATTCAAATCTTTTTCATCATCGATAGGCAAACATATGTACAATGTGAGTATAGCACTTCAGTAGTTTTATGGCATTTTATTTCTCATTTATACAGCAGCCTTCCTTTAATGCCAACATTTATTACTGTCTTTGGAAGTGCCCTCTGTCCTGATAAACTCATAATTTTCCTTTACACTCACTTTTGGAGCTGTCATCTGTTCTTTGATGAAATTTATCTCTGTGAGTGGGGAAGTTCGGATGAGGAATGGTGTTTTCTTTAGTTTGGAAAGATTTTCAGTACAATTTAGTGGAGCATAATGAGCTCAGCAAAGCTGGGTTTAGAGTTTCTGGAAGCTCCATGTCTAGCCTAAACAAGCTGTCCTTGTCCTTGATTCCACTGTGTGGTCAGTGAAGGAAAGCTGACATTTTCATGATGAGAACAAACTGCTTTTTAGATTTCTCTCTCTCTCTCTCACACCCTTGCCATCCAGTCATTTGTAGCAGGAGCTTCAGCCATGTGTTCTGATTAGATGCTTGAATTCAAGAGCAATTAATTCAGCCAAATGTGGGAGAACTCACATTCTACTTTCTGCACTTTTCCTTTGGGATTTATAGCTACTTTATATGTCTAGTTGGAGAATCATCTTTGAACTGAGCCTGAGGTTGTCTCTTCCATTTAATTTCTTATTTTGTTAACAAGTTAATCATTTGGTGACACTTTATTAAGAGGGGAAATAACTAAGGACAAAAATGCAATTATGAGCGCCCTATGAAAAATATTAATCATAGAATCCTGTAGGTTGGAAAAGACATTTAAGATCATTGAGTTTAACTATTGACCTAGCTCTGCCAAGTCCACCACTTAACCATGTAAAGTTAATTTTGAAGGCAATATCTAAGCTTGATGAATAAAACATACACTTTCTGATAGTTTTTAGTGGAAGATATTCTATTTTTCACCCTCTTCAAAGTCTCCTCCTCCTCAGTTCATGACTAGAGAACATAATGACATCATGCATTTTTTCTCACAGTATAAACACATGAATAAGCTCTGTAATGAATACATGTAAAAAACCTCACTGAAATTATCTGCCCTGCCTAGACAGAAACTCATGGTGACAAGTGCACCATCAGGATTTCACAGAAAATATGTCTGAACAGTGTGACAGTGCCTCAGGAACAGATCCTACAGCCAGGTCTAACTGTGCAATGTTTCCAGAAGGTGAAGCAGTATTCCCATGGCAGCACATCACTCCTATCCCAAGCAGAGCAGCTTCTCCTTGGAGGAAGAGCTTATCCACTGAAACATTCTGCTGTGATAGGACAGCTGCACTGTGCTGGGAATCCAAAGCATCTCCCAGCTGTCCTGATCTCTGTTTACAGCCTTAGGATTGATCACTTCATTTTCTGTAATCTAAGTTCCATTTTCAAAACTAGTAACTGCATTTAGGAGCCATCACCAATCTGAGCAGGCCTTGAAGAATCTGGAGTGACTTACTAACTTCCTCAAGTTGTGTGACCCTAGCCATCCCAAATTTAAAAATGAATATCTGGAATTTTCCTCTGCTTTGAAACAGGTTTTCTACTCCAATTAAATCTTATTTGCAACTCCTAAATGCTGTGTACACAATATGGTTTTGCTTTCTAACTGAAATTGTGCCTTTCCACTATTTTCTTTACCTTACTTTCTCCCAAACTGATTTTTCCAACTTCAGCTGCTTTTTCTAAATATCACAGAGCAAGCTAAAATATTAAGGTATGAGTTGAAAGCAAGGTTGGTTAAGAGGGATTCAGATCACTACATGAAGTATAGTAGGTTTTCTTTAATAACCCAAACATAACTTGGTAGAGGTATTAGTAGAGAGCAACAAAAAAGGGCATCAGGCTCAAGGGAATTGAATGAAACTGACCAGAACTGCAAGAGACCCGTATGAACAGGACAGAGGTACCTGCTCTAACATTCTGCTCTGTGCTCTTTAATTAAAATGCCTTAATATTAATTTCCATGTTACCATTTTTAGTCATACAGTGACAGCTCAAAAAAACCCCAGTATTATTGAGAGAATGGAATGGAAAAAAGGGAGCTGGTTTGGGTTTAAATCCAGTAAGAAAGAGATGCTAAAAGATGTCTAGGCAAAATAAATGGATATGGGTTTGGCTACTACAACAGAGCACTGAACTTTATTACCTGGTTTAAAAACTCTATTTCTTTTTTTTATTATTATTTTTTAATATATTACAGTTAACATAAAGTGGTAAAAATAATAGCAGGTTATATTTTTTCATTGGATCTTTAGTTACAGGTATAGATTGATTTCTTTATTTTTCCAAAAAATTTCTCTTCTTGTAGCCTCTCTTTTTAATCTGTAAATCAGCATATCCCATACATAAGTAAAATAGCAATCAATAAGTAATTTTTCATATTGAAAAAAACCCAATTTCACTTAAACTAGCAGACAGTTCTTGCACTAATTTCAGACTACGTGCTATTTCAAAGATACAGCTATAAAAAAAGTGTGTTATTATATGTTAAAAATAAATTAACTGGAAAGGTATTTTCATTATGGTTTGTATCATCCCTGAAAACATAGTTAACAACCCAAGAAAGTAATCAACACTATAATTAGAGATTAAAAACTAAAGAGATGAATAAAATTCCAGAAAATTATATTATCATTATATTATGCTGTCTTAAAAATAAAATATGTCTTAAGCAATCATGCAGGAGAAATAATTAAAACAAGATGACAAACAGCAGCAAAAGTACTTCAAGCATTTGACTGTCAAAGGATCTGAGTGTCATAAACTGATAAAACTGTTTTTTACAAACCTGTTTAGAATTGCTCTCCACCTTCTGTGCAAGGCTTTCCCAGCGCTGAGCAAAATTTTCAAGACGACTTTCCAGCTTTTGAGCCACTGCTTTATTTTTCACAGCTACAAGGAGATCTTGGCTGAGCAACTTCAGCTTACTCATCATTTGCCTTTTCATTTCTAGATCTCCTTTTAGGATCTGTTAAACAAAGTAACAGAAGGAAGAACACACATTCATACAAAAAAAAAAAAAAGAAAAAAAACCAACAAAAAACAATCAAAACACCCCAAAAAAAGAAAAGCAACAAACTTCGAAGAAAAATCACAAGGAGAACATCAGAAAGAGCTGAAAATGGGTTAAGGGCTCCTATAATTCCATAATGTTGTTTCCATAAAAAGTGCTGGCAGAGCTTACATAGCAACATAACATGGCAGGTGGAGTAACTCCAAACCTCCAAACTTCACAGCAGGCTTCAGGTGATGACATGAAACAAAAAGCTAACAGTTGTGTAACAGGAATAACCATAAAACTGCACTCATGTTAACAACTATATCAACATGACAAACAATCTTTCTTTAAAGTGTCAATGTACTTTGTTATATATTGCATATTGAAAGAAAAGTTTCCTAGAAAAGTAATATTTCATCCCAAACCAGGATTAAAACATGCGAACAAAAAATCCCCAACCAACCAACCAAAAAAAAAAAAAAAAAAACAAAAACAAACCAATAAAAACAACCCCCCTCAACAAAGAACACAACCAAAAAACCAAAACACACTGCACCAAAGGACCTTGAAACTCCAGACATCCATACATGCCTGCCTATGAAACAGGCTATTCACAGATGCAAGGATCATCCACAGCTCCAGTTCTTACCTGGGTTTACTTTTTAAAGCCTTAACTGGTTTACTCCACTGATTTTCATTCCTTAAACATTTATTCTCTACAGCCTAATCCTGGTAACTATAGCCAAACTTTAAACTCTCTATGCAGTTGTGGATTGCATTCTAATCCCCAAGGCATGAAAAGGATAACCAAGCAAGTGGTTAGACAACAAAATCCAGTCTACATATACTTTCCTACAGCTATATAATCCAAAACTGTAATTAAAAATGCAACTTAGCAAAAGAAAGATTCATTGTCTTTGTAATCAGCACTCTTTCTAATCAGATTTGATTTGAAGCATCATAATTACTAAGGGTGGGTACAGTTATTATCAAAATTTAAATTGATGTATCCCTGAGAAGGTGAAGCTAACTTCATATTGAAGAATTTCTTTTCAGAGTAGTAGGAGACCTAACAGATGGAGGAAAGTAGACGCAAACCAGTTTAGCATGTTAAATTTCAAGCACTGCTATATTTGACCTTTTTTTACGCCTACAGCGTCAGAAAAAGATCATATGGAAGCCACCCTACGCTGAGTGGAATAATGAAAAATTATATCCTGTGAAACATCAGTTAGTTCTGAGGAGCAATGTCTGATTTCCAATCACCCTGGCACACAACAGCTGTATAACACACCCATGAGCTCAGCATCAACCCAAGACACCAGGAGCACAAGCAGGAAGTGAAACACTACAAAAAAAAGGATGCTAAAAATTTCTTTTAAAGATATTTCTCACTGCAAATTAATATGCTTTTGTGACAGCTACAGTCAGTCTGGAAAACTATACTGGGAGATTCTGTTTTCACATTTCTTCATTAAAAACCTGTCAATGTGCCGCAATGGCCAAAAATATGCTCTGTTTTTTTTTCCAGTACAATAATAGATCTAAAATAATAATAGTAACTATGAAATATTATCATTTGGAAGACAAGACATGGTAGTTTGCTTAATGAAATTAATTATCAAATATATCAGTCATAACTTCTGCCAAGTACATATTATAAACCCTGATATTGGAACACTAAAAAGGGATTTCTTTATTTTTGGTAATGTGATTCTATTTTGGGAGTTTAAGTTTTTACGTCTTGCTTTTTTCTTTTCCTTAAAGATCAGAAACTTACTTTGCTTACTGTAAGAGTCTAACCAGCTACACCCACTGTAAAGTTAATTTTTGGCTGCAAAGAAATTTATTCCAGTCAAAAACATTGTAATATCTAACTTATTTTCTATATGGAAAAAAACCCCAAAAATGTTGGGTGAAGCAAGAAAATATTAATTCTATAATAATGAAATATATACTATAAATATATAGAGGTAGATCTTGTATATTTGTATACCTTTTCAAGAGCTCTCATTATTTGTAACACAAAAAAAAAACCAAAAAAACCCTTCATTTTACAGACTACAGAATGTAGGCCTAAGGCATGAGAAAGAATCTATCAAGTCTGTGCTATACATGGCACCAAAATATCACCTCAGTCCTACATTCTCAGCGCATCACAACTTCCAGCTATTCCATGTTCTTTTTCACCCTACACCTTATGTAAGAATTAAAGAGTCAATTATAGAGTCAGTGAATAAATGGTAGGTGGAAAATTTAAAAATCAAAACAAAACACAAAAAGCCCAGTTGTTTTAAGGAATTATTTTAAGAACTGGAGGGACAACCTGCTGAACAGTTTTTCTGACCTTTAAACTTGGAAGTCCCAGAAGAGAGCTGACAACAAAGATAAATTTTCACATACAATTCTGAATAAGTCCTTTGAAATAAACTGCAGTCTTTGGAGGACCCCACACCAGAAAAGGAAGGTGTGCTCTGAAGGAAATTGTGACCCTGTGGAGTGCCCACACTGGTGCAGGCTCCGGTCTGTGGACATTAATGTGATATAAAAGTCAAGGTTTTTTCCTACTGTGAACTGCATCTCAACAGACCTGTTTCATATAAATCCCTTTAAAATGCTTAGGGCCTTGTAGGAAGGTTGTAGAATTTCAAATCAACAGTCACAATGCTAAATGGTTCAAAAAATTACCTTCAGAAATTTCCTTCCAGTTAATGAGACTGGCTAAAGAACACAACCATGATCTGGCAAAATCCTGCAGATAAGTGAGGCAGAAACATAGGCTGGAAGCTCTTATGCCATATTACAAGATCAAACCCAATATTCTTAAGGCCTAACAGGAACAACTAATGCTGTAATATTTTGCTGGAATGACTGGACAGCTGAGGGATCGAGATACATTGTTAAGAATATAAATGTCTTTATTCTAAGTGAAAAGTTACATTTTTATTCTCTCACAGACTTGCTTTTACAATTCAGACCTAATGATAAGAGTGATCCTTGGTGACAGCTTCTCCTCTGCTACATTCAAACACATGTCAAAATAAAATAGACCAAAAGACAGGCACAACATGTCAGGGTCAGGAAAGCATCATCCCATTTTTCCCTATTTCTAAAAGCCAGTCCAAGAGGAGAACATATTCCCTTCAAAAAAAAACCATCATGTGGCTGATATACTAATACAAATTCCTGAAGGTTCAGACAAGATTAAAACAGTAAATTGCCATACACAAAACTTCTAGCAATTTGCCATTGTGTGAGTGTAAAAACACATACTCAGTGGAATTTGGAAACGACTGCTACTGGGTCTAAAACCTGAGAGGGGAATTCCAGAAGTAAAAGCTGCTGTTCTGCTGCAAATCACTAAAGAGGCAGTTTTCTTCTAACATACCACCAATATTTATTGTATCTAAACTATTGCATTATGAATCATGTTTCTAAAAAGATCAAAGTTATTTATGTGTAAAAAGGAGTAAGGTGCAATTAATAAACCCCACCTGTTCTTTTAAGGATGACATGATTCTTGTTGAGGTTCAGGGCTATGGACAAATCATTTTATTTACTATTTTATGTTCACTCAGTTTCCTGACAGACCACAATTATTTCATGACAATAATGCTTACCATTTAAACTCATGGTATATTTTAAAATAATTTTGACTTCATAAGAGTTTATTAGGGAAACATGAAAATACTACAGAAGTGTTTCCTTCTTAACATCATATTTTCAAGCACCTCTGAAAGGTACCCAAACTGGCCCTATCCTTAACACTTGCAAACCCTTAACAGTCTGCTACTTCACAATTTCACCCTCTCTACCTATGTCCTCTAGCAACCTTCTGAAATCTAAAAGTATACATTTTTTGAACAAATTTGAATTTTTTGTAATACATTTTTCTTCATGAAGATACTCTAAAGCATCTAGAGTTTTCTCTAATCCATTATGTGTTAAAAGCCTGGCTTGAAGTCAGCTTCAAGACTGCTCACACGTTAGATTGCTAGAATTTCCAAGTATATAAACTGAGACAATACATGTTTTCCTTCCTTTACAAAGAAGCTTACTTAATCCTAAGAAATCTTTAACCAAAATCCAAGTCTGTACTTCTAAATGCATATTTTTATACCCCTAAAGTGTTGCAGAAAGAAAAAGAAGGAGAGGAAAAATAAAAAAAAAACCACCTATGTAGCAGTGTAATAATTAGTGTCTAAAGATTATGCTAAAAATCAATCTTTTGGTTCTTAAATTAACTACTGAGTCATTCTATGAATCAAAGGAACATCTACCAGCAATTCTGGATCAGCTACAATGGAATTAAACAATTAGTCTGTGAGTTCATTTTTTCTAAGCTTTATACATTTGTTTATGTAAGGAAAAAATGAAGTAAATTGCAGAAGCATCACAGTTACTCAAACCTCATAAACATCATGGCATTTCTATCAACCCAGAGTCTGAATGCTTCTACTTTTCATACAGAATGATTAGAAGGAAATAAATCCTAAATTAATTTTTAAAAATGTAAGGCCGAGCCTTAGAGATATATAGCCAAGATACGTATATCCAGTAAAAAATATTTAATTAACAATATATAATTTATTGATATTTCATATTTATTACTTAATAATTAATAAAAGCTAATTAATAATAGAGAAATATTCACGTCTGAAAAGATCAGCAGGCTTTTTTTCTTCTAATAAAGCAATAATTCACCTGTTTTAACCAAAGTATGGACACGAGTGTTTTCTTTCCCCTAAATGCTAGGCAGTCATCATTACAGAAATAGCACATGGAGTATTATTTTCTTTACAGAGGTTCTACTGCTGAAAAGACATTGGCAAGTCTAGGCTGCCACAAGTTTTTCACCTCTGCTTTCCCTCCATAATGACCACGCATGGTTGAGAATTTGCTGTAGAGTGAGGTGGAGGATGTGTTGAAAAGGGTACATTTTGTGCATGCAACTCCATTTCTTATGCTGAGGTACAGTTGTAAAGTAACACTAATTTCAACTTTTCATAACTTCTGAGCCTTCAGCTTTTTCAAGTTCAGGAATGTATGACAGGGTTTGCTGAAGGATAACTTATTCATATGCAAATTCCTTTGCACATATGTATATACAGCCTCACACAATATATACACCAACAGTATCAACAAAGAAACTTTCACTGCTAAAGTATACATATCTTTAATACAGCAAAATGCTATTTTACTTCATGACATTTTGACCAAGGATACCACCAAGAAAATCATCTCTATCTATTGGTTCCTTTATCAGCAAGGCTAAGGACCAACCTCTTCCATCACAGGAGGCAAAGCCCACTCCCAAAGTATGAAATCGTATGGTCTGAGAGTGGGGTAAAGCCATGTGCATGCAGACTCGGATTAAGGAAGCTGAACATAAAAACAGAAGATTTAAAAATACATACAGCCAATTTGCTTAGATTGGTCAGCATTTCATTCTGATCTCCAAAGCCAGTTGTATGAATTTTGCTCACAGCATCCTCTTTCTCAGTAAGCCATGCGTCAAAAAGGCACTGAAATAAAATTGGAAAGAAAAAGCTTCAGTCAGGCCTTTCCTATATACATATATATTTTAAAAAATATAAATTATTATATTTCCTCTAATGTTTTGAAGAACATTCCAATTAAAAAAATTAACTTAAAAAAAGCTATTCACCTGCTCTTCTGCAAAATGCTGCCATTTACGAAGAATATCTTGCAGAAGGACCCATCGTTCTTCTGTCCATCTGCAGATGGCTGCCCACCGTTTTCCAAAGTGCTGGAGAGAAAGAAACACAAAAGTCTGTTTAGCATTTGTTTACTTTTTTCTTCCTTAACAAGAAAAGCTGTTTTCCCAATGGCATTACAAATTTTTTATGGAAATAGTTTCCTTATTCACTTTTTTCTCAGGCATTTGCTCTTAAAATATGTTGCACATCACACTGAAATGGATTTTAGGCTCATCTGAAATAAAATCAAAATGGAGAAAATAGGGAAAGCAATAGATCTAAACACTGAATATTTTAATATTAATCTACAGATAGTTTTCTTGCAAGTCCCTACTACTACACTTTGAAAAACTCACTCTATTTAAAAACTTTAAGATGCCCAAAACAGAACTACTTGAAACATAAACACAATGGGCAAAGATGTGGCCAAAGCAAAAAAAAAAATATTGGTTTTTAAGTTTCATCATTTGTACAGCTGGTCAAAGCACTTACCTCTTTTAAAATATTGTAGTGTAAAAAACCCCACACGTATAAACTCCCAAATCAGCCCAAATCCCACTGAGGTTTCCCAGGTATTTGTACCATTTGCTACTATGTATGTATTTACATTACAAAAACCACCAACCATCTTCTTCTCCCTTATTTTAGCTGATGATAGAAAACTTTTATTGCAATGATTTATAGTGACTTAATTACCCCTGGACATCAAATGCAAATTATTTAGCTGCTCCCAAATTAAAAAAAAAAAGTCTTATAAAAACCTGAAAGATACTCTATATTACTGCATTCTTATTTTTTCACCCACTTAAAAGCAAATCCTGACAAAAAGATAATAGTTTCTTCCTTTTTTCATATTTAGTTATTTACTTCATTACTCTTATGGATCCCTAATAATTTGAGATATTATATAATGCTATATTTTTTGTATTTACATATTCCTCATAGAGATCACAATTTAATGTTAACAAAAATGAGGCAACCTTTCTTTTTTTCACCCTCAATAATTTGACAAGATCTTTTATTTTAATAAAGTTAGCAAAATGACTGAGTAACTGCGCTGATAGAAGTGCTGATTCTGTGACCAACCTTAAATGTAGTTATTTCTCATGAGAGGCCATAACAACCATACACTGTTTGGTTGAGTTAAGACATGAAGTTTCAAGTTTAAAATATCATGTCAAGACTGTCAGTTATAAAGCAGTTATTATAGCAAATCACATGGTGCTCAACTTAAACTCTCTATTCACACCAAGCAGTAGCCTGTTACTGCTGCCCACAAACTCAGACTGCTCCAAGTGTTCCTAACATCCAAACAAAATTTCAGAGAAATTGATTGAATCCACACTAACAAGTAAAATGCCCTCCTGTAAAAAAAAAAAAAAAAAAACAACAGAAAAGCCTTTACTTGCAGCCCTAACACAAATTTTTAGAGAAATCTGCATACAAAAGAAGATATTTTTGTCTTTTTTCTTCTCAGAGGACACTGAAAGAATATTTTATATGACTATCAAAAGCAGAAGTGGAAATATTTGAGTCTGCTAAAAGGTCAAAGTAAAGGAAGCACAAGAACAGAAGAAAATGAGTAAAACATAACTCTTGGGAACTCTGGAATAAAATCATGTACTGCAAGCCTGCAACTAACAGAACTTATTTGACAAATGTTTTCCTAATCAGGTATTACTATCTACTTTTTTAAATAATGAGAAAAGGTGGAAAATGGTTTTGCCTATATCCAAATTTGATTGTTTACAACTGAATATTTAGCCTATTCACAGATTTTCTACCAAACAACGTAAAGTTTTGTGTACAGTCCTCAAGTGCTCAACCTTTCATGCAGCAGAACACAGAGTGGGAGAAACAAACAGGAGGAACTGGAAGCATTAGTCAGGTCCCACAGCTGTGATGTTAATGAGACTTGGTGGAATGAGTCCCATGGTTGGAAATCTGTGATGGAGAACTCCAGGCTGCTCAGGATGTAAACTATTCTTCAGGGAATTAGCAGAAGTTTCTAGATCAGCAACCCTTTTCCTTATGGGAGTTTTCAACTTCCCAGGCATCAACCAGGAATACCATACTGTTGTGATGAGCAGGTCTTAGAAATTCCTGAAGTCTGTAACTGCCTTTCATAAGTGCTCAGTGAGTCAACTGAAATAGTCTATTCATTCTTTAACATTCCTCACTTATTTGGATGTATTTTTACAAGAACAGCCCATAATTCATCTTCAATCAACGGACAGTACCCTGAATAACATGAACATACAATCCTGGAAAATACACTCTCAGGTCCTCTTCCCCAGCAGAGGAATAAGCCATCAAGTAGTATTTGACACACTTTATACAGATTTCTTTCTAGCACAGACCCTGACCCTTGAAGCCTGGGGAAGCCTCTAATTTGAGCTAGCCCACAAGAGTCCGTAAGAGACCTGTTATCTGCTGGGTATAATTATTGAAAAAAAAAAAATCTCCCTGCTTTCATGGTTTCTGTATGTTATCCAGCCATTTCTCTGGGCTGGAGATAATTTCCCCCATTTTTCCTGTAGAAAGGAGTCAAACTACAGCAAGAGCTATGCTACTAAAGTGGTTTGATTTTGCAGCACTAAATATAGATTTGAGCCTTATTCCACAGCTGCCTTAGCAAATCTAAGGATTGGCTTTAATTGGGGTCTTGGAGTTTTAAGTCTAAATAGTGGGTTCTCAGTAGCAGCATAAACAGAGCCTCTCAATATGTCACACACTGCTATGTTAAGTATGCAAAGTAATGTAAAATTAGTTTTAATATTCACACTCACCCAGTCGAGCTGTAATCTCTCAAAGTACATTAGAGGGACAGCTGTTTCTAAGAAAAGCCCTGAAATTGTGTTTAGCTTTAGTTTTCCAAGCAAGGGTGAATTTTCAATTAATAATTTGATTCAGGGGACTTTTGGCTTCTATGCCATTGTTTGCCTCTAAAATAGATATGTTTTTACACAGGCAATAAAACTCAAAAAATTTACTGTTGAAAAGTAAGAACTGTTGAAAGAAATTAACTTTACTGTTAATTTAAAATGAGCATAGATTCTTGTCAACCTTCTTGAAACATCTCAAAAAGTTCATTTGAGGCTTTAAAAAATTGTCTGATACAATCATTTGAAAAAAATACACATTATATACATAGATATTTATATGTATGAAAATATTTCAGGAATCACCACCTCAAAAAGAAATGCAAAACTGAATTGCACCTTCTTGGAAAATGCATCTTTGACTATTACACGGAAATAAATGCTCATTTTCTTCCTAATCTGATCCTGACCAGCACCTCAGTGAGCCAGTCTTATTAAGCTCTTTTGTCTGCCAGTTCATGCTCTTGTTTTGTTCTACTTTTAGAAGTCAGACTGACAGATACATAATCAAGCTTGGAACTTTTCTCCATTGTGCTTTTTGTGAAATGCTCTAATGGTTGTGCCTGTCAACACATTTTATCTCCTGTGCTTATATTCAGACTTCAAGTGATACAGGAAAAAAAAATTCCAAACAGTTCCTGTACACAAAAAAGAGGTGTAACATTTCACAGGAGGTGCAACAGGTGGACTGTGGTAACTCTGTTCTCCTGGGCATTAAAGTATAAAAGTTTCCACACCTCCCTAACATTCTAAACCCTGTAGGTTTATATCTGTACTTGGGTTTTATTAGCATCTGTAATATTGCTACATATTTTTTGACTTCCACAGCAATGGAATTATGTTTTCCCTCAGATTCTTCTGTAATAAATTATGAATAAAGGACATAACAGAAGAACAAATGTTCTGTTCCACAGCACCCCATGCTCTGCTCAGAGAGCCCGTGCTGCAGGGTGAGGGGAATCAGCAATTGTCTTTCTAGCATCTTTCAAGGAATGTACTTTTGCCAAGACAGTAATAATTGGTGTTTTCTGCACTAGTATAGTTGCAAATTGTCTATTTCCACTGTATTTACATTAATTATTCATGATGTTTCTTTAAGGTATTGCAGTATTGTCTGAATTCTACTCCATGCTTTATTGCAATATGGATCAGCCACAGATGTTGCATAGGATACTAATGGTACCTTTCCAACAAATGTAATAATATGGATGAAGCTCTGCCACCTTTATCCTTCTTTCTGAAGATGTGAAATTAGATTTTCTAACAATCCATCAACCTTTCATTTGATTTTCACACTATTAAAAACTCAATTCTACATCTTCTTACTCATGAAGTTCCATAAATATCAAATACTGTTAATTATTTTCTCTCTTCTTCCATTCAAAATATTTTACAAGTTTAGTTTTGCTTCAGGAACCATGTTCTTGCTAGGGATCTGCTTTATTCCAGTGAACAGTTCCCAGGAGCTGTCTGGCAAGATATTCTGGAAGGTGAAGATTATTTTGGGCAGGTGCAACACAGTTCTGACAATTAAGATGAAGTCAAAAGAAATTAATGATTATGGATCAGTAGAGGCTGTATTGTTATCTTGACTGGTTGTGCTACTACTGTACTGTGCAGTACAGAAAACTCAGAATTGCATTTGAAGTGGCAGAGCTCAGCATCTTAGTGAAACCTACTCTAAATTGCAAGTACTGATTTGCTGGTATTGGTACCTAAATTAGCTACATTCAAGACAGCACAGAGCTATCTGTGCTACAGCTATACCTGCTGGAATGTAGATTGCTTCTCTAGAGAAACCTAGGGTGTTAATGATTTAGAACCCACAAAAACTTATTTTCTTAGGTAATAAAGCAAAATTTAAAAAAACCTGTTTCTTCTTCCTGAAAGAGCAAATAGAAAGAATCTTGGTTGTAATATTGCAATTCCTCTTGAGCTGTGTCCCCAGAGACCTGACCACCAACACAAGAAAACGCTCCTTCAATGTATCTCAACATTAATTACCAACTTTCATTTATCCAATTTCATTCAGAAGTTACAGTAAGAGCATTAGAATATAAATAATACAGCAACAGAAACTTTTTAAAGACACAAGTGAAATAGTGGATTTTTATTATGAGCAAGTTAATATTTGAAAAACTTTTAGAATATCTTGGCTGCTAGCTCTATCACACATGTATCTCCAATGTGTCATTCTTTTAAAGATACTCAAATGATTGTATTTAGAAAATACAATTAAGTGATTCTTCCCTTTATTTCCTAAGAAACACGGCCATGAGAAAACAATGGGAAATAAATTCTGACTTTCCCCTCAAAAGTGCTTTCGAAAAATACAGAATAATCTTAATATTTCTCTATAAACATTATTTGTCTACAAATTATGATCCCGTAGATCATGAACATATTCATTATCTGTTTTTTCTTATTAAAATTTTCTATTTCAATTTTTTGAGACCAGCATTGCCATATAGTTCTTACCTGAAGCTGCTCTTCCAGTGCAGCAGTAGCTCTGTCGCCACTGTTTTCATCTACCACCACTACCATATGGGTTAGGGAATTCACCTTGACTTGCTCCTGCTCCAGATCTTCTTGAAATGCCTATAATGAAAGGATATATGCTAGAGAATGTGTTCCAAAGTAAAAAAATAAACCAAACAAAAAACCAAAAAAAGTGTACCATTGACTGATTAGCTTGCATAAATGTCTATGAGAACTCAAGAGCTTAGTTAATCACAAGTCCTAACTGTTATACAATATTCCAGACTGAAAATTTTGCTTGAGAAATAATTTGTTGTTTATGTAGCTGATGTACAGATAGTCACATAATACATATAAATACCAATAGCCTGCAGATTTTAAATAGCCACTGAATTAAATTTTGTATTTCATATTAATGTAAGAATATTTTTTTTTCAATATTGTAATAATATAAAAAAATCACATAGATTAAACAAGCACATGCTAACTTCAATTTGGCATGGTACAACATTACTCATGTAGGAGAAAACTGCTCAGGAGGTGACCCACCATTAGGAAACTCATGCAGCAACCTACTTTCACTCACTGCAGAAACCAGGAAACTAACAAGAAACAAAGGCATTTCATGATTTCTGCATGTCTGATAAAAAAATTGCTTGCCTTTTTTTTTTTTTTTTTCCCCTTCACTTGCCATGAAAGATGGAACCCCTCCTTTGCTACAGCTAACAAAATCACAACCAGCTCTGGCACCAGAGAACTGAGCAGCCAGACCTGTTTTCTCCTTCCCTTGCTCTGGCGCAGCAAGAAGATGCACAACAAAAATGGAAGGAGCTAAAGTGGTGTTGGTAAGGAAAATTTAAACCACAGAGAAGACCTCAACCACTCCCCTGAAAAAAAAAAAAAAAGAAAACCCAAGGTAGCCAGGACTCCATCTTGCCTGACACACTTTTTAGATGTCTCTAACTTGTTTCAAACCAACAAAATAATTAGGGAAACCAAAGTCCTGGATTATTTTCTCATTACTTCAGCTGAGTGTGTTCTAGGGATTAATGCATTTATAGTGGGATAGTTACAGCCTGAAAAATAGCATGGCCTTGTCACAAGAGAAACCTTGACTGTGCTGCCTACTATGCTGAATTTCACAATGTTGTGGTTTTCTGCTGCTTTTTCAAGTGGAGTAACTCATGTATGAGGTCTTTGCTGAACATAAGCTCATGCATTCTAAAACTCTTTTAAAATCATGTTACTTTTATTAAAAAATATTTAAAAAAATAAAACCCAAAACATAATGTGGGTATAAGCAATAGGAAAGGAACTCACAGACTACTTTATTTTTAGGGTATAAATATCTTACTACCCATTTCAGAGTTAATTTCTTTCATGGGCATATTGAGACAATATAAGAATCCTCCTTTTTCTGACTTTCATGCCTGTGAGTACCATTTGCTTCAGAGAGCTAGACTATAAAACAATTCTCAAGGACTGTGAAGTATACTAAATTGTTAGACTCATCCCTGGAATTTACACTTCTCAACATTTTATGATGTAGCACTTGAGAGGGAAGAGGAGGCAGAGCAGTCATGGCTTAGTGTGTATAATACAGCTCACTTCCCCCACATATAACCCCCTCTTTAAGCCATACGAAACAAATTCATTGCTCCCTAAGTCTACAACCATGGACAACGTGACTTTAATTTCCTTATTAGCTGGAATCTGACAGATGGCATCCCAGAACAAAGCCAGAGTTAGCAGGAGTGGATGGCACTTTGGAGGTGGGAGTCTCACACACATTGTGAAAGACTTGAGAAGTCATGGAACAGATGAACCAGAAAGTTGACTCATTATCTAATCCTCAGGTAGATTCAATTTACTCTCAAGTAAAAGACAGTTCCTTACAACCCAAGTGTCTATTTTTACCATGAAATACATTGGTGAGAATTGCTTGTTTACAGGATCTTGTTGGAACAGGAATTTATGATGGACAGTTTCAAGGCAAGAGCACAGTCTGTTCAAATAATTTAAATGGTAATTTCTAACAAGTTGCCCTGAGCTTATTAGAGAAATAGCAAATTTTCAGGGACTTAAAATGTAAGATGGAAGTAGATGTTGATGAATAAAGATAGCAACAAGAGAAACTCATAGAACTCTACAATTCCTTTAACTCCTATCTATCAGATAACAATTTACACAACTCAAATATAATCTAGTTCAAAAAGAATAAAAATGTCCAAAGTCATCCAAGTACCGAAAGCCAAATCCAAAGTGTCTCCTTTTACCTTTGAAATTAATTTAAAGTACTAAAAATCCTGGCACTAAAAAAGACCTAGATGTTTTTAGAAACTTAATGAAACTATAAAAATCTACCAATTATATATGGTATAATAATAATAAATAACAATAATATATATGGTATAATAACTGGAAAAATACAATTGGTGCCATTAAAAGCACAATTTTAAAATTTATTCTAACATTTCTAATACCATCTTCTGCTTGGACAGCTCAACAGTACTTAGATTTTTACTGAAAATAGCTTGCTTCCTTTACAAAATTACAAGGAAGGGATAAAAAAAAATTACTGAAATATTTAACTAATCTTCCAAAATATATTGACATTGCCAGCTTTCTTACCAGAAATGTGCACCTTCCTAATGACCTAAAATTTTCTTCTTCACCACTTCAGTCCACTCATAAAAGTACTATCAGAATAACAACCTCATACATTTTGACCCTAAGCAGCATGCGGGGAAGGATGTTGTGTTCTTTCCCTGGTCTGATTGTTGGTTGCCATCTCCAATACATATTAGTGCTTTTTTTGTTTTTTGGGAATTTTTTGTTTGTTTTTTGAATTTTTTAATATGTCCCAGCAGAGAAACTGAAGAACTCAAGACCAATATTTTGAAACATCATTTTAAAATACATAAAATAAAGAATTCATATGTGTGGAAATCATAACTCAAAGGAAGATACATAACATGAAATAAATGAGTGAGAAGTACCTACTAATGAACAGGTAAAGAGAGGAAGGCAAAATTATAAGGGTAAAGAGGAGACAGAGGCAAGATGACAACAACCCAAAACTAACATGCTTGCTGGTCTTTTTCATTTAAAATGATGATTGCTTTTTGTATCTTCAAACTTTTTGTTCCTCTTATGAATTTACAAAACATTGTTTTCTGATACAACCAGACTCATGTGAGACTAAGAGAAAATATGAAGAGTTTTGGGTTTGGCTTTTTTATTTGCTTAATAATGAAGCAAAAAATGTCCCATTAAAAGTCCACTGTTTTAACCCTTGCTACAGGAGGAAGGTTTGCTGTCTGTAAAATACAAACAATCATATGACACTTCCTCTCAATAACTGAAAGATTGGAAAATCCTGTTCTTTGACTTCTGAATAACACAAGGGATAGATGAATACAAATGTAATTAAAATTAAATCCAAACCATTTTAATTCCAGCATTTCTAGCTACATTCCCTTTTGCACGTGAAACAGATTTGAGAAGTAATACACATAAATAACGTTCACTAGCTCAACACACCACAGGGAAGAACAAGCATGTGGAAAAGAGATTTCTGTATGTCTTTACTCGGAATCCTCAAATACAAGCTAATTACCTATTTTTCTCAGTATCAGAAAGAAGCAGCATTAAGAGATTGCATAAATAAAGGTATTGCATTTTATGTTAGTATTCAAGCATAAAATGCATAGAAATAGGAGTAAAGTTATTCAAGTCTTAGTACGGATGTATTCAATATCTTTCATGTTTCTTTCTCCAATTACCATTTCATAATTACCTTCTGTCTTTTTTAAAAAGAAAATTTAATGTCAGAAAATGTCCTTAGCTAGCAAACCCACGTACTGAAATGCATTGTCTCCTCACAGGGCAAGCACAGACAGCACCAACAGCAGCAGGAGCTGCAGAATTTGTATTCTTCTTCAGTAGCACTCCTTAATCAGAATGCAAAGAAATCATCTTTAACACACAAGTGCATCATGAAGTCTTTTGCAGCTTTTGACCTCTTTTTTAAAGAATTGTAAAAGCTGATTTCAGTTTGAATTGTTTTTCAGGATGATCTGCCCTCTAAAACCTGGATTAGCACTGACACAGGCCAAGAAGCATCAGGTGTTAAAATCTCTCAAGATACCATGGCAAGGAGCTGCTTTGAGACATTGATGTAGAGACATTAAAAGGTCATCATATTAAATCTCCACCACCTCACAAATCTCTTGCTGTGTTTCCTTATCATCATCATGTGCTATAGACACATATACAAATTTATTTTTAAATCTAAATTAACATGAAGCAAGGCAATCTAATCCAGTAAATTTAATCAATATATTACACAAACTACCCTCGCTCTCTTTTTTGTTCTAATTCTTCAAATTAAAAATCACCCTTACGTAACGTGGAATAAATTGGAAAAAATCCATCTTCTATTCCTGAGTTTAGTTGGTTGCTTTATTTTTGTTGTTGTTTCAATACATTACCAAATTATTTTCTACTGCTAGAAAGTAGTGCATTTTACAGTGCATAATATATATTCAGTGCAAATATATATTCAGGATCTGTGGAGTCCTAACAATATTATGTGGTCTGACAACTGCATCATTGCTGCTACAGCATGTAAGAGAAAAAAGCAAGATGCAAAAAGAATACACAGGCATTAAAAACCTGATATACTTTCATTCTAATGTAATGAAAAGATGTTACAGTTGCCTTGCATATTCTAGTATATTGCTTATACATAAAAAGAAAGCAATATTTTTTTATATCAGAATAAAACTCACAGTTGTGATAAAGTAAGTCTACAAAAGCTTGTTAACTGTATAGAGCAATAAATATTAAACCAAGATTTCATATTACTTTGCTATGCTCTAATGGCAGGAGTAGAGATTTTAAAATGTCAAACAGCCAATTTGGTTTTTATGCCTTTGGAAGCACATCACAGCATACCTTATGCTCTTCTATTTGGCGCTTTAGGTCCTCTAGATCTGGACCTAAGGGCTCCAAATCAGTTTTCTTTGTCCTATCCTCTGTTTTTGTCAGCCAATCAGCTAGCTGGGCTAGCTGCTGATTCTGCAGATCCATTAGGATTTTATGCAAACTGTAAAACAAAGAAAAAAAAATTAGAATTTATAAGCAAAGAAAACAACAAGCAGAAACATCTGCCCCATATACCAACAGATTTTCACAAGGTTACATCTGAAGGCAGAAGAGAAATATATGCTTTTGAATATGTGCTTTGAAAGGGGAACAGGCTCCCCAGGGCAGGGTTAGAGCACCAGCCTGACAGAGCTCCAGAAGGGTTTGGGGAATTCTCTCAGGCACAGGGGGTGACTGTTGGGGTGTCTGTGCAGGGCAGGAGCTGGACTTGATGACCCCGACAGGTCCCTTCCAACCCAGCACATTCTATGGTTCTGTGGAGAAGGTAGCTGAAACTTTTTTGAAATAGTTTTGATTTAGACAAAATGCTTTGAAGCTTTTTCTTTAGGAGCTCACTATATCATATAATATTCCATCTGTAAAAGCTTTGTATTCCTGTCGCATTACTATTAAACTGGAGTTCAAAATTCCTACACTCTGTTTTTTAAAGCTTGTTTTGCCCACTACAAGTATTTTGAAAGCTGCTCAAAAAGCTGACCTTAACAGGCTTCCTCTAATTTAGGATATTAAATAGAAAAAATATTATATTTGCAGTTATTAAATGGAAAATACTCTGAAAATTTCACCAGGAAATGCTTCAGTTTTGCCTAATCAAATTGTGTAGCTAGATCCAAAATGATCTGGCCAAAAATCCATGACAGATTTCCACTTAGACTTTACTCTTTAGAAATTCTCGAAACTCTCCTAAACAAAATCTTCATCAACAGCATTTTTGGATTTTAGATTTGTTTTTTCTACTTTTCTTTTTTTTTTTTAACTGGAAATGATATTTAAAAGATTGATTAAAACCACCAGAGGACTCATATAGTATTGTTTCCATCCTAATCTCTCTATTATTTACAGATAGAGTACAGAGGAGTGATACCCTGTTTCAATAAAGCCCATGGTTTACAAGGGATTAGGGATTTTAGATCTCAGTCCTTCACTTTCAACTGTGCATTTTATTGTCTTGGTGTTCTAAACTAAGCTATTATAAAGTACACTGCTTCATCCTGGAGATATTCCTCTCAGCATTAAACTAAATAAACTGTACAGAAAACCTGTTACAGTAAACTGAATTTGAGAAAATGAAAATATAATGAAATGCATACTATACATAATATCGACATTATTCTGAAGTAAGGAGTATAAACTTAAAAATTAAGTAATCCCAAAACATAATCACAGTTTATTCCTAAAACAAAAAAATGCTTCTTCTTTCTTACCATTCACCAGGTACTTCCTTATTTTCAAAATATTTTTATAAATATCTGATATGAGGGTTTAGTATCTATTTATATACCTCGGGAGATTATCAAAACCTTTGTTTATAGTATGGCTTGAATAAGTATTAAATTAAAAAAAACCCTTGAATTTAATGTCTTTTAAAAGTTGTTGAACTCCCTATAAAGTGGTAAATTGCATTGTTTTTCTCTACAGTGACATTTATCCCTGAGATGCTTTACTATAGAGAATACTGTTTGGAAAAGGCCAGAAGGAAGAAATAATAAAAAAAAAAAAGACAGTTTTCCTTCAGCATGCTACTGCACTGCTTATTAGAACAGTCAAATGTTTTCAATACATAGTGAATACATGAGAAATCCAATCTGGGCTGCTTTTACACACAGGAATTGTTGTGTTCCAAACTTCCTCTGACATTCTGACCTCCTATATCACTTTTTATAAGACCCTTTCATATTTTATAGCATTTTTATCAGTATATCTTCCTCCTGTCCTTGTTTATTACTTGCTTTTGTTTTCCTTGTGCTGTAAAGTGTGGTACCTTTTTTCACATTTTCCATTACCATTACAGAGGTCAGACAGCCTTGCTGTTATCATTTTCACAAAAACCATCCCTGTTTGGCTAAACGTGTCACTGTTGCCTTAGGGACAAGATTACAGCAATCTGCTCAGAAGATTGTGCCTTAAACTGAAGTAGAAGATGGATCCTGAGAGTTTAAATAATGTATAATAACCCAAAAATATATTATATTGTGATAAGAAAACTTTTTATACCCATCCAGCCAGTTTCTTGAAACACAGTGGTTTGACCAAAAGGCCAGAATTAACTATATCTAAGTATATCACTCCTGAGAAATTTTCTCTTGCCCTATCCCAAATCTCATTGAATTTATCGCAGATTTATTTTTTTGTATAGAAAATTTAATAGCAGTGCAACACTCTCTGTGAAGCCCTTCTTATTTTGTCTTCTACTGAACTTATATTACCCAAATATGACCTGCTTTAGAAAAGACAAGGCCACTCAATTCCCCAAGCAATGACCTACAGGTGCAGCTGGGAGATGGGTTTAACAACTGGAGTTAAAGGACATTTTAAGTAGAAAAGGTACCACTCAGAGACATTGCTACTTGCACGTGCTGATTTAAATGAAAATAAGTATGGCAAATAAAAACTCCCTATAGTAAAGCATCAGAGATTTTTCTCTCCAAAAATATACTACAAGTGTCATAAGTTAGGTTGAAACATCTGAAAGGCAGAAACACTTTCATAGTAAAAGGAAGAATAAAGGAAACATTCTCAGTGCTCAGTAGCAAGCTGAAAAGAAAGCGTTTGGAATTGCTAAGAACATATTGGAAGAAAGAGAGTTATGTCATGCAATTGTTGAAAATCACAATTCTCTTCTTAATGCAATGGGCAAACCCTTCAACTCCAAAAGGTAAGGTAGAACTGGAAAAAACATAAAGAGGAGCAAGATGAATAACTGAATATGTTCAATATGTGTTTATGGAGAAAGCAAAAAAAAAAAAAAAATTATCTCTGCATCCCGTAAACCACATTACCCCCCTGCAGCACAATCACAAGCTTTTACATTTATGGAATTCCTTATCCCAGATGGCACTATGTAAATCAAAATTTCAAAATCAGATACAGTAATAATAAAAATGTCCAAAGATTATTGTGAATATTTAAAAGGTTATTTCTCTACTTCTACTTGTAGTTCAAATTTAAACTCTAGGCCTTATGCTTTTTTAAATAGTTTAATTTGCACACTAATAAAACCATGGCAATATTTCCATGAAAGTTAAGCTCTTATTTATTCTTTTAACGGGATTGAGTCTTAGAGGCCTTAAAAGATTTGTTTCCCTTCACCTTTTTTATCTTTGCAAAGGTTCTCTCCTTTGTAGTTCAATACAGTGCAATACATTGTTTTATTAAACTGGAAAAAGGTGAGGCAGTTGATGCAAATTTTGGTTAAAGTGTCATCTGTGTCCAAGTTGGTGGTAGCTGCTGCTTTATGTGGCTTCAAGACTCCAAACAACAGGCAAGGTTCAAAATCACTGCGCATCAAATTTCAGGTTAAAACAGATACAGGATGGAGTTTTGTTCACAGTGAAGGAAAACCCCAACTGTTATTCAAGTACAGGATTGTTTCAGTCAAAATTAATTAATTAATCATTATATGGTGCAATAAAACCTGACTTATTACTTACTTGCTTTGTTTTTCCATACTTGCTACCCTGAGACTTTCCCAACGAGAATTAAGTAGATTCATTTGTTCTTGGATTTCATTTTCTTCCTCATCTGAAAGTTTTCCACTTGATAGAAGTTGACTTCCAACTTGCAAAACATTACCAACACGTCCTTGGTGAGCTGTTAACTCCATCATAAACCCCTAAAAATTAAAAAAAAAAAAAAATAAAATCCAGTTTTCAGTTGCATTCTTTGAAATGAAAGAACAGAATTGCACCATTCTGCCAACATGATTTTCAATCTTGGTTTTAATTTTTTCAACCCCTCACCAAAAATTGTAACATAAACTGGAAATAAACACTTTCATTTTTTTCAAAGGGCAAAAAGCTGTTTAGTCTGGAGAAGAGGAGGCTGCAGAGTGACCATACTGATCTCTTCAACCACCTGAGAGAAGGTTGCAAAGAGGTGGGTACAGTAACAAATGATAGGATGAGAGGAAATGGCCTCAAATTGTAACAGAGGATGTTTAGATTGGATTTTAGGAAAAAAAACATCTCTACTGAATGTTCTTAAACATTGGAATGGGCTTCCAGGGAAGCAGTTGAGTCACCATCTTTAGATGTGTAGATGCAGCTTTTAGGAGCATTCAGTGATGGATTTGGCAGTGTTAGGTTAATGATTGGACTTGAGGATTTAAGGGTCTTTTCCAACCTCAACAATTCTATGACTCTAGGGCAGAGTCCCCAATTTATATTCTCTGAATCAAAATTAAAAAAAAAACAAACAAATTTCCCCCCCCCAAAAAAATCAAAGAGCATAGAAAAAAATAAAAACTTTTCAAAATATTAGTATAGACATATACCTCATGGGTGTGAAACTGTTCTTTAACAACTTCTACATCATTGGATATATCTCCTTGTGCTTGTAATGCATCTTCAGCAGAGAGAAGCCACGTGAGTACTTCTTCTAAAGCAGTTTGGTAGTTTTCAAGATCTCCAGCCCCCATCCGCATGGTGCTAAATTTCTTTTCTTCAACACTTGCTAAAAACTGATCAAAACCAAAATTATAAGAGCAATGAAACTGGCACGTGCTTAGACAGTTCTACAAAGGAATAAATGGAACAACAATGTATTCTTAAAAAAACCAATAAAAGCAGATGGCTAATACACGGATGTACTTTGCAATACAAAATCAGTTAACTGACCAAGATCAGTTAAGATTGAGGGAAATAAAAAAAATCTTATATTTAATTAGATATTTCACACTGTTATTCAAAATCCCTCTCAAGTGTTCTGAATAATATTTACCACATATTTAGAGAGGTATTAACCACAGAAGCTCATAAAATGATATATGCAAAAAAGTAGCAAGTTACTTTCAGACTTTACAGAGAATCTACGAAAAACATGACATTTAAAAAACCCAAATCAACAAACCTTTACACCACATGCAATGCTGGGCTTGAGCAATCCACAGAGACATATTTTGTGAAAACCATTCTAGGAAGCTGGAAAAGCTCAAAAACTCATGCGAAATCATAACTTTTTAAAAACAAGCAGAAGTGTATTACTGTTGATTTCTCTTTTCTGCAAAGGCCAACCTTATAATTATTTTTTAGAAGCCAAATGTCTTATGAGAACAGAAATCCCATTTCTGGTCCGCTGCTTAAAGTCAAGAGAAATCAACAAGTACTTATTGATTAGTAAATAGTAGAAAACAAGGACAGAAGAGAAGAAAAAAATGCATTTGCTACAGAAGATACCATCCCATATGTTTTTAAAAAGTTCTGAATAAGTTTAGCTACTTTGTCAGGAATTTAATTTAAAAAAAACTATACATATAAATAAGCTTATGCTTCCATTAAAAAAAAAATATATATACCAAGGCACTTAATGTTTTTATACTTGGCAAGAATTGTTCCTACTGACAAATTTGTGCCAACAAAATGCTCAAAGCAGCTAATAAAGCCTTTCATTGCAGTTTAGAGCTGAAAGTTAAAGTTTATCATTAGAATGACGAGCAGGAAACACAGCAGGCTCTGACTTGGAAGGGACCCAGAGGATTATTGAGCCCAACTCTTACGTGAATGGCCCATATGGGATTAGAGCTCAACCAAGTGAGCTGGCTTCAGGGAGTGCAATGCTTGCAATGTAATAATCAAAAATAAAAAATAAAAATAATAATAAAAAAAATAAATATAATTAAAACTGAAAATTTCAATCTTCACAACAACAGCTTCATTCAGAATTGCATAGATCGAATAATCACATGAAATTTATGCAGATCCCTAAATATGTATTAGGCTAGGTAATAGTCATGACTATCACCACTTGTGTGAGAAACACAATTGTCACTAACTGAATCCGCATCAGGAAAAGCAGGCTTGGAAATCTTAAGAACTTTATAGTGTGAGTTGTGCTTGTTTGTTTGTTTTGTTTTGTTTTTGTTTGGTTTGTTGTTTTTTTTTTATTAAAAGGAGGTACTATATTACAGAAAAATAAATAACGAAGCACAGAAAATGGTCAGCATTTATCCCTTCAGCACAAATTAATTTTTGACCTGTGTGTAATTCTAGATTTCAAATAGTAAAAATGCAATAAGAAACTGAACCCAACTATATCACATTTCTGCAGCAAGATATATTTTTCTCTACTGTGGAAGGGATAACTTGATCAGTGCTTTTCACAGGTAATAGTTTTTTTTTTCTTTCCATAGCAATACTTCATGGTATATATCCATATCTGTTACAGTGTAAAAAAATGTTTTAACAGTTGACTGAAGTTAGGGATATCATGTTTGTAGGGATTTGTGATAATCTACATTGTCTGAATTTGTTTGAAAATTCTTCATCTGAAAATCCTTTCTCTAGATCAGACACCCAATTGTCTCATGTATGCCAAGCATTTAACTAAGGACCCCCAACAACACTTTATTTGAGGAACAGCTACTAAGTATAATTTTTCCTAACGATCAGGACTTTCTCTGCTTTCTCTCATGCTAACATAAATAATATACAGAAGGACACTGGAAAATCTTGGAATCATGAAGCATGACCTAGACTAACTTCAGAGATGTTTTAACATCTCTAAAAGAAGTATAAAAATCAAAAATATTCTAATAAAAATAGAAACAAAAAGAGTTTCTAGACAGGTATTTCAACTTGTGTTCTCAATCAAAAAAAAAAAAAAAGAAAAAAGAAAAAAGGGAAAAAAGTCTATTTACTGACATACAGGAAACAGAAAAAGACTAGAAGAAAAATACATAAGTATAGAATTCTAAAATTGTAACACTGTAAAATGTCTTCAAGGATAAAAAACACTCCTTTGAGGCAACTGTGGTTTTCTGACTTGTCAAAACATACATATAAACACTGTTATATCTCATTTCTATTACTTCTGTCAGTGTTGTTTTCTCTCCAAAAGATAACTGGCCATCCTTGCTTATCTTGCATATTGAGTGAAAAACAGGTATCAAATCAGTGGAATTAGCTGTAAATGGAACATGAAACACTTAGAAGGGGACAAGTACTGACCTAATGCCTACGGCACAGTCATTGTATTAAAAACCAAAATCAAAGTTATGTTTCAAAAATTATTATACTAATTACTCATCCCTTAATAAACCCCAAATTTAAGTGTGCAGATCCTAAAGCACTAAGAATATTCCCGAAATGAAATAATCCACATAAGACAAACAAGAATGGAAACCTCTGATACTTGTATATCATATTGGTAGGCAACCAAACAGCACAACCTGTGAGTGTTCTTGTTTATGAATTCATATGAAATCTCTTTGAATTTCCTAAGAAAGTAAGAAAAAAAAGAATTTTAAGGTGTTGCATAAACTACACAGATAGGACAGTTATTAATACAGATATCTGATATAAGTTGTGATGGCTGTTTCTAACCATATTTTTTAAGAGAACGAAAAACAATGATGACAGGCTGAAGTCAAATGGTTATAGCCATATAATGCTCGGAAGGCTATTCGTAGGAAAAAAAGCTGCCTAATTATGTGTTGCAGCCTGAATTGCTATTAGTAAAGTCCAGGGTAAGGAAGCAAAAAGGGCCTTTGCATAATATCCACAGATGTTTTATTCAGCCACATGGTGAGATGTTCAGGTCCCCCAGCCCTCCACGAGGAGGGTCTGAGGGGTCTGGGGATGAACCCGGTCTCTGGCAGTACAAAGATAAGGGCCAGTCAGGGAATAGGGAGGGGTGGCTCAGGGACATAGGAATAGATGTAGGAACAGGGGAACGAGACAATGTGGTCTTACCAGATTTTGAGGTAAGTTTCTTATGTCTCCCTAAACCAGGGAATGCCCCCCCCCCCTCCAGGGTCTCCACAAATATGAATACAGTTTAATTCCTAAATCAGAACCTATTCTTAATAAAGTATGTAATGAGTATGAAACACAAACTTGACTGTCTGCAGTTAGAGCAAAACTGAATAATTTACTGAATTAAAACTACAACAAAATCTCTTTGTGGGCTGCACAACCATCTCAGAAAGACATGTGAGCCTTGGCCTTGAGCTCATCACAAATATTGTCGGTTCCCATGAACTTATGTTGGCTAATGAGCCGAATGTTTCTTAATGAAGTCTTGGAAACTCATTATTCTTGCCCAAACTAATGAAATAACCTGAGCAGAACAACAGTTTTGTTATCCAACCTTTAAAGAAATTTACTGACACAAATTGTGGCCAAGATGGAAAGTTACTATGACTAAAGCCAATTGTCTTTTGACCCTGGAAGCAGCAGTCCTTAATTGAAACCTGCTGAGGTCTCCAGGACCACAGCAGGACGTGGACAGCAACCTCCCTCTGTGGGCAAGCCCTCCCAGATCCAGAGAACTCCCAAGTTTGCTATACCTGGGAGAGTGCTGACCAACACCAGTGGAAAGGACATGAGACATTTAAATGCTTAATGAACACTGCAGCACATGTAGCTGGGAATCAGCCAGGCAGTCATCTCCCAGACTGTTTTGAAAAATGATCAGACACTTTTGCAATCCTGGTTGCTCTCATGGACTGATGTAAAAAGAAAAAAAAATGCTCTGGACCCATATGTTGTCCTCTAGACACTTTTTTTTTTCCTTTACTTTCTGTTGCACATAGGCAAATTATACCTACATAAAACAATGGGAGTTTAATCTCTGTACACTTCACCATCCTCTGCTTGGGTGTGGGGGCTGAAAGACCACAGGGACTCTGAAGATTTAATTTGAAGTATAGTACGTGAAAGTAAAAATCCTCTGACCTTCAGAAGCTTGGAAAAAATTAGCTATTCCTGGCAAATGTATTAATTAATTCACAGAATTTAAACCATGAGCTTGTCGCTCCTCCAAGGTGAGAAAATGAGGGGACAAAGTGTTCCTCACCTGTTACTGCACTATGTTCCTAGAGGGAGGAGAAGGATTAGTTGTGTGCTAGCAAATTCTCCAAGAATGTTTCTATTAATACATAAAGATTGATTCTGAGTTTTGGAAATTAGTTGGGTGGCTTTAGAAAATAGTTTTACATGAAATCTTTAGGGTTCATTACAGCACTCTTATTTGTATTATGCACTTCCTTCCTTCAGAAACTGCCTGTCCCACTGTTAAGATAAAGAATGTGGCTCTGGACATTTAGAGCTTTTAAACTCAAAGACATAAAACTTTAAAGAAACATTTTTTATTAAAGGCCAATTTCATTTCAGAGTATCTTTCATTTTTCAACACCCCCCTTGCAGGATTACCGCCTCAGAAAATAGTTCATATTATTCACTCTCAAACTATGTCTCCTATCATCTAAGAATGAAACCACTGCTTATTCTTTTGGTTCCTGCAACTTACTCATTACAAAATCTATTTTACGTGTCTTTGTATTTCAAAATTATGACTGTTAAAATGTTAAATGCTAAAATGGTCTCTTCAATAATCAAAATAACGTTTTCTCAACAGATGACTCCAGACAGAATAGTTCAGTCATTTCTAGTAATAAAACTTAAAAGATAAATTGGTTCAGACCACTTGTTATTATGATGTTAACAATCTCCTTGGTTTAAATGAGGCTAGTACTTCCATTTTATTAAGTATTTTAAAAATATTATTGTAAATGAATCTAGAGTAAGAAAGGTGGGGTTTTTTTGTTTGATTTTTTGGGGTTTTTTTTCGGTTTTTTTTTTGTTTTGTTTTTTTGGGGGGGGGTGTTTGGGGGTGTTTTGTGGTTTGGTTTTTTTTTGTTTTGTTTTTTGTTGGGGTTTTTTTGGGTTTTGTTTTGTTTTGTTTTTTTTTGTTTTTGGTTTTTTTTCCTATTTGTCTGAAAATCCACACAGGTTTGTCCTTATGATAAATCTGAAAAATTGCAGGTTTTGCTTGTTCAATTGAGACAAGTTACATTTTTAGTACTTGATTTTTTCTGTGATTCCATTTCTACTGCATATGTTTCCACCTGGATGAATTGACCTGTCCTTGCAACTGCAGTTTGAGATGCAGCAGATTATTAGGTCATTAAAAATCAATGGAGCTTAGGCAATGTATACGCTGAGGAGAAAAGGCAGAGCCAGGCAGTATTGATGAAAGTACATTCATTACAAAGGAAGGAAAAGGTTGGAACTATTGACAGGAAAGTGGTAAAAGAAAATGAATTTCTTCTACTACTCTACACAGGTACAGCTGGTAAAAATAAAGACTGAAAGAGACAAAGAACTTATTGGCATTAAAGCAAAACGTTGCACCTTGGGGACTCAAGTGTAGAAGTTAGCTTAAGACAACTTAAAGACAGTGAAAAAAAACTGCAATCAACTGGCTTGGGGAAGAGACTAAGTCTGGGAACTGCAAGGACAGCTAAGATGGTGCTCAGACTTAAGAGACAGGAATCAAGGCTGCCTCCGGCTGCCCATAATGATCAAACATTCTAAAAGACTTTCCCCTTAGCTTGCTTTCTTCAACACAATTTTACTTCAAAAAATATCAAATTAGGTTTTGCTTAGTAGCTACTTGACTCAAAGTGTATCAAAACCTACTGCTTTTATAAAGTCTCCGGTGAAAATTTTCAGCCTCTGTTTATTTAAGGGTTTTAATTTTGTTGAGTTTTTCTGCTCATAAAATGAATTGCTGTTTGTAGCATTGCTGATGACAAGACACCAGTATTTGCCTCTCTAAGGAAGGCACTTCCTATTGAAGCAATTAAGAACCATGGCTCTGACCATTCACTTGCTGTGACTGAATGGAATTACTTTCACCATAAACCTACAACAAAATTATGATTTCTTCCTGTTGAAAGGGCTTGTCTACCCATCATTCTTCAAACCTTCCCTTTCCTGATGAAAGACCTGGGCACATTTTAAGGGGAAGTACATTTCATGCGCTGTCATGTCACGCAGTAGACTGTGAGATCATTTGGCCTCAACATAATGCATAAATAAGACTCCACTCTACATAAAGACAGGTGAAATTTTCACCCCAGGATAAGTTTTCAGTATTAACTAATGACTCTTCTCAGAACTCTCCAAGAGAGAATAGTAACTGGGTCCTGATGAAATACTACAGGTCAAGAAGCCTGGGGCCTTTCCCCAGCAGTGCTACCAACAACCTAACTCCAGATTAGCACATTCAGCTTATTTGAGAAATTCCCAGAGTGTTTTGTGCTGTCACAGACACTAGGACAAAAAAGGAAAAGGTAATTTTATCCACTAATGATGATCAGACCACCTGAAAATTTGAATTGTGGCCACAGAATAATTCAGTAGCATGGAAAATACACAAGATTGACTAGACAATGACCATGCTTATTTAATTTTAATTTTTAAAATGAAAATTCTAAATGTAATGACTTAAGTAACATCCACTTTGAAGGAGACTGCTCTGAGAAAGACATTTTAAAGGTCTTTAAAGATCTTTAACACCTCTTCTAACCTAAACCATTCTATGAAATGTTCTACGTTCTGAACGGTATTCTCAAAACCTCCAGGTGGAGAAAAACTGTTAAGCATATAAACAGAAAATCTGAATGGAAAGTGGTGAATTATTTCTTAGCCAAGAGAAATACAAATGGATTGTCCAAAAATGTACTGAATTATTTTTTTAGTACATTGTACAGGAGATTGAGATAGAAATATAGACTGCGCTCCATTTCTCTCTGGCAACACAAATCAAGAAAGAAATATCAAAAGGTATCCTGCTAAAATACAAATGGTGATTTCAAGATTAAGATTACAGAAATGCAGGCTAAAAGCAAAAAGTGGGGAAAAAAAATCTAGGGTTTTTTTTTCCCCCCCACATATATTTTATAGTGAATTCTACAGCCTAATAGTTCAAAAAACTATGAAAATGTATAAATGTGGTTCTATCATTCTGGAATAAAAAGTAGCCTTTTCTTTTCAGCATCCCATTCAGTTGTTATTTCTTCCTTTTCTTTCTCCCTATTCTCTCTCTCTTCTGCTATTGCTGTCAGCAAAATCTGTGTTACCCCATAGCATAAAAGACCTTCCCATCTTCTCAATAAAAATATTTTACTTCAAAACTCTTTTTATATTTTCACACAGTGCAATATCAAAATGCCTTCAAAAGCCCCAACAGCCTCAGCAATTAACTTCAACAAGATACATCTCTAATATAATTTTTTATTTTGAGAAATAAAGATTCTGAGGCAAGAGCCAATTAGTGGATATATTCCACAGTTTCTGTGAAGCTGAGGTTGAGGTCCTGGAGATTTCAGAGTATTCAACAATATGTGTTGAATTTTGCTATTAGAGTTGGAAAGAATTATTAAAATACGTTGTTTTGCAATGTCAACTAAAATCTCAGTAAGGAAATTTGCTTGAATAAGCTGAATATTCCATTCATGGCTTTTATGCAGTTTAT
The DNA here is from genome assembly GCF_963513975.1 of Fringilla coelebs. NCBI lineage: Eukaryota > Metazoa > Chordata > Aves > Passeriformes > Fringillidae > Fringilla > Fringilla coelebs. The sequence continues at coordinate 10,878,360 of NC_140029.1, read as the reverse complement.
CCATTTTGTATTTAAACTCTCCCAAAATGTATTTTAGTTTCTATTAAAGAGGTTTTCCTTCTTCAATGGAAACCACTGCACTGAATATATTTTCAATTTAAAATTAAAAGCCAACCAAAAGGCTGTTACAGAAAATGACCAAGTAATTTAATATTTGGGGTTTTTTAATAATTCTGTAGCTACATGCTCTGAATAATAAATCAAAAGCTGTGAATCAGTCAAAATTATAACCAATCATTTCACAATGGGGTTTTCTCCTCTTCTGAATGCAGAGCTTCAGGTTTATAAATTGGGTATTAACATAGAAAATACTAAAATTCTTCCAAAAAATAAGAATGGGAACTACGAAATAGTCCCTCTGGAATACTGAAAGCTATATAGAAAACTTTTTAAATGCTTACAGAGAGCAGTAACTGGATAGAAGACCAGGATAAAAATCCACTGAGGACTTTTAAATAAAAAGATGCCATCTCCAGGTCAAGAAATCTCTGAGCCACAAATCAGTGGAGAATGATTAAGTGAGAATACTCAGATGTAGTCAGATCCAATTACTAAAGAGGTGGTCATGAACCAGTGAGTTACAAGCTTCAAAATTCCCATTATAGAGACAACGTACAACTAATATGTAGCTTTGTAGATACAAAATGCCTAAAAGACACTAGTAATTCTGAAACTGTCAGTTTAAAAAATACATTATACATGTGCTGTTTCAAAACCAAATTCGTTTCTTGACTCTTTCTTTCTTTCTCAATACTTGCTTTCATCTTCCCCTTTCCCCTTTGCTTTGTTAGTTGAGATCTAGTGAAAAGCAATTTCTTCATTAAAAACCCTCACAGGTTTTATTTTAGCTATACAACTCGAGCATGGGATGGTGTAAGCCAGAACAGGAAATTTAAAAGTATTGTAATTAACACTCAATGACTTTTAATTGGAAAATAAAATCCTTACTGTTTTCATAATATTCATAAATGTTTAACCAATACTGCAGGTTATTCTCTGAAAGCCATTGTATGTTAAAGTGAATGTATCCAGTCACACTGCATGGAAAGTCAGATGGAGAAAGACAGGATGAAACTGTTGGGGCCAAGGGAGCCTCTCCCATTGATGGGGGCCAACAAAGCCATTGAGAACAAAGAGACTCTAAACTAAGCTTTCTCTCCTATCCTGAGCACAGGAATAAAATGCACTGCTGCTGCTACATCAATTCTGCAGGATTTCTTTGGATTGGGGGTTTGAGGTTTTTTCTCATGTTGGTAATGATTCCCAACGGGACACACAAAAAAATTATTAGATTAGCATATAACCAGACAATCTCATTTTTGGTTTCTTTTTGATTTTACTAATGTCAAATCTAGATAAATTAATAAGTAAGAAAAACTCTTATTAAACTAAGTTTTAAAATAAAGTTGCACTATCTAAAATGATGAAGCAAGACTTCATACTATTGAGAAGTTCACATGCTATGCAGAGATGAGCAAAATTTTAACAATAATGCTGTTTGTAATGATGCTATAATTTTTTCTCTAGAAAATTACTTTAAATTGCTTTTATGTGTTAAAATGTCCTGTTGATTTGAGAAGTTTTTCAAAATATATGAGCTCTATATATTTTTTTTTTTTGCATTTCAGAGGTTTTAATAGGTGTAATGAAAGAGTGCAAAGAGTTAATTGCTTGCTTTCTGAATCTCAGACTAAATTTACTTTTTTTGTGTGCATAAAGTGAAAGGCCTTTCTTAAGTGTTTGGAATGGGGATGCATAAGTACTTCAAATTGTACAAATCCTCAAATTGCTTCAATTTCAGTCCTCAGATTAGGAAAAAATGAACACCAGTCTGTTTACCAGTAAGGATTTTCATTACATTTTCTACCATGTTTTATCTAGCCCTTCCTGTGCATCAAATCCACTCCTGTAACAAGCAATTCTGCACTGTTGCCTAAACTCTACAGGCCAGAAGGGGGATTCAAATTTACTGATTTAGTATTTTACATATTATGAACATAAAAAGATAAAATGTTCACAGTAAATGAATATGTGTCCTTATTTGCTGTATCTACATCCATCTTTAATAAACCTTACACATGAACTTTATGTTAAAGAGACTAAGTGGCACAAAATCACTTAAAAGAATATTTTTAAATGCTATACATCCTATACATCTTATTGTAGGCCTTGAACATTAAGCTATTTAGCAACCATAAAAAAGAGATTTCTTTCCAAAATGAGAGGCAAAAATACTTGAAACTGCAAAGTTCAGTGAAATTAAGTGAATCCTCTCCTTCATATTAACAAGGCTTTAAATTTGGCAAGACCAGATTTTCAGTACAGGCTAGAACTTTTGAAACAGATTTTTCTAAAAAAGAAACAGTTGTATCACTATTCAAATTTGAAATTAAGAAACTCTTGTTTAGTGTGCTTTTCAAAAAAAAAAAGCAAAGCCAAAAAAAAAAAAAAAAACAGGTGGAACTTAAAATAGCACTGAAGCTAGTTAAAAATACCTAAAGATAACCTGTAAGAAAAAAACAGTCTAGGTAAAAGTGTGTTCCTGAAAGTATGTACAGTTGTTTGTTCAGAAACACATTCACTAATAATGTAATCAGGAAATGACTGGAATAATATTTCCATGTTTCTAATAGGAAAAAAAAATCACAGAAACCTTCCACTTTAGTACAAATCAAGTATAATTATTAGAAAATGGGTTTTTTCTTAAATATTTTCAACTAGTTATAGGTAAACTCATGATTATGACATTATCAATTTGTTCAGTTACTGCATTCAATCTGAATATACAGCAGATATATTTTATCTAGGAATTTTAACTTTATGAAAAACCTGTTACCCTTTCTTATCAGTCAGTAAGAAATACACTAACAGATCACATGGGAAATTCTATGGTACATTTCCAGTGCCCCTTGTTAAACAAGCTTTACAGCTATTTTAAGGAAAAAATTATAGTTTATAAAGTCTTACATAAAAATAAAGGTTTCTCTCATATATTTGTTAAGGTCAATTAAAAGCAAAAGTTAAAAAGGGATAGAAAAGTCAGAAGTAATTGCTTTTTATGACAAAATAAAGAATTGTCATTACCCATTAGAGGTGGGAAAGCCCCCACCTTCACTAGTGAATGTGAACAGGAATTTGTACAGATCAGGTTAGAGAACTGTGCAAAGATGTTTGGAGCAGAGGCTTTCAGCTGAAAGCCTGAAATTGCACTTCTGAGCTCCTGGGCTGATTCCTGCCACCTGCCAGCGACAAGCAGCTGGGACTGGTTGTAAGTTTTGCTAACAAATGGTCTAGACATGGTTTAGCAAGCTCTAAATCCTGCCATTACTGAAGAGGCAGAAGACAGAAGCACTCCTGGTGAGGCTCATCATGAGTTGTGCTTCTGCTCAGAGACTGTTTAGACTGGGAAAGCTGCAGTCTCATGGCTATGCAAAGACCACCTGCTGACAAAAAGAAGCATCCTGAAAAGAATTTGTGTCAGGGAAGAGAATGAGATTTGGAAATCAGGTGGAAAAGATGCTGACTAGAAGAAAGGTCCTGTAAATCAGAGAATTATAGAATATGTCAGATCGGGGTGGATTGATTCCATCTCCGTGCCCCTCACAGGGCTTAATAAACTTAAATTATATGACTAAGAGCAACATCCAGACTCTGCCTGAACTCTTACAGGCTTGGTGCTATGACCACATCACTGAGCATCCTCTCAGTGAACAGCCCTTTCCTCATGTCCACTCTTGAACTTCCCCTGATGCAGCTTCATAGCATTTCCTCCTGGGCTGTTGCAGGTCAACAGACAGGTGTGGAGATAAGTAGCAGGTAATGCCTAAGAAATTTGGGCAGTGATGTCCAACATCTGTAAATGCAAAGCAGTGGCAGAGCTCAACCTGACAGCTGGACCAGCAGCAACCTCTCTGCCCTAGGAGGGAAGTTGACACCTCATGAGCTCAGCCCTGGGGCAAGCCAAATGAATGAGCCTGTGAAAAAAAGTAGACTAAAAGCTCTGATACATTGGAAACTAGAACCACTAAAAATTATCACTTTAACAACAAGAGTACTAACATTTTTGGCAACAAAACCTCTTGAAAAAGAATCTACAGTAAACATTCAAACAAAACAAAACAAAAAAACCCACAAAACCAAAAAAAACCCCAAAAAACAACCGAACAAAAACAAACCACACACACAAAATGAGTTAGAACTGCTGGCTACACACAAAGGAGTGACAGGGAACAACTGTCATCTTGACAGACCTCCAGGCTCAGACAAGAAGCCATCTATTTTTCAGACTGTTATTGAAACTATAAAACATATATAAACACACTTGAAAATGTCTGCTTCATCATTTTTCAAACTGTTCCTTGAACACATGGCATCCAGGAGAGCTCCCTAACAAATCCAGAAGAGTTGCACTCAGCTTGATTTTTCCATCTCTGCTTTTCCTTGTTCTGACCTCTGATGGCAAATTTTTCTATTATATTATGCCCAGCCTAAACCCTAGGGGTTTTACTTAGCTCTACAGAAACAGTTCCTAGCTTTCTGAAAGTTCCTATTTAAATGAGAATACCTAGGCTAACACCTGGGAATATTACACTCATTGCCCAAATTATATCAATTATGATCTAATGACTAAATGTGCAGATAATTCAGTATTTCTGAAGTTTCCCGAATTCTATTTTAAATTATGCCATAAATCCCCCCAATGCAGACACAATGGGATATTTTCTGTGATAAGTGTCTGACATTAGAAATACTACCAAAAAGTTGGAACTAAACTTCTATTTGTCTGTATTTAACCATCCTCTGATGCCTCTCCAAAAGAGGACTATACCTTAAGGTAAACAGGACAGTATTTAGATCACAGCCTCTAAGTAAAAGAAATATCTGGTTTAGTACAAAGGAGAGCAATAAAGCAATTGTGGGATGCTGTACCACTAAGTTCTGTGGCACAGATGAATCCTGAAGAGTCCCAGAAAGGAGGTCACACAGCAGTTTTAAAGAAGTTAAATTGTTGGCAGGAGACCAAGAGTGAGGCAAATTAAGGGTCTAGAAAACCACCATTCTCAAGGGCAAGACTGCCAGAAGGGTTCTGTGCTGTGGGAATAAATTCAACTTAATTTTATAAAGAGCTTTTAGTGACTTTCCAAATTAATTATTATAGTTATGAACTGACCAACAAAGTGCCACACAGAAACTGGGTGAAATTCACATTAAAAAACCAAGAAAACAAGAAAACTGCATTGTAATACTTCTGTTAAACACAAGTAATGACTGGATGGTTGGGAATTTTTCACAAACTAATAATGACAAGGTTGAAGCCTGAGGTGAAGCCCCTAAGTCTTAGAACACAAATCACATCATTATGTGCCAGCAAATACAGTCCCTATTTACCACTGCTTCATCTCAAATTATTTCAATTCAAATACACTGAAGCTTGTCAGTTTAAACAGTAATTCTACACACAAACTGTGTTTCATTCAATGTGGAGTGAAGAAAACATAACTCCTGCTAAAAGAACAAAAAATCAACAATCATAGAAATCAATGGGCTTGATTTTGAATAGATAATTTAAGGCAGCCAAACTCACAGACTCACCTTTCTTACAGGACCTATCAGAAGCTTATTTACACAAGTACCACTCTCAAAATACTCTCAGATTTTGTTAATCCCCATTTTTTTTCAATACTTATATTTCAGCACTGTTTTTTGCAATAGGAATAGAAGTCACCCTCACTCAGTTTGCAGGTGACACCAGTCTGGGTTGGCATATTGATCTGCTGGAAGGTGGAAAGCCCTGCAGAGGGATCTGGGCAGGCTGACTTGACTGATGGCCAACTGCATGAGGATAAACAGGCCAAAGCACCAAGTTCTGCACCTCAACAACCCTGGGGAAGTCTTGAGGCTTGGGAAAGAGTGGCTGGAATCTTTCCAGAAGAAAAGGAGCTGGGGATGTTGGTCAAAAGCAGCTGCACATGATCCAGGTGTGCCCAGGGAGGCCAAAGGCACCTGGCCTGTGTCAGCAATAGTGCACAGCAGGAGCAGGGCAGGGATTGTCCCCTGTACTCGGCACTGGTGAGGCCACACCTCAAATCCTGTGTCCAGTTTTGGGCACCTCATCACAGCAAAGGCATTGAGGGGCTGGAGTGAGTCCAGAGAGGGGCAGCAGAGCTGGGGAAGGGTCTGGAGCACAGGAGTGATGAGGAGCAGCTGAGGGAGCCGGGGGTGTTTGGCCTGGAGAAAAGGAGGCTTGGGGGAAAACTTGGGGACCTTATTGCTTTCTACAACAATTTGAAGTTAGAAGAGAGTTTTTAGTGAGGTGGAAGTTGGCCTCTTCTCCCACATAACAAGAGGAGGAAATGGCTTCAAGTCGTGCCAGGAGAGGTTCAGATTGGACTTTGGGAAACATTTTGTCGCTGTAAGGGTTATCAAGCACCAGAACAGTCTGTCTAGAGAAATGGTAGAGTCACCACCCCCAAGGAATTTAACAGACCTGTAGAACAAGGGAAAATGAAAGCAGTGAGATAGGAGTTTTACCTGGGATCAATACTAGGAACTGCTCTGATAAACCAAAATGGAAGTAAACACAGGTTTCTTCTTGGTCAGGTGTTCAGTGAGATAAATCAATAACACAAACCCCAGTGCTTTCATGAATATAAAAAGAAGACAACCAGTAGTTTTAAATAAGGATTTTGAAATGCCTCAGAAAATTACTTGAACCTCTTTTTATTTGTATGTTAAGCTGGATGTTTCTAAATGAAGCCTTATTAAAGAGAACACCTACAAGACAAAATACAGACCTGCAAAATCAGGCAAGCCTTCTGTAATCGCCAACCACTAACTGCCATCAAAAAACTGTCATAAAAACCAAAACCAAATATTTTCTGTTGGAACTTTTTTATGTGTTCATTCAGGAAATTTAAGGATTCAGGTTTGAACTAGATTCTTGTCCCAAGATCTTCACGAGTTTATGAAAACTAAGTAAACAAGGTGAAGGAGGAAAACTTCTATTGAATTCTAGCAGAAAAACTGCTATTCATGTTACCTCTGGCATTTGAAAATGTTTGACTGGTTCAACCAGAAGTGGTGAAGCACTGACTGAACAAGAAGGCACTGAGTGAACAGGTTTGCAGAGCAACGAATGCCCTTGAAGTTGAGAAATGTCACAGTTAAAAAAAGCAAAACCTGTCTGGCCACAATTTGCCCAACAGAAATTCTAGGTCTTGCAAGTACCCTCCTGAGTGACAGAGTAAGAATTCAGAAAGGAAGGGTGAATTTGAAGGCACACAAGTTGTGAGGCTACTAGGGAGAGTGAAGATGAGGAAAGAGAAATGAAGTTAAATGTGACATAAAAGAAAAGACAAGGGTAGAAGATAGAAGAGAAAGAACTTTGACAAATGATGGTGTGAAAGGAAATGTTATTCCTTCTTGCCAACAGGAGCTCAGAGAATCACAATTCATATATCTCTCTCAATTTCTGACAACTGAAATATGAAGCAATTGTATGACATGTATCAAAAGCCATATTTGGTCAAATTTGAAGGATCACAATCAAAATCTTTGGAAAGAGGTCTTATTTAATTATGAATATTTTTGGGGAAATGATAATATTCAAGTCCTATAAGCTGAAATTCTTGCATAGATTGAGAAAAAGAAATGATTCCATGATTTTAACAGAAGACCAAAAAACTTTGTGAAAATTGCTTCTCTATGACAGCACCAAATATACCATGGAAATTGGCAGGCAACAGTCAACTAAATCTAATAAATTTTTCTTTGGTGACTAGACAGAAATTAGAGTCACCTTCTTAAACTTTACAAAATCCAAGAGAAAAAACAAGCTGAATTTCTCCTGATTTCTTTATTGCAGTCCCCTAGAGAATTAGATTTTCGTGAAAAGCTTAAGGCAGCTGCATTATTTATAATGGTATCCAAAAATCCTAATATAGCTGGCAAAAAATTGAAATGCTACTAAGAAATGAAAAGGAAATAATATTTTTTTTTATTTAGTTAAAATAGATGGGATTAAGTTATACCAGCCCCATTTGTCTGGAGAAAAAATTATGAGCCACTATTTAACCAGCATTATAAACTTGCCTTAATAGGTAGATAATAGCTCTTCTTTAAGAAATACATAGGCAAAGAAGGCAAAAAAATAACCACTGACTAAGAAATCCGTGTATCGATTTGGGATATTAATTGCTATATATATAAAACTCAAGTTTATCTTGATTATAATGAGAATTTGCCTGGTGGTTTTCCCGAAGGAATCTTAAGTAAATGCTTTCTATTTGTTAATATCTGTTGTGGCTGTAGCACAATTTAGCTCAGATTCTGGTTAGGTCTTCAGCTTCTGCCGTATTGGTAGAATTATAATACATTGTATTAATTCTTGCATGGAAGTGTAGTAGATGAAGCTTCCAAATTCAAGAAGAGATCTGAAAGCTGGAATGCAAGAGGAGGACTGGATAGCCAAAATATATCTTAGTAAATTTCAGCAACCATGCTTTGTGTAGAAATGATTTCATTTATTTCAGTTTATACGTTACTTTTGAGGGTGGAGGTGCGGACAAAACCTGCAACTGATCCCAGTAAAAGTACGAGAAAAAAAAGAAAAAAAAAATCTATCCTGTATAATAACTTCTCATTACTTTAGAATATCTGTATAGTGTCTAAGTGGAACAAAACAATTACAATTGCTTTAACCATCTTGTTTCAAAGCTGTGTGACTCATCACTGCAACACATTTGATGTTAGAGTAATGTAGGCAGGGCTCATGCTTGTGTGAACAGGCTTTCTGTCCTGGAGTATTTAAAGGAAGTCATTATTCAATAAAATACCTGTCACTTGAACAGTAGATTTGAATACAGTGTTGAATAGAAGTATAACTTTGCAATAGATTTTTACATGTTAGAATTAAGTACCTAGAGGCAAACTCAAACTGTAGCACCACATACACACAGATCTTTTCTCCCTGAAGTAATGAAAGGAAATCACATTGCAGTACACAATATGACCTTTGGGTCTCATACTTGTCAAAAGTTATAAAAATTCAACTACTGAAATTCTCATTATAAGGATTACTTGAAACAAGTTTTATTAAAACACCCCAGCTATTTAAAGGTAAAAAATAAAATAAAACAAATAAGTAAAAAATCAAATATAACCCCTTAACCTCAGTACCAGCAAGATGCCATTTGTGATAAACATTACCAGCTGTTGTAATCTAATAATACAGGGTTAAATTTAATACTTGTTTCACCTTTTTTTCTAGTTACAGTAACCTTCTGGGAAATGCCATCATTAACTATTTTCTTTAACAGGGAGGGTAAGAAAAAGAGAGAAAACCAATGGTTCTTTTTTTCCTATAACTGAACCTGAGGCTGTAATATAATAGATGCCAAATATGGCTTATGTTAGATTTGTTCTTCTAATACTTTAAGGCAATATATGTACTATTTAAAAAAAATGACTGAACAAAGAAGGAAATTTATGATTCTGAAACAGCAGGGCTTGAATGTTAATCATCCCCTAAAATCAGCACAACAGCTATTGCCAGCCATGCAGAAATACACAAGAAAAAGTAAAGACTTGACAGAAAAAAGTCCTGCAAAAAGCAGGTCATAAAGATCAGGTAAAAGCAAAATGCACAAGCTCTTTCACTCCAAGCATGAGCTTAACAAAACAACTCTCTGAAAAAATTACAATAGTGACAGACCTGTGGAGGAACCTGCCTCCTTTTTTGGTCAGGGGATGTGACATACACGGCTTGTGCATACGCGTAACTTTTGAACCGTGGTTTAGGAGAAGGCGAAGGTCCCTGGGGTACACTGACAGTGATCTACGAATAAATTAGAATGTACACATGGGTAGGAGCATGGATTGCAGAAGTACTGATTTCAAGAGCAACTAAAGAAAAAGAAGCAGGAAGGTCATTTTTCAAGGACAGTGTTGGTATTCAGCAAGCAAAATGGGATGGTATTAAGGAAGCCTCTCATTTAATCTGACACCCTTTCCAAAAGCAACAAACTGTCAGGACTCCACACCAGCAGAATACCAATGTAAAGTGAAGCTTTTTTATAATTTATAAGAAGAGCAAGTGATCTTTTGTCACATCTTGAATAAACAGAGCCAATATTTATCTGCTCAGTACTCTAAAAGAGAGTGAGCATCCCATACCTGACCATAGAGGTTAAATTCAGACAAGTAAACTAGGACTAAAATGCACTAAACACTTCAACAGAGGCTGTCTGATGGTTTCAGTAAAAACAAAACTGACATTGCAATCATAAATAAATTCCAATTATTACATGAGCTTTTTGAGAGGACAACAGTAAACTGAGGAGATTATTTTAAAATGCAAGTCATTGTAAATAAAATGCTAAAAAATTAAAAATGTATCATGACTATGGATAAACATCAACATCTATTCTCTAAAAAGGTAAATATGTTTCTATCTGCTTTTAAATGTAAGCCTCTCCAAATTTGTTTCCCCTTGATATGTCCTACCACCATCAAAATGCACAATGCTGGACAGCTGAAGTGCAAAGCACTTACTTGTTGAATAGTAATTTTTAAAACAGTCTGGTGTGAGATGAAAACCAGTAAGAAAGGACATGCAGAGAAGTACATCTGACTTGCCTGTGGATGAGACTTTGGCCATTATACCCATGGGGTTTTTGCCTTCCACTGGCCATTAGACATCAAACTCATGGGGTAGGCAGGGAAACAACCACTTTAGAGCAGCAAGATGAAAGCTGAAAAGTGAAACTCACTTCTTGTGAAAAATGCTGTTCATGTACTTCTACGTGCTCTTCTCTAGTGATCCTTGTGTGCCGTGGCAACATCTCCACCTCCCTGATGGATTCCATGGTGACTTGCTGGGGCAGGGCTTGAAAGAGTGAAGTCACATACATTAAGATGGACTTTTTATCGGGATAGGCAGTTGCAACATCTGGAAGACAAATTAATATGTGTCTCAGTTTCCACATTCAATATGAGAAATAGCCAATTAGTTTAATGGAAAGTTGATAAGCTAATGAGCAATCTATTGTCCACATGAATACTCTAGAGACTAATTAGAATCTTACCATCAGTTCCAAAATTGCAGAATAAACTTGCATATCAATGAGAATGTGCCAAAGTTTATACAGGCAATGTTACCTCATTCAGCATAAGCTTCCCATCTATATTTCTTGTGTCAAAATGCATTTAAACACTGTGATCCCCATTAAGCAGGACTAGACATAGGAAAAAATATCTTTGCTTGTGCTGTAAAAATACTGAAATTATAAAAAAGTAAGGAAAACCTCCTTTTCCAAGTCATGCCTTTTACATTCTCCCCACATAATTTAGCCACTGAAAGCAACAATGATGTAGGGGGGAAAAAATAATTACCAGTTTTTCTTGTGAATGTTTTCATAAAAAAACAATGATTGAAGTCAAACTACAATAAAGCAACATAGTTTTTATATTCTAGTTAGTCTTGCATTCTTCATGAAATCTGTGGAACATCAAAGGAACATGTATTCACAGACATAAAAATACATAATAGAAAAGCTCTTAAAAAAAATAGCGCTATACAAGAAACTTTGCATGAACACAAAGACCATTTCACCTTTTGCACATAGCCATGTTATCCATCAGCAGGAAAAGCACTTTCCCTGACTCAACAATTCAAGTCAATAACGATTTGTAAAAATGTAAGGCATGTGGCAGCTCTTTGAAACAGGTACTTTGGTATTTGCCATTGATGCTCACTTCCTACACTCAGTCTAGTGAATCAAGATGTAAAAGGACAATTGTACAAGAAATTTATCATTAATTCCATTAGTGTTTTAACATGAGTGGTGGCAGAAAGCCAAGAACTATGAGTCTTTACTGTCTTAGATCAATCCAGTCTTAGCTAAGATTTGAGTTCACAGAAAACATAAATCAATGATTCTACAATGTGGCATCTCATTCTTCCTGCCTAGAATGTGGGAAGGCACCTTGCATTAAAAGTTTCACATATACCTGGAAATTAAGAAAAGACATTCTTTGAATAATTTTGGTTTGGTTTTCTGACCCATCTCCATATCTTTGCTTGGTACTTTATGAGAGGCAGCTGAAGGCTTAGTTCTACTTAGCATTGGCTGGAAAAATGTCCCATTCCTTCTTCCATAATGTAAGTATTTGACTGCAAACATCTTGTCTTCTCTTGAATATTCTAAAACCATTTTGTTATACTTAGTAATTGATGTTTACATTAATATCCATGCCTTCCTACTGGGAAGAGTACAGACTGGATGATCAGTACCAGCCATGATTTTTCTATTGTTTGTTCATTATTTTCCCTTTCAAAATGTCCTGTTAACCAAATGGGCAAATACCTTACCATTTATCTACAAAAATCTCACACAATAAATAAAATGAGTATCTAGCAAACAATACACATGCCAAAAATTGTTTACCCACTCTATCTGACAAATAAAAAGTACATACAGAGCTGTCAAAATCCACTGGCAAATAGGAAAGGATTTAATTATTTAAGCACAACAAATAGCTAAACAACCATCATTGCAAAGCCTGGAATATCAATCTATCTCTCAAAAGTATTTTTATAGGCTCCTGAATTACCAGAGCAGGAATGACTTCTGCTACACTTTGCTTTCATATTTTCTTCTTTTGAATCCTAGTCTGCTGTACTATCTTTACCACCTGCTGAGTCTGATGGCTATTTGAAATCCTTGTAGCAAGACAGTAAATAAACTGGAATTAAAGCATTTTTTTTGCAAGGAAGTTCACCATTTCTTTGTAAATATGTCTGCTTTCATTTGTGGGGCAAAAATGTCTGTCAAACCAATATATGCCTCTTAAAAACCAATCTCAAACTCTTGGAAAATAGAGATTTTTAATAAAACTAAGTTAAGATATTAAGACTTAGCCATTTCTCCAATACTAGTTTTTAGAAAATTATCCAGGATTATTTTTTTTCCCCAGACCAATTTATCTTCTCAAATTCAACTCAGAGGCAATTCTATCAGAAAATTTTCATCAGTTTTCTTCACAAGGACTATCCAGAGCAGTATTGAAAAGAATAAAATGAATGAAAAAAAAAAATAGACTACAAGTCAAAAGAGTTTAAAATGGGAAACATTATAAGGTTAGCAGAAATTATATTAATGTGTGAATCAATAAGGATCTGAAAAACTTTGGAAAGCTCTGGAAATCACCCCAGTTCTTTAATAAGATACAGTTACACAAAAGTACTGGAAAAGTTTCCAAGATGAATGTTCCAATTATTGAGAGGAAACTTTTTCAGTGCAAAACTTTATGCTGACAGATTAATATTTTTTAAAAAACAGTGACTTAAACATGTCACATGAACAATATCATTCAGACAATTCTTCTTGATACCTTTTCCGATCCATGGGATTGATTAGTAAGACCCTAACTTTATGTGCTCCCCCTGAAAACATTCACCCCGACTACTTAGAAAGATTAGTCTTTCCAGGGAAGGTCTACAGTCAAATTAAAAAAAAAAATATATATACAAATAAATAAAACAAAACACTTATAAAAGCAAATAAAACAAAGCACTTATTTTGCTATATGGGGCAAAATGCCTGTCTGTGTCTGAGGAGACACGACAAGAGCTCAATTTTGACCATGAATTTTAATGTAAAGCAAGATTCTGTTCATTTAGAAAAGCAGTTATTAGGCAACAAGTACCAAAAGAGCAGAAAGAATCTGTGTTCCCCCCAGAACATTAAAATCATGAAATATAACCCAAATCCACTACTGGTTAAGTGCAGTTGCCTTTAAAGTATTATTACAGGTTTAATTTGGGAAGCAATTTGCCTGATAAAAGTTCACTGCAGCTGGATTTTTATTAGCAAATATTATTTGCTTTCTGATGAACATAATTACAAGTTTGACTGTTTGTTAAGGATGACTACAACAAACCTGAATTGTTCTCAAACTAATTAATTTCTAAATATATCAAACTCTTCAAAAAGTGATCCAGCAGCCAATTTTTGTAAGCCTTGTAGTTCACAAGTGTTTTGGTTCCTGCATCCATATGTTTGGTGAATGATCAAATCCCTGCTAACATTAAAGGCATGAGTGAAAATGAAGATTATATAAAACACAAATAAGTTCCATACCAAAAAATACAGGTTGAGCAATACAAGCAAAATCCAACTTCTCCTACACAGTGTTACATTATGTATACAAAGCCACACACAGAGCAGAAGTTATAAATGTTGATGGAAATGTTTCTTAAAATTTTCAAATGCGCAGCTACTAATATAACTGCTCCTTTTTAATACTATTTTGCTTTCTCCAAGCTCTGAACAACTAACAGTCCTGATACTATTTTTGTGAAATAGTTTTACTATTTGTGTTTACTCTTTGCATCAAACTAGTGGCAAAAAAACTTCGAAAGAGAGCTTAAAGGCCTGCTGCACTGCCAGAAAGATTGTATTTCTGTACATAAACTGCTGATCTAGTTTCTTTAGATTGAGAGAAAAATTCTAAACATACTTTACCTTACATAGTGCTGAGAATCAAGATAAGACTTGAGACCAAAAAATACAAGAAATCCTTTGTCCTCAACAGAAGCAGCTAGGATTTTCACAGAATCACAAAGTAGAAAACACAGAAAACTAATTTCTAAATCCTATACATCACCTAATGCTTTTTGCTTCTATTGCAATAGTAATAGAAAATCCCAATATTTTAATATTACCTGCTGCTACACCAAACAAGATTTTAAAAACTGTGCTAAATAAAAAACCATTGCCTTTCCTTCCACAAAAAGAGATTCTCAAAGCTGATTTGAATTTTCAGAGGTTACATGGGGTTTTTTTCCATGATAAATAAAGGATGATGTTCTTTCTTCTATCAGAGTGGGATTTGGGGTTTTTTAAAGGCTTTTTAAGATATGAATACAACATTAATACTTATTACAGGTTCTACTGTTATTTCCAAATGCATCTGTTCAGAAAGCAGAAGCTCTCAGATTCCTGAGATAAAACAGAAATCTAACATTTTTAATCATGCACAAATGATTAACAATTTACAATTTCTACAATGTAAACTCATTACAGGAAATATTTCCACATTCATATGGCAACTCCTAGTTGGCACCAGCCTCAGCCACAAGATCTAAGATGAGGGCACAGAAAAGCATTTATAAAAGTGCAGCCACAACTCAGATGTAACTTTCATTTATTTTACCTTTTAGCCTCAAGGACAAAGGTGAACTTTTCAAAGCCTGTTCAAAAATCTGTGATAATCTGGCTGACCAAAACATTTTGAAAGAGCTTTCATAAAACCCAAGGTATATATTTTGATCTCATTTTTATTTGGATGAACTGAAATTTGCAATTGAAGTGTATGAGAATGTAGTAGCAAAAATGAAACAGCTTACTCTTAAAAAGCAAGAAAAAAAAGTAAGACTTAATTCCCAAATGGATGTATCAGAAACCTAGGAACAAAAAGATAAAAAGTACCTCCAAAATGTTGCCCCCATAATTAAAAAAAAAAAAAAAAAAGGGTGAAAATTTTAAACTTGGGAAGTTTACTCCAAATACATACTTTTGGTCATTTAAAAAGTCCATAAAGAGACATTAAGCTATGACAGAGTCATGAGTCTCAGCTGAGATTTGCTCTTACTGGTAGCCTAATTCCCAGACTGTGAAAACATGAGCCTATATATAGTTCATTCTTATTCAAACACCAAGAAACAAGCAAGATTATCAGCCAAAGATTATAAAGTGTTTTGCTTAAATGTATACATTCTTCTCCCTCAGTCTCCCCTATGTCTCAAAATTACATTTTCCTACATTCATGTTTATACTAATGGTGTGACAACAGCAGGAGCCACAGAAGTAGTAATGGTTTACTCTACTGACACTGCAGCCACTAAGACCTTGAAGCAATAAACTCTGCAGTCTCTGAAAGGTCAGCCACTAACTGCAGTGTCTGCTCACAATTATTGGCTGGTTTTGCTTCTTTTTTAAACCTGTAATTATTTTCTGCCCTGTTTGTTTTTGTTTTTTTTTTTTATTCCACCAGTTGATTGCATGTTAAATTCAAAATGAAAGCAATCTTTGCAAGTAATCTCAAAGAATAGCCCTGGACTTGCAGATAAACAAAAATCAATGTATGAAATAATGCAGAACTGTAAATATTGAAATGTGGAAATTAAAACTGATGGGTTTAAAACTTTATTTGAAAAACAAAGGTAAAGCTAAGGTCAATTTTTTTCAAAGGCCATTGAAAGGCCTACATGAATAAGCATAGTGATCACAGTCTATTAATTTGCTGAATAAAATTCACATTTCACAAAATTAACTGCTAGCAAAAGGCACAAATTACATACAGACAATTAAGTGAGAGCAGAAGCCTGGAAGAGTCCACTTACACACACTGGCACTGATTTTTTCTTCTTTTCTGTAGAAATGAATGGCTATAAACCTGAACCACTATGAAACTCCCAGAGGAAAATGTTAGTTTTTAAACAGGTATTTCCTTAACAAATGCTTTAAACCTGATGGTTAGGACCTACAGAATACATTCAAAATGCTGACCTTTGTAGGTTGTATTAAATAAGGCCACAACAGCAGCATGAAGAAAATATCCTCAGAAGTTTAACACATTTGTGTTTGCCTTTTAGAATTACAGGTCAGGATTTGTGGAATTAAAGTGCTGCAGAATTCAAGTGTATCTGGTAATAAAATATTTGGTGGCAGAGCATACCTTTAATCTGACTGTCTGTTCTGATTTGATGCATGAGTGTGAAGGAGCCTTGAACTAATATGCCAGCACTATCCTGGTTAAGTGAACTTGATGCTATCTCTGCTTTTCAAACCTGCAAAATCAGACTTAATACCTCTGCTGAACAGTAAAGGTGTTGCTGATTCTTTTTCAGGTTCCTTACAGTATTAAACACTGATTTATTTAACACTTACAGTATTAAACACTGATTTACTAATACCACAACCTTTGCAACTTAAGCTATATCTAAAGTAAGTTTCTTAGCAGCAAAGACAGAGATAGAAATAAGTCAAAATAGCAAAGGAATAAAACTCTCGTTTTAAAAACTTGGGGTATTATATATTTTTATCATATCATGCTTTATTCTGATATTTTTGTCATTGGGTAGGGGTAAGCATGGCTCTCATCAATTCGCTGAAATAGCAAATAATGGCCAGCAGGTAATATACTCACAAAAGTGATATACACTACTGAAAGCTGCAGTTTGATTTTCAAAACCTGGAAATGCAGTGAGGGGTGGGGTGGGGTGGGTAGGGCCAGAGGAAGGAACCCCAAAATATACCCTGTTACCAAGCTCCTACTGAACAGTCCTGAAACTGAAGACAGATCAAATGAGTTACAGTGTCTGAATCAGGCACAGTGTTTAAAAATGGTAATATTAGCTGTCACTAAAACTGTAATTTTACTAAGAGTATTTGAGATATTTTCAAACAGGCTAATATTTGAGACAGCAAATGGGACAATATTTCAAAATATTGTACATTTTCCACTTAGCTTTTTATAAATATTTAGTCTAGAGAAACGGCACAGGTAACTATAAAAAAAAAAAAAAAGAAAAGAAAATTAGAGATTGAAATCCAGTAACTAAAGATTTTAAAACTTCATATGGAGATAAATTCATTACTTTTATTTCATTGCAAAATCTTTCATAAAGGTAAAATGGTATAAGGTAAATGGAAAAGGGCAATTGAAATCCAAACAGCCAATTCTGAATAGACAATAGAAAGAGCTGTGTGCTGGATGGGTGATTGCATACTCAGTAAGAGAAGGCAAAACTTCCTCAAGTGCAATCAAAAAAACCCCCAAAACACTGGGAAACACAGCAGTCTTTTGAAACAGCACAGGGAAGAACAGGGATTCTGCTGCTAGAGTATCTGTACTTTCCTTTTATTCCCATCTGAAATGTGCTATTTCTGACATCAAGGCAAGCTAAAATCACCTGAGGTTAATTCCATCCCAAACCAACAAAACAGAATGCTGAATGATACTACAGGTAGCTTGTACTTTTCCCCTCTAGAACCTTTTGGACAACTGATTTTACATGAAACTTGAGAAAAGCAAAATGGAAATAAGAGTGAAACCTATACAAAAAAGTGTCCAAGATGGACCAATTTGCCTGTAAATTGAAAGTAAGCTTTGTTTTGATTTATTAAAAAAAATTCAGCAGAAGTTTTAAAGAACAAAGCTAAAGTTCTATGCAGGAAAATACCTAAATTTTAGGTCAAGATAAGTGTAAAATCAGTTCTAGATGTCATAAAACAAATACAAAATTTAGCGTGTATAAGAGCATCTTCAATAATAACTCCTGTTGCCCACTAACTTAGGCCAGAGCACCATTTACAGGTATAGTGCAATACTCTTTATATTCAACAGACCATACTTCCACAGGGCATGCGAGTTTGATTAATTTCAGCTAAAAAAAAAAAAAAAAATCAGTGAAATTTTCAATATCATTATGAGAGACTGAGAAAATTCATAGCTATTAAGGTTCAGTTCCATATAGGATATATAAGAAAAGAAAACCCTCACTGACAGAAATTCATGTGTACAAATTGATTTGATGCATGAGTTTTAAATTCAAAGAAGAGGTTTCTTGATGAGTCATATGGCTACATATCTTGAATTTTCTCACTGCATGTGTGAAGTGGCTACATCTATATGAAGGCCAGTTACCTGCATATTACAGGCTTCTATATGTATGGCACATAAACAGTACAAAAAATGACAAATGAAGTCTAAGAATGTTAACTGTAGCAGATGCAAAAAGGCTATTTCCTCTTTAAAAGCATATATTTAAAAAAATTAAATACACACCTTGAAAAAGCTGAAACCATAATTTTAATAATTTATATACATCATGATCATTCCTGCATTGAAATGTTAAAGAAACAGGGTAGAAAAAAACCCTTATAAATAACTTATTTTTAACATTTGAGGGATTATTTCACCAAGAATGCAGCAAATAGATTAACGTGCTGATCTTTTTCCTTAGGCTGATCATGAGGAAAAGGAGTCTAAAATGTGTCATGCCAATACTTTTTAAAAATGCAAGCTTTTACCGAAGGGTTACTATGCAGTTTCTATTTTCCAGAAAGTTATATAAAATCTACCTGCAATGTAATTTAAGAAAAAAAACCCTTAAATCTGATTATCTGAGGAAGAGAACTGCTCATGCTCAACAGTCAGAACTTCTTAAGCCCATACTCTGAGGCTGGAAACATCTGCTCATATTTTGCATAAATATAAGTTTCTATTTACATTTCAACAATTTTATAGATGGCTAGTGTTGGAGAAGCAGAGAAATAGGTTAAGGGCAAGGATGTCTGGTAATTCATAGTTAAAGACTCAGAAACCAACATTTTAATGACTCCTTTTTAAACATGCAGCAGAAAGGTGTCTTGTCTTTTCTAGCCCATGCAAGCTTCAGCCTGAGTAAACAGAAGTGTGACACTGATGGGTATGGAGCAGCACGTGAGAGGCCAAGGAGAATTTAAAATGCTACAGCTCGGTGGAATCAGACTGAATTCGAGGACATCATATCTATAATATTTAATTCAAGTGTCCTCTGCAAGCTGGAATAATTGTAAATATGCAACCACAGCAGCCAGGTGTGACTGGGGTGCAAAATGGTATATTATGTGTGTATCAAACAAAATAAATATAGCAAATTTCAAATGTGAAACATAATACATTAAACTTATTTAATACATAAAATGAAAACCATAAGTATTAAAACATTACAACAATTACCATCTAGTGGTCAGCATAACAGCAGCACTATAATGCTTTACTTTGTGCTCTGAAAAAGGAAATCCTTCTTAGTAATGTATCAGGAGGGAAAATTGTGAAAGAAAGGCCTGCATGTTCCCCAAATTTGCCCTAAAACAGGACAGATACATACCATAAATCAGTCTTACAGTAACACCTTGTTTATTAGACTTGTTTCTGACTTCACTATAAAAAGGTTCTCTCACATTTTTCTCAGTTCAGAATTATTAATTGTCTTCATGGTCTTCACTCAGAGAAACAAATGGATAGCAAGATTTCAGTACTCAGTTAATTCCAGGAATATTTTATTGTTCAGTATAGGAGCAATTTCAAAGCACTGCATTTTCCTGGATGACTTTATTAAATAACTCAAAGAAATTTATGTTTTTTATGCTTTAAATACACCAATCTCTAGTCCATTGCAATACACTTAGAACCTAAATAAGCATTGTAGTAGTTAATGAATGAGTGCTCTGGTAGAGGCTTGTTGAGTCAGCTTGGACTCAAAAATGAAAGGTTAAGAAATAGTAACTTAATCTTTTCAAGAGTTCCTAGAACTGATACAAATTTTGGGACATTCTGAATGTAACCACTCTTCAGATGACATAGGAATCCCAGTCTAAACCAAGCACAGCTCATTTTAATGCTCTAGTAGTGCATGTCCAGCTACTGTTCAGCAAATGCAGACAAAGAATTCAAGATCAGAACCAAAGCCTGTCACATTAATCAAAAATTGCTAAATGACACTCATCAAACTTTACAGAATAGCTGCAAATATGTAAAATATGTATGGTGTTATGTAGAACAGCACCTCCTGAAAATACTTCATACATCTGAGCATTCAAGGAGCAGAGAGATCACAACCTTGAAATGCAAAACTTGTTAATTTTTTCTTCTAAATATCAATTTTGAAAGATAAACCAAACTAATCGTCAAGAAATATAATAATGATTTTATTCCACAAAGCATTAAGTAGATTTGATTTGGAATTCTGTTTTCTGGTCAGACATGTCCAAGAATAATAAACTACAAGTGCAACAGAAACAAGTTGTTAGTCCTAAGTAGAAGGTGTCGAGAAGAACAAATCCATATTGAGAGCCGAGTCAAAGGAAGGCTTAGAGCAGCTACACGAGTGCTCCTTATAAATATATCATGGGGTGAAAGCAATCAGAGCAAAAACCACCAAGCTCAAGGAAAATGTTAGCACAAGAACAAAAGACAACACAACAAACCTGAAGAAATACAGCCTAAAATGCAGGAAAGTTTATTGTCTTCGAAAAGCAAGGTTCTGAGCAAGGCAAAGAAACAGAAAACAAAGCATCCAACTGACTATGACAAAACTTGAGGCATTCAAAAAAACCTTTATAATGAGATGTTTACCTGAAATTGCAAGTTACAGGACTTCAATAAAAAATCAGGTCTGAAATGTTCTGTTCCTCCCATCCCTTTTACATTCCAGTTAACGCTAGCTATTTTTTAGTTATACTATTTTAATACAGGCTATGGTTTCGTGCTTTTCTATGAACTCCAATCCCTTGCCTTTTTAATTTTTTTTTTTAATTGTTCAATTATGGGAAAATATATCCATTCAATAACCTGGCCAAAATAATGATAAAAATAATGTGTCATGTCTGACTACTCTTAGAAACTCTGATAAAGCATTAGACTAAAGATGCAAAAGAGCTTTTCCATATTTAGCATACATATACATATTTAACAACTAATAGTACATCAACAGAGCATGTGAAAGAAAGCTGGAGATTAATGGGTGCAGTCAATATAATGTAAATAGGAGTTAGGAATGCATTAGAACAACAACCAGTTTTATTACATATTTATCATGTATTACGCTAATGAAGAAAATGCAAACAGCCCTAAAAGTGTGTTTAGATAGGACTGTGAAGCAACACAAAAAATAACCAGGCTAAATCTAAATATTAGTTGGTGAATATTTTAATAAGCAGAAGGATTTGTAAATATGGAGCAGGGCCTAAGCATAAAAGAAAAGAACATGTAAATGTTTAAGAAAATATGTACTCCTGGAAAAAGATGGAACTGCTAATTCTACCATTAGCATATTATCCCTTGATATTTAACTTGCAAGTACTAATTATATTTTCTTGAATTATCTCTTTTTAACATTAAATAAATTACATGATCTTCAGATTCACCAACTGAATATACATTTGTCCATTAATTAGCATTATTGCTTGCTAAAGAGGTTATGTAATGTCAGGCCTTAGTCTATGTTTTTCGAAACAAAATAAATTTTTTTAAGGTCAAAACAATTTAAATACCAATTTTAATTAGCTTTTTTTTTTTTTGGGGGGGGGGGGGCAGGGGGGTAGGATTATGAGCGGATGTGCTTTAAAATTGACTTTAGAATTTAGAATTGACTTTTCCAGGCTGAGTACTTAAACAAATAAGCAATGCTACAGGTACAGGACTCAAACAGAGCCATGATGAGATTAACATTCATAACTACAGTTAGGGGAGCAGAGTCTAGGATTGCAAATGAGAGCAGTGGAGGCCAGCATTTTCTTCAAGTCTTTGTTTAATTACCTAGTGTGAGAGATACTGACTTTAGCCCAAACATAAAGAAGGGATTTAATGGTTATTAGCTAAGAAAACATACATAATCTAAAAATAATGCAGAAGAGGTCACCTTCCAAAGAACTCAGAATGTTCTGAAGACCTGAGATTAGGCTTTGAAACAGGGCATGGAGTATCTAATAAATACCTAAATAAATGAAATACATGTCCAGACCCATTGGGAAATTTTCAATTCACATTTAAGCAGTCTACAGTCTTGTAGTAAAACTACAAAAAGATTTTAATAGAAAGGTTATCGGTGTCTCCTCTCATTGACTTGTTTCCCTATATTAGCATAAAAAGCCAACAAAAACCAAAACCATACAACTGAAAAATCTTCCAAAAGTAAAGGAAAAACTAAGTAGCTCTCAAAACTTTAAATTAACAATATTTAATACTTTTTAAACTACAAGTAATTAACCATAAAATTGATCTTATTCTGCTTAGCCACTTCTTGCTTTGGGTCTTTATTTGACTGGGTAACTCCTGAACAATCTTTGGGCCCGGTTGTGCAACCATTTTCATCAAGCAGCTTGTGCAAGCAGGCCCAACACTAATAACTTAGCCTATCTTACCAAAAATATAGTGATTACATCAAAACTGAGCCTGCAGGATTCAGATAGGACAAGTGAGTGATGCCAGTGACAGAGAAGTGGCATGTTTCACTAACTTGCAGCATTAACCATTAACAGCTTAGTAATATATATTCTGGGCCTTTTAATAAAACATGAAAAGTTCCAATAGCTTAGAAATAGCACATTTCCAAAACCAGAGCAATAGATTTGATGCAGACTGAAACACTCAGTCTGCCAAGGAGAGATAAAGCAGCAATGGGAGCCAAGTACCTTCCCCACACTATTCTCCCTCTAAGCTCCAGCTGACCAGAGACCTCAGCAGGAGCAGAAGACATGCTGGGATCCTCTCAGTTCTGGAGCACACAGATAAGAAGTGAACTATATTTTAAACCTTTGAAATAGTATGACATCTTTATGCCAACTAACCAGCAAAGCTATACAACACATGTACTCACAACAAAACCACATTCTTCCACAAACCCGAGTCAAGGGACACCAGAAGACAAACACCATAGTTAAACATCCCAATATTTCTGTAATTAGATTTTTCCTTCCAATCAGACTGCTCATGTAAGTGAAATTAAACTTAAAGCACTATAGCCATGGAATTGTAAGCAATATGTAGTGGGCAGTTCCAAGTGTCCAGAACTTAAGCTTCACCTACATGAGTATTTTCAATTCAAAGGGATGCAACTCTTAGCATGCACAGGTCCTTGCTCCCTATGCAATTTGTTATGCCTTTCATCTAAACTTTGGGGCTACAAAGGATACCATTTAACAATGTAACTTGCAAAAAAGGTACTAAGTATATAATAACATAAAAATGAAACATCCTACACCAGGATAAATAGATGAGGATAAAACAAGTAGCATCAAAATAAAATACTTACAAAAACATATTTTCTATAGTGTCTCTGTGCTCCTGGCTTGGAATAAATAGCAAAAATTGATAATACATTATTGCTGAAACATTTTCAAAAAACTTACAGGTCAGTCTCTTTTTGTTATGTTTGTGTTCTATCAATTAATCTTAAGATCAACTCAAATGTTACAGCTTTCTGACAATCCTGCTAGAGAAAATATGGAAGAGGCAGGTAAGTTTTTACACGTGTATTTTTATTGCCTTGCTTTTATAAAATGTCAATATGCTATAGACAATAATATTTCCTCATAAAAATGTCCCAGCCTTAGCAAGTTACCCAACAGAGAGTTATGGATTTAAAACTGAGTTTGATTTTTTTTAAGTATTAATTGTTTCTCTTAGTGTTGCACTGGTCATTGCAACAGATTTTACTGAGAAGGAAGTCAGGAATGGAGTACTAGAAAATTATTAGTTTAATGAGAATTAGAAATCCATAAAAGCTTGTAAATTTTCTGTTTCTTGTATTTGGCCAGACTAGTCACACTATAAAGCATCCATAGTGGAGATCCTAAATCTTTCAGAAGACAGCAGATAACTCTGGGATATACAGTGAGGTGTCCCACCTCTAGGTCATTTCTTTTTTAAAAAAATCCCAAGCAATGAGAATGGAAAATTACTATAATCTGAACATCTCGTGTCTGTTGGGTAGTCAAAATGCAATACGTCTCTCGTATCAATTCAATTCCTAGTGGAGTAAATTAAAATAAAAAAACAAGTTCTCAAGTTCCAGTCCATCACCCATAGAGGGAATCTCAACAGAAAAACATGCATATAAAGAAATTGTGATTAACACCAATGTCAAAACCTCCCCAAGTTCCATACAGAAATTATGTTGCCTACACAATCCAAAGATGAACTGGCAATCTTGGCTTTCAGAAAAGTTCACCAAGTTAAGTCTATTAACACACCCAGTGAAAATATTCTATTTCAGTTGAAAATACAGTGATGCTACCTTGACTGATCTAAATCCCCCACCAGAGTTTTCTCCAGCCCCTATTTTTTATAGGAAACAACCTCTCTTTCCTACCTTCTGGGTCTGTGTTTCTTTCAGCATCCTAGGCATGCAAGCAGTCCCAGTTGCTGGACTCTCAGTGAGAGAACAGCTTTGCAACTTGTGGACCTCCAAGTCCACCTTTCCCATTCCATGTGCATTCATGTACTGGTGTTTACATAAGGAAGATGAGAGATACCTCATCACAGAAGTGTTTTTTAAAAGCTTCATTGTCCCATGTTCCTGCCCTTCTCTTCAGCTTATTGCATCCCTTCCCTGACACCATCAGGCTACAGCCCTCATCACAAAGTTAGACCCATTGCCAAAGATGTTCATTATCAACTTTGACAGCCCTGTTAAGCAAGCATTGCTCCTCAAACAGGTCCCCACAGTGAAAAAAGCCAAAGTCCCCAGCTCTGACCCCAGATCAAAAGTCAAAAGTTGATCTGAAAATATGCCCAGTCCTCCTTGAGCTTTTCCTCTTTACCAGCAGGAGAGAGGAGAGCACCCTGCAGGCACCATGCCCTTCATCCTCACCAGAACTCTGCAGTCACTCTTTAGATACCCAGGCACTACCCATTGATTGGTGCCCAAATGAATGATCCAGAGGGTCAGACACACGTTGGGAGACTCTGCAGCCTCTCAGATCCAAGTGGCTGACAAGCACCAAACCTCTCAAGACATGGTCAGGTTTGCAGAGGAATGCCTCCATCTCCTGCAAGAAACATTCTCCAGGAAATATCGCCCTCCTTTTCTTCACCCTGGCTGAGGTGTCCCTGCCTCTGGTGTTTCCTGTGACAAAAACTTTTCTTCCTCACCTGCTCCACAGGCTCTTCTTCAGGGCATAATTTTTCCAGAGAGCATCTGGGAGCTTGTGTGGCTTAGCTTGTGCCAACCTCTTCCGCAGGCTTGTGCTTCTATCAGTTCCAAAAGAGCAGACAGAGGTTGATTGCTATCAGCTTCCCCTAAACATCTTATCTAGAACTGCTGATCAGGGAGCATCAAGCACCAGCTCAACTGCTTAGAAAGAATTGATACAACCAGGGGGCAGGAGCACAATAAACAGAGGCAGCCAAAAGAATCGCAGCAGTACCCAAAAGACTTCAGAAGATTTTAAGAGTAATAAAAAATAATTAGGGAATGGTAATTTCACTCTTATATGAGCAATCAGAGTATATACTGATGAACACTATGAAACATTTTTGGAAGAGATAACGTATACCTGAGAGTACATTGATAATGCTCCTTACAAACATTAAAATTCATTCATACGTTAGATGGCATCTGGTTTAATTCTGAATAATGCCTTGAGAAGATGAAGCATTACATAAAATCACAGTAGCCTTTAAGAAACAGTTTAATCCACAGGTCTTTAAGAGAAAAAATTAGCCATTCGGTAGGAATGTGCCCCCTGTTGACAGAGTGACTAAATTATTCTTTGTCTGCTTAAAAAGGAAAAAAGCCCAGAAGTTTCTCTCCTAATTTGGTACAAAGACACCTCATAGGACCTTTTGGATTTCACCTCAGACCTGGAGCTGTCCAATTGCACAGAGGCTGAGAGGTCCCACCTAGGTAATTCAAAGGAAATAATCGCTTTTGTGGTGTGTTTTAGCAGGAGCAAGAACCTATTGCCCCGGCTCAGTTTTTCTCTGTAAGAGCTTTTGTTATTTTTACTTTTAATAAACCTTTTTCTGTTTCCAACACTGCCTCAGAAACCATCCTGCTAATTTTATGCCTTTTGGGGTAGCTGGGCTATCTCGTGTGTGGTAGGTTCTCTGAGAGCTCATAAGACCTGGCTCGAGGAGAAACCTGTCACCATCCAGTTTTCTAGTAAGATTTCAGAGGTACCCATACCTATACACATGACAGGAATATGCCTCCTTTAACCCAAGCAATAGGTCCAGTCAAAGATGGGTTCACCAGTAAGTCACTAAATCAAGTTCTTTTATCCAAAGTATACACAGAGCCAGACCATGTTAACATAACATTTTGGTTCAGGCCACACAATCTGTGAATCTACAAAATAACCACAGTGATACAGAACACAAGAATTTCAGCATATTGCCAGCATGCACAAAGCATTTAAATCAATGAAAATAACAAAACATTTATATTATTATTCTGTGCACTATATAGTGATATAGTGGCTAACATTACTGATTATATTCTAACAAGGAATTGCTAAAATACATTTAAGAGGAAAAATAAAGACTGAAAAAGAACACTGATGTGGACAGTTTGTCCCTATGATCCAAGGAATTAAGAGTAAACAAGTCATGCATTGACTTCAAAGTAGATATTAGTAAGCACCTCTTGCAACAGGAAAAGTCAAGAAAATATTCTCTTAATCTACAGTTTTCATTCTGAGTAAGAAGCATTCTGTACATCATTTTTTGGGAAGTAAACTGCCAGGCTGAGAATTTTTCAACCTAGCAAGCAGTTTCACAATAGTTTTATCTTTACCTTAATGAAGGAAGCCAGGGCAGTTTTTGCAATTCCTACCTTTCAAATGTTGCAACTATCCTAACTCTTAGCTTTGAGAATGCACTAGCACATTTATCTCAGTTCATAAAGAGGAGATTGTAAAGTTAAGCCATAATAAAACCAATGCAAAATAAAACCCAAACCAAAACCAGAATAAATATTTATAAACCAGTTAAGCTCTCTGAACCGTTTCACTGTAGAATAATAGAGAGGAGCAGTGCAGGAGAAAGGAAAGAGATTGTTTCAGAGCTGACTGGCTTAAATGCTGTGAAACCTTCCCCATGGCTGCACCACCACTGCCCAGCTGCTGACTGAAATAAGGATAACATAAAATCAGATTATAGCTAGAAAATTATACTTGTGATTCCACTTGTCTAATGGCAAATTAAAACCAGCCATCATTCATTAAGCTACTGATCAAATAAAACAATTTTTTTTTTCAAAAAAGTGGATTTTTCCCTAAAATAAGCATTTCATAAAAGTTACTGGTATGCAAATGAAGTTTTATTTGTTCATCTTGTCTCCAAACATAGCATAGTAATTTTTTTGAGTATCAGACAAAGATTTTATTTCTTCCTTCAGTGCTTCACCATTTTTTCCCAATTCCATTGTGCACTATTTCTACTGTAATTTTGTGTGAGTGACTATGAATGCAATTCTTTCTGTTGCACATTCAATTATTTAAATATAGTGAAGTGCTAACTTACTGTAAACACTTTTGATGGCAGATGCTGATATTTTTAAAAGGCATCTGATGGACCTGTTTCATAATTAGTTATAATGAACAGGAATGTGGAAGAACTGTTCTAAAGAGATTTCAGCACTGCACCTTTCCCATGCTCTATGAAAAGTGGTTATGTTCAATAAATCATCATACTAAGTTCCTGTTTCTTCAAACCCAGCTTCTGATAAGGGGAATGTACTCCTATGGATTTATGCACTAAAGATAATTTGCTGAGTTAAGCAGCCAACAAAATCAGCATTTCACTGAGTTTATATCCTCCTACAGATATATAAGGCATTCTATAAGAATACTATTCACTGTTGAAGTAGTGCTCTCTATCAATTTTACAATACAGAAAATTAAAATAAGATAAATAAACCAGAAGGGCAAAGAGCCTTGTGGAAGAGAGGAAACTCTGCAGTACATTAACTGCTCTGTTAAAACAAGGAGCTTAATTTTTCTTCATTTCCTTGCAATCAACAAGTCTCTTGATAAATAAATAAAACCAATATAGTCCTAAAGAGGTTGATGGCAGCTTTATTAGAAACAAGTTACATCTTGCACTTATAAACAGCCCTCAGACATGGAAATCCACTGACTTTCAAAGCCACTATGCAACACATGGAAAAGGTTCCACACAGACTAAAAGCCTTTTTTGCAAAAAAGCAAACTCCTACTTGAGCATTTCTGCTGCTGTAGTTCAATACGTAAAATGCCTGTTGATATTCAGCAAACTGGAGGCCCTTGGCATAAAAGCCTTGCTGCAATTTCTTCCTTTATTAGGCTCTGCTCAAAAAGCAATTATAGAGTTCTGTGTTATGGCTCTCTAGGCACAAACTGCTCCATGACCCTAAAGAAATTAATCTCTCTTTTAGTTTTATATTCTAATTTTAATCCAAGGAGCCAAGTCTCACATCATGGAGCTGTGTAAAATGCTTATAAAAATTAATAATTTAATTCTTCTATTTTGAATGCAGACTTTTTTTGGTTGCAATAATCACTAAAAAAGTAATAACATAACTGTGAAGTACCATGCCATTGCATATATTACAAAGGTACAAATCAAAATACAATTAAGTCCTAAAATGCTTTGGTTTCTTTTAAATAACACAGTTTAGGACATAAGTAGAGAGATCTTAAAATACATAAAACAATGTTTGACAGCAACCCTAAAAAACTTTACGTTTTAACAAATAGCAGAAAAGTGTTAATTTTTTTTCTTAAGTCATAGCTAAACCAGACTATCACCTTTGCTTTACTATCTCTAAAGGGCTTAGAAAGGAAAGTGTGGAAGAATCTCCCAGGTGGTACAAATAATAGGTAATGAATCTGGAAACCATCCCTATGTGTTTTGACAATGTCTTCTGGGAAAGCCTTCCTTAAGTAAGTCTTATAAGTCTTACATATACACTAGGTTATGTAAAGTAAGCTTCATACAGTTAATGGTTGGCATTTTCCCAAAATATTAACAATGTAACACTAGCATAATTAATCATACTTAAACAACTGGTTAAGCTTTCTTTTTAATTAACTTAGTTTACTTTGTCCAGGGTGTTTTCTAGCATGAAACCAAACAGAGTACATTCCCTTAGCATTACGATTAAGCAGCACGGAATCTGATTATTCTGTTATTACTGTTAAACAAAAAAACAGTGCAAGGAAACATCATCAAGAGTCATATTTACAATTACATGTTGATTTGAAACTGAACAATCAAAACCAATTTTCATGCCGTGCTGTAGGTCAGAATAATGTGTTGGCCACTGAAGCCGAGTGTCTGGTTGCTTCAGTAACAGAAACGTGAGGGTGAATTCTGGCACTTGTCAGCCTATGATAAGTTTCTAACAGACTAATACTTGTCAGGGGAGTGATAGCTGATTATACAGTAAAATTGTACTGGAGAAAGGTGATGAACACACTATGAAGGAAAGATTTAAAAATCACACGAGTCACTATAGCTCATGGCAGAGTAATTCTGCAGTTCCTTGTTTTAATTTATCACAGCAAACTATCCAATACCAATTTTATCCAACATTTCCCAGTGGAATACTTGCAATATAAAAGCATGGCACAAGCAAATGTACGTGAATTTTGATATATCTAGTAGCAAATTAACTACAGTAACCTTGCCACTACTGTCAGTCTGTATTTAACAGGATGGATGCTCTTCCATGCCATGCTCACAGCCCGTACAACTGAGAGAGATGAGTTCCTTCAGGGAGCAGCCTGTACCCATCGATTTTCCACTTACCCTTGACACTTCAGAGCAACCTAGAGTCTCTTCCAAAAAGGGACACCTTTTCATAACACTGAGTGAGCATCTGCCCATCGAGAGCAGGATGCAGTTGGCAGAGTGCTTTGTTTTCTTATGCTCCACACTGCAGTAGCAACAATAATGAAATACAAGATCTGATGAGAGACTACAAGTGTCTGTCTAAGCAGAGGTAACAGAGCCAGAGCCCACTCTTCTCCTCGTGCTGACTGCCAGGAGAGGGACAGCATGAGATGAGCAGATATGACACAACCTCTGAACAGCCATGCACCTGGAGCAGCTTTTATTGCAAAGCTAAAGGACCCAAACTGTAGGAATTAAAACAAAACAACACCTTGGTTTTCAGTGTTGCTTAGCACCTTTAAACAATGTGCAAAGCTCTAGTTATAGAATACCTTCCCTCTTCCTAAAAGGTACAGAGCAACTTAACTCAGGCACTAATGACTATTACCTATATTTAACGCTCACAGAAAGTCATACAGCAGATTAAAGGAATAAGTCGTATAAAAACTTAGAATCCCCTGACAACAACTATATGCTCATGTACTGCTGGTTTACTATATTTATCATTAACATATAAACTAAGATGCACCTCTATTAGTTTCACACTACTATAAAATGCAAATGGAATCAGAATGAAAGTAAATCAATCTTCAAATTAAATTTCTGTCCGCATTTAAGAAATATTTTGAAGAGCCTTATTTAAAGCAATACATTACAGAGTAAATAGCTTGATCATAGATTTCTTGGCAACTTCCATGTAAATATTTCATAATTAAAAGTCAATTTTCAAATCATTTAGACTTTTCAAGAATGCGTATCAAATAATGTTTTCCATTTTAAATGCTAAATGTTGTCCATCCTCTGATACTTATTTCTAAACAACTTTAGGCTACAATTTTCATTCAAAGGATGGCTGACTGGATCAACCACCACTCCACTGTTTTATTAAACCCTGTATCAAGCAGTTTGATTCTGCACAGCTAAACAGTCCATGTTCAGAAAACCAGCAGTTGGATTGCAAGTGGCTCATCTGTGACGAAAATTAAACTTCTCTGAAGTTTGAAACAAATCATCTTGAATTCAGAGCAACATATCAGGCAAATGTGATACAAAGTTGGAGGTATGTAGATATAACTGCCTGTTATAATCCAGAATATTTTTTTTTCACTTCACAGCTATCTCAGTAATGATAGGCTTTAGGTGAAAAAACAAATTGACAGAACTGGACAGACTCCTGGATACAAAAGTTCTCTAGCACTACTGGAGAAATATTAACTGCATTTACCATCTGTGGAAAAATAATAATGCTTGGGTACAGTCCTCACAGGGATTTTTGCAAGGTTTAGGTAATATTTTATTGTGTTTTGTAGATTAAAAATCCAATAAGAGCACAAGTAACCATTCAATTTAGGAAAAGCAGATCCTAAAAAAAAAAAAGAACAAGAAAAAATAATTGCAATACAATTACATAGAAGGAATGAGATTATAAAATAATATACTTAAACCCTATTTTAAATTGCAACTTTTACTAAAAATACTACTGTTTTCCACATTTTTGGTACTTTGGATGTTTGAAAGCACCTTTCCCTAAGTTTTCAGAAGTCAGACCTAGTCCAGGATTTTTCCCAAAGCCTGGAATCCTCAAATTTCTTCTCAACAGAAAAAAAATCATGTTCTTGACATCATATTCTTGACTTTATAGCAAGAACACTCTCTCAATTCCTCCTATATCAGAAAAGTACCTATTGCCTTCAGTGAGGCTGGTAAATCAGTTTTTTTTTTCTGAATAAACCTCAAGAGAAGCCTGGATTTGAAACAACAGTTCTTGGAAAAGGAGAAATTCTACCTGCCAAGCTGTTGTGAGACTCTTGACATCAGACTGTCATGCCATGAATGAGATCTTCCAATCTGCTTGCACCACCTAATACCTCATCTGATCCACTTCACCTTGATAAACATGGACTGATGGCTGTGTTCTCTGCAGGGTGTACACTAGGAGAGAATGAGGTTAGTGCCATTTGAAATGCTGTGTCCTGGTACTTGGAGCTGGATTCGGCTTTTCACTGATGTTAGAATTACCACTGGGAGAAACATTGAGTCTTCCAGCCTTGTAATGGATGACAAACAGAGGATTTCCCCCTGTCTAATTCTTAATCAGCACATGGCAGCATGAAATCTTGTATTAATGAAGTGTAAACCCATTGCCATGGGTTTAATTCCTTAATTCTCAGCATAAGGTGAAGATCTTCCAACATATTAATTGGAGCTTGGGCTCTTTCTAATCCTGGTGATATTCTGTTTAGTTCTATTACATCAATTTAGAATGATTACCTTATATTTTCAGTGGCTCAGGGATAAAGAAAAAAACCGAAATCTACAGAGACTGTTAAAGGTAAGACAGGTGGGGAGAAAAGACAGGCAACAAAAATCAGTCCATCTTTATGTATCTTATAAACTCAATCACAACTTTTTAGAAGCAAACTAAATTTCCCATTTAAGGTAACTAATTACTATCAGACTTCTTTAAAAATATTTCAGCCCTGCCTGCCCCTTCCCCCCACCAAGGGGACAGATTAAAAATACTTGAGAGGGGATAAAACATTAATTACTGAATCTCATTAGGCTAGCAAGCAGAAGAGAGACAAGAGAAAAAGTTCAGAGAAAGAGAGAAATTACTGTAGAAGACTGAGTAGCTAGAGATTACAAAGAACTGCTAAAGAAAAAAAGGAAGTTTAAAGTTTCCTTCCAGCTCATAACTCCTGTCACACAGACAGCACAGTGTCTATTTATCACTTGCTGGATTGAGTTTTAAGAGAAACAATCCAAAAGCAGATCAGGGTTTAATCACAAGGAAGCCAGCAGCATCACCTTGGAAAGAGCTGATGAAGGGGAGCATTGAAGACTTAAATAAAAGTAAGTCAAGAGAGCTGAAGAGCAGTTACCCAAAGTATAATTCAAGGAGCTAATATCATGTCCAAATGGAGAAAACAGAAAGGATAATAAACTCTGGCAGGCTTAGCATAAAAAAGGAAAAACAAAAACAAAACAAGCCAGAAAGACCAGCCCAGGAGGAACAACCAGCAAAACATATGAAAACTACTAATAAATCATCCCTCAAATATCTCCAGAGACAGATCCCTCCTAGAGGCTTTGCAGAAAGAAAGGATCAGCAGAGCAGGAACATGTAAAGACAACAAGGAAATTACAGAGGATCTCAATGACTTATTGAATTTGCATTGAGTACAGCTTCCCACATTGAAATAGTCTGTGACCGGGAGCAGTTACAGGAAACAGGGCACAGTAGGCTAGAATGGGACTCCAGCTCTGAGCAGAAGTGAACAATCACTGCCCTCAAACTGCAGGCCACATTCTCAGTCCTACAGGTGAGTATATTGTTGGACCTGACTGCTGCAAGACCTGCTGACTCGTGTTCAGACAGGAGCCATCTGCAGACTCGCTGCAGTGCAGTTCCTCCCATCACCCAGGTAATGACCTTAAGACACTACAACATTATCAGCCCCCCACCTCCGCCCCTGAGGATCACAGCTACACCAGCACCTGCTGGATTTTGCACCACAGATCATAACCTTTTTAAACCAGCAATCTAGCCAGTTTTCTACCCATATCTCACTGCTTTGGCTTTAAGGATCCTATGAAAGGTCTTGCTAGCATCAAGGTAAGAAATATTCATTGACTACCTCTTATCCCCAGCACTATCTATCTGATCAGAGGAGACCGTCCAGCATAGGATTCCAATGACTTTTTGCTTCTCCATGCATCTGGAGAGTTTCTGGGAGAGCTGGCTCCATAGTCTTCCTGATGACAGATAGAGAGGACTGTAAATTCCTGGATTGAGTTCCATCTCCTTTCTGAAAAGAGTTGTGACATTTTACATTTTTCCCATCATAGGGAGCTATTCCCAAACATCATCAAGTTTTGAAGATCATTGTGACCAGCATCCCCCTCTGAGTGTGTCACCTCCCACAGCTAGAGGACTGCTCTAGGAGGATCACCAAACAATGAGGGATACAGGACTGGTGACCCCCAACACCCACTGAAAGGATGCAAAGACTGAAGACAGTATTTCACTAAACTGGGGGAGAACTTTCCACAGGTATCTCCTACAGGCTCTTTTTGTCTGTGTGCATGCAAGTGTGCATATGCTGTACCAAACCTACTAGGAATGCTGCTCTCCTGGATAGTTATGCACTACTTCAGGTTTGTAAGTTAGGTTGCAGGTCACTGCTGTGCTGTAGTAAATACTTAACCTATATGAATCCTTCACTGAAATGTTTGACTTAAGTGATCAGTTAAGTTAAATGCCATTAATTTGAAGTGCTGGAAGAGGAAAGGAAATGTGATTAATACTAAATATTTGTAGATCCATAGGAATTCTCCTTGGAAAAGAATACCCTTCTGTTGCATGAATTTCATGGAGAGATTCAGCTCAGAAAAGATTTTTCTGCTAACAAAATGTTTCTGAAGGCAATCCCGCAAGGTTTTCATTTCAGGATATTATTTTATGGTAAGTAGTAGAACTTTTTATCAGCCATCCACAATTTTATGAAAGTTGCAGCCTCCTAGCATTACTTTTTAAAGAAAAACAATTTTACCTACCAATTTTAAATGGAAAAGATCACTGCCAAAGAATAAAAAAAACCCCAAACATTCACACCTGCTAATTAACTTTTGATGAAAATATTTTTCACCCATGTAACACACTCAGCATCCAGGACTGCTCCATTTACACTGCATCCATTTAAAAATAGAACAGTACCTCTTTGCATTTGGTCACATCATATGCAAGAGAAAGAGAAATGAAAGGTAAGTCAGGCAAGCACTCCCAGTGTTCCTTGCACTATTTGAAAGACTGTTGTTTTCTAAAGTTAAAGGTAAATTGTGCATTCCTAATGCAGAAGAAAAACTTGTCTCAGCTCATTGAACTAAAGCCATAGTTCAATACGGCTTCACCTATACAAATATACAATTCACATAACACTGAAGGTCAAAAGAGATGAGATCAATCTGAATTTCAGAGGTCAAATATACCAAATACTTATTTTTAGCTTCTTATGTAGTAATTCTGAATACTAATGCCAAAGCACTTAAGAACCCACAAAAGATCCACCAGAAATGTTCCTTATGTTTCTCCATTCCTAACATTTAATTCCCAAAACTGTTGCAAGACAAGTGCAGTTCTATAATTTATAGAAAAAATAACCAAAACCACAGAATATTAAGCACAGAAAAGGTATAACATGCATTTATGCATACAATGAAAAATAATAATAGAATAAGCTACAGGCAAAAAATAGTGCTATAGGTAGCACATGTAAGCTGGAAATGGCATGATGGAATTCTGCTATGCTAACCTGGATATTTCCTATGTAAAAACTATTTATGACTAAGTAGAATTCAAGGCATTTTGCTAATATTCTAATCCTGTGTGTTTCCTTTGCACATGATTTCTTCTTAAAAACATATCTTAAATTCTACTTTCCATTTCACAACAGACTCCATTCTTTTAATAAACATGTAAAACCCCCTTGATTAATAAAACACTATCAGTCAGTGACACTGGGAGAGTGACTATGCAATTACTGTAGAGTCCATAGAGCAGAAATTCATTTGAGCTTTTTAAAGTTATTCAGGCGTCCCCAGACTACAACTCATGGAATGCCACTAGTTTGTATGGGAACTTTCTGAAAGTTTGCTCCTGTCAGCAATCACCTTTCACTCTTCACAAGCAGGAATATCTAATATATCGGTTTATAAATATTAATCTTGATACTTGTTTTTCTAAAGGACAATTATCTTCCTAGAAGCAATCTAATGGTGTTTGTAGTCACCCAGGAGAACCAGAGGAATGCAGATCTAACTTACAAAAGTTCGATCAGGAGGCAAACAAAGGCCACACACACCATTCCCTCATCATATTCGATTTAATTCACTTAAATATCTTATGGTCATGCTGACACTTAAAAAGTAAACATCTTCAGAGTTTTACAAAACTGAAGTATAAATGTGTTTCTGACTCCTGGTTTTATATTTCCTGACCTTAGGAGGCCACTGTCAATTACAAATAGCCCAGGCACTGGCAGCCATCACACTTGTAAGACAACTTCTTTTAGGGATGGGGAACACAAGATTGTTTTGTCTTTTAGAGGCCAAATAAATCCTGAATTATTTCCTGAACAACAAATTTCAAAGTCAAAAAAAGAAGAGTCTATGATGGAGCACTAACCAACATACATTTTGATTTGGATTACACTTGTCTTTAGTTACATTTACTATGTTTGAGGGTTGTGGTTTGACATGGCTGGCAAACGAGCCCTATCCATAAACAGGTTCACTCCCCATGGGACAGGGGAGAAAGCTCACAGCACAAGAGTGAGAAAACCTATGTGTTAAAATAGACAATGAAATCACTCACCAGTTGCAGTCAAAACAGACTCAGTTCAGGGCACTTGAGTTCATTTATTGTTGAATAACAAAAGCTAAACTTAAATATTTACTGAATTATTAACAAACAAAATATTACATGTAAATATTTAGGGAAAAACAACTTTCTCTTCAGAAGACCTTTGCCAGGTCCAACTTCACTTTCAGGCTCACTTCACTTTTAACACCTTGGTTTAGCTCCTCACTGTTCCTCTTTTTCCCTTTTTCATTCCAGTCCCCTCTCCTCACTCTTTGTTGCCACAAGTTCCACCCAATCCCTTCAGCAAGGCAAAGACATATGGTGTCAGCGCTTCATGATTTCTCAGTTCAGGTAAATTAAAATACAAGCAGAAACTCTGAATAGAAGCTGCTCTTTTTTAAAAAAGAGTAAATTTAAACTTCAGATTTATTTTATGTGAGTCCTGAAACTGCCAAACAAATGCAATAATTTTTATGAGAATTAAGCTGGCAGCAGATTTTTTTTAGGTTTCTCTATTATACAGAACCTCTACTACAAAGGGCATCTTAGCCCCAAAAATGTTCTTTCTACACTCATTTGTGTAGGTAAAGTTGTAAGTTTAGCTTTTCTGTCACTTTCAAGACTTTCCCAAAAAATTAGGATGCTTCATCACTTAAACAAAATGTAATTGGCGTCTAAACAATCCAAGAACTGCCTCACTTATTTTCTACACTATCCTTCATGGAGATGTTTCTTCTAATTAGGACAACTTCCTTTAAAGGTACAGTAATACCTTTAAACAGCATAATTTAAAGAAGTATTCAGAATGTGTCTTGACTGTGTTTGTTCCCTGCACACACTGATCATTGAAAGGTGTTCAATTTTCCTGTTGTGTTTTGCTTTTTTTTTCTTCTCCAGCACTTAATGCAATTTTCAGTCCCATATTTTCCAGAACTGAGCCATTGCTGCTTGCAAAATTTTTAATCCCCTGACTGCTTTTGAGCATCTGTGTCCAAGAACGTACTCTGAGTACACTCTAACTACATGCGTGCACTTACACGTGAAATCTGACCATGGACAACACAAAGGACCCGTGGTGATTTCTGAATGGAAAAATTAAGAAAAAGGGCAGCAAATTACAGTTTGCAGTAGCCTTAGCTGTCTTGCCTTGAGCACAAGCAATGCTTTACAGCCATGTAGGAAGGCAGATCACAGATTGCTATTTGTCCATTGCAGCTCTGGAGTCACGTTGTGTGAAATCAGGAAGGGTGTCCCAGCAAAACAACATTATAATAATTAGGGATATCAATTACTCTCATTTAAATTGTGTAAGTATTATACCGGTAAGTAATGGAGAAATTTGATTATTTTTTAGACATCATTTGACAGTGATTCTTGGAAAAGGCATTCAGCAAATACACAAGAGCCAAAGCGATTTTTCATCATGTTCAGAGCAGCATGCAGGCTTGGCATAAAAAAAATACCAAGAACCACTTCACATGGCCATAATGTACACAAATTCAATATGATTGATAATATTCTATTTTGGGCATTGATTCAACTATTTTTATTAAATTCACCGTAATATTTAAGTGATTTTGAAAAAGACATCTTTGGTTCCAATGCTGGAGTCTTAATCATGTCAAAATATTAGAAATATTAAATATTCATAAATTCTTTGAAAATTTTTGAAAGTTTCCTAGTTATTTAGGGAAAGCTATGTAGACATAGCATAGGACAGTCAAGCACATTTCCAGAGTGTAAACAAGTGCTATTTTCAGGAAGAGGAAAAATGGCCAGAAAACATAGCAGAGAGAAATTACCCTTGCCCATTACCAATGCCCACAAGCTTTATTCCCTTGCTGCTTGGTGATTAACAGGCAGTTTCAAGAGCATCAGTCCTTTTGCTCCAAAGTCATTTAGTTTCAAGCAGTACAAGTGATTCACAGTATTTTCTCTCTGCTTATCACTGTATGCCTTTAAAACATACAGTGGGTTACTAAAAAGCCACTTGAATTAGCTCTTTAAGCCCTCCCTCCACTCACATTCAGAGCATTGCTTTAGTTATGGCTTACACAGATTCCCCCTATTTCAGGCTGATTTTTATGGAGTGATTTAAGCTGTTTGGCAGAGTAATCCCTACAGAACACATCTCAAAAGTATTGTTCACACAAGATATAATACACTTTACTGATGCAAACCTCATTAATTCAAAGCATTTTTTTCCCCTATACTGATACTCTTGCGCTAAATAATGTATCAATAAATTTTATGATAAGTGGAGGAACCAGACCTAGCAAAAGATAATCTACAACCTGCTATGCAAAAGAAAAATCTCCCGACAAATTACAAGTAAATTATAAAGAAAATGGAATGCAGCCTCTTTGAAAGTAATTCCATAACCACTCTAACAAAACATGTCACTCTCTTGGTTGGATTACAGATGGAAATTGTGGCAGAAATTATCCAGTATTCATTTTATAAAACAGTTACTTCCTGTATCTACCAAAAATTATGTTCTAATGTTCTAATATTTATGTCCAGATTCTCTTGTGACATTCATTTTCTCCTGTTTCTTTACACCAAACTTCCAGAAGCAACTGCCATGAAACCCACTGCTCATTACGAAACCAGTTTAAAAACTAATAGATGGAAATGGGGAAAAAAAATAGAGAACAGACAAAGTGTCATTCCCTAGTGTCTTGCTCCTTTAGTTTTAACTTTCTTTTTTTGTAAGTGTCCCATCAGTGATTGCCATTTGCCATTCAAACTTTACATAAATCATGTTTCAACTTCAATATCTACAGCTGAATCAAGATTGTTCAAGCTATATTGTTTCAATGAAGCCACTGAA
Organism: Fringilla coelebs; assembly: GCF_963513975.1. Taxonomy (NCBI): domain Eukaryota; kingdom Metazoa; phylum Chordata; class Aves; order Passeriformes; family Fringillidae; genus Fringilla; species Fringilla coelebs. Next base: position 10,838,737 of record NC_140029.1, on the reverse strand, counting down.
AATCACCTACAACACCTAGTGTTTTACAGTAATCTAGAAACAGTTTTTCCCTTATTTGCAAAGCAGATAATTCCCAGAAACACCAAAACCTGAATAACCCCACCATCCCCTATGAAGATTATGATAATACAGTTTCTTTCTCTTTTAACAGTGAATGTCAAAGCTAACTATATTTTAAAAAGAACTGAGAAAAAGTAAGTAAATATCTGTTTCAAGTTTCTGTAGTCCTGCTCTCCATACACTTTCATTTTAATATATTAAGAATGCAAAAACTGCCTGAGGGTAGGTGATTCTTTTTTTCTATTTCCAGAGTCAATCATTTCAAGCATTACTTTGTGTTCTCTTTGAAACCAGTAGAAAATAATACTCACTATACAGAAAAGAGAAAATTCTTCTCTCAATTTTTTTTCTAATCAGATTTCTGTACAGGAAAGCCATTACAGTGCCCAGAATGTCTTGTCTGCAGGATTAACACAGACACACCGAGATAAGGAAATTAATTTAGCCTTTAGATATGTTGCCTTGTTATGGAAGAATGTCAGCTGAAGATGAAAATCATTACAGAGAACATTATCTCTCTTAGAGTCTTTATAATAAATTTTATCTCAAGAACAGTAATGCTAAAGGTTAGAATTTATCTCACAAAGTTGGATGTATGCACACAAACTAGTTTAGACTTGCTCAGAGTCAGAGCCAAAAAATTAACCTTAGAAACCCAAAAATTGGGATCTTCTGTGACTGTAGATCCTAAGAAGCCAGCTCAGTGATCAAATTCTGACCTAGAAAGTAAATTTCAATGACATTAATTCAAAATCCCAAATTGTCATAGGCATTTCTTTCTTTCATTTCTTTTCTAAGGGCTTCAATACAAAGTTGTTTATTCCACCACCTGGTGGATAAACATGTTTCAAATGACCTTCAGATAACAAGAGCCAGAAGGAGAAAGTCCAGCATTTCCACTTGGGGTACATGACTAACATCCCATATTAGAGGGGGTCAGTGGGAGTAGCAAAGCAAGTATAAATCATTAATGCTTACTATCACCTATTCTATTTCAAATCAAAGATTTTAATCAAATGGCCTCAATTAACATGTTTCAATTCTAGCAGGTAAATACCTTAATCATCCTTCCATTTGTGACCCAAATAAAACTACAAAAGTCTTAAGATACTTGCAGGAGTTCTTCCCTTTAATTAGTAATCCCTTTAGCATATCTTCAAATCACTACCAGACAAATGAGAGTATCTTCACAGTGGAATTTGAGCTATGGGATTTCCAAATTCAGCAAATTCTTTACCTTAAAAAAACAACAAAAATAATTTGAAGAATATTGTATGGAAGATGGCTTATTAATTTTAACCAAAGTTCTCCTCTAGATTTTTTTAGAGAATTAATCTCCAAGTGTCAATCTCCCATATTCCACAACTCTTTAAATTAACCATCTCTATTTTCAAAAAAACCTCTTTTTAAAAAAAAATTATAGATATATTTGTACACATATTACAGGGCTGAATGTATTGATTGTGGAAAATTTTTTGTAGTAATGGTATTTTAAGATCAAAGCATTCTAATTTGATCTGGGCCTATTCTTAGTTTGAAGAACCCCTTACAATAACTAGACTAAAGTGTCTTCTGACATAAAGTTCTCACTTCAACTGAAGTTCATTTAAAATCTAATGCAGAAATTTTGTTATCTAGGAAAATACAATGTTTTTACATACTTTTTAAATTATCATAAGACAAAATATCCAATAAAGATGCATGAATTGCTATGTACCATAAGAAACTAATCAGACTATATGCTGAACATTTACCTAAATAATCTTTCTTCTTCCTTTGTGCTTTTAAGACAGGCAAAACTCATTTCATTCTCTGTGTTGATGCATCAGACAAAATAATGCTGTTATAACTGATCTCTTCTCAGTTGTCTTCCATCAGTGATTATTTTGAGCTATTACGTACACAGGTCCAAAGGGCTTCATTCATCAAATTACAGAGTTTAAAAAAACATGCTTAATTCTAGCAATTCTAGCCTAAAGCACAGACTGTGGACATATCAAGTCCCAGCATAAAACACACATGAGAAATTTGGCAAAGAAAAAACATTAGATTGAACCTTGGTTTGTATTTGAATCTTAATATTTTAACATTCCTACAGAACAGATTTATCTAGGGAAAAAAAAAAGCTAAACCACAGTATTACTAGTGACAGACAGAAAACTACACACATTGTGATGTAGTGGCAAAGAAATCTATGTGATTGTCAGAGTAGACCAACAACTACAATTTGGCAGTCTCCTGAGGTACTTTAATTATAGAATATTTACACAGGAAAATTATTTTATTTTACTGGGTTCTTTATAGCAACAAACCAAACAAACCACCACAATAAAACAAAAGAAGCAAAAAATGAAACAGCTCTTTCAAAAAAAAAAAGTAAAAAAGGTAGAAACTTGTAAATTCACAGATGCCTGAAAGTCCATGCAGCAAGGGAGAAATTATCTGCTTAAGCAAGACCAGGGGGCAACTTATAGAAGCAGTATTTTGATGTAAAGAAAAATATTTAGAATATTTCTCTTTTTGATGTGTCTCTATGCTTGGGAGTGCAAGGCAGTAGTGTGTTAAATTTGCTTTTGAGAAGCAAAAATTGTCAAAAAATAGGGTCACAGTGCAAAGACCCCTGCGTTCTTTGCAGTATCTGCAACACCCAATCTGCTTCTTCTCAGCTTGGAAGAAGCTGGAGGGGAGTTCTAGCTAAGAAAGGACAGAGGACATTCCAGTACCTCATCCAAAATTCTCTCAGCATCTCGTGAAGAAAAACAGCCATGGTCAGTGAGGCTTATCAATTTAAATAACATTTTTACAAGCTCAGACACTGTTTTACAGAAACATGCAGAAGTATGTCTGAATTACATCACTTAAAATCCAAGATGAGTATGACAATCATCTGGAAATACAAGGATACCTATTCTCTGTTCATGACCCTGACTTTTATTCTTAAAACCCTTTATTTGTGTCACCACTGTTAGATTCTGCACGTATTTAAACACAGCTCTTGTTTCTATGCATTTATACTTAGCTAACATTGCAGAACTAATACAATAGCAGCTGCAATGCCAGGTTACTACAGAGGTCTTCATAATTCCAAGTTTAGTACTTCAAATTATATTATAAGCTGCACACCCTTCATAGTAGAAAGTCTTACAATTTCTTTTGTAGCATATGTGCCCTGCTCCAAAGTAAATCACACCTATTTTAGATTTTCCCTCCAATAAGAGGAAGGGCCTATTTTGTACTTGAGTCTCTTATTGCAGAACCCTTCAAGCCATTTATTTCCATGGAAATCTGTAAAAGTTACTGATTGTTGAGTTATCTCTTGTAAACTCAATTGCTCACAGGTCAAAGAAACAATAATAAATCTACTCACAAATATGAAAGATAAAGTGGAGTTAGATGGTGCCTAGTGAATTTACTACTTTTGTTGACTATTTCTATTTGCTTAAAGAAAAAGCAGAACTTTCACCTTAACAGCAGGTAAAGAAGAAATGCAGTTTAATCTTGAGGGTAAATATTTGTCAAAAGAAAGTGCAGAGCAAAATATTAAAACAATAATATAGATCAAACCAGTAAACATTTGGAAAATGTATCTATTACAAGCTAATTCAAATAAAAGTTCACCCTTTTCACTGGTAGTTTTGAAGGTATTTCCACAGACCTCCTCTCATCTTGCAGCTCATATCTGTGCTACAAACTAAAGACAAAGCTCCTGATTTGACTTGATGGTGTGTCCAGAACCAGGACTGAAATTTGTGCTGACAAACAGTAAAGCAGTAGTTAAAGGGTTGTGATGTTAATGCTGCACTTTTAAATGTGAATCCTGTAGAGTTTCCTCTTATTTAACCAAAACCATTCCTGGCTTTGAGAACCAAAAGGAGTCTTAAGAAAACAATGCTTTAAATTTTATTTTCTAATCATTGTATTGATTTTTGTGCAAATTAAATAATGATTTTTAGGCTTGAGAGAACATCTTTTTAAACTATTTTCAAAAGCATGATATCAAATACAGTTCTTATGACTTGTATGTCTCCTGCATTTAAAAAAAAACATAAATATGCCCCCTACCTTGACACTTTACTGGGCAAAATATTGCTAAATTTTAGGGCACAATAGAAAAAAAAACCCAAACTTCTCATAATCCCTTGGAATAAGACATATCAGCAAGGCTATTAAAATTAACTAAAAACCAGTAATACGACTGTGTAGAACTACTGAGTAAAAACACTGTTGAAAACATCATGAACTACGGTGCTGAGAGGTTTTTTCCCCTCTTCTTTGTGCTCCAGTATGGTAGAATTCATCACTGTTGTAATACAGAAGTATAGGAAGCTAAGATCAAACAAAAAATTTATCAAATGAAAAACTGTCTAAGTCTCATTAACACTTAATAATGGTGCAAAAAACTCATGTCATCAGTGTAAATTAAGGAAAAAATGGAAAATATGACTGGGATGGATTAAATGAGTTTTTTTAATCAGGCTACACAAAATATAAGAAACTGGATAATTACCTAAGAAGGACAGCAGAAATTATATAACTTCATAACTTTTTTATTATCGGGCTAGCACAAACCAGCACAAGGCCCAGAAAAGTAACAGCAGGGAAAAGTTCATTAAACCAAGAATCAGATGTTCACTGCTAGAAGGAAGCACACAAACACTTCTTATGCTACCACACTTGCACTCAGTTGTTGTAAGGGGGAAGAGGACAGCTCAGATCTGTTCCCAGATGCAGTTTCTGAGAGATCACTCCCTACTTTTCCTCAAAAGATCCTGCTGCTCCAATGTGGCAAGAGTATTTTATGCCAAAGTAAAATATAAATGCCATTATACAGCCAGTAACATGTAACTGTTATGTGCTGCCAACCACAACACATGTAGCTGTTTGCTTGTCCTATTCCTTGCCTGGTTAAAATTTCTACAGATTTTCCAGGAAAAGTGAATATGCAACAAGGAACATAATAGCCTTTAGTATATTTTCTGAAGTTTGTTTGTGAAGACTGGAAGCATGTTCCTCCATAAATTCAGTATAAATAAAAAGTTTACAAAGAACCATTTAACTACTTATGTACTACAAATGTAAGCCCAGGTTGTTAAACATTCTTAAAAGATGGAGAGTGATCTTAACAGCTTGATCAATCATTTCAGCTTTAACACATACAAATTGAAGTTACAGATATCTTTATAATTTAGTTAAGTCTTTTGCCAAAATTGTCTTAAGTCAGTTCATACCAGCAAAGATGGCAAATACCTTTGCCATCAATTGATGCTGAGACATAACAATAGCTTAAAATAATGAGTGTGAAACATAGGGAGTTAATAATTTAGAAGAGTATTCAGAGATTTTGTTATTTATACCTAAAGTATTCTAAATTCAAGACAACAAGGAAAAACAACCTGGACTACTTACACTGAAAACAATCAGCCAAAATCTTTTCTAAAGCAGGAAAGTCAAATTTACATCCAGAAAACCACAGTTATTAGAAAGGAGTGAAAAATCAGTCAGAACTTTTCCTTAGTTGTATCAAAACTAGTGGTTTTATTTTTAATTAAAAAAAAAAAAAGGAGAAAAGAAAATAGCATTTAAAAAATACACACAGCTATGGTATAAGTTTGCCATGTACTAGCTTTGCCATTCAAATCTGACCAGAAATCATCATACAAACAATCTGGTTTGGGCAAATAATATTTGGCAACAAATACTAGTTTGGAGCAAGCAGAGAGAAATATTTATTGTTTGAAAGGATCACAGAGAGCATTGTTGAGATTTAAAATATCTTATCTGCATAATCACAAATGCCTTACGACAGGAGGTCATTAGCAATTACATTGGGATACTTTGGCCTAAAAAATTTGATTTGCAAACACATTTTTTCTTTTGAATCTTGCCCCTAATATATAGGTCTTTAACAACTTTCTTCTAAATAAAACCTTCTAATATCTACCAATTTCCTCTTCCTGATCTCATCATCTTTCACACTCTACAGTATGAAAGAGAGTAATGAACATTTAGATAGACATTTAAACCTACTTACATTTCACTCATTGACAGGATCCAATCAAAAAGACCACAATTTTTTTGAGTTGGAAGGGACTCAAAAAGATCACTGAGCCCAATTATCTGCTCCTTGCAGAACTTCCTAAACTCTGATAAAAAAAAGCATTCCGAGTAGCCAGTATAAGTAAGGGTAATAGCAGAAATAATCATCTCTGCATGAATCCAAAACCAATCCAGATACAAAAGCTTTAACTTACACAACATAGTTTATGTCTAGGTATTTCTTGTAAAAGCTATCTCCACCACTTTGATGGATGAAATGGAGATCAAATTCTGAAAATTTTTTTAAAGGCTGCTCATGGGACAGACTTAAAATATCAACAACCTTAATAATACACTGACTGTTTCTCATGGGACAGACTTTAAATATCAGCAACCTCAGAAACAAACAAACTTCATATATAACCTAGAAAACCTGTCTGGCTGAGTGTCAATATTTACTTTTCAAAACCTAATTGCTAAGATTGACTCCCCAGACATCTGTTTCAACATGTATCAATCATCAGTAATTTCAGAAAACAAATAACCCCAAACCTTTTCTGACTACTGAACTGGCGGAAGAAAATTAGGATTTTACTGAATAGTGGCTTCCTTTCTACTTTCTACTTCCTTTCAAAATTGAGGCAACAGACAATTAATGAACAAAACTAAATTTCAAAGTGTTCACAAATTACACATGTGCTGTTTTGACAGGTATTAAATGACATGAAATCAATGTTTCACCACTGCATACTCCCTTTTACTGTAGAACATTAGCACTTTGCAGCCAGAGAAGAGACCGTTGTTACACAATATGGTGTTAGGAGATACCTGAGTGCCTAACTAGGAGGCTTGATAAATACACAATGTAAAATTACAGAAAGAATATTCTAAAACCTTTAAACCAGACTTCTCCTTTGAACACATAACAGAAATTCTGGGTTTCAATCTAGAAATAAATTTACTATCACAAACAAAACAGTTATAGTTGCTCACATTCATGCTTTCAAATAGGTACAAATCATACTTTTCCTTTGGAAATGTTTACAGAGGGGAAAAAAGAAATAGGTGGCTAGCACTGTAAATTACAACACTGAATAGCAAATAATTACAGCAGACATTTGGAAAACCACCAATGTTTGAGAGTTTTTCAGTTGTTGGCTAAACAACTGCAAGCATCTTTGCCAAAACCAGAATAAAACGTCTAATCACAAGTGACTCTTGCATAGAGAAAATAACTTATTCACTAATCTATTTTAAGAAGAAAGTTTAACCAATTATAGAAAACACTGTGACTGCATCGATTCAGTTCCACAACTCAGTTTTCAATTCCAATCTCATTCAGAGTTTACAAGCTCAATCCCACGCTTTAGCAAATAGAAAACCTCTTTTTCCTACAGTGGTTCGCCAAAACTGAGTTCTAGAAATTAAAGCGTATACTAGGCAAGAAATTCTGTGCCATTCAACTACATTTATTTTCAACATTTTTCCTAGGGAAATACATGGGTTACAAGGTTATTAGTCAACAATTGAGACATGTCCAACCATATTTAAACATTAAAAGACTCAATTCTATCTTTAAATTAATTTTTGCATTTTGTTAAATACTATCTCTTCCCATGAAAAGCTCACCATGAATGAGTCATTGAGAACAGCAAAAACATATAGAAAAGTTCATTTATAAGTGGCTTAATAGGAAATTTCATGAAAATACAGTAAAGATATCATTATATGGGAAAAAAGTGACAAACACCAAACACCTAACTACGTGGATACAGTGTATGTTTGTGTACATATATATATATATATATATACAAAACACAATAGCTGTTCCAATGGCCTTGGAACAAATAATGTTTTAGGAATATCTTCTGAGGGAAAATAGCTAGTCTGTCAGCAAAGCAGAAACTATGTCAGAGAATTTATAGAAATGTACGAAATTCAAGTGAACGTGTGAGAAACAAGGAACCCTTCAAACATGACTGCTAAAGGATGTATAAAAGATAGTCAAGGTAAAATAGATAATCCTATTACAGCTAAGATAAAATGACAGTTATAGGAGACATGTCATCCTAATAAAATTGCACTATACAGAGAAATATAAGTCATCTTTAAAGATATGAGTATCTAGAGTTTGAATACATGTTTTAGATATACATTAAAAGGTAATTTGAACTCAAGATCTTTTCAGAAGATATAAAAGCTGCAGATGCTCTAAATCTTCAAAACAGAAATCAACAGCTTTCTAAGATCCAGTTCAGTGCATGCACATTAAAACCCTGGTCCTAAAGCTAAAGAAAATTGCTTTAGAGCATGTTCATATAGGCAGCTTTACGCTATTTCAAGAGAGCACAAAGATAGCACTAAAAGTAAAGGATTTTGCTTCAATTTATAATTTATCTTTCAAAATGTTAAATTCTTGTGCCAAAATACCCCATTCTAGTTAATTTATCATCAAATGCATGGCAAAACTGTTTTTCTATTTAAAGAAAATAAACGCCAAAGAACATAATTTCCACTAACCTTCAGGATCAAGGAGTTTCTCTATTCCCAGGTGCTGCCTGGCTATGGTGAATGCATGGTCTAATCGTTGTACAGGTGACTGCTGAGAAGCAACAGCATTCCAGTCAAATAGGTCTGGTCTAAAGCAAAAAAAAAAAAAAAAGAAGAATAAATTTATTATTTTTTAGTCCTACATTTACTCATGTATTTCTAAAGCTAAGCATCAGCATCAACCTTTTTTTTTCTCATAACGAAAGGTTGTGTTAATTGGCCCTGGGACTATTGAAGCTCAGTTTCTAATGGGCTTGCATTCTGTTCTCATCCATGTCCACCACAATGACGTTGTCCGTATTTATTATTCTTCACCACAACCCAACAACCCATAACCTATAACATCCCTGAACTGCTGCTGCTCCTCCCACAGCACTGGGCTCCTGTCACTGCCCACAATGCCCACAGCACACTGGCTCCTTCATTCCAGTCCCAAATAGTGCTTAGGTGGGAAAGATAGGTGCAGTGGTGACGCAGTTGGGACTGGAATGTGGCAGGACAAGCAGGACAGAACTGCTGAGGCCATCTGGTGGCCTTCCTCCTCTCCTCAGATGCTAGTTTTTCACTTCAATTCATATTTCTAAGAGTGCAATTGCTTCTGAGATTACCAGCCAACTGTTACAGCAGATTAAAATCAGTAAACAGGTTTAAAAAAGTCATAGAATCGTAGAAACATTTAGATTGCGAAACACCTGCAAGAACATAGAGTTCAACTCTTACCCTATCACTGCCAAGTCACAATTTATATGTTCTTACAGCAAAAGACAGAATGACCAAAACTGAATTATAGCTCAGATGCAGTCTGGGACCTTGTATTAGCAGCTGCACTATTTGCAGTGTAAATAATGTTAGTACAGCACAATCTCTGGCTTTTCATCCAAGAGTTATCCATTAGGAAATCAGAATTTGTTGTCAGGCACTCTGGAGAAATAAAGTTTAATCAAATACCCTGTGACTACTGTGCAAGTAATATGAAGAAAAACAACCATACTATTTGTGATTTCAATACAGAGTTCTAAATCAGGGGACATTTAAATGTATCATTTCAACTACTGATAAATCAAGCACAATATTCACACAATTTAAATTCTGCAATTAATGAAATATTTACTCACATTTACATTAATTTTAGTAGTTAATTTTAAATATTATCCTGAGTTATAATAAATGAAAAAACGTTCACTACATCATATCGTTATAATGTCAATAGAGTAAAGAAAAATACTCCCTTTACCTCGTAGTTATTCTCTAGTTATGTACCTTTGCTGTCTGATTTTTTCTGAGGGGACTGATTTACATAGTAACAAGTTATTCCAAGTTATTTTGCTCCTCTCGGCATAGATCCTTAGATATTAGAGCTTTCTCCCTCCCATATGCAGAATAACTCCAAAAATACTAATCAATTTGAATTTAATATTAAATCTGGCTGGGGACAGGGTGGAGAAGGGAGAGGAAACTTAGGTAGTAATCTCTGGGTTTACCCATGGTAAACTCTATGATCCTGCAGACTGGTTTGTGCACTAAAACACAGGAATGCAAAACACACACCATGGGTACATAACTAGTAAAACATATTTTTGACCATTCTCCTTTAGCTGGGGCTGGAGTTTCCATTTTTCATAGCAGTCTACACAATGCTGTGTTTTCAATTTACAGATAAATATTGTTCAGAGCAAACTAGCTGTTACTGAAGTGTGATCACACCAAATCAAGACCATCTCTTTTTCCCTTCACTCTACCTTCCCCAAACCAGTGGGGGACAGATGGGTAAGAAACTTGGGGCAGGTGACCCAAACCAGTAAAAGGGATACCCCATGCCACATAACTTACTCAGCCATAAATAGCCGGGTAAAAGAAGGGAATGAAGTTGGAGGGAAGGTGTTTGTCAGGGAAGGTATCTCCGGCTTGAAGAGTGGCTGGGTACCAGTTACTGCCTTTGCATCATTTGTTCTTTTTATTCTTCTTATGTCCATGTATTAAAAGAGTCTCTATTTTGACTCAAGAGTTTTCTAGCTTTCATTTTTCCTATTCTCTTCGCTCTCCTGGTGGGAACAGGGGGTGAAGCAATCAAGTGGCTATTGGGTGCTCAGCTGCTGGCTGGGGTCAAGCCACCACACCCCTACAGCTTATTCTGCAAGCACAAAGATATTACTCAAATTCTTACTCTCTCCAAATTTAACACAAGGCATAGGATGCATAAGCTCACACTGCAAATTTAGCAAAGAGAACACTGTAGTAACCACCAAGCTGTCTATTATGACTGTCTTAAAGAGCTTGGCAAAAATGTGTTACATATATACTACACAGTGTAGAGTGTAAAAGGTTTATTTGGTAAGAAAAGCCTTTAGGACAAGGAAAGCAGAGAGTCCAAGGGACTACCTTCCCCTCAAATTTTTCTTTTTTCCTTTTTATTTTTCTGTTTTAATTTGGCTAAAATTTGTAAGCACACCTGCAATACTGAGAGCAGCATATTTTTTTTCACATAATCATTTTTTGTTTGGTGATACAATATTTTATATATGGGAACATACTTTTAATCAGTCAGGACTCCACTGGGCACAAACATGAATATTTACAATTGTTCCTTGAGGAACGCCACAATATTGTCTTACCTCTCCTGAGGAAACCTCTGTCATCATTAGTAATATCTTAGATAGTCAATTTCATCCAACTTTTCAGTTATATAATCCAGGAGGGTATTTTCAAGTTAACCTACCAAGAGGTAGGACTCTAAATATAAGGCACACAGAGATTTTTGTTAGCTTGTTTTTGTGGTTTTTATTGTTTTGGTTTTTTAATTGTTTTTTGTTTGTTTGGGTTTTTTTTTCCTTTTAAAAACCAAACACTCCAGCAGTCACAAGAGTTTTAAACAACATCACATCTTAACACCTGGGTTGAATTCACATGCTGCCTATGTGGAGAACATGCAGCATCTCTCTTCTCTCATTACAGATGGCAAAAATTTGAACCCTCTGAGACATAGTCAGAAGAGAATTTGTAAGATCTAGAATGTCACTGTCAGATTTCTTATCTATTTTCTTAGTATTGTACATAAAGCAGACAGCACAGATTTCAAGACAATTTACAAGAATATGGCCACCTGTGGCAACTCAGTTCTGATAAGCACCGATTTAATTAAAATAAAAATAAATTCAAAAAGCTCTCTCTACTCCAACAACAATTTAACTTTCCAGATTTTCACTTTGTTGAAAGATTATGTTGCTATACACATTTCAGCAGCTCTATCACTAGAATAACAGTGTCATAATGTCAGCTTGAAGCAGCAGCTTCCCATTGCTATGAGTCAGGATGTTTCACTGGGTGTACTCATGTGGTAATACTGCCATGTGTGATTGTGGGAAATATTATAGCCTAGACAATTAATAATTGTGGTAAGTGGAAAATAGCTTTTGAAAATCCACAAAAAACACTAAAACTGATTCTCAAATTAAACTGTAATTAGCTAGGGAGTTTTAAATACAGGAGTGAGAAGGTATGAAATAGTAAAGGAAAGATATGAAATGGAATACTGATCCTCTGCCTTCATTTGTCCTCTCCATATTGTTCAAATAAAACATAGGGAGATGGAATTTATTCTCATATCTGCAACTTGGGTCTTGCCTGAAAGAGAGGAAACCTATGGAAAAATAACTAGCATTTCTCACTTTTCTTCCTGAACAATACAACCATGCACATTTTCAAAGAACTTAGAATTAAGCACAACATGCTGAACTTTATCTAGCCATTCACTCAAACAGCTCTGGTCTTAGATTAGTTTATGACAAGACCATGGAGAGCTAAAATTGAAAAGATTAAAGGCTTCAATGGAGAAGTTTGCATTGTAAAAATCAAACTTTCTATTGAACATACAGGAGTTTTTGTACCAACAGTTCTTTCCTATCACTAACAGAGATATAAACAATAAAAAAAAAATAAAATAAAAAAAAAGGGGGAAACAAATCTGAATTTTTCCAAAACATATTTCCAAGAAAAGTAAAGTAAAAAAAAAAAGAGACTCCCTATATCCCCTCTGACCCCCAGTTACATAACTTACAACAGAACTAGTTCAACTAGAGCGGGAAAATTTAATCTGGAGTATACTATGGACAAAAAAATCCTGAAAGATCTCTATGCAGAAATGAAGTCATAGATAAGACAAGCCACAGTTTGTGATTATTGTAGACAGAAAATAATCATAGTTAGACCATAAAATGTGTCATCTCCATTTCAAAAGAAAAGCTGTGTGTTTGTTGCTTTACCTGTTTTTACAAGAATATCTTGTATATGTTTTCAGAACTCTCAGAATTGAAAAATGTAGGTAACTGATACATAGCATAGTGATTTGCTAAAAGAATTATTCTTTTCATACCTCTCCATCCCATTGTTTTTGCTTTTACTTTTCCTGTAAACTACTGAAGAAATTTTTTTTTTTTTTTTTTTTTTTTTTTTTTTTTTTTTTGCTTCTGTCCAGGACCTCTTTCTGATGTCATTTTCCTTTCCTCCTCACTCTAGCACCCTGAAGCAGAAACAGCTGCAACCAAGTGCTCATTTGTAAGGCAGTCACCTGGCCTAAGTTCAAGCATTTTAAAGAAGCAAGGAGGAAGATAATGAATGCCACCTGCTCCCACTTCAAAATTCTGATTACAGGGCTAGAGGAGAAAAGAAAAAGAGCCCTAACAGAGTCAGAGGGAATAGGTAAAGCTTTCTCTGATATCCACCTGGAGAAAAAAGATTAAAAGAAGTAAATGGGGAGAGGTCTTTGTGATCTGGAACCTGAAGCAGGGAGAGTTTCAACTGTAGAAGGACTGACCTCTCTTCATCAGCAAAATATTTTCGTTTCTGTATATTCCTAAGGTTATGATGCCACTCCACAGCTGTTGCCTTGTTTATTCAGTTCAATGCAGAACATACCATTCAAGAGATTGTCTGCCAAGATTTTATATCCTGAAAATTCACCCTCTGGGCTCACTAATGTCCCCTTGGAGATTTGCCAGGGGATCTGTGTTCTGCTGCTTCTTGCACTCAGTATTGAAAGCAATTGCTAAAGAGCCTAAATGTCCGTGGAGACAGGGTGATTACAGAGATGGAAAAATCTACCTAAAGTAACCCCTTAATAAAATGACAGAGGAAGAGCATTAGAAAAATCTGATCCAATCAAAATAGTAAGCTGAAAGCTAGGGATTGGTGAGATAGAAGACTATGAGAAATAAAGCTTCCCACTGCTCTCACAGCATCCTATGTGGTCAGTGCTTCATGATAGTCTCTTACTTTATCTCAATCCCTTTTTGGATGTACTTAGAAAATTCATCCAGATTCAAATCTCCCATTACTGTCTGAACCTCTTTAAAAAAACCAAAACAACTACAAACCAAAACAAAAAGCCACCTGTTCATCACTGAAAACATTATATAAGAGGAATAAAAATATCACCACCCATAAAGGAAAGGAATTGGTTTGAAAAATAAATAGATTTTATGCTACCAAAAAATCTACTCTCACTTTAAAAGAGTCTAAATATTATGGAAAAGTCTTTGGGTAGCATCACTCTTTCAGTGTTGGAGAGATTTTCGATGTTTGGCATTTTCTGTTGGCTTTTGGAGGTTTTTTGGTTTGTTCTTGGTTTGTTTTTTGTAGAAGTCTAGGAATAGAGCTAAAATTGGGGAAGAGTGCCCACACCAGGCACCAGGTTCACTGTATGAATTAAATATCATACCTGATCTTCAAACTATAGCTATCCTTCCTTGTGACTAACTCTGCTTCTATTCCTGCCAGCACAAAGGAATAAAGTCAGAGGATGAAAAGGAAAAAAAGAAGTGAGCATCCGCACAAAACTTTATGGAGAACAAGGAAATAGACAAGAAAGAAACGGAACAGGAGAACTGGAGAAATAGGGAATTCTGACAAAAAAAAAAAAAAGGTAGAAACTGGAAAAATTGAACAGTTTTGAAAACATAGGAGCTAAATTCAGAGGTGTTTGTCATCAGTGTTTATCATTCTATGTAAGTAAATCACAAACTATTTATAAAGCATAGGATGTGTGGGACATCAGGTTTCTCTGAGAATTTATGTAAATCACTCTTGGACAACTTTTCTTCAGCGTATATTAAAACTATCTTCTTTAGGCACTAAATCTAAGACCCCCTGACACCCAAGTCTCTAATGTACCTGCATCTTAGAGGGATTGAATTAGACATTATTATAGGATACAGGTAGGAGCTCCCAAGCACGGAATGTCCTAGTGCGCCTATTTAATTTCTTCCATCTGGAATCTTGAAGGACAATTCAGTGTTCCCACACACTAAACATGAAATGCAAAGTCAACAAAAATCAAACATCATTGGTTCACCTTAAAAATTACTGCATCAGGACTTTGGAGGAAATGAGGAAATGAAACTCTTGCAGAGAGCTTGGTGATTTAAGTCCAGAGGATGACTGGTGTGTCTTGGAGACTTGCCTCCAGGAATCTGACTGAACACTTGCCATTTCCCAGATAAGTGCAGTAACTACTGGGCAAGAGACAAGACTTCTGTGGAGTAATTCTTCACTTCTATTGAAATAGGCTCACTGTGCAGAAAACTATGCAAGATTTATGGCAGCAGACAGAAGAAGAGTAAAAGCAGGCTTAAGTTTTGCAGCCCTGAATTACAAAACCTGAATAAAGCGCATAAATTCCAGTAAGCAGGAAATTAATGTTCATCTGGTGAACTTTGCACTGAACTGAACACAGCAGTGCATAAAATCTGACATAGGACACAGAAATTTGTCTAGACAATCCCAGTCTGGTTTACTGGCAACTGCATTCCCCAGCCAGGGACTCATCCTGAATAAATTCCCCTGTTCAGACTTCTGAATAAATTCCTACAGAGAAGGACAAAAAGGAATTTCTGAGTACTGATTTCAGACATCAGATATTACATGGTCCTGCAGAGCATGCAATCTGATTATCAGAGTGTCAGATACCCTAATCAGGGAACAGACATCTAATATTGTTTCTAGGTGGAAAGACATTGTAGAAAGATGACTGAGGATAAAATCAGAGGAAATTGAGAAGTTATATTCACATCCTAAGAGAGGTTACATTGGTATGGAAATTTTAGGGAAAAATACTGTTGTGGCTCCCTGGATGGCATGTGGTTGGTATGTTTGAAACCTGTTCTGGGACGATTCCTCACACAGTGGGATTGTTTGTCAGTGTTTCCCATTGTTTTGGGATTTCAGAGCCCTCCTTACCATCTTGCCTTTATTCCCAGCTGCCACGTGCAGCAGCATGTGGAAACAGTCATCATCTTGTCTTTGTCTGGGGAAGCCCCAATATGTGACCTGCAGGGAGCATCCATCATCTTCTTCTTGTCCCAGCTGCCCGGGGAACTAAGCCAAGGGGGTGACCATCTTTTTGTGAGAAAAACACTCTCTCTTTCTGTGTACTTTTTGTTATCATTTTTGCTGTCGTTGCTGTGCAGTTCTTATTCCATTGCTGTTTGCTTTCAATAAATTGTGATCTCAACCCAAAGTCTGCTTTTGTTCCTCCCTTGCCAGAGGGGGCAGAGAGAAGGGAGAGGCTAATTTGGAGTTTAATTTCTGGATGGTATTTAAACCACTGCACAGTTCAAAAGTTCAACTGCCTAATAGCTTGAGCAGTCAGTGGCCTTGCAGGACAGTCCCCTTTAAGAGACAAGTATATACTTAAGGCATCAGTAGTAGGAGAAAGAGATTGGGATGTTTATCACATTGGGAAAAGCAATCCTGCTTTAGAAGCAGCAGTGGCAAGAACTGGGATTTTTAGATATATTGACTTGCACTTCTTCCTTAAGCCATGTACACAGAACCTCCAGAGAACTGTGAATCCCTAGAGCTTTATACAGCACAGACTAGAAGAAGGCAACTTCTGAGAGAGGCTAAAAATTCAAATCAGCGGGTGGAATAACATGAAAGGTTTTGAAAACAAAGGCCAACTTCTCTGTGTCCTTGTGAGGCAAATCCATGCTTTTAATTCAACAGCTATGAGAGGCTTTCAACAAACACCACATTTTCCTCCTCTAAGTACCCACAGGAAAATCTCCTTCTCCCTCTGGAACAACCTCAAAGGCTTAGTTCTGGATACTCCTTGCTCTTCTCAAAAGTTTCCAAGCCTGTATTCCTTGAGACTATCTTCTTGGTATAGAAACTGAAATTCCAGAAAAGAGGAGCTGAGCTGTGTATATTTGGTTGTGATGTGAAAAGCTCTGCCTCCATGAGAGGGTTTAGTAGGACACAAAGTGCAGCACCCAGGTCAAAGCAAGCAGTCAGTCATTTAAAAGAACGCTGAAACACCCACAGAGGAAACAGCTAAATCCCCCACACAACTGACAGACCATCCTCAAGCCCTGTACAGCCATCTGTCACAAGCTCACTGAAACAGGGAAAAGCTGCTTCTCCTACCTGTGGCTGTGGAGGAGTGCGTTGAAAGCCAATCCATCAGCCCAGCTCGTGGTGAAATTGGTAACGTTGACCTGCGGGTAATTGCGAGTCGATTGACGGACCCAGCTCAGCAGAATCATCTCACTGTTAGTCTGCTGCAGCCCAGCCATGATGTTTTTCATTACATCTTTGACCTACAATAAAAGACAGAATTTGATAAGTGATTGAACTTATTAAAAGCTGACTGTTTCTTCTCTTGAAATGAAAAACCTTCACTTAAATAAATTTCAACCCTAAAGACAAACTGCTAAGTAATTAAAGAACATACTTGTTTTCACAATGTAATGACAGCAATCAATTCTGAATGCTTAAAGACAACAGCTTCTGACATGCATGAATTCATTCATCCCTGTGCCACAGGTGAAGCAGGGACAGAGAAAGCACATTTCTTAGCATCATTTGTGGTAACAGAGTTCTTTCAAACTAAATATTTCTCCTTGTGGTTTTCTTTGATCTGGAAATACATCCTTTGTTAATATGATACATTACAGCAAAAGCTGATAAAATGATGAATAGCATAAACAGTAGATCATGGTTTTGACTTAAAGGTGCAAAATATATTTCCATACGTGCACTTGGATGAAAAGTCAATTTCATTGTATACATTAAAAGAGTATTGCATATGTTTCAATTTTATTATTTTAATGAAGTTAATATTCCTTTTTCACTAGAGAGAGTTTACCAATCTACAGTTATTCTTTTACAAAAAGCCTAAAGGCTTTTATAAATATTATCCTGGAGTTTGACATAATGCAGTAGATTTTTTATTTCCTATCAATTTCTCTACTAATAAAAGAGCACATGAAACTTCTATTAAGAATTATTTTCCTGTAAAGCAGCACCTTTTAAATCATTTCTTTCCCCATATATCTTTTAGAATAGCAGCTCTTTTAAATTATTCCCTAAGATATAATTTAACTATAAAGTTGCTTATTGCTGCTTATTCACTTAGGGAATATTGCATTTCATTATCATTTTCCCCTTGAATTGCTCTGCTGCCAGTATCAGTCAGTCAAAAAAAAACATTCATGGCAGAATCTACTTTATGATAAAGTGTGGACCACTTTGAAACTGTAAAAATTGTAAGATTATATGCAGAAGCTGTAATCTGAAAGAACAGTCAACAAAAACAATGACAATTAATTACCGTGACATTGTAAAAAAAAACAGAGATAACCTTTTATTGTTGAGTACAGTAAATTGCTCACTAGTTTCACAGTAATTAATTCAATTATTTGATTTTGTGAAGATATGAATTCCTGAAATAACAACTTGGGTTTGCATCTCAGATGCATATTGACCAAAGTGTATCAGTGCCCCTAATTTTCCTTTTGAGACTGAGGTCTAAACTTTACATTATATGTTATTCATTTCCAAGATGGAAGGAGAAATTTATCTTCTACATTTCATGGGATATGTTCCTGACTTCAGTCCTAGATTTTAATTCACACCAATGAAAAAAAATATCAATTCTGTCAGATAAGAATAGAAGTTTTTGTAGTTGTCTCCATTTTTACTTCAGGAGACAGAAAATAAAGAGTAAGAAAATTAGGAAATATACTCTTTATTTTTGCTTCATATGTCTGAGTGGGTGTTTTGCAGTTCTTGACATTTTAAACGTCTTTAATTCTGAGAGATGCCAAAGTTGATTTACATAATGTGGCAAGAAGATGAGATTTGGCCTCTGTATTCCCAGGCACCTTCACTACTATAAATATATAGAATCTTGTTTTTTTCAATAATCTGGATGCTGAAAAAGAAGAAAACTTTTGCAATTAGCATCTGCTGCACCAAACATAAACAATAAGAAAGAATATAAAATACTAAAGTTAAGGAGACTTGTCCAAGCTAAGATTTCATTGTTCATTGTTCATTTTGTTTTTTATCATATCCTTATATCTAAAAATGCAGATTTTTCTGGATATTATAAGAAAACTCTAACTTTTGAACAATGCAACACATATTTGCATTAAAGGATAGGGGAATGAACACAGGAACACCATACTTAGAAATAGAAGAGTTCATAACACAGAATGGATTATGTGTTTGAGCTGATATCAAAGAGAATGGAGCTATGGCTATGAACAGAGAAAAAAATAGTAAAAAAATGGGCCAACAGGAAGGCAATTATTCAGAAGAAGCCAGGTAATAAGTCCAAACCCAGCATTTACTTTTACTTTTCTGTAAATGAATTCAAAACAGTTTCAATCTCACCCTGTTGAATTAAATATGCTTACAATAGATAAAGTTTGGCTCTTCTTTTCCTGCATTTCTTTGCAACAGTGAAGACTGTTAAATTTATGATTTTTTTGTTGCCTCCTAGGGTAAGTCAGACATTTAAAATAACAGAGTAAAAGGGTCTGACCTCATCCTGAATGCTTCCTCTTCAGTGAGAATTGGTGGATAACTCCACTTCTACAGCTGGAGCCACCTTGCCCACCTGAGTGTCCTGAGGGGCATTGCCAAACCACCTCACCTGGCCCCTTGGCAGCACCACCACACACCCTGCAGCACAGCCCCACCCTGTCTGCGGGATGGCTGCGTCCTGAAGCAGGATCAGCGCCTGAGCACAAGAGTGCTGCCTGATATTTTGGTGGAAAGGAAGCTTTTTTGAAGGCTTCTTGGTAAAGATGTACTGCTGGAGAAGTGGTACACAGAGATGTGTTCATGTCAGCCTGAAGAGCTTTCAGACAAACTCCCCCAGCATCCAGGCTCAAATACTGCAGCTCTTTCAAAGTGCCTCTGCTTCAGGCTGTCAGGTGATGAGTTGACCTCTGCTCCTCATTTCTTTTTTACCTCTCCTTTCTAATGCAGTGTATCCTGGCAGGACACAAAGATTTCAGGTGTAGGAAACTGACTTCCAGAGAACAGATATACTTGCTCTTCCTGAGGAATGGACATATGCTATGGCAATAGGAAAAGATGAAATTTTGATAGAAGAGGGGGAAAGGACAATACAGATATCACTGAGATGGCTTCAGAAATGCCAGGCTGCCAAAAGGAAAGCTGTGGACAGAATGAGAGCACTGCTATTCTTGTCACCACATGAAGACAGTGGCAAAAAGCAGCACAACCAGCCCTGGCTCACAGCACCAAGGGACCTTTGATCTTCCCACTGTAGGGCCATGTCCTGGGAACTGGGCATGTGTTGCTGTGTGTGTAAGATGACAAGGAGCATCATCTCTGGCTCACACTATGTCTCCTTCACCTAAAACCAAAACTCAGGCACGTAACATTTTACAAGACTGGCACATGGCTTCAGTATGCCAGACCCTAGAAAAGAGGGAGGGAAGAAATAATCTGAAAAGAAAACTGTTCTCAAAGAAAGACTTTTTTTCATTTTTCTTAATAAAATAGGAACCTTACATCTCCCTGACAGAATCACTTAGCATTTTTGACTTGCTAGATTTCAAGTATTCTGACTGCATAGATTACATTTTTATAGCTAGAACCACTAAACTCTTTCCAAGTACATTTGATAGAACACTTTTAAGGACATTTTCATAGATATTCAAGACACATATCAAAGTAAAGGATGTTCTTTGTTCAACGATTCAAGGTGGATTGACAGAAGCATTTCATTCCTATAATCAAAAATTGAAATTAAAATGGTAATTCATATTAAAATACTGACTTGCACAATACCCTGATACTTTTAGTAAGTCTCCAAATGAGGCTCTCAGGCTGTTTAAATGCTCCCCTCTGAAATATATTCCTTATGTATAAATCTATTATTTTATGATTTTTTTCCCAGAGAAAATCAAGACTTGGGCCAATTTTTCTTTTTTTTGGGGGTTTTCTTTCATTCTTTACATGAAAATAAGTTCACTCCTAAAAACATAACATAACAATTTACACGCTGCCATATAGAATGTTTTTCCACTCTTTAAGGAATTCATTAAATATAACAGTTCACAATTAATAGTTTTCCTCTTTTTTTACTTAAATGTTAATGCTGCAGGGAATCTGGGATCACAGGGATGGGAGAAAGAGGGCAGCAGCTTCAAGGAAACAGAGTCTGATGGATTCAGTACCATAAAGAGCTTTGGCAGCAGGTGTTCAACTCAGAACGATGGTTCAATTTCAGGAAAAATTAAAAAAATTATCTGAAAAACCAGGCTAGATAAGAACACAATCATCGCAGGGGATACAGAAAGCCGTGATATTTCCTCTGCACAGATGCACTGCCTCTACCACCTCTACTGCTGCCTCTCCTCAATGGGACTGCTGATATCCATTTGGATTGCTACTTGTCACTGTCATATTTTCTGGAAAATTCCCTTCACCCAGGATTCTTCTCCTGGAAAGCTGAGACGCCTCAGAGAAAAAAGAAAACAATATTATCTCATTTGCTGCTCCTGTGTTTTGCTGCTTTGGAATGTGTTTGGAGATTGTTTATTGAACTGGTGACTGTTTCATTGGTTTCATGAGAATTGTTCTGACTCATTGGCCAATCAGTGGCAAGCTGGGTCGAGACTCTGTAAGGAGTCACGAGTTTTCATTATTATCTTTTTAGTCTTCTGTAAATAACCTTTCTGTATTCTTTAGTATAGTTCAGTATAGTATTCTTTAAGATAATGTAGTATCTTAAAATAATAAATTAAACTTCTAAGAACATGGAGTCCGATCCATCATTCCTTCCTTCCTCTGGGAACCCTGCAAATACAATAGGTACTGGCATTTTTCCTTTCAAGCACCTTTCTTCTACCATCTCTTTTCTTAAACTATTTTAATAAAAGAGAAAAAAATTTTTGTGAGATCATCATGTTGTCATATGTAAGTACAGTTATGCCCTTATGCCGTCCTGGCTACAGGACATGAAACTGGAAAAGCTTCTTGCCTGTTCATCTACAACAACACAAGTGTTCACACAAGCAATATTCTCATGTCTTTTCATGCTGTTTTTTGTTTTAGATGTAGACAGATGAATTTCCTCTAAGTGACTCTTCTCAAGGTCTGCAAAAGCAGGACTGGACCAACAAACACAAATGACACAAGCATGCACTTAATCAAATAGGCTGTGTATTCCTATTTATTTGTCTTTAGGCTGTCAACAGACTACAGACAAATGTAGTAGTCTTGGTATTTTACCAAGCTGAGACAAGTGACAGATAAATTTGGTCACCCTCCTGACTCTGTATGAACAGCTTATTGTGTTTCCAGCTGCTTCTTGCCAGGAACAATCTGGGATAGGCAAACCAACAGGAAGAAGAATTTCTTAAGAAATTTACAGCTCTGTGTCGCCATAAGTTCTTTCAGGCAGAACAATCACAAACATTCTAGATCATGAAATTAACTTGGAAATTTGAGAGAAAATCTGGAAAAGAACAGACTTTCTCCACAGAGCTGTAAATAAGCAAATTTACTTTGAACTCTTCCAATTCTTAGGGAAATAGGCAGCAAACTAACAACTCTGAGTGTTTTGGGTTTTTTAAGGAGAAAAGCCAAAAAATAAATCTGCCTTTTTTTTTAATTAATCAACATTTAGCAACAATAACACAGGGTTATTATTTAATAATGGCTTCTTGTTTTCAATCAGGTGTTAGCTACTCTTAAGAAAAAAACCTAAAACTAAATTCTAGACAAATTAGAATCTTATTCACAGAAATGTATATAAAAAGAGAAGTCCAGAAGGTGCAAATCACTTTCAGTACTTCATGACTAGAAAAAAATGAACACAGGGATGCCAAACTGAATTTTTGCCTTTTTGCTTCTATATATTCTCAAATATTTGTAGTTCTGCGGGCTACCGTTGTGTAACTACATAGATTTATAGCTAGCTTTTCACCTAATCTCTTAGACAGAAAAACAAAATACATTCCTAAAGGCCCCAGTCCTAATCTGGGAACCAGGGTTAAAACAGCATCTTGAGACACTTTCTCATAAAAAAAGTATAGTAGTGTCTAAGGGTGTGGTCTTTTGGGAAAGGGTGGAACCAAGGGAGGAAATTACCTCATTACCTGTTCTTCTAATTGAGAATGCTTGTCAAGTATGCTAATTTGCTAAACTTATAAAACTGTATTCTCCCTATGTGGGGTGGGCATTTTTCCATGCTTGCTGCTGAGGGCTCCAGTTAAAGACTAGCTTTTGAATAACCTCCTATACTAGCACGGGCTCAAAAATGTGCTGTTCTGTTTCTAGATCTTTAGGGTATCACAGAACTCTAAGTATAGACTAAACTAGGACTGAATTATGACTATGCTAACAAAGTCACATTTTTAATCACTGCTGTGTAAATATAATCCTTGGACCTTTCATCAATGGGTGGTTGAAGCTGAAGCCATGGGCATCATCACAGCTGCCATCACAGTTATCACCAGGCTCAAGATGAAGCTCGAAATGAATCACTTTTGCACTGCAAACAAAAGGTTTTTGGTTTTGACACAGCTGCTGTCATCAGGCTACACCAGAACCTGTGTTTTCTGTGTGTCTGTGCAAGTACACATTAAAAGGAACAGTGTGAATGTTTGAAAAAAAATTAGTGAGTGCACAGCTAATACTAAAGCATGCCTTTAACACTTTGCTTCAGGATAAAATATGAAGAAAACAAAATATTAATTTGAACATGATTAGTCATCTCAGTCCATAATTTATTCAAATTAAAACAGAGTGATTGAAGGTTTTTTGGTAAAAGTTGTATAGCTAGGTATCATATTCCATCTGCTCTTAATAAGCAATTTAGACCAATTTTTTGCAATTAATCCAGGAATGTTGAAACAGGAGACAAAAGAAGAAGTGAGTTAACAATCTGCAGCTTTTCTCTGTTGCTATTGTCCTATTGTGCTACTGTAAAATGAGAATAAAAATGTTCCCTACTCAGATGAATGATACACATTTTATTTTTGATAAGAGTGCTTCAGTTTTAAAGTCTTTTAAGCTTTGTTTCCCACCAATTTTCTTTTTATTCTATCAAAGACTTGTGGATTATTGCTTGGAGAACATAGTCAACACTATGGGCAGACTCTTAGCCCAGATTCATACAAACACATAGATTCAGAGCATCTAGATGATAGATCTTTTTGAATTTTGATTTTACTGCCACTTCAGAATTTTTTTTTAGTTAAGTGTCCTCATCTACCATGCTGGTTTTTATGAGATCCATTTCATATTTCTCCAAAGAGAAAAGAAGCTAAATGAGCCACATCTGCTTAAATAAATAGGCAGTCTAGCAGCTTTTTAGTGTTCTAATAATAATTCTTAGCAGGATGGGTCAGCAGCAAAAAGCAAGTGATGTTATTATTTCATTAAAATAGAGAAGTCACTCTTTCTAAGATACTAAAAAGAAATCCACATTGGCTTTGTCTATCCATTTTTGTTAGGATAACTCATATATATCATCTTGCAATATCTGACTGTGATATTACAGTCAAAAAATTTCTGCTAATCTTGTAAAAACTATTTTTTCTTCTTAATATTGTCAGTATCCTTGATAATATATAAGCAGACTGCCATAATATTTGCTGATTTAGTACATTGCAGTGTATATGTTTACTTTGTAGGTTGTTGCTGGATAACAATGGAGAAAAGATCAGTGGAAAAAAGGTATTTCTTAGGAAGTAACGAGCAGTGCCACTCACCTGCCAGTGGAGGATTATATTCCAGATCAAACCAAGGGTCAGCTTATGATTTCCATCCACAATATCTGAGCTCCCAATATTTACCAAATCAACCTATTATAGAAACAAAAAATATTTGTAAAAGATTAATAACAAGAATAGGAGGTTGGAAGAAGATGAAGGGCTAGGCTAAGGTAAATCCCCCATTTGGTTTCTGTGGTTCCATAAACATACAACTCACATTTTACAAATGGCACAATTAATGTTCTGGAAAAAAACATCAGTGATCTGGAGTTCCTATTATTCCAATTACAGCATGTTGTGAAACATAAAATGAAAAGCAATAATATAATAACTCAAGTATCCTTTATATGAAGCTTCTACAATTACAAATCACACAGATAGAAAAACTACTGTACTCTGCTTTAGGCTACCTTACATAATATAATTTTCTGAATGTTAACACACACCCACTTAGACACTGTAAGAACCTACAAACCCAAGACATTGTATATTTAAATTAAAATAGAACTTAATTTTCCTTAATTCAATTCCATAATATATTAAGAAATATACAGGAAGTGCTCTGGAATACAGATAAAGCAGTGATTGTGATATAAGCAAGTCTTTTCCACAACAGTTCATCCAGTAATTTTGTTTTCCATAATTTTATTTTGCCATTTGCAATTTCATAATGCATCATTATTTAGCACCATGGAATTTTCCTTCCTCCACATGGGAAATGATCCTTTACCCTCCCCCATTTTTTATATTATCTGAATAAGGAAGCCAAACTCAGCGCTATAAATGGAAGATTATAAGCTTTCCTGCACATTTGGATAGAATTATGACTCTAAAATTGGCATCCTTGCTGTTTCATAGATGTAATTTTTCATGGTCAGAACTGATTTGTTTTATTGTAAAGTGCCCCATTCCTTCAGAAACTACATTCTGCAGTCTCTAGTGCAGTTCTGAAGTTATTTGAAGTTACATCTGCAAATTGAATAAAGTGTTCACCATCAAAACAAGACGTTTTATTTTAATTTTTGGGTTCTTTTTTTCAATGCATCTATTTATAGGTCATTTATACAAACCTCAAATCAGATATTTTATCAAGCATTCTAAAACTCTTAAAGAGCTCTTAAAGAATTCCACATTTTGTATTAAAAGCACACTAGACTGGCTATCTATTCTAACCATTAATGTCTTGGAACATTTCCCAAACGGAACTTAGACTTTACATGGCAAATTTAAGATGGAATCCCCTGCAGCAAGTGACACCCTACAATTAGGGTTTTTTAGGGCAGTGCCTGCATATTCTACAGACCAAATTCCTTTTTGGAAGTGGAAGCCTGAACACACAGAGCCCTGTTTTACTGAAGCAGAGGAACGTTGCCCAGTTTCCACAGACAGGTCTAAGCCTATACCAGGGCAGCCCCCCACCCCTCAATTCCCCCATGCTCCCCCCTCAACACTTTCACTTTTCTATGGGAACAAAAGCCTGTGAAATGGATTGACTGGAAGCAGCAGCATTGTTCAGTGTTATCACCCAGAACCTCAGAGCAAAGATGGAACACATCAGCAGAAAAATCTGGACTAGTCACTGGCTTTAATTCACTTTAGAACCATTGATTTTGCATTCTTGATGTCCCAGAGAAACCATTTGTCAAATTATTGAAGCTTAAGGAAGCTATTTCAGAACCAGGTCTTTTAATTTCATTTCAAGATACAGTATATCTTTATATATACTGTACCCATTTTTATATAGTTTACAAGGTTTTCATTGCATGACTGTAATGGCCACTGGATGAGCACTTCACTCTCTAAAGCAATGTTTCTTCTTCTATCTTCTAAAATTGGAATACTCTCTGTTTTCTTCCCAGATTTGAAAGGGACTTTCCAGATTTCTCTTCTGGAAAATGAGTGAAGAGCACACCAGTGGGTACGTTGGAAGAGTACTGAGTACTTAAAAAGTATTTTCTATGATTACTTGTAACTAGTTATGCAATCAAAACCTTCTTTTATTGTGTGAAATAATGTATTGATGTTTTTTTCCCAACAATGTCAAATGTTGCAGAGTTTGAACAACTAAAGGCTTTTCCTTCTATTTATTTACATTAAATACCACTAAAAAAATCAAGCTGGAGGTCTTTATGTCAATCTTGTAGGGTCACTTTCATTTATGTACAAATCTTTAGGTGGATTACCTTAGATTTATAAAATCAATAACTTTATTCAGTGCTTGAAATCAAGCATTAGTGACCTCCTGCAGCTATCAAGAAATCCAACATAATTTACAGAAAATAATACATTATCTTTGTTATGTCACCTCTTACTGTGAAGTTTAAGCAAGTGTCATAGTTTGGTTTTTTAATTTATTCTCAAGGACAGTTATGATAAAATTAGTGGGTCAGACAAAATGTCTGCTAAAATTATGGGTCCATTAGAATGCTTGCATAAGGAAGACAATATGAGAATATTTACTCAAGAATGATTCACAGGATACTGGCTTGAAAAATCAATCTTTACAAAGTAGAATTGAAAGTGATATTGATATGATTAGTGTTTTGAATCATGAGAGACAGATGCCTTTGAAACCTAATAAAAAATATTGTAGGAAAAGCCTTGGGTTTTCAGGGTCCGTAATTGTCAGAGACTGTGAGTAAATATTTTGATAGGCAGCATCTTGTAATCAGTATGTTTGACTTCTTGTATTTAACTTTCAAAAATTTATTTTAAACACCATTCATTAGAATAAAATCATGCAGGTTGATCTCTCTTCAGACAACATCCATTACAGATCTATTAGCCAAAATTCGCTGGAAGAAGATTTTAAACTTCTTAAAACACATTTGTCCCTGATGCTGAATGGGAAAGTATCCAATTCACATTGATAAAGCTGCTTTGACTCCAGTACTTTTATACTATAACCAATGTGTTTGATTCAACACCTAAAAAGCATTTTGTGTGCTGCCTGCAGGCTATTCTGAGCCTGTCTGGCTGAATACTTACATTATTTCTCTGCAAAAAGTGGATTGCTTTGTTGACATTGTTCAGAGCATGAACTCTCGTGGAGCCTTTTTCTTTTGCCTACAAAGAAAGTAAACCAACTTGACTGTCCATAATCAGAATGTAGAGTACTCTATATGCAACTCAAATCTTATACTACACCTGTAGTTTTCTATTTCATAACTTAGAATAGAATATTAGCATACACTGGGATTATGCAGCTACCAACTTGAAATAAAATCAATTGCGAAACAAACTGGATCCACAGTTAGAAAGTAATTTTCAGTGAAGGAATAATTAAAATGCATATAAAATGAGCTCATTCAAGTTTCTTTTTATCATGATTAGTTGTCTTCTGCATGGCACAATTTAAGAACATTGCTATGGCAACTAAACAGATAAGCATCAGTTTGTGTAATATTTATGTACAAGTGTATTATCTCTGGATTTTGAATCTCAATCTCCCAGCCTTCCTATGAGAAAATGCTGTGCTTAAAAATTCCAATCAGGAACAAAAGAGAAGAAACAAAAAAGAGAACAAAAATGTGTGTGACTGTGTCACTTTAGAATTTCCAGGTTAATAAGAGCTAGGAGTTCTCTCTTTTCAGACAAGTATAATCAGACAAGATGGACCATATGTATGACATTAGAAAACCATTCTAATTCTACACATTGAGATCTATTCCAGCTAAAATCCAGATATCTAAATGAACCCTGCCTGTCTTGTTTCTCAGTGCCACACTTAGTAAGTGCATCCAATAAAGTAGAATATTTTCATTTCAATTATAGACCTTGCAAAGTGTTATTGCCTAATACAGCTCTCAATGTTTCCTCAATTTCAAATGAAACTGAAACCTATTCAGACCCCTAAAAATAGTTTCCACAGGTCTTCATGAATAGAAGAAATTTGTGAATATCAACTACTGTAATTATCACGAAATTAAGACTCCAATATACAGTAAATGTGTTTCAAAGCACATACAAGTTTTTGGCCTGTAAGGCATTCCAGGAGCTCCAGAAGTCTTCGTCCATCTCGAAAATCATTAAAAAGGTCTTCAATGTGACGTCTTCCAACCTGAAATGAAACAACCCCTCTGGTTAGCTCAAATGCCAAAAATAATAATTAAAAAAAGACCAGAAAGCTGTAAAAAGCCGGTGTCAGAATATATATGGAATGTAGGACACAAAGTAAAAGAGGAAAATACATTTAAGCTCACAGGATTCTTACATGTATATCTGTCTTAAAGAGGGTTCTATTGTTTAAGAGACAGTGATGGTTACTTTATTTCAAGTACATGTCATTATTTCAAACAAATAAGCCAGGACTAAATACAAATATACCTAGAAAACAAAGAAGACTTGGCAATCAAGCTGTAAATCAGGAAAATAATAGGAAAAATAATTTAAAATAAAAGAAAAACAAGAAAAGAAAAAAATGCACAGGAAGTGATATAAGTGCCTAGTAGGAGCTCCATGTGTCAGAAAATACACTGGAAGTACACAGAGAGAGATGAGCCAGACTTATTCTAGTCAGGGTCTTAGAAACAGATCTATGTTCATAGGCCATGGAATTGTACTGGATTGTGGCCTTATTTCTCTAAGTGGCTGACAGACAACTCATATTTTGTACTTAGCATCAGTGAAAGATGAAAGGAAATACTTGTGATTTTTCCCCATATGACAATGTTCAAAAAAAATCACTCTAATATTCAAACCAAGTTTCTGATCTGATGTTTTGACTAAAGCATGAAATATTAATATATAGACATATTTTTATAGTCTAGTCAGTGAACAAGTTTTATATGCACCTATGAATTTTTAGATATTTTTGTATGTTTAAGAGCTATTGATATCCACAATAAAAAGTAGTGATTATTTTGTGCTATGCAAAATAGTTTCACATGTCCATATTTTTTTCTAATTTGTGAAGTTTGATGGATGCTTTGATTGATTTGAGAGCAAGTGACTGTATTCTAATTTTCTAGAATTGATGCCATGATGACCTACATTGCACATCTTCCATTTTTACCACAGAGCAACATGAAATAGGGAATCTGTGTTATAGAGAAAACATTTGCCTTTCTGTCAGCAATGTCGTTCAGGTATTCACTGCAACCCTGATTAGAGCTGGGAATTTTATGAAAAACATCTTTTGTAAGGAAGTACTAATTCCTTTGGAAAAGGACAGAATTAAGGAGAGTATTCAGTTCAAATTTTTTTTTTTATCACCAATACATAGTTATGGCTACAGCACTGACTTGAGTGTTTTAGCTATTTTGCCATGGCCTTTCTCTCTGACTGCTCTTCTGAAGCAAAAGTTCCTTTCAATACCTTCAGTTTTTGGTAAGGCCTTGTTTCTGTTTCATGGAACAAACAAATCCACAACACCACAAATTTTCTGCAGGAGTGGGAATCCTTGTTTTCTAGTTTTCTAGACAGTTTTCACACTGTGCACAACCCATTCCAACTAAGCTAATTTCTATTTATTAAACACACATGATGCCACTTTATTAAATATCTGAAAACCAATACTGAACAGATACACATATGATTTACCTGCACTTCTCAACACCTTGAATTATCTGCTTAAGTAATAATGCCCAGAAACTCTATTTCCTGCCTCATATTTAGTATGTGAAATAGTTTTATAAAAATGTTTTACATTATGGGCTAAAAAATCATGTGCTATTATGTGAGCCAAGTCATGTACAGAATTCCTGAATCTGTAGGACAAAGTTAAAATTAAAACATGCAACTAAATCAGAGACTTTATTTTGTTCCCAAATCTTGCAGAACAAAAGTCATTTTTGCAGAGGGGAAACAGAAGATCTATGCACTTTAAGGCAGCTTTTTCACATTCTTTAGAAAGTTGGAGTGATCAATAGGCTCTTCTGTAACACTATGAAAGAGTTGTGCCCATAATGCTGCTGGATTTCTCTGGGAATATGAGCACAATGACATTTTGACAATAGAATACAATTATACTGGTTTGTATCACACAGGAAAAACAGAACTGGCCTTCATAACTGCCTGTGTCTCTGTCTTTCCTTCTTTTTTTCAGCATTTAAGGTATTCATAACATTTATGTTGAAATCAATCTAGGCAGTCAAAAATTCTACTTAACAAATAATATGTTGTTTTGGGGTGGTTTGTTTTGTTTTTTGTTTTTTTTTTTTTTTGTAAAGCTTTTAGAAAGAAAATACAGACACAGCCAAGCAGTATCCCCAGCAGGACATAATAATTACAAACGTATTACAAGTAAACCTTAAACCAAAAGTTCCATTGATTTTTTAGGGTCTTGGAAGTATACCTTCCATTAATCACAACCAAAAATACACTAAGGCACCCTACACTACTGCCACACATATCATTCCATACCTGAGGAAGGCTGTTTTTCTGGCAGTGGGGTAATTATGTCTCCTTCCTCAAACAGATTGAATGTCTTAACTGGATCAGCATTGCAGTAAGCCGTGAGATACAAAGGGCTCAAAGTTGCATCAGGTAAATTTATTGTGTCATTGGAAAGTGTCTGTCAACTTGAACTTTTGAAAACAGTGAAAAAACAAGTGTGGCTTGCTAAACAAATATCTAGTCATTTGCTATAAATTCTTGCTGAAAATAAGATTTTTACAAAACTTTTTTAGGTTGTGACCTAAAACCACTGCCCTTTTCCTAAGAGAAATGAAATGTTCAGAAGACTCTCCTCTACCATTTGTTACACATGTTGATTTCTTACTCACCCTATATTACAAACTTATCCAAAACTGATTTAAAGAATGCCCAGAAAACTTCCACCTGAATTGTTGATTCTCACTCAATTGCCTTTCTTCAATACCACAGTGGTGGGAGAGATGTGGGAAACAAGAGAGCACAGGACACAGGAAGTACTAAAGATATTTGATGTGTAGAACGTGGTGACTTTTCACCAGAAGCAGAAATTCCTTTCTAGAAGTCGAACAAAATTAAATCTAAGATAAGACTTCGTTAAAATCTGAATTACTAGCAAGACTAGGGATTTAAGCATGTGGAAGTTTTGTATATAATTTTAATTTACTGTCTTTGAGTGAAATAAAGATGAAAACACAAGCTTTTTTGGTTAACTGATAGAGCTGTTGGCTGCAACTGCTTATCTATACACTACACAAGGGGACCTGAAGGAAGTCCATTGAGTATATTTTAAAAGAAAATTACCAAAAAAAACATTACACATATAGGAAGATATGATTCCTGTTTTATTGTGGATTAAAGTAACCCTCCAACTTAAATAATGATTGAGGAAATTAATTCACGAATTGCACTGGTATGGAAAAAAAACCAAAACTACCTTACACCAAACCATGGTCAACTACATAAGCTGTAGTCTTAGAACTATGTGGTACTGTACAAGTAACATGTGAGGAAAATGTGGAATTTGCAGTAAAGTCTTCCCCCAGGTGTTGTAAGGGAGTGAAGCATACTTAGAATATTCCATGTAGTAACTCAACTGCATTTATATATTCTAGAAAGCTTTCAGTATTAAGAAGATTAAAATTATGTCTCTGACATGTTCCAAACTCAGACAGGAACTGAAACAATTTACTGCCAAAGAACATTACCTAAAAAACCACAAAAACAGATAAAGAAATATACAGAAACAAGTGTAACTGCAGATGCAAATTTTTCCGTTTAAATACAGTTAGGTATCCCAAAACATCAAGCTTCTTCCTACTTATCTCACTGCTGTCTACTATCATTATCATTCCTGTGTTCTTTTCAAAGATTCTATAATAGACCTCATTGTCTCTATGTAAATTTTACAAATAAATTTTATCAAAAAATTAAATTATTTAATCAGCCTATTAATCAGATACATTATGGAGGAAGCTAATATTGTGGGAAGTATTACACAAAAAAGCTGGTGTTGTGTAAAAAGCTCTCTATTCAGAGATACATGCAAGTCAGTAATTATTAAAGAAATACAGAGAACATAATGAAATAATTAAAAAATAACTTGCCCAGAGAAGGCACAAAGACATCTGTTCATAAACATTGGCTCTCCAAGGAGTTGAAGCACAAAAAAAAATTGATTAGCATAAAACTCTTAGCAGCTTTATATTTTAGAACAAATTAGCAGAGGCAAATTCTTCATGAAAGGAAAGTTGAGCAAAGGGAAAGGAAATGGGAAGGGGAGAATCGGAGAAAGAGGGGAAAAGAAAGGAAGAGACAGCGATTAAGAACAAATGCTGAGGTTTAAGTGGGACCATGGAGAGGATATGGGAAGTGGGATTGAAAGCAAACTTCAACCCTAGAGGCATGGCTGTGGGAATGGCAGGGAAAAGCAGTCACAAATGGGATTCCTTATGGAAAGTTGTTGCTCAACTTCCAGTGGACAGTTTCCCAGCAGAATGGAAGGGCTATTATATTTTTGACTCTATGGAAGGAAGCCCTAGTCCACTTCAATAAGGAAGAAGTGGGGAATCTTGTGATCTGCCCACTCAGATGGAGGAGAGGGATAACCAGGATTACTGGGCTGTGTGGATCTGAGGGCCTGGCACATCAGCCCCACACTGGGCACCAAAAAGATCTGTTCTGTTTTAAGCCCAGTTTGCTACTAGGCCCCACACAGTTCCCCCACCCCAGCCACACAGCCCAGGGGAATTGGGTTTGGCATCTGTTAGTGGGTAGTGAGCAGCTTTATTGTGCATCACTTGTTTTTCTTGGGGTTTATCTGTATGGTTTTTGCTTTTTTTATTTTTTCAAATCTACATTATTATCATTATCGCTATCATTATCATTACCATTAATATTATTGTCAATTATTAAATTTTTATCTCAGCCTACAAAGTTCTCCTTTTGATTCTCTTCCTTGTTCCACTGGGAGGAGGAAGGAGTGTGGAGTGAACAAGCAGCTGCATGGTGCTTAGTTACCAGTCAGGCTTAAGCCACAACAAGCCATAAATTTTCTCCCACAAACATGAAGGGTAGAGATGTATTTCTATTTCCTAAGATTCATAAACATGCCAAATTTCAAGCAATGAGCCCGTAATAACAGCTCCAGCAAAATACATGATAACAGAAAATTGAAGCACAACTATTATTTGAAGTTTTTTAATAAGCATATATTTTTACTGTTTCCTAAAAATGTCTTGTAACAGATACATTTTCACATTTTTTTAAGAAAAACTACAAATGGTAAAAACTTGGCTGAAGACGACATCTCTGACTTTTCAATTTCTTTTACAAACAAATATGCACTTAGATTACACTTTTTGTTTGAGGCAGACTAGACTGTAAGATTATTATGGTAAGACAAGTTAGATGCTATTTCTTATGCATTTTACAGCATTATTGGCTTATTATTTTCATTTCATATTGGAAATCTAGCAACTGAAACTATCAGCAGATGGAGAGAGACAGAGAATATATTGAAAGAGAAAAGGCACCATAAAGACAGAGAATTCAAGGTTCATCATGGCACTAGACAAAAGGTTTAAGGTTAGACTAGGTGTACATAAGGTCAGCTTATAATAAAACTAACAAGCACAGAAGCCTTTCAGACTTTTAGGACTGGTAAACAACAGAGATTTGACCTTGGGACAAGACCTCTGCCTCCACAAGGGACAGGAATCCTGGACAAGAGGGAAGGGAGCTGCAGTGCATTCCATCTGCGCCCCCAGCACGCAGGGCTATGGAACGGAGAGGCAGAGGGGCCCTGCAGGTTGGCCAGGACCTCAGAGTGCTGACTGATAATGAAAAAGCTTAAAAGACAAGTTACAATCCAGAAAGGCAGAAGGAAATTAGCCAGGAGTCTTTATACAACTTTTTCAAGTCTCAAGTTGAGTTTGTAAATCTCTAAGTATTGCTGAGTTGATGTCAGTATGAAAGAAATTAAAACTTAGTTGGCTCACAGATGTTACCCTTAGTAAGATTTTAGAGTCAGCTTTTTCTTTTAGTCAAAATATTTGATGTTTCACTCTTTGAAACAATAAAGAAATTATATTGAACTACTCTCAACAGATCTTTTAAGTCAGTTTTAATAAAAGAAGGACTATAAATACTTATTCTTGCTCTGCTAAATATATTAAAAGTTCAATTTCTCTCCCCAACATCCTTGCTTTTGGTTTGTTCAATTCTGCTGGGAAGTTCATCAAAGTGACTGACATTTTTTTTCATTGATGCTGGATTACTGTTACAGCAGAAAAGGATATTGTCCCACTCCAGAGGGAAGAAAGATGCACCAGGCATTGTTTAATTAGGCCTTAGATTCATGGACTCATGTGAAGCAGCAAAAAATAACTTGCCAGCCATGCCATCCTCTCTCCCTTCAGCATTCTTTTCCCTGCTAGAACATGGATGCACCCCTTCTGCTGCTGAAACTCTGTTGGTCAGCTGGAGGTCAAACACTGCACAAGGACCTTGCTTCCTTACTGTCATGGATCCAATCTCTTTCCCAGGCTTTATGGCAGACATCTCTCTTTTTGTTCTCTAACCTAATTTTCCAGGGAGTTACACAGAGGAGTAACTGATGGGCATCAGTATTTTAGAAATGA
The DNA here is from genome assembly GCF_963513975.1 of Fringilla coelebs. Taxonomy (NCBI): domain Eukaryota; kingdom Metazoa; phylum Chordata; class Aves; order Passeriformes; family Fringillidae; genus Fringilla; species Fringilla coelebs. The sequence goes on along the minus strand of NC_140029.1, from coordinate 10,803,540 downwards.
CTGCTACTGACCAGCTGGGAGAAAGCTGTACCACCCTCCTCTATGGAAGCCACATTGTCCTCCCAGTCAGAGAGCCAAATGTCCCTGTGCCTTTCAACAGAGCAGCAACCACAATGCCTGCAGCAGGGCCAGAACACTCCACCTTAAAGAGGGACCTGGGGCAGGTCCTACCAACTGTCTACAGGCAGCTCATGTTCATGGACAGGACACACACCCCCAGAGCAGAAGCTGGTTTCATATACAGACCCTCAAGTTAGGGAATGATACCAGACCCTCACTGGACTTCAGTTCTTGTGAAAGTGTATTTTCCCCTCAGCACCACCATTCTGTTTTTCTAGAGTCATTACAGTTATACACACCCAAGCTGCTGAGGAATACTGTGTTATTTTCATTCTAAGATTAATAAAAAAATCTTATTTTAAGTGTCATACATACCCATAACAGAAACAAATATGCATTGACACACACAATTATGTTGGTACATCTACCTGCATTTCCTTAGCTCCCAGAGACTCACCTCTACATTAAAAGCAATAAAAGTGTAATTTTAAATATCCTAAAGGAAACAAAATTTCTGTTTGGCAAGCAGTGGGTGTTCAAGGTTGGCACCTACTGCATTCCCTTTAAACAATACAAAGCTTATAGGGATACACAAAACAAATCTGGCAGCTGTCTTTTTCACCAATTTAATCTAGCCAGAAAATGTCATTGAAGCATTTCTTATTTTGCAGCCTATGATGCTCAAGGCCATAAGGACTGGATGACTGGCAATGGCATCAAAAGAAACCTGCTGGAAGTGGGAATGAAGACACTCAGCACGTTCCTACAAGGTTTGAAGAGTGAGTTATTAATTCAGCCAAGGACAGGAGCTCTTCTTTTGACAGGACAGCCAGCTTCATGCAATCTAATAATTGACTACAATGAAGCTGTTTTTCTTTTCAAATATAAATACAATTTGATCCCCACTCTGCAAAGAGAGCTATAAAGAAGAAAACTACCATAAACCAAAAGCTAACTTTATTTATATCTTATCTTAGATGAAACTTTCAGTAGAAGATGGAATGTTAATCATATTTAGATGTTTGAGAATACTTGTACTGTTTTAATTTACAGTGTTTAGGCATTTTTGGGGGGCTCTAGTGGGTAGAGTTTTAATAGCATTTTTAAACACTAGGAGCTGAAAGGATTAAAAGGCAGGGGTTTTGAAAGGAAGAGCCAGCCCACTTAAAAGTGGAGAAACACAAACTGTATCTAGCAGATGTCAAATGCAACAATTTTGGCTAAAATTCTCATTTAAGAGAGGAACAGTTCCACAGCAGACTGTTCCAGGAACATTTGTTTTTCAAGTAATTTTTTTCCCCTACACATTATTTTCTGTTATTAGAAAACAGAATAGAAGGGAATATCAGTCTTGATGAAAATAAAAAGCTTTAATGCAAAACCTCAGAGAGCAGAGTAGGATTATGAAATTTTTGCCTTTTGTCTCACTGGTGTTCTGAATCTTATAGAACAGCTTAATTTTTACACAGAGATCCAGGACATATAGCACATACTGTTTTCCTCGCATATGAAGATGCCCCTTCTGAGTTAGGATTCTCCTCCTACTGACAGACTTTAACAGTACTTTTTTTCATCAGCTTAGAGCTTAAATCTTGTCTACACAGAATATAGAAGGTGTATAAAGGATAAGTGGAATTTCAAAATTTTATTTTGAAATCCCTCTAGGTACATAATCTCATCTTTGAGAATAAATAAAACAGAAAAACCTCTCCTACTGTCTATATTTGTAATAGGCAAAATAGCAAAGCTTCCAAATAGGTGCAACTGTAATCAAACAAGACAAAGCAACAGCAATTTTCATTAATAAGAAAACAAAAAGATCAAATTCCGTATTTATAAAGTACTGCTATTACTTGAATTAAAACTGTTATTTAAACATGAGAGAATCTTGATCAGTTCTCCTCTGACTAGGATGTGAAACAGGCAAATGTGATGTGCCATTTGCAGAAAAGCTTTAACTTGAAACTCAGTATCACTTGACACAACGACTCAAATACTTGGTAGCTCCATTTTTATGTTTGGAAAGTGGTGGCACTGCCCACCAAAACAGAGAAAGTACCTTAAATGGACAGCTGGGTAAACTCAGTCATTGTAGCACATCATCCAGTTTGTTTGATTTTACATCACCCATTGAGAAAGTGCAAAAGGCATGAGTTCTGACATTTCCTGTCATGCTTCTATTCCCACTAATTATTGGATTGGGTTTTGTTGTTCTATTTTTGTCTTTCATTAACATGGCTTGATGAGGAAACACCTGACTATTATTTCAACAAAAATCACAAAGCAATGATGAAAGGGAACTGGGGTACCACGCAGAAAAAAAATTAGCAATGAAATTATGCATTCAGTCTTTTCCAGTGAGCATTCAACCTGAAGAACAAACACAATTTGGTAGCCAAATAAAAACTAAACTCTTAGCATATCTGAGATAGCATTGCTTGCAAATATTTTTTTTCTTCCAAAAATATTTTCATTGTCTCAACTGAACCTTTAGCACTGTCTGTAAGTGGATGATTTTCCCTCCATCCTTGGAGTCACAAACATTTAATCAAACTTACAGTATTTTCTGGCAAGCATACATAGTTGTTCCCTGTCCCCTTGTTACATGGAATAGTTAAATTAAGTAAATAATTATTTTAAATATTGTCATTTGAATCTGTAGCAATGGTAAAATCTATGCCACCACATCTGAGCTGGCTGGTGATCATTTTCACTCAGTGAAAAAAGCCAGTATTTATTTATTCAGAGTGAGGGTTACTCTATTAACTGCTGTTCTGTGTTGAAGCCTAGCTGAGCAGGACGACTCACTGCATGCACTACAACCAAAAGCTGTTCTGGCACTTCCCCTACAACCACTGTTCTTATTCCCAACAAGCTTGTTTGCAGTAAATGGGATATTAATTTAAATGACATGCTTAAAAGAGCAAGTACACCCCCTCTGCTTGAGCTCAGGCAGGAGTTTAAAATAGATTACTCCTCTTTTTGTTACCACCTGGAGAAGTCAAGCATGACTTTAGAGACTGAAAATCTGCCTATAAAACTACATGGCTAAAAGGATACAATTTTCCAACACAGCCCATTCCTTGGCTTTATTATTTTATATGTATATATATATCAATACATATTATTCATTATCTAAATGTGAGAAATTGGTTCCTATTAAAAACCAACAAAAAAGCCAAACAAACCCAAAAAATTTTTGAACTACTACCAAAAACCAGCAGTTCAGCATGTAGCATGCACATGCATGTTAAATCACATCTACTAATTGTGATAGCCTACCAAAAAAGATTGGCATATGCTTCCTTTGTAATATCTGGCAATTAATGAAACAGAATCTCAAGGGATTTTATATAACAACTTGCATTTGGGAATCTGGATCCCCTTTCATAATTAATAAAAATAGCAACATAAGATGAATTTCTCTTTAAATGCAATCATTAAAAATTGACTGTAGCAGAGAGAATAAGGAAGAAATATTGCGATTTTAGTTGCATTTTCTGTGTTGATAACTTCTGAGTGGCTCTAGAAATGCGTTTATCTTTTTGTTTGCATTGTTGTGCTCATCAGTTAACTATAGATTGATATATAAGATTGATATATACATATAAACATCTATATGCACACATATAACTGATAATATAGGGTTTCATTTTAATCTTAATTGTTTGCATGCCATTCTTATAAAAGTAGTGCAGTGAAAAAAGTCTGAAACTACACAAAGGAAACAGATGACCATGGTAGAAATACATAACAGCAGCCTGAAGACAGTGGAATGGACCAGAACCCAAGAGCTACCACCCATCTGACCATGGAAAACCATGTGTAACACTAGAGCTTGGGGAAGATTGTTTTGACTTCCTGAATTGAAGCCCTCACAGCTCAGTCTCAGAGACTCAAATTTGCAGCCATCAGGGCTCAGAGTGTGCCATGGAACTCACTGTAACATACACCAAAAGCTTGACCAGTGCAGTTCCCCATATGTGCTGAAGATCTTTCCATCTTCCAAAATCAGAGTCATTTTCTGAAACTGAGGAAAAAATATCCCCAAAGACATCCCTGAATGCATAAATCAAGGCAGCAAAAGAGAATAGACATGGGGAAAATCTATTTCTGCTCTCAAAAATATCATTCAACAATTTCTAAAAGAAAACTTTGACTTGAAGGAGTCTTAGAAAAAGACTTAGAGCTGCATCTCTTTTAGAAGAATTCTGGGCAACACCCCCACTGCAGGTGGGGCCACCCTGTCCCTGCCATCTGCCTATAGAACAGTATCCCCAGCATCAATGACAATACTTTGAGTCATGCAAATCCTTAAGTGCCCTGGGTGCACAAAGAGGAACCCCTGTGGCATGGGCACCCTCTTTGATTTGCCTAGGTGAGTTTCCAGTGGCTGGTCCTGGACAGCCTGCAGGCCCACACATCATTCCTGCCAGGAACAATGCACTGTGTCTGACTCAGCACACCCTTCTCAGAATTACTGGGCCTTTGGGAAGCAGCTATGCAAATATCAGCACAATATATGGGCAGTGTGTGGACATGATGTATGTAACACTGAGGGGTTACTGTGGGTTACACAATGCATGGGTTCACACAATTCATGAAGTTCACTCAACGGCTGCTGTGAATGTTAATCAGATATTCGGTCTCCAATCCACATCAGGACTAATTAAAAAGTGTTATTTACTGTGGAGTGTAGGCTTGCTCAGGCAACTGCATGACATTAATCAGCCCTTGAATGCTGGAATTTAAACCAAAAATATGCAAAAATTTCATGAGTAATGCCAGTTTTGTTTAGTGTCACACACTATTAAATCAATGAGGACTAAATGAGCCTTTATTCAAAGATACTTACAAAATAAACAACTGGTTTTCTGGAGTTCATTACTGCTTTCAAAATTTTCTGCTACTGTCAAAGTCAGGAAATTTTTCATGAAAGTTCTAGGAAATGTTGCTGGTTTACTTCTACTAAATTATCTAAGCCCTATAGAAAGACACACATAATGATCTAGGGACAAATGTTACCTGGAGATTTCCATTTTTCCTGGAACAGAAACAAATTTTGTGCAAAATCTGAAGTATTTACAGCAGTTGTGTTAATTTTCTTGACTATTGTGGTATTTCTAGCTTAAAGCTCTTTTATATGAGGAAAGATATTTTCATACGGTCTATAGCAAGAGGATAAAGGATTATAATTTTAAACTAAAGGAGAGAACATTTAGACTAGATTTAAGGAACATTTTCTTTTACAGTTATGCTGGTAAAACACTGAAACAGGTTATGTGATGGATGCCCCATCTCTGGAAACATTCAAGGTCTGACTGGACAGGGCTTTGAGACACATGGTTTACTGGGAGATATCCCTGGTGGGAACTAGATGACCTTTAAAGATTCCTTCCAACCCAAATCCTTCGATGAGTCTACAGCACTGGAACAACCTGAACAAAAGTCTCATCCTAGAGGGAGTTCTGCTATGACAGTGCCCTGGTTTCAGCTGGGCAGAGTTAATTAATTTCTCCTCAGTAGCTGTAACAGTGCTGTGTTTTGGATTAGGAATGAGAATAGTGTTGATAACACACTGATGTCTTGTTTTTTGCTATGCAATGTTTATCCTAAGTCAAAGACTTTTCTTTTTTCCTCATGCTCTGCCAGTGAGAAGGTCAACAAAAGAAACTGTGAGGAAGCACAGCTGGGACAGGTGCCCCAGAAAGCAAATATTGCCCTGGGTTGCATCCCCAGCAGTGTGGGCAGCAGGTCAAGGGAGGTGCCAAAGGGTTGTTACACACCACAGACTGTCATGCCCAGTAGGTAAACTGGGGGGAGTTACCCAGAAGAGTGGTTAAGCTGGTTTCAGGAAGGTGGGGTCTTTACTGGATTTTCATGTGCTGTAATTCTAAATAAAGTTTGTGGAAACTTGAACACAAATATTTAAAATAGATTTCATACTTATTACTTTTCAGTCTCAATCAAAAGAATAACAATTTGTGCAACAACAAATCAGAAAAAATTGTAGAATGCATAAAAATGATCAAAACTGCAATATTTAAAAGAGCATAAATACATTATATAAAGAACACTATAGGAGAACCAAAATTGTTTCCTATTTTAAAATCATGTTTACTTACTTTTAATTAGTTCAAATAAATCTACAATAAATTGAGAATATATCAGTAATCAATTATGCATTTTGAAATGTAGGGGTTTTTTTAATAATAGCTTGCTATTCATTGAAATATGTGTTCTCCTTCCTACATTTCACAGACATTTCAGGAAAACTGTATCACAAGAATTCCAGTGAAAATTACCTTGATTTTGAGCAGACTGTAAATCATTTAAAACTCATACATTTAAATGCATGGGAACCAAATCTTTTGCAGCAATCTACCTTATGTTAATTAAGTTCTCCTTTAAATTACTATAATGTTTATAATCAAAGCTCACAATTTTCAAAATTGAATGGTCCATATGTGCTGCCTTGGCTAAAAAAATATGCTGTGTATACTTCTATTTCGACAGCTATGAGATTATATAGTACTTCAGACTCTTAAAGGACATTTCTCTACACAGCTAAGTACAATCCTAAGATCGCCTTTAATGTCCACGTGGTTTCACATCCATGCAGAAAACATGGTAAGACTCACTTAATGGAAAGGGAAGAGTGGATAACTTAGCACTGTGAAAGAGTAGAATCCAGAAACCAGCAAAACAAGGGACTGGTCAGTCTTCCTCTAACAAGAAAAAAGGACCTTGGAGATCATCTCGTCCTGATCGCCCTGCTGAGGACAAGGATATCCTTTACTAGGCCAGGTTGCTTAGAACCCCATTAAACTTGGTCCTGAACACTTGCAGGGATTACCATCTACAACTCCTCTGGGAAACCTGTTCCAGTGCCTCTCCGCCCTCACAGTGATTTTTTCCTAATATCTAATGATAATTTTCCCTATTTCAGCTTAAGGCCATTCCCTCTTTGTCCTATCACTACATGCCTGTGTGTAAAGTTCCTCTCCAGCTTTCCCCTCAGGTACTGGAAGGCCACAATTAAGTCATCCCAAAGCCTTCTCTTTTCCAGGCTGAGCAATTCTCTTAACCTTTCATTGTGGAAGAGGTGCTCTATCCCTCTGATCATCTTGGTGGCCTGCTTTGGACTCCCTCCAGCGGATCAATGTCCTTCCTGTGCTGGGACCCCAGAGCTGGATGCAGCTCTGCAGGTCTCACCTGAGCACAGCAGAGGGGCAGAATCCCCTCCCTTGGCTGCTGGCCACAGCCCTTTGGGTGCAGCCCAGGACATATCTGGACACAGCTGGCTCATGTCCAGCCTCCCACCCACCAGCACCCCCAAGTCCTTCTCTGCAGGGCTGCTCTTGATTTTTTCATCACCCAGCTTGGACTGACATGAGGAATTTCCCCAACACAGCTGCAGCCCCCTGCACTTGGACTTGTTAAATGTCATGATATTCCCATTGTCCCACTTCTCAGGCTTGTGCAGGTTTTCCTGGATGGCATCCTGATCTTCAGGTGTGTCAACTGCATCACTCAGCCTGAGGTCATCTGTGACTGCGTTCACAGGGGTCTTAGGATGAGGGAAGAGATGAAAAAGTTGACTCTATGTTCAGAAAGCTGATTTATTATTTTATTATATATATTATATTAAAAACTATACTAAAAGAATAGAAGAAATGATTTCATCAAAAAGCTCAGCTAAGAATAGAAAAAGAATGAATAACAAAAGTTCAGACTGACTGAAACAGTCCAAGACAGCTGGACTGTGATTTGCCATTAATTAGAAACCACCAAATGAGACCAATCCCAGATCCACCTGTTGCATTCCACAGCAGCAGATAATCATGGTTTGCATTTTGTTCCTGAGGCTTCTCAGCTTCTCAGGAGGAATAATCCTAAAAAAAGGATTTTTCATAAAATATCATAGCTACAGTCATCTGCAAATCTGTTGAGGGTGCACTCCATCCCTTTGTCTGTGCCATTAATGAAGATATTAAATAGCATTGATCCACTAAAAGAAGCTGGAGAGGCCTGGGATAAAGCCAGCACGAGGCAGATGCACATGCAGAAGGATGTGTTCCTTCACCCAGGAGTTATCAAAGCTGTGGAACCTGTTTCCAACAGAAGGCGGCAGATGCTAAAACTGACTTGAATTCAAAGAGTTACTAGAAGTTCACAGAAGAGACATTCACTGAAGCTTATAAAGCACCAAAAACAAGTGGTGGATCAGAAAGTCTGTGAGTTGCAACTGCTAGAGCCTGTGAGATTACAGCAAAAAACCCTAAAATATGTGCTTGCTCTACTGAGAAATGTTTTTTAATCTTCTGCTTTTGGACCTTGGTGAAGTCAGGATACCCGGAGCAACCATCTTTGTTTTTCCATATGTTTTTTCTATATTTGTGAAGACCTTTTCTATATTTGTAAGTGAAATCTGCAGCTGACCATAGTTTTTAGCTAAGGGTCCTAACTGAAGGCATCATTCTGACTTGGTTTTGACACGCCTTTACTTGTGTCCTTCAAACTGCCTTTGAGGATGCTCTAGGGACCATATGTAGCTTTTTCAGTATAGATTCCAGTGCTCCAGCAATATCCATCTTGAACACTGCATTCACTTTGACAAACAGCTAATCTCTCAGAACTTCTAACATATTCACATTTTTTTGTAATTTCTCAACAGCTTCTCCAAGTGAAAGAAATTGAGAAAATTTCTAATTCTGAGTTTTTAAAAAATCAGTAGTTTTCAAATAGACAACCAAATTAAAATAAAGTTTCACTGCTAAATCTCCAATATAAACGAGAGTAATTCATTTTAATATTCTAATGAATTGGTCTAACAGAGCCAAAATGTAGCCCTTCAAAAAAAGTCCAAAACCCAATATTATAGCTTACTAAATATGAGACTATAACAACAAAATGACATCTTGGAATCTGAGTATTCTCAAATCTGTAATACTAAACTCTCAGGAATTATAAATATCCACGTTTAGATAATCGTTTGAAAATCTTCTAACAGCAAACTACTGTGCCAACCTCCTTCTTGAAAGCAGGGTCTTAAAACCTGAGGTATTATGTAGCTGAAAATAACCAAGGATAAAAACCCAAAGTTTTTATGCCATCCCTCCCATCCTGAAGTTGTCTCAAATATGGTATCTGAGTATCTGTTCTATTCAATAATCATTCAGAGAAAGGAGACTATGAAAGAGGTTTGTTTCATTCGCTGTATGAGTTCTAACAAATTAGTGTTACCTACTATGAGGCTTTGAAGAATATAATTATAGATTTCAACTGTTTGTGCCAATGCCTCTTGAAAACAAAGTTCCCTCACAGTTACTAATTGGCAATATCAAAGGGCTTCACAAGAAAGCAAATTCATCCCTTCTACACAAAAGCCCTCTCTTCCTCCAGAAACTACTTACAAATCACAGTTCTCATCCATCAGTGGAAATGAAATATAATTTCAGCATTATAATTACTATTAGAAACAGCCCACCAACATGCAACAGCCAAAAAAAAAAAACAAAACAAAACCCCAAAACAAAAACAAAAGGAAAAAAAAAAAAAAAAAAGGTAGAACAAAACCAGGAACCGAAGAGAGTTTGAATTGTTTAGAAATTACTACAACAGATGAGGCTCTCCTGGGCACAGTGTGATACCTCTCTGACAGATAATCCACTGGCTGTGTAAGGATATTGTACTTACAATACTAACATGCATGGTGCTGCAACATTATAATACAGATTTTTAATCGGCCTTTATTAGTATTAGCATTTTCTAGTAAGCCTCTGGCATCTGAAGACTTCAAAGAGTACAACCATTTTTTCCTACGCTCAGAACACGTGCACAAGAAGAAATGATTACTGCCTTGAAAATCCAAATCACTGCCAAAATCTAATTTCAAATAGCATGAGTTTCCCAATGGCTTGCTTTTCTTTGATGGAAGCCTCTGTTCCTGAAAGCCAGCTTTTGGCCTTTGCTCCTGCCAGTACTGAGAACTCTGTTTACAAGTAAGAGGCCTGTTTCAATGACTATGATTCCAAGCCAGTTGCATGAAGGATCCTATCTCAGTAACTGCAAGAAATCAGGATGTTTTCTCTTGGATAGGAACTCACCCCAGTTTGAAGTCCAAAGCTTGCAGAAAATATTTGTATGAGAGTAATTTTTTAAGTTAATGTATAGCAATATCTTTACAGTATTTCATTCAAACCTGAACACACTAATAGAGTCTCACTGATCTATCTCTCTTATTTGAAATATTATGGTTCATGGCTTGAACATTTTTATGAAGGATTTTTGGCCTATTATGGCAGAACTGTATCAAGAAGCTGCAGTGACCAAAGCCCACCCCTCTCTGAATAAGATAAGCCTCCTGATAGGAACTCAGGACTGTGAGTTAGCCACTGTGTGGGAACTTGAGATAAAAGAAAGGCGATGCTATTGCTCAATGATCTCAGGTTTAGGGAGAAGTGAAAAGGCTGAGGGAGAAGAAAGTACTCACAATAAAGCCAGCCCCAGAAGCTGCCCTGAAAATCAGGTGTGGCTGGGTTCATGGTAGGGGAGGTCATAATCCACAGGCTCATCTGCTGAGGCCAAGCTTGCACAGACTCCCTAGAGCCAAGGGGGGAGGACGTGGAGAGTTCTGGGCATAACCTCTGGACAGAGGCAGTGAACACCCATCCTCCCTTACACAAACTGGCCCAGCTGGAAAATTCACCACTCCAGGAAGGCCACATACATGGGACACTCATGTGAGAGGCAGCTGAGGAGGTGTCATAAACCATCAAAGAACCCCAAAGTATTCCCCAGATTCATTCCTGAGGCCTTGCATCAGATGACTGCAGGTGAGGCAAAGTGATGCAACGGACCCAGAGTCTATTGCAGGAAACACTTTCAAATTTACCTCCCCAGGGGAGGGACCTGGGCATTCCCACCTGGCCTGAATATACATTAATCAACTGAACTCTATTTTCTGGGAATATCATCACAGAAAAGACCAGAAAAAGAGGATCAACAGGATGCCATGAGGAAGTGGTGATATTTTCTACTTAATCTGTCTCTGTCACTTTCTTTCTTTCCCCCCTCACTACCTCTTTTTCTATTGCTATCTCTATTTCTACCTCACATAAACTGCTAAATACAATCCATACTATTGGCTGTGGCATGTGGTTTCCTTTGCACTTGAATTTGGGCAGAAGCATCTCCCTAATAATTTTAATAACCAAATCTAAACAACCTATGAAAGTTCTGACCCTGTAAAGGATGCTACACTTGTTTAACTATATAATTTCCTGTAGAGGAAAGGCTGGACTAGCCTTTAGAACTAGACACCCCAAAACCCATTAATTTTCCACTTGGTAGGAAGAATAATGCCAAGATTTCATGCTATTGTCAATAGTAAGGGCTTATCATAACCTTCTACTCTGCCTGTACATTGCTTCTGTCTGAAGTCCTCTCTGATATATCCCAGAGCTACTTCATTGTACCTTAATGAGGTAATAGAAATTTAATTCACTACACATACATATTAAATACTATTCACTGTTCCTCAGCTTTTTTTTGCCTTTTTTTTTTTGAGTCTGTTACTTGCTTTTTTGACTGAAAAAAAAAATCTGTACTATTTTTAAGGGATATAAATTATTAACAGAAGTACAAAATACAGCCTAAATTTTTGGTCTTTTTTTTTCCTCAAAATGTCTGCAACTTCTTAGAATTGCTACTAAAGAAGGCAGCCTTGTCCCATTCTTAAGTTTACTGAGAGCACATTCAAAAAGCAAGGATGGATTAAATAAAAAAGCAAGGATGGATTAAATAAAAAACCAAAATTACTCATTTCCCAGATGTTTCTTTACCTTAAATTCACATTTTTATGGTAAGACATTAAAATGCACATAATATCTGTTTATGTCTTATACTACAGCATTAGGATCCACCAGAGTATATTTTGGAAGAATGTATGTCTACTCCTCAAATGCAAAGAAAGCCTTCTTGGGTCATCAACATCTGCAGTGTGCATTAGAGTACCACTAAAACATATCCCAGACAGTCCTCATAGCATTAAACTATATCTACTTAGAGGAAAAGTAGGTTAAACACACACAAAACCACACTTTTATTACTAAGGTCAATTCCATATCACTTGAAAATAACATAATATCTTTTCAGGTCAAGTTTCATTTTATAAATGGAATGTGAAACCTACCCTATTCTCTATGGAGTGCTCTTCTGAAGTAACACCAAAACTCACCCTCAGATTTTTTACTTCAGGATTATGATGGCCATATAACCTGAATCTGTAAATTATATAGCAAAGTCTTTATATGGCTGGGTATCTTAATACATTTTTATGCCCTTAAAAGAGTTTAAAAGCTGAGTGTTTGGATGTCCAGCAAAGGACCATGTGGATAAATTGGGAATGTCTGTGAGCTGTAGAATCCCCACCCTCAGGGGATTAAAATGATTCAAAAGCCCCACACTAATGTCTTCTCCCACCTGACATAGCCTAGTCCCTGTACCTTGAATTGAGCTGCCTCAGCAGCTGGGCAGCTCAGATTCCTAATCTGGCAACTCTCTTTTTAGATAGCAGAGCAGAGAACTAAAAAAAAAAAAAAAAAAAAGTCATATATCATTTATAAAGAACCAAAAAATACCATATCTGCAGATAAAAGAAAACCATTTTAGGGGTTACCATGAAAAGTGGAAAGGGAATGAATTGTGTATAAATAAACTGAAGAATTGCATTTTAAAATCACTGAAAATTGAGTATTGCAAGGGCTTTTAATTAAAAGCCTTTCTGGATTGTTTTCTTCCAATATTTCTGTAAATTTCTGAGAATATATATATATATTTGCTCTGAATAGTGTTTCTTCATCTGCTCCCACCCATGACAGTTTATGAAGCAAATATCCATTGTATGAATACTCTGCTTCTGAGAAATTTAAAATGCTTTAAGTTCTTTCTGTCAAAAACCTGAAGGTAACTGGGCCTTTAAATTCAGATGTTAAAATAATCAGCAAACTGAAATTATGAATATTTCTTATTAGGTGAGGAGAAAGGTATTTTCCCTATTGTCTAGCTGAATCAAATGCTACTTGTGATGATGATAAAGTTTCTTAGAAAAAAATAAAGAATATTTTTCAGCCTTCTCCTATACACTACAATTACTGTCAGATTGGCCCATTTGTAACATCTTAACCTAAAAAGTTAACTGAACAATCAACATCTACAAAGATAATTTTTAGGCTTTAAGGTCTTTGAAAGAGACAATAGAATAAGAAATGTCAGTTGATCTAGAAATGATACAGAACACAACAGTCTGTTCTTTCTAAGTGCAAGGTGGTGGTGTTGTTGATCAGTAGTACAAAGTCTGCAGCAGGAATGGAGTATTTGTGTCAGCCTGAAGGATCTTTTTTTTTCTCTCCCCCAGCTTCAGTAGCAACAAATCTTTTGAGAATGGAATGAGAAGCAGTTTTTGTTTACTCAGCACGTTGTAGCCTAGTGAACAAATCCAAGAGATGTGAGAAGGTTTTAGAAAACACAATCTTCAGTTATGGGGGTTTTTTTCTTAAGGCTCTTTTAATATTTCATTAGAAATAAAACCGTGGTTTACACACATGTGAGGCAGTTTATGAGTGGGTTTCTACGCCATATACAACATCAATCCACTCACTTGAAATGCATTGTGACACTACCAGGGAAATGTCACATCTTCCAAAAACTAAGTCACTATAGAACAGCAGCAGATTAATCATCCCCTAATTGTGATTCAATCTGCAATGAAAAGAATTCAGCTGAAGTAAAGTTGAAAACTTTTGTTGTCTTTTTTTTTTTTCCCTAGGTTGAAATCTATATTGGATTTCTTTTCATACGCAAGCAGGAAAAGCTGTTTGAAGTGCTTAAGCTGAGTGTTAATACAAATTCATGTGCCCTCAAGACATTCAAATTGAACTGTGGTAGTAAGTAACATTTTATAGGCCCTTAATGAACCAAAGATTCTGGAAACTGCTTTTGCAAAACTATGTAGCCTGGATGCAAGGATTTAGCTTCATTAATTCAAATGTTGAAGTTCTTTCATATTTTAATGGACAAGTCTCAATGGAAACACTCCTAAAAGAATGGAATCAAAAGGATTATTTTTAATAAAACACATCATTGATATTGGTAGAGGTCATAGATAATCACCAAGCTAGCATACCACTGGCACTATTTCCAGGGATTGCAGCAATGGTATGTCTCAAAAAACTGCACTGGAAACACGTTGGAGTCTCGATCTAAAATCATTACTGAAGGCACTGTAATACTCAATATGGGTTCAGGTGAAGACTTTTGGGATGTCCATGGAAGATCTGTCAGCCAAAGGACAGACCTTTCATTTCTTTATTGTTGGTTATTTCACTAGAGCAATGAACCCTCTGGCCCAGCAAACCAGACCAAAACAAAGTTACTTTTCTGGTAAAAAAAAAAAATCTTCCTTATCTCAAAGCACTGAAGGCACCAGATTGTAAGAATTACAAACTAGGTGTAATCCTTGATTTGATCAACACATAAAAACAAATCTTTGTATAATTTTTAAGAAGTCTTACAGTAAACTCAGCTCTTAATGGAAAATCCCACTCCATGTAGAACCAACAAACTTTGCTCCCTCACTACTTTGCACCAGTTTCAGTGACATAAGACACATGTTAAGTACTGTCCCTTAATTTTAAAAAGTATTGAATAAAATTGCACTAAAATAACCCACACTAAGATAATGTTTCCACAATTCAACAAATGTTTCTAAACTAATGTTTTCAAAAATTGGAAGAGTCCTGCAATAATATTCCACCTGCCAAGTTTCCACCCACAGAAATTCAAATTTCTGGATTATAATTAAACCTCTCTGGAAAAAAAAATTACAAGTGACAGAACACCATATAGTAGCAGGGCTGTCATTGTGCCAATTTTTGCAAATGCTAAGATACCAAAAGCTCCTTAGGGATGAGTTCCTGTCTTGGCAATAAACAATGCAAAGCAGATAATTGTGTGTCTGTAAAATACTTCTATATTACTACTGCATTTATTGTTTTATATGAATGTATTAATCATATATACATTTATTATAAAGTTTCTTTACTTGTATTACTGTATCTTGAATATGAATTTTACTGTAGGCACCCAAATACTTCATCCTGCTGATAACAGAAAATTCTGCCAACCACAAAATGCATATTCATCACTGAGAGTAGTCAAGAATCCCAGAATGCCTTCAGCATGAATGTGTTATTGGTGTAAGAAAAAATTATTCTATGGAGCATGAACCGTGCACAGCACGGACCACAGACCACAAACCCTTATTTCATAGATATGCCTAGAGAAGCACCAAGAGCAAAAGCAGTTGTTCTAACAAAACTGTACTTTTCCAAATACTGCTAGGATAACTCAGGAAGAACAGTTTTCTATACTAACAATGGGAGGTAGTAATATTTGAAAAATATTAAAACCCTGCATGTGACCTCAACAATTTATTTTACCCATTATAGAAACAACAAGTCTTTGAACTTTACCTGGTTAAACTTTGTGGGAATACAAGATCACACAGATGGAATGGATCTGAGTATTTGAGCTGCATTTCGAGGTCAAAAAAACCCCACAACACTTTGACAGGATATAATATGTAGCTTCTTTTTTCCTTATTCTTTGACACTTGAGACAAACATTCTATGTCAGGATTCAGTGAAGCTGAAAGAGGCCTAACTTTCAGAAAGTTAATTATTTCAGGCTAGGAGCTACTGTGCCTTTCAATTTTCTCCTGATTGCAGCACTTTCAGAGCAGACTGTGTTTGGAAACAGAGACAGTGAATTTAACTGGAGTATGACAAGCAGTAATGTATGCAGGATAATATGCTTACCTAATATCCTTCATTTAAAATGCACAACACTGTAGGGAAAACGCAAAGCACTTTGAAATACAATCAAAGCTATTCATATTTAATACTTCAAACAAGAGATCTAAAATGTTGCAGAGGTGACAACATATTCCAGAAAATGCCAGTGTTTAGTCTTGTCAAATTATAAAATAATAAGCTTCTATTTTAGATTCTCTGAAAAGGCAATTAATTGTGAAACTATTTCACAAAACAACTTTGTGCCTCTGTCAGAGACTAATGAACAAAACAGAGGTATGATACATTATTTGTGTATTTGCCAATAAGCAAGTGCTAAGCACAAACTGCAGAGCTTTCTGAGATGACTTCTCAGTACAACAGGTACTGTAAGTAAGTGCAAATGTTGTATCCATCATCCATTAGAAAAACACTAAAAATATCATAATCAGTGACATCCTCAGGTCCACCATCAGCATGTCCTGCAGTTTCGACTCTCAGATCTACAGCAAATTATCTTCCTTTATTTTGCATCGGCGCAAAAGTAGGTAAGCAGCAAACAACCTTCACATAATGAAATATTCCTATGTATTTACACATTTAAATATATGTTTGTGAATAAGTATCCAAATATGGAAAACTAATTATATTAACCCTAATAATAATTTTCATGGTCTAATCAGATTCCTACCAATGAAGAATTTTTTTTTTTTTTTGGAAACGTAAGAGACGATAGCCTCTCTGTGAATTCCTAACTTCTAAATATGTTTGCAGCTCTATGCATAGTGGCTGAATATCTGTATTATTCACACAAAAGCCAGCAAGAGCTTTTTTAGGGGACCAGATTCCACAACAGCAACAAGAGAATCTTTGTTGAACCATGTACAGCAATTCTGCTCAATGTGCTAGACCTTTAAGTAAAGCACAGTCAAAATAAAAATCTCCTTGACTTCTTGCCAGGAATTTTCTTCTAGTAAATTCAGAATGTAAGGAAAACAGGACTATTTGATTGTTCCATGTCTGTAAAGACAAGATCCTTTGGAGCATTATTTATGGTTTAGCATATCAACTGATTTTGCCTTTAAACAGAGTATAAAATCACTCTAAAATAAATTCATAACAATCAAATTATTTATCTAGTGAAAACCATAATAAGGTAATTCAAATCTAATGTTAAAATCCAACATAAAATGAAGTTGAAAGTATCCATTGAATTTTAGTCTCTGTTTTCGGCCCCAGCTCTAGTTTGCCAGTATTCATTGGACTCATTTAACAAAAGTGTATTTTGTTATTTTATTAACAAATGGACTCATTTAACAAAAGTGTATTTTAACACAGTCAGCAAGGTCCTGAATCTACAAAATGGAAGGGACAACTGAGAAATCCACAAACTTTTTAAATTTCTTATGACTCACAGTACATATGTGGTTCCTACATGGCTAAGACATCAAATAGGATCTCTGACTTTATATCTGTATTTGTCATTCTTAAGAGTATTATGGGAGAAAAAAAGACAGATCTGTCAGAAGTGCTAAGGGTACTATTGTCTTTTCTCTATTTCAGCTATACACTCCTGGATGTATAGATGAAAAGAGGCTTTTTCACCATCACTTATGGACTTCAGCTGCATCCATCTTTAGCATTCTGAACTCAGCCCTGTTTTTGGAAAAAATTACACTGTCAAATTGGAAAAGACTTGAGGAACTCTTATGACAGGAATACACCTTTAAAAATCATCCAACAGTGACAGATGGAGATAATAAATCTATTTAGTTTATTCAATACAACCTAGATATTTCTTGATTCTGCTGTTTGTATTATTTTCTGTGTTAAAAGCCTATAATATCAAAAAGCAACAGAGAACTGTTCTCAAGTGTAAAAAGCTCTTGAGATTTTTTTAAAGCTTTCTGAGAGAGAATAAACATATTCAGCTGTAGCTGCACAGCTGTATTTCAAAACATGAAGCATCTCTACTGCTCTGAAAATAAAGTATTTATGATAAATACCCTTTAATTTTCTTTTGCTTGCATTCAGAACAGCAGCTCAAGGGCAAAATGTATGTATGCTTGGTTACAGACAGCATGTGACTTAGTAACTCTGGGGGTATTAATGACCGTGGACATTTGAGATTTTAGGTCCTTTCTCCTTTTCTCTGTCATACTTTATACTGTGAATTTAAAAATTCTTATTCTTAGTTTCATTCTCTCCCACCATGTTTCTTTATCCACCCTACATATTGAATCATCACTGCTCTTGGGATCAGAATGTAGATATCTGTTCTGGAGGAGATTTGTATCAGCATTGATAATCTCAGTGAGGAGAGAAATATATATATCAAAGGCAAAAAAACCCCCAAAAAAACCCAAAACCAAAACAAATTCTCCATGTCAGTATCTTTCATATTTGGGAACTTTTAAAATAAATTCTACTTCAGTGAGCCCTGTGGAACATAGAAAGGAGTAAGAATTAGTAAGAAAATGAGATCTCATGAGAAAGTGGCAGATGTGCCCAGTGCAGCCACCTTATCCATTAGATCATGCCATGTATCAATTTGGGGGCTGTCACATTGCATTCCTTAAAATTTATTCACTGAGGAAGGAAAGGGAACAGAAAGTAAATAATTTATAAGATCTTCAGCCAGGAGAACCTGTTAATGCCTTTTTTCCCCTTACATCAACTAGTTTATTTTTCTAGGAAAAGGACAAATCTAGTAGCTGAGAAAATGGAATAAAGGCAACTGAAAGACTAAAAGTCATGCATTCGGCAGTAGAGGTTTGTAATGGGATTCTGTGACACACCAATTTCTGTCAACCTTTCTTCTTTCTGCAAAAAAAGAGCATGGAAAATACAGAGGAGCCTATGTATACAGTGCCTTTATTATATGAACAACCTCAAATTATTTGGGATTGCAAACAGCAACATATTCACAGCCACTGATATAATGGAAGCATTGTCATGCTTTGGGTTGGGAGCGACCTTAAATATCATCTAGTTTTAAAACCTTTCATGGGCAGGAACAGTTTCCACCAGACTAGGCTTTTCAAAGCCCCACCTAGCCTGGTTTTGTGCACTCCCATGGATGGGCCATCCACAAGCTCTCTATCAACCAGTTCTAGTGCCTCACCACCCTCACAGAAGAGGATTTTTTTCCTAATACATAATCTATACCTATGCTGCTCCATCGCCAGGCCATTTCCCCATGTCCTACCAATACAGGCCCTTGTGACAATTGCATCTCCAGCTCTCTTGCAGCCCCCCTTTAGGCACTAGAAGGGGCTCTAAGATCCCCCTGGAGCCTCCTTTTCTCCAGGCTGAACCACCCAGCTCTCTCAGCCTGGTTACATAGAAGCAGGAGGTGTTCCAGCTATGCAATCATCTTCCTTCTTCCATCTCCTCGGGACTTGATTCCAACAGGTCAGCATCTTTCTTGTGCTGAGAGCCCCAGAGCTGGACACAGCACTCCAGGTGGGTCTCACAGGAACAGAGGAGAGAAGGAAAATCCCCTTCCTACATCAGAGGTATGTAAAGCACAGGCAAGGACATGAATTGCATAGGAGAACTGTAATAGAAATCATCATGCAAAGCCTCTAATGCAATTAAAGGGGGTAAATCTCTAAAAAGATGACAACATTACCTTTCAGGCTATGCTTTCTAAAATTTCAACTCCTGTATTTTATTCTGAATAAATGATACAACTGAGGGCTCATGTACCATGAGTGCACAGGATCCCTCTCTCCTTCAAAAGTATTTTAAATATGATTAGAAGTGCTTGCTCTGAATTGTTTTGAAGCAACAATTTCCTGGACAGGATTACATTGACAGTTTAAGAAAGTAATCTTCTACAAAGCAGATTTTACCATCGTAAGATTAAATATTTCAAGCATGCAAACCTGATAAAACTCAAAGAAAACCCACAAAACTGAGAGTAAAGCAACCCATGTCATTGTGGTTGTTTTTTTTTTTTTTTTTTTCTTTATTGTTACAGTATCCTCGCAAAAATATTTTTTTACTTTTTTTACTTCTTTTTTTTTAGATACCCTTTCTCCTTCATGGAAATTTAAATTTTAGCATTCAATATTCCGGACTGAAGTGGATCACTTCATTAAGTTTGTTTTTCTTTGAACACAAACCTTGCAGTCAGTCAACTGAATTATTATTTTAAAATAACGAATGCCTATAGAAACATACTTTAGCATCAAAATCAGTAAGAGAGGGAGCTCAAACACAACAGAGTATCTTTCAGAATACATAAAGTTCCTGAAACTAAAATGCAAAACAAATAACCAGTTAAAGAGTACTTGTTAGAATGTGACTATTTACTTGTTTGCAAACATCTGTATATATAAAATGTATTGAAATTCGGTGATGCAGAGGAATAAAATTTTAAAAAACCAAACATATAGGTTTATGCCCAGTGCTTTTATTTCACTATCTTCTTTTATAAGACAGTGGTTCCCATGTGCCTAAATCCTCATAAAGCAGGCTCAACAGAAATTACTTACCAGTTCACAGTTTGGAACATAAAGCTAAAATTTTCATAATGGGTAGTTTCACTGAATTCATATAATATTAAACATAAGCAGTAACCTGTACTGAGGTGGAGAACAGGAGTTTTCCACTTTTCATTCCAGTGCCTCTTGCTGATTACAAGTCTTGCAATTTTTGAAAGAGGTAGTGTGAACTGATTTGCTTGTATCAGCAGAGGGATACAGGACACTAAAGGTTCAGTGCAGTATTTAACACCATAAAGTTACAACTTTGCCCTGGCATCTGGGGAGATCATAAAAGCAAAAGGATGGAGCGGGAAACTCAAGCATGTTCCAGATTAAATTAAACTGTTGCCCCCAGAGTGAAAAGCTCACAAATGTGGTTTAAAACTGTCTGAGAGTCCTGACATGAATTTAGACGTAGAGGGCTCCTCTCAACTTGGAAAGCAAGTGTCTCTGATGGCACCTAGAGTGGAGCTTCCAGAATGTTCCACAATGAAATCGGCTTTAAACTCCCCAAACCTGCTATTTGAGCTCAACCAAGAAACAGTAAATAAAAAGCTCTGAGAAATTCTTTAAAATAATATTGCTGCTCCAAAGCAAAACACTAATGAAGATGTAGACACACCTGGTTGGAGTCCTGCTATCCAAATGCTCAATGATTCCTTCAAAGAATTTGAACAGAGTAATGAGGTATGGCTTCCTTCTGCTAAAATTGTATTCCCTCCTATAATCATATATTTCCATTAATTTACCAGCTCAAGCTTTTGATACGTTTCTCATAATTTTTTAGCACTCTGAAAAGTACTATATTGCTTTTTAATTCACACTTGGAGCCATTTAAAAAAAACAACTTAACATCTCATTTACCACCCCATGGTCAATTTAAGTTGTACATTATATAGTAAACCCAGCAGTCGGTAATTTCAGGATTGAGTTCCCTGAGAATTTTGGGGTGAATACCAATGATCTGGACTGTGAGGACTAGATGGACCATTGCTGATTTATTACTTCTGATTTTATCAATTCTGCGATAAAATGTCCTGGTGTTTCTAATTAGAGAAATCCTCACATGTGTAACCTATTGAGAAAGGCACAACCAAGCTTTTCATGGAAAAATTCAGAATGGTTCATTAAACTTAATCAGCTTTTAAGATTCCAATGCAACAGACAAAATCACTTTCTCAGCCCAGCACTGTACACTTAGCTTCTTCTCTCAGGCTTTCCTTCACTGCTTTCTAACACATCCATCAAAGTTTATGAAAAGCAGATTTTCATCAAGCTAACTTCTAAATAGTACAAAGGCAAGCATGGAGATTCTATTTTTATAATAAAAGATCGTCAGACAACTGGTCAAAACATTGCTGGTATACAAAATCATGTTTAATTTACTACATAGTGGTTTAAAAATGCTTGAGTTCTTAATTCATCAAAATATAAATGATCATTGTTGTTTTTGCAGGTGGATTATATCTACAAAGAATTGAGATAATTAAAGGTTTTCTTAGAAATTAAAGCCACAAAATAAAGAGCGTATTGTGATTAGCAATATCAGCAAAGAAAAAAAACCAGAGGCATTTATAATTTCTGTTGACAAAATATCAGTTCTTACTCACAATGTGTCAGAAAGAAGCCAACTCTAGTCAGTGACAACACAAATGAGTGCTGTGAGTCACTAGCTGAAGACAAAGTCATGAAAAATCTGGCAGCTGACTAACAAGAATACTCATACACTTATTTATACAAAGTGATTATGTAAGAGTCATGCTTTTTGAGGTTGATGGTGGTGTCAGTCATGGATGGTTGATGGAGAGGAGTCACAGTACCAGGGTTGGAAAGTGTGTACCCTCTCTCATGTTTGCTAGTACTCTCTCCCAGGGAGACAGACCTTGTTTAAACTTAACCTTCATGTCACCCTCCCACACTGGGACTTCATGGAGGACAGGCACAGGACCCCTGAGGTGACACCCAGTGGTGCCACTTTCTGATGGACACTGGCTCCAAAGCACAAGAGATTTCACTGAGGGCCAGGTGGGCACATCCCATGCCCAATGCAGGAAACACAGGAATTCTGCCTTTCTCGTCTCAAAACCATCTTTTCATCTAAGTCTGATCTAGAGGGCTCTGCTCAAGAGAGTTAATGGAACTGGCTAAGCTCCAGCAAAATATATGCTCTGACATTTCTCCTGCCTCAGAATATGTTCACATTTTAGACAATTACTTGTTTTACTGCAAGTCACTTGCACTAATAAACAAGATAATCTATCAATTCCAGCATTACAAGAAATTTATGTCTTCTCTCATTCATAAAATATCCATGTTTGATCATTCTCTATTTTTCCTCATCTTTATTTTCTTACTACTTTACCCCATGTCTCTGTGTCACTACACCACTGCTGGCTGACACCTGCCCACCCTCTTTCCTCTCCTGATGTTGCTCAGTACTTTTTTTTTGAGTTACTGTACAATTATATTCAAAGCCTCTGGTCAGGATGAAAAGTTCTCTCACTTCTATAAACACGCAATGAAAAGCAACTTTTCCTATATTGGCAGATATCAACCACAAGAAAAAAAGAAAAAAAGAAAAGAAAGGGAAGTGTAGTAACAAAATGCAAGAGGTGTTTCACAGAATTAGTAAAGAGCTTTATGATCCTCATTACAAGTGAATTACTGAGTTTTATAAATAGTTCAACCACTTATAGGAAATATAATGAAATGTTTTTAAATTAGCCTTGTGTTTCTGTTGATATACTTCAGAGCAATATTGGCCTCAAGATCCCTTAATGCTTTTTAATAAAGCATACAAGATGAAATAAGAAAAATTAAAAGTCAATTTAAATACACTTAAAATATTTCAATTTGTACATGTTAGTGGAGTAAATTACACTTAATGTGTTAAAGTTCTGGGGTTTGTTATTTCTAAAATGATGCAATTAGCCTCCAAGTTCAAACTCAATGTTACAGTATAACTATTTTTAGCAAGTAAAAAATCACTTTACATCTACAGTTAATTGCAGTTAATTTGGCCTTTGAGATATACCAGTTCAAAAGCAGTAATGACTTTTAATGACAATGACAATAGCAAATGCATAAACTATTCAGAGTAAAAATGAAACACCCGTGGAGTCCAAGAGTGTCTGTCTACATTTTTTTGCTTTTCTCATCAAATTATACTGCAAAAAGATGTTTCAAACTGATGTGGGAAGCAAAGGTGAAAACATAAAAAGGAATATTTCAAGCACTTCAACTTCTCATAATTACTCTTATTGCAATCAGTGAAGTATGTGTCAAAATCAAAACAGTTTTTAACACTGAAAATCTTGTTTGGTACCTAGTGAGATCAACCAGTCAGTATCGTTCTCCACAAGCACACACAGCCCTGAAGAGACATTATTGCACATGCACCAAGGTGACCTCTGGAGTCCCTTCCAGCCTCAGCCACTCTGGCCCACCCAGCCTGAACCACGCTTTTGCCTTTCACAGAGTTCACTCCTCTTCTTGCTCCACTTCCAAGAAAACAGAGATGCATTCATAAGGACTTAAATGTCTTAGAAGAAGGAATAAAAAAATACTCCTTCTAAATAAAGAGAAAATACCTGGTTTTATAGCTTCACTTATCACAATTTTTGCAAAGTATTTCACAAGTGAAATATTTAAGCAAACATTTAAACAGCTCATCAGAAGTGGCTATGTAATCACCATCACTCAATATCTCCAAAATTATAATGACTCTTTAAAAAAAGAACAATAGGGAATACTTTAAACAAGCTTTTGATAAAAATCACAGACTAGAAGTAGAGTAGGACACAAATGAAATGTTTGTCCTTTTGTTCTCTCATTCTCGTCATCCCTTTCAAAAACTCTTTTCAAGAGCAACGAGAAGTGTAGGATTCCCATTTCTGTCATCAACATGGCCATGAAGTGAACAAATCTCTGCAAAACTGTACTCAGATCTCCTGTCATGTAGCTTGAGAAAAAAAATCTGAAAACAGTAGGATTTTTATACCCTTCCATTCCAATCCACCATATGCACATAAGTAAGTATTCCAGACTTGGGAAGTAGATGGGGCTGGCTTTCATTCTATTATCTCACTAATTAAAATATTTACTCCCCTAGACCACACCTTGCAGGTATTGGACATTAGCCTTAGAGAGGGCAGTACCCTGAAGGCTGCAGGTGAGCCATAACTGGTAATTCCCACCAGCTCTGCTCTCTTTACTGGGGAAACTAAAATGGCACAAACTTGGAAGGTTGCTTAGTGCAATTAGGGGCATGTATAGATAAGCAACAAGACTTTTGCAAATATTTGTTGAATCCTTGCAGAGTCTAGGAAACAAATCACGAATCTGAAATGTATATGCACAGTCAAAGCTTAGCGACCAGGAGTGGCAAAGCTGACATGATGGAAGTGCACTAGAAGAGGAATTAATCACAGGAATTTCTTGGTGATGATGATGACATTGGATTGAATAATTTTATTGTGGATTTATGTGTTTTATATGAGTAATCTGTTGCAGCTGTACAATGAAGAGTAACACAAGGCAGAAGGTCGAGTAAGCAGAATTCCCATGTTAGCTAGTTTCAGCATGGAAAAATATGATTGAGTCCAGATTCATAACACTTTCACAATTTTTAAAGAAAATTACACAAATGAAAATTTTCAAATCATTTGTTATCTGTAAGATATGAAAGGAGAAATAGAGAATTTTTTAAAAACGCTTTGCTTTGTAAAATAAAAAAAAATGACAGTAAAAAAAAAGTACATTTATGTACAAAATATGTTGGAAACCCCTTTCTTTTCTACAGTAAATACTGATTATAATCAGCTGCTTTATAAATGTCAAAATAGTCAAAATATGTATTATGATGACCTTTTCCACCAATAAAACGTGATACAAATATATTAATTTATTATTGATTTATGAATTAATAAAACACCCGGGGAAAAAAAAAGTCTGTTCCACTGAAGTTCCTCTAAGTTTTGCCAGTAGTTTCCAGTTATATATCCCACTACTTGAGTCTTTCCCCCCACATCAGTACTGAGAATAAAAATTTTATATTTAACTTTTTTTTTTTGCTCAGTATAGGAACCTATATAGTCTTACAGAAATAAATTTGTCATAAAACACCCTTTAACCGGCATGAGTTAACCCTCTGTTGCACACTCGAAGTGAATAATCCAGTTCTAGACTTCCTGGGAGAAAATTAAAAAAAAAAAAAAAAATTAAACTAACATTACCTGCAAGTGGTTTTCGTTGTAAGACTAAAGTCAAAGAGCAGAAAAAAACCACAAAAGCTTCTTAGGTCCTATCTGCCTGAGGCTTAAAACTATGTACTTTAAAAATTGGGTTTGTTTGTTGCTAGTTTTTTTGTTTTTTTAATGTGGGGGGTGATGGGAGTAGGGTGGGGGTTCTGTCTTGTTTTTTCTTATCTCCTTTGGGTATTCACAGCAGCAT
Source organism: Fringilla coelebs (assembly GCF_963513975.1). Taxonomy (NCBI): domain Eukaryota; kingdom Metazoa; phylum Chordata; class Aves; order Passeriformes; family Fringillidae; genus Fringilla; species Fringilla coelebs. The sequence goes on along the minus strand of NC_140029.1, from coordinate 10,777,682 downwards.
ACCAGAGTGCCTTATGTCTCTTTCACTACAGCAGACTCCGGTCTGGTTTTAGTGCTAGTATAGAAAACTTGAAATATAAATTTGTAGTCAATGCTTAGATTGCTCTGGGCTGAACTGGGTATGGTATGCATTTGCCTAAAGTTGTTTTTAGGCCAATGGCTAAATATTTGAAAAGGTGATTTGTGTAGGTGATCAGTTTACAGCATGAAAGTTAGAATCATGTAATTGCATTTACTTATTACTTTTCTTCCTTTTCATTTTCTACATCAGTATATTTTCACTAGCAACTGTGATACTAAAAAGAATCTCCCATAGCAAGGAGATCATTTCTGGTCATTTCTTCGCTGAGACAGTTGAGAGAACAACCTCTCAACTGAACTTGTTAAAAATTATGACCTGTAGGCTTAGTTGTTCCAGAACCATAGAATATTCTGAGTTGGAAGGGACCCATCAGGATCAACAACTACAGCTCCTGGTCATGAAGAGGACATATCAAGAGTCACACCACACCATGTGTCTGAGAGTGTTGTCCAAACACTTCTTGACCTCTGTCATTCTTGGTGACCACTGCCCTGGGGAGCCTGTTCCAGTGCCCAATCACCCTCTGGGGCAAGAACCTTCTCCTGATATTCAACCCACATCTCCCTTTCATGCCACTGCCTCGAGTCCTTGTCACGGACCACTTGCCTCTTCTCTTCCTGTCCAGGAAATTGTGACTGCAGTGAGGTCTCCCCTCAGTCTCCTCCAGGCTGAACAGACCAAGTGCCCTCAGTCCTTCCTCACAGGGATTCCCCTCCAGACCCTTCTCCATCTTTGTTGCCCTCTTTTCAATACCCTTTAATAACTAAATGTCTTTTGTATATTCTGATGCCCAAAACTGCTCCCCAGAGCGGAGCAGAGTGGGACAATCCCCTCCTTGCCCAGCTGGCAATGCTGGGCCTGATGGTCCCCTGGGTATGGTTGGCCCTCCTTCCTGCCAGGCCACACTTTTACCTGAATTGTCTTGCAAAATTAAAAAAAAACAAAAAAAAACCACCAAAAAACCCACAATGTAAGTGATTAATTCATTTTGCCCTTATTTTGTCAACCACAGGCACTACTGGAATTGAATAACTACTGGAAATAATAAAATACAAACTCAACTAGCCAATATTGAGCCAGTATTTTGACACCAAAGTGCTGAAATATATTTCCAGAAATACAGATGTTATTTTTAAGAAAGTTCAAACGTATGAACAGCTATTTAATGGGCATTTTTGGATATGTGTTAACTTTCCTACTGCTAATTAATTTACTTTATCTTCTAAAGACAATTCTCTTTTATCAAATACTCCAGCTTTCCACATGGTATATCAGGAAGATCTATATTCTAAAAAAATACGTGGTATCTTATGATACTTATATTATGATAATAATATATAATTTGAAGGATATAATCCCAATTTTTAAGGGCCCAGGTCCAGGGAAAAATGTACTTTAAGTCATTATTTATTCTAAGAAGTCATACTGCTTGTGTTACATGGCTAAAAGTCAATTAAAAATAAAACATATGTTCTTTATAGTTTGTCAAGTCTTTATTCTGATATTATTGCAGAGTTCCAGAAATAGTGAAAAAAAAATCCCTTGCTACTGCAAGAACAAATGAATAGGTGGACAGGAGGTACTGAACAACTAATTAGATGATTTCAGAAAATGTTTTGATCATTTTATATCATTAACTTGGACAAAATTTCTGTTCTTACCAGCCTACACCCATCAGCTGTCTTGTATTTCTAGAAAGTCATTGGAGCTTTATTTACTTCTGTGATTTTTTCAGAATCATAGATCATTCTTTTTTTTTTAATAGGGTGTTTTAAGAGATAAACAGTATCCACTGCCAAGAGATTAAGACATAGCAACTACACAGGCATTTTGCATCCAAGTAATGGGCTTCACAGCCAGATAGACTTTCTTTAAGAAACAATCCATTAGCAGAAAAGTGTACACAAAACAATACGAGTTCTTTTCTCTCCTATCATCAACACCATCCAAAGTCACTTTTCCCTTTCTCCTGGAGAAGCTAGAAAGACCTAAGACTGTAAGAGGTAAGGTAAGACTCCAAATACCAGGAGTAGTTGTTTTCCATTCCCAGTTTCAGAACGTGGGAATATACATTCTTGATGGGCATGGGGATATACTCACATGCCCATGAGTTTTCATGTGGCTGGCACCCAGATCTGACAAGACAAAGATCAGAACCTTTTCCAGCACACACACAGAGCTCACACTCCTGCAAACACAAACAGGTGGTACCACACTGTTCTTCCTCTCTGACCAAGAATGTTTTGGATTTAAGATGAGAATAATGTTGATAACATACTGATGTTTTAGTTGTTGCTAAGTAGCATTTCTGTTAAGTCAAGGACTTTTCCCTTCCCCGTGTTCTACCAGTGAGCAGGTGTACAAGAAGATAAAATAGGAGGGAGCTTAGCCAGGGCAGCTGTTCCAGACTGCCCAAAGGGATACTGCATACCACAGAACACAATGCCCCATATATAAGCTGCAGGATGGAGCAGATCACTGCTTGGAGACAGATGGGTACTGTGCATCACTTGTCTTTCTTGAGTTTATTCTCTTTCTCACTCTCACTCTCTCTCTCTCTCCCCCTTTGCTTTATTACTTATTAGCATATCACTGTTATTATTAATAATAACAATAATAATAATAATTAGTAGTAGCAGTAGCAGTACAACTACTACTCTTAAATTTTATTTGTTTTCAAATATTAAACCATTGTTATCCCAACCTTCTACTTTTCCCTTTTTTTTTGTTTTTTTTGATTCTTCTCCCCATTTCACCCAGGGTGAGCCAGTGGCTGTGCGGCTTCTTTTAAACCACAACAATTCTGTGTGGTTAAACCACAACAATTCCACTGTTGTGTGCACAAGGACAATGGAAAGACTGGTAACATATATGAGTAAATACTGTCAATGAGAAAATAAAAGTGGAGTCCTGCATTTCTTCTACTGCCTCCTCCAGGTCATATTAAGGAATAATAGACAAATACACTGTAGGAGCTGTTGCATCCTGAGCATTTACTGTGTGCTTCACCTGAAAGCTCTTTAAGCCTGCGAAAAACACTGGCAGAGGTCTTAAACTGAAAGTAAGCTGATTCTTTTAACATTCCCCAGAGAAAACTGCCATTTCATTTCCCCCCCTAAGGGGAATCTCTTAAATACTTTATGACAGTCTGTTTTATTAATAAGATTCCTAGATAATTTTAAAAATCTTATTATTCATTATTGCAACCTTTATCTGACAACTGCCTCGTATCTTCCATTAGTTTCCAGAACTTGTAGTAAATTCATTCAGTTATATGCCTGAAGAATTGCAAATTAACTTTCCCATCCTTTCTATAAAATTTAGTAATTTTTGTGTATTAATGAAAATGAAATTTCATTAAATGTCTTAAAGTTTCATAAAATAGGAAGCATTAAGGCTGGCTCACTCTATCAAATTATCTGGTTCATGAATACTATACACAAAAGTCATATTAAGTAGGAAGGTAGCAAGTCTGCAAAGGCCTTGCACTTATTCCTCTGTAAATACCAATGTTCTTTAAAGGCAAAACTAATTTAACAAATACTGAAGCACAGGTGGGAAACATTTGCGATATCTTAGGACTGCCATTAAAGCATGACAACACTCTATTATTACTAGACATCTGTTTGCAATTCTAATATAAAGTAATTAATGAAAAAAAATTCCTTTCCTAGGTCATTATATATTTATTATATTATTATCCATTTGGTCTAATGTTGATATAAGTGGAAGAGAACTGTGCAGCTAATTACTGCTCAGGTTTCCAGAATCTAACAGTACAATATTTGACAACAAATGGAGAGAATTCATGCTTAAAAGGCAAAGTAATAACTGTTTTCCTCGTGCCAGGAAAAAGGAACTTGAGAATTCTGGGGTGATGACAAAGGAAATTGCACAAATAAAAACCAACATAAAATGTAAAGTAAGTTGTGTGAACTCTGGAAGACAAAGTATGAAGAAAGAGGCATCTCTGTTGACAAGGAAAGATATTAATTTTGCTGTCAGTTGTGATGTTATTGCAACTCAGGGAACAACTGAGGAAGAATGAGTAGATAAAGTATCTAATTCTATCAAGGGTGACTCTCTGCAAGTAATCACAAACTGCAGTAAGGAACAGTCAATCAAAATCATTGCTGTATATGCCTGAAGATTGTTCACACAAAATATAACATTAGTGAATTTGTAACAGGCCAGGCTGCACGAGGTTCATAATAAAACTGACTCAAGTTTGGAACTCTAAGACAGAGGCAGAAAACTTATAACTGGATAAAATAAGTTCACTCAAAATCCCTTGAAGTTTTTTCAGCAATTTCATAAGAATACAATGTGCAGATTCCTCTTGTATGATCAAAAAAGAATGTAAAGGAAAGCTTGATGGGGTCTCACAAAAGAGGTTAGAAGAGAGCTCAGGTATAGTGAAAAAATCTTATAGATGTCAGTTAAACTTTTAAAATTAAAAGAGCTCTAGCAAACCTAAAGGCAGCTCTGGAACAGTGCTGAGAGACTAAGAAATGCAAATTATCAGCTCTTTCCATCTAGAAATGCAAACAGAAATTTGTTATAAGCTAGTTGCCTTAGCAACAATATTACAAATTAAATGCTGCAAATACTTGAGCAATAACTGAGGTTGTAGCCTGGCAACATGCTGCATGTGAGGAGCTCCTGACCTCAACCTCAGAGGCACAATGACCTCAGAGCAAACGGCCACATTTCCAAGGTTTAGGCTAAATGAACACTTTGATCAAAAAAGCAATCTAAAAGATTTCTCAGCATTCACATTATACAGTGTTAAAATTTATACACTTCAGTGAGTGAAATGAACTTCAAATCATGGATCAGTGTACACCTAGGGGTTTTCTGCCCCAGCCTTTTCTCTACATGGGATAGTGATGCATACCACAGCACTCAGAATAGAGTGGTTGCCAGAAGTGTAAGGTGATAGTGCTTGATTTATGAGCTCTAATGTCAAGTCCTGTGGTCATTACTCTGAGCTAAACCAGTACTCAACAGATCCATGCTGATTATACACATATTAAGCACAGAAGTTACAAAACAAATAAACCTGCAATTGCTATAAATATATGTGAGTCTATGTATATGCACATGAGCACTGGTATAATATAATGACAGAAGTGCTCAGGAGAAGGCAGAGAATTCCATTGCTTCAGGGAAGTATTTCAGTGTTACTGCAAACTTTATACTACTTCATTATGAGTATCCAAATTTATGTCTACACCTCTGGTTTATGTATAGCCTTTCCTTGACTCTTCAAAAGCACCAAGGCTACACCCAATGCTGTGAAAACTAAAATACCTGAGAGGAAAAATCCAAAAGAAAATCTTTCATCTTTCACATAGACCCCTGGAACATTAAAAGTCTCCATAAACAAAGACACCCAAACTACATAAATATCTGCTAGAAAATAAAGGAAAAGAGATAAGGGACTCCTGCAATCCTACCAAGAAGCCAGCTCCCAGTCCGTAATGGATCCTTAATTGGTAAGCCATTTTGCTAAACTCTAGCAAGAGCTATCAAGCCATTGAAAGTTTACTGTACTTGAGATACTTTATATTATTACAGATATTCATGAGTTACACTTTTTTCACCTCTGTTGCTGTCTATCTCAGTCCTCTAGCAGGGAGACTTCTGTTGTAAAACCACATCCAGCACTGGTATGGAAGCAGTGATGGTGTCATACCTTCACCTTTTTAGTTTCTAAAAACGAAAAGAATAAAACCTGTCTGCCTGAAAACCTGTTTTAAAAACTGTTACTTCTGGCTTTTCATAACAGTAGCATAAAAAGTCTTTGAAAGATATATTAGTCAGAATAACCATGTCAAACTATGGTTGATAAATGTTGAAATCCCCTAAAAGTTCGCTTTTGATGTTATTTTCCCTAGGAATGACACCCCTCTGCAGTGAAGCAGAGTACATCAGCTGTGTACTCCTTGCACAGAGATCAGAAAACCCATTGACTCTATAACATCTGCCTACAGATTACAGAAGGCATCATCACTTTGGAAAACTGCTATTTTGAGACTGTAAAAGGTTGTAAGCTATAATTTCCATGTTTGGCATAGTGAGAGGTGATAAAAGTGGCTAGGTAGAATTTATGGAGTTTGTTCTGACAGTCTCTGTGCAATTTCCAATTCACATTATTTTCAATTATTTCCTGCTTCATGAGATAAATTGCACAAATTTATGGGAGCAGACAGAGTACAAAGCTGTCTTTGCTTCAGATCACAAGGTCGTGTTTCATAATTACTTAATGTTACTGCTTCTAGAAGCACCTATCTAGAGTTTGTGTATGAAGTAAATTTTACTCCAATTTTTCTCCAACAGAGAAAAATCAGAGATCTTGTTTTTTCTGAGACTGCCCACAAAAATTCACAGCAAGTAATATTTTATTCTACTACACAAAACTCAGTACTCTAAAAAATGGTATTTTTTCCTTTTTCTTAGTGCTGTATTTTTGCAAAGCAAATGCAATTTTACAATCTTTTTAGATCAGGCAAGGTTACCAATAACCATACCTTGAAAGTATCAGATAAAGTAGGTGTATGAAATGGAAAGAAAGTAATCTACACACTTATTCAATTAAACCAAAATATTAGATAGATAATACTCAAATATGTACCTCTGACTCTTTTTGAAATAAACATCTGCAGATTGGTTGCCTAGGTCTTTACATATACCACTCAATTATCACTTATTTTAAGCTGACACTTCACTATTAAGCCTGCTTAGGTAAAAGATTTTAAAATAAAGCAAAACCCAACTAAAAAAAAAAAAAAAACCACCCCTAAAAAAATAAAAAAAAATCCAGTGCTATTTATCCCCATTTTTATCAGCATAATCATGGATTAATTTATGTTAATTTCCTGTAAAATGTTTAGCTCCTACATCCCTGGCATTTAGCTGTCTGAATCCTGCTTAAAAAAGATTCTAGAAACTATGCCTGGAAAGCAAAGAAACATGAAAAGAAATGGTTGTGCTACAAATAGAAAAGTAAGATGAAATAGAGGGTAAGGGATTGAGTTGTCCCTTATTTATGCCAATAGCCACTAGCAGCTCACATCCTTAACCTGAAAACTGTGCCATTCCACACTGGAGTGCAGAGGCATGCAAAATCAAAACCCATGGGGTTTATATATTTTTATTTTAAACTTATAGATTTCCTATAAGTTATTAATATTTAAATAGTAATCTGAACCATAAAAGCCATCACATATACTTTGACACAAATCTGAGTCAAAGGATATTCTTTCACCATCCTCACACATGAATCATTTTCTTCTTAGAGCAGCTTTAGAGAAGCTGAACTTCTTTTGAGTGGAAGGTAACATTTCCATGCCACACACAAAACCAAAGTAATTGGAAAGTTACCAATTAATTGCGTGCAATTATCAAACATGACTGCACAAAAACAAATGCTGAAGTTTTCCCTCAATAAACAGTAGAATTTGGTTTTCAAGTTATTGACTCATTAAGAAACTTCTCAAGTTATTCAGGAGGAGGAAAGGGGCTAAAATGAAGTATGAAAATTTTCCTTCTTTAGAGAGATTGCATAAATAAAAACATACTGAAAACTTAGAACTTCTACATGACTCCACATGTGTTCAGTATGCTAAGCCAAATTTACTATTTTTTTTGCGAGGAAAATAAAAAAAAACTAAATAAATCCAATCCAGAACTCACATTGTTGTTTGTCTGATTGCCTAAATATTTCTTCCAAATCAATTTTGTAAAAACTTCTGTAATCAATGCACATACTTACAGAAGCATTCAGCATAAGAGTGGTCAAGACAATGTTTTCATACTTTTAATTAGAAATTATGAAATGTTAAGGCTCAAAACTGGAGAAAATAAATAAAACTTTCAACATTTGCCTTTGGTTCAAAGAGACTCTTTGTTAGTCTTCATTAATCTCAATACTCAGGCCTAGCCATATCAGTTTCCCACTCACCTTCTAGTCAATTTTTCCAGCCTCTTTATCATCAGCCTATTTCTACTGAGGAATCTATGCTAGAAACCTTGCTAAAAGTTTAAATATATTTAGTTAGAATATTTACCACTCCAATTTTTGTAATTTCATACAGAATTATCAACCAATTCAAGAATCTTAGACTTCAACACAGAGATAAGAAAGGCAGATTAAAAAAACAAAATAGAAGAAAACTGGCTAGGAAAGAGTTCCTAAAAACAATTTTGAGAGCATACGTAATTTTACACAGAGTTTTAGGATGAATAGCAACAAAAATACAATGGGAGGAAGTGTATCACCTACATAGAATAAATCTATTCAAGGCTGTGAAGATGTCAAGAAAGAATCTTTAGAATTTATTCTAAATCCATGAACTTAGCATATGGTTTTGTGGTTGAATGGAAATACATGCTCAGACACTGCAGTGCAAGTGCAAGGTCATGAGCTATCTGTATTTTGAATAAAAGACATCTTGGCAGAGAAACATGCTGGAGTCTCAGAAATCCCAGTATTAAAGACAGTCAAGACATAAAAATCCTTTGTCCTTCTTGCTAAGAATCAAGTGTTTTTCTCAGAAGTTTTTTAACTGATAAAACTAAGTGTAGGAGACAACATGTGTCACTGCAATTAGAAACAAAATTTTCAAAAGATAATTAGACAAAAAGAGATCATCTTTTGATCATCTTTTAGGAGGCCAGTGATATTTATTGGAAAATTAAGGTAAAATGCTGAAATCTTTTATCTTCAATAAAATCATAAATAGTATATGATGATAACTAAGCTAAATTAAGACCTATAGCTGTCATTAAACTACCTGCTGCTCACTCGTTGTGGTTTAGAAAAATAGGAAGGCAAAGCTAAATGTTTTTCATTACTGGTTTTGATATTAAATTAGCACATCCTCTGCTTTAAAACACAGCTGATCTTCAGCAGATTCATTAATTTTATTCAGTCTCAGCATTTCATTAATTGTTGATGGAATTAAACAAATTATAAATTAGTAAATGCATTTTGTGTGAAACTTTTAACTACAAATTAAGGCCTTTTGCTGCTATTTTAGCTGACTGCAAAAATTATACTGTCCAACATGTTGAAGCAGAGATAATTCCACTTTTAGCTTTTATATAAAAACTGACCACAATTGCAGTAGCTGGAGCTCATTACTTCCACATTTTTTGTTTCACTTGCAGTCACCAAAATAAATCTAATCAAACCTTTGCCTAGAGTGATTTCACTATAAGCTATAGAATAAAAAAAAAAAAAAACCTTCTTGCAGACTTGGCTGACCTAAGAAATTAACTATACATAACTCACTAAAATTTCCACCAAAAAATACAAGGAACAATAAAAAGTATTGCTCTAAACTAAAGCAGAACTCATCCTTGGAAAGTAAAAAAGAAAATTCCATTAAAAATCCTTTGTATATTCAAAACTTTGATGGATATGACGATTCAACTTTGAAGTTAGATCCAACTTTGAGGTAGGCTCTGCTGTGAGCAGGAGGTTGGATAGGCTGACCTCCAGAGGAAGTTTCCAACCTAAATTATTCAGATTCTAGACTTGGAAAAAAATACACAGGGAAAAAAAAAATTAAAAAAAAAAATTAAAAAAACAGAGCTAAATTGGAAGAGCAAGTGTATCCTTATTAAGCTTTAAGCTTTCTACCAGAATATAACATGAATTTGTATTGATTTCAGGAAAATGGAAAGAAGTTTAAATGGGCTTAAAGAGATTGATGTTAGAAATTAATTTTCAACAATATTTCCAATTAAACATGGATTTCTTAGCATCAGGTTATCACATTCTATTATTCTATTTTCTGCAATGTACGACTGATAAAAATCTTCTGTCCAGGCTAAATAAAGATCGTTGGGTCATAAGTCCTTGTCTGAGTCATGTTTTTTATTTTTACTTACAGACAGAGTATTTCTGTCAAAATGGTTGACTTAAAATTTTTACACATGTAGAGAGGAAACAAAATCCTGTGAAATGGAAATCACTTTGACATAATGAAAAAAGAGAAAACTCAGAGAGTTCAAACATCCAGATGCTGCTGTTTACTGAGAGTATTGTAGGTTCAATTAAAATACAAGAAAGAATTCAATAAAAACTTGAAATGTAGATTAAAAAAATATTTTAAAATTATACAACTTGCAGCAAGTTTACATAATAAAAAATTATCCAAACACTGTAAAAATACTTTAAAGCCTGCAAGAATGTCCAATAGAGTGGATAAATCCTTAATACTATTACATTGGAAATCTTTTACAATTAAGTAATTCAATTTTGGAATTCAACTACTTTAGTAAACATGAAAAAGGCCTCTACTGGTTAAAATAGAAGATACTTGAATTGTAGAGAAAGTTGTTTATCACAGGATAAGAACTGGATGTTCAGGATATTCTTGTGTGTTGTAAAGGACCATAATATTGATGCATTTAATTTTTGTTCTCTTCAGGCATGGTTTGCAAAAAGCCTTTAAGCATGACACCAACTGCACTTGAGTTTCAAAAATTCACCAAAACATGAAATGATGGAGTGCTTTTGTCACAGCTTTTCCATAGAGTGTTTATCTTAGTGTGCAGCTTGTTTAGCACAAACGAGTTTATTTGGCTCCAGAATCACGTAACTTACTGCTTTTTCCAAATATTACTGAAATGATAGCAAGTACTTTGCTTTTATTCCGTATTATTCACAGAAACTACTTAGTAGGGATAAGAGTGGTGTCTTCTGAAACTTGTGATCTCCTGCTCATGAAAAGGCTAGTCAGCATTGTACTGATTATGACTGATGTCCTTATATAGACAAGGCTCCTAATAATAATAATAATACAAAGACAGAACTACAAAGACAATGCTTTCTACTCCAGTTCATCAGACCAAAATACATGGTGAGAGGACACTTTTTGCTGTTTTAAGTCTCATTAAAGAGTGATAACCACACTGCTTTTTTTTCCTGAAAACCTTAGTGAATAATCTCAGGTATTACAGCTGGATTGAATTTAAATTATTTAAACCAATTTAGTTCCTCCTCTTAGAAGAGCAGACTCTGGCAAATATCCCCCTTTTGGGGGGGACAAGCCTTAATTCCCATGTGATTGTTTTGGGCTTTTTCACAGTTTCCAGCACATCAGGAACCCATCCATCTCTGCTGTTGGCTGACTCTCTATCCCCTACCTCCATGGAGATGGCAGATCAAAGCACCTCACTTGAACATTGCAAATATTGTTGTGATGCACCCAGGCTTTTCTCTAGTGAGCCTGATTTATCCATTTCCTCATTCAAAACCCATTTAAAGCTCTCTCATTGAGACCTGCACAAAGATCCTTTTTCCCATTTGAGACAGGCATACCCATTTGTCGCCAGCAGGCTCAGTGTTGTATTAACTGACACATAACCAAAAATCAAAAATTCTACTGGTGGCACCTGGCTTGGAACCAGGTATTGATCTGCTCTTTCTTCCCTCATTCCCTGTGCCTGAAAGGATAGAAGAAAACATTTCTTGTGCCCCTGATCCCCTACTTAGTAATCTCAAAGAGCTGAAGTGTCACTTGATTGTCCTTGGACTTTTTGTTGCAGTTTTATCACTGCCTACCTGAAACATCAATAATGAATAGTAATCTGAGGGCTGCTCCAGGGTAGGAATTGTTCTTCTCATGTGTATCCCAGCTCCAGAGAAGCAACAGACTTCCCTACAAAGTAAGCAGTGTCTGCATTTTGGACCTTCTCTTCCCCATAAGTGAGTTTCCAATGACAAGTACCACTCTTTTTTCCTTTATGGAAGCAGTTTGGACACAACTGGACTGACTCAACCTTGATGTCACCTCCAAGCTAGATGAAGCATTGTCCTGGTAATCACTCACCTCCCTTTGCAGAGCCTCATAATTATGCCAGGGCACCTCAGAGGTGGGGCAGTCACAAGGGTGCTCTGCTGTGGATTGTGTCAGTACCAGATCTGCTCACTTTGGTGACTGAATTTTTTTTCAATAAGATTCCTATTAGCTTACCACTTACTGAGTTTCATTTACAAACCACAAATTTTTAATGGGAAGCTAATTTAGTAGGACTGGCACAGGGACTTGGAATAAAAAAAAAATTGATCAAAGAGACTGAATTCTGTCTCACTTAAAGACATAGAGGGCTACCCAGAAGTTATTTCAAACTAGTAACAAGCCATTCCTTTAATGATGCTCATGAAATGAACAACTCTCTCCCATCTGTTGCTGCTCTCAGGGGATATTTTGGTGGAAACATAGCTCAGATACAGGCCCTGCTTGTAGGAGAGGAGTAAGAAATTGCTGTTACACCTATGAAACATAAAATATTGTCTTGTGGCCTCATGTACCTTCAAAAGCAGTGGTTATTGCTTTGACACACAAGTATTTTCTGCTTGTTTTCCTTGGGGTGCTTACATCTCAGAGCTTAAAAATGACAAGTGCATATACTCTTCTATGCTTACATGAGAGTGAGAAAAAAGTTCTGTATTAAATAATAATCTGTCACATTTATTGTGATTATAATTTGAGACATGTTACAAGTGAGTTTTTCATAGTCTCAGGACTTATTATAGGTCAAACCAGCAACATGTGTAATCATATATGAGGGTTTGTGTTCTGCATAGGGATGTTTCTTCTTTTCTGGAGGTCGTTCTGGTGAGTATTTACATCTCATGTTAATCTACAAAAAGTATATTGGTGGAGTATCACCCCTAAAGTCATATCAACACTCTGATGTTCTTGTGAGCATTATCAAGAATATCAGGGATTCCATTTTAAACTTTTCAAATATGAGATGCCAGAGGGTTTTTCAGATCTCAACTGCTACATTTGCAGACACTTCACTTTAATGTTATTGTTATCAACTATCACAGCTCTTTAATCAGCACATCAGAATACTCCTAAGACCCAGAGCTACTTCTTCCCATAAGAACAAGAGCTCACAAGCAGAACATGGCAGGTGTTTTTCAGAACTCTACGACTGTGTTAGGCCAGGTATGATCTGGTTTCCAGGTCACCCAGTGACATCAGTCTGCCACCTTCCTAAACTTGATATTCAGATTATGTACTAGCTGCACACTCTGCTACATGACATCACTTTAGTAGAGAAAAAACATTTATTTAACTCCAAGCTGACCATCCCTTCTTCATTCGAACCTCACCTAAGTCTTCAGTTTGCAGATGACTTACCTTATAGACGTAATTTATGAATACTTATTAATATGGAACTATAATTACTTCACATAACTACTCCACAGTAGTTAATTTCCACACACAAAACCCTTCTGTGCATCTCAAAGCTTTATTGCGCTAATTAATATTGTAAACTCAAAAACCCCTAAATTTACAAATCCCTCAGTTTAAAAAGAGTCAAGAAAAGAAAAGAAAAGAAAAGAAAAGAAAAGAAAAGAAAAGAAAAGAAAAGAAAAGAAAAGAAAAGAAAAGAAAAGAAAAGAAAAGAAAAGAAAAGAAAAGAAAAGAAAAGAAAAGAAAAGAAAAGCACATGCTTTGTTAAAAGACTGGGGGGCACACTCTCGATTTATTTGTTTGATTTTTGTTTAAGGGAAAACTAACATAATAAATCAATATGATAACATTCAAGGTTAATAATATATCATGTGGCTTGTAAACAGCTAAATTAAATGGGTTGTTTTCAGAAAATACCCAATCGAATCAAGGTTGCAGAAGAAAGCAGCTCTGCAATCTCAGGATTATAGTACACTCTCTAAAATGTATTATAGCCTTACACTCTCTGATATTTTTACGAGGTCTCACAATTCAGAATTATGGTGAGTATCCCGAGTATTGTATTTTTCTTAGAATTGTGAGTTAGTATTTCTAACATTTTTTTTTGTCTTAAAAATATCTGTTCACAATCACTAAGTCATGTCTAGGATAATGGCAAAAAGACCACAAATCTTACTCTACCCACAAACCTGCTAAACCTCCACAAGTGCTAAACACCCAGAGAAAATATACAGACTTTATAAAGTTCACAGAAGTGAAAAGAGGAACCCATGCTGATCAGTATTTAATACAACTTATTCACATATTATCTGCTATAGCGCCTTTGTAAGGTTTCGAGCAGAGTGGCAATTGAGCATACCATAAGCTATTGAATATTAATTAATTAATTAATTAGTCAACAAGCTGAAAATTGTATTTCTCTTGGTATTTCTCTTGATGTCAAGTTTTTAAAAAATGGAGTCAGTTTCTCATTAAGCTGACTTAAAAGAGAAAAATAAAAACTGAGTTCCAAATACAGTATCTCAAACTATTATGATGCTGAATCTCAATTTTTAGCTACAATGGAATAATTTAATTTGTATTGCAGTATTTGTATTGTACTATTCTTTCTAATTTTACATAAGATATAATGAAAGATTGTACAATTTAAATAAATAAAACTTTAATTTTTTTAAAAAATCATGTTCTCTATCTATTGTTGCATTTCTTTCGTCTTTTTGCTTCAGTGGAGTACACTGGACATCTCAAATTCTCAAATGAAAAATTTAGTTTTTTCATGTAGAGCTCCTAGTGAATTAGTCTGAAACTGCTGTATTGGCCCACTCACTCATTCTTTACCATGAGCAGAATTCAGCATGAGAATGCAGAAAAATATGACTTTCACTGCTAGCAACTTCCATTTCACCTGAATGTGTTTGAATGGGCCTCAAACAATGAACATCAAGGGATGATGACAGCTTGCAGCTGAGAGGGACATGGGAATCACATCTGGAAGGCAGATCATCAGAGTGAAGGGAGAGAAAAAGCTCTTACAAAGGACAAAACAGTTTCATGGATATAAAAATGTTTAAAAAACCATAAATAAATAATTTAGCAAATAGAAACAGTAAAATTTGTATGAACATATTGCAATTTTGAACGTCAGTATGGAAAACCAGTCTGAAGAGAAATGTAAGTTCTCTGGAAAACAATTCATGCTCCAGCTGGCATGGGCTCTGAATTAAGCCACTGATAACAACAGAACATATCCCTAAAAAGCTGACTTCAGTTTGGAAGAGTAGTGGAGGGAGTCATAAGAAGAAGCTTTAATAGAAGATGCGCCAGCAGAGGACATGAATTTTAGGTACTTTGTTGACCATGGAACAACCTTCCAGTGTATTCTCTAGATCCCAGCTGATCACTCCAAAGCATTTCCCCATCTTCATTAACTCTGAAAGTAAAGCCTACTTTCACAGACTTCCCATCAGACTTAGGTAGGGGCTACCTTGGGTGCTGTGACACTGACTTACAGCATTAATTTCCTCTCTGTGGATCAGTTTCCCACACAAAACATCTTCCCTCAACTCCTCTCCCCCTCCCATCTTCTCAGTCTCTTCATTATGCTGGTAAGAGATGACTTCACATCTTTGTGCCACAATCTGCTGAGCTATCAAATTAGATTTCCTACATCTGAGGCAGTCAATTTACAACTCCTCCCTAAATCCCAGTCCCAGTCTACCTCAACAGTATTTCAGCTGGCATTCCCATCCTTCTACTTCCTTTGTTACTGCACCTTCTGGTCCACCTCCAGTTTTGTTACTAACAGAAACAAACAATTATTTTTTAAGATGATGGTTGGATTCACCATAACCACAGAAAATATATATGTACACACTGACAGTTTGCAGCAGCAGAGAGCTGTTATCACAAGCAAACAGCTACTGAAAAAGAAAAAAAAATTAACAACAACACTACAAAAAGAGCAACAACAAAACAAAACAAGTCTTTTGTACCTGGAAAAAAATGGTTTTGGCCACCACAGTTTTTGCAAAGACATTCTCTATTATTTCAGGTGCTAAAACAGTAAAAAAAAAAATCACTCCAACTATCTGGAAGAACGTCCTGTTCTTAGATTTCCATTACTATCAGTTCCAAAGGAATAAGTGATATAGTTTTTCTGGCTATGGAGTCCTTTTGTCCATTTTTTTAACGCTGCACTACAGACACAACAGTCCTGCCTTTTCTATTCCCCTTATCATTTTCTGTCCTCATAAACAAGCTGTTGGATAGCTAAGTGAGGCAGTCCAGCCAGATGAATGTTTGTGCAAGCATTTTAATGATGGTTACAAGTAGCAAGCAGTGTCGAGCTGCCACCTAATTAGCTGAGCTCCAAACTCTGCCCTCTGTTCATTTTGAGCCCCATGCTGAAACCAGCTGCATTCCCATCCTTCACACTGCACCTGACAAAGACCACAACCTGCCCCTCTCTCTCTTATCTCTATACCAGAGAGGGTACAGCTGTTTTAGTTCTCAGTTGGGAACCTGCTCCTTTTTCATAAGATTCTCAATACAAGTTGCACTTCAATAGGAAACATCAACAACAGCTTTGTAGCTCCCTGCATCCGACTGGAAACCCAATGCTCATGTATGGCAAAGCATGATGTGCAAAGGACAGGTAGAGACAGCTCCCTGCCAACCATAATTATTATAGAGAAGACAGAAATACAAATTATCTAAAAGGAATGAACTGAAAATAATCTGAGAACTTCACTTCTCACTGCCTAGTGAATATTTGGCAAAATTCATAGCTACTTTCAGGTACGTCCACTTCACTGAATTTTACTTCCTCAGATCTCAGTAAAGCACCATGGCACTGGAACAAGAAAGGCCAGGAAATCTGGCAATAGCCAGGCCATGCAATAAAGACAGAGGCAATTTTATATCTGTCAAAGCAGCTACTGCAAGAAGCTTGCCAATGAACTACATGGGAAAAAAAAAAAAAAAAAAAAAGGGAAAAACTGTTTTCCTCAGATCATTAGTTAGATTGTGTTTTGGCCAGCTGCAAGAGAAAATCTGCTGCTTTGGATCTCTCAACTGTTTTCACCTTTAGTTGGTAATTTCCTAACTAGAGAGCATATTAGCTCTTTAGAGATAAAGTTTCAATAATTTGGAAATGGATTCTGTAGTTGTGGGATAAGGGCTGCAGTTAAAAGCTAAGCTAGCTCAGCTGAAGTTCAAATTTCAAAACATAATGATTTCATAAAACTGAAACCCATACATCAGGTCAGCTGAACCCTTAGGGTTTGTGTTCTAGTCTTCTATCTTTTTCTTCTAATTCCCAGGCAGTCAGCTCCTAAAAATTAGATAAATTCAAAGCAAAAGTGTGACTTTACTGAATCCGTGGTAAATCTTAATCCAAATGTGCTTTGGTTGATACAAAACTAATCTTTCTAATCCTAAAGCATTTCAAGGTATAGTTAAATATATTTAAATAATAAAAGAAATGCTTTACAGGTACTAAAAGCAAAGCAACAAAACTAAGGAAAAAACAATTGACATCAAT
The DNA here is from genome assembly GCF_963513975.1 of Fringilla coelebs. Classification (NCBI taxonomy): domain Eukaryota; kingdom Metazoa; phylum Chordata; class Aves; order Passeriformes; family Fringillidae; genus Fringilla; species Fringilla coelebs. Next base: position 10,760,333 of record NC_140029.1, on the reverse strand, counting down.
TCTTTAGCCTAAACAGAAGCATAAAAAGAAAATAGCAATATGCTTTCTCATCCTATTGAAATGGTAATACATCACCTTAATGACAATGTACAATGGGACAGAGAAAGAGCCTTGAAGAGTACTCTACAGTTTTGTTTAAAATGCTTTACAAAAACAAAAAACAAACAAACAAACAAAAAACCTCAAACCAAAACCCAAACCCAAAATCATTTGTATTGTACTATGTTCACTGGAATATTAAAAGTACAGAGAAAGACCAATTACACAGAACAGAATGAAAACCTTTCTGCTTGTATTTCCTGCACTGCTTGGATTTGGTGCATAAGGATGCACTTTCCCCTTCAGCCTCTACTAACTCCAGGCACCCTGATAAGGTGAATTTATTTTAAAAATGAGTTCTAGGAAGAAGAATACTATAAAGATGCATAGAAACACAACTGCACCCATTGGTGCTATGTTTTTGGTTTTTTTCAAGGGAGAAAGTACGTATTTTACTAATAGAAAATCTTCCATATCTTGTAATGCCTCAGTAACCCATGTGTTATTACACCGTATATGGTTAACCTAATCTTAGATAAAAACCTCATTAGTACTACATATAGAGAGAAATGTTGGGGTTTTTTAAGATTTTTTTTACATTTTACATCCTAACCCATTTTTAACTGCCTTTAACTACAGCTAATCATTTTTTCCCCCATCTTTGACATCCAAGGTGGAAAATGTGTGGGGGTTTATGGTTTTATTTGTTTGGGTTTTTTACAGTATAGGACTTCCTTTGAGCAGGGCAAAATGAAAGGGTAATTATTCTGCCAAACAGCTTTGCTGGTCTTGAGAAATATCTGGCATGTGTTAAAAAGTATCTGGCAAACTGCTCTGCTGTTTCAGTGATCTGGAGCAGGGAGATTAGGCAGGGAGGAGTTGCACACCTTTGTAGAGCAGATGTGGCTTTTCACATACCTATGGAAATTGTTCAGATTTCCAAAACTGAGGTTCAAAATTACAAATTTGAAATGCTTATCACATTTTTAAGACAAGACAAACAGCTAAACTTCTCAAAACCTCATTAACACCCTACCATCCAGCAACATAAAGAAACTAATTGCTTATTGGCCAAAGACTCCATAAGCTTAAAAAGGCTTTTCTTGGCATTTTGTGTCCTTCCTGGCAGCTCTGAGCCAGACCAGAACTAGGTGGAAAGCTGTGAGCAGAAAGTGTGCTTCTCACCCATCTTTCCAGCACCCAGACCAAACTGAGAAGGACGTTCTGTATCAACTGGGCAAGTAGACAAAGACAGCAGGGAAATGAGATGTGATTGAGGAACATGGTGAAACACAAAATTTGGAACATGAGAAAAAACCTGACTGTTACTTTAGAGAGAACAGAAAAGAGTCAGTAGACCAGGGAGGTTTTGGAATATGACACTGAACTGCTGATGGGTACAGACAATCAGAGATTGCTCCAGTATCTTCAGCCTCGTGTAAATTTTCTGCTTAACTACTGCAAGTCTGCTTTCCCTCACACACAGAGTCCCACTTTCTTCTTCCCACTTTCAAATGAGAATTTAGTAAGACTTGTCAGGCTTTAGCTTTCCTCCTTGTGCTATTTTTTTCCCACTCTGCACTCAGAGAAGAATATCTACGGCTGCAAGCTGTTAGAGCAGTCATGCATCATGGTACAACCCTAAACTGAATTTATTTTTTACCCCATGCCATTTCCCCAATCAGTGAACAGAATAGATCTCTTGGCATCCAGCTGAACACAAAACTCAGGTTACACAGCAAAGCTGTTTACCATAGTGCCTTTGCCTGAACTGTTGCTGAGAGTGGAAACCATGTGGCAAATGTGAAATGAAACAATAATTCTACAGATAGTGAGGCCATGAGGGTTTGGCTTCTATCCCTTCACTTCCTGCACATTATATTATTTAAACCAGGCCCCTGAGGATTACTACTATGTGCTCTTGATCTTCCGGGTACTGAATTTGAAAAAGAATTGAAAGCTCATTGCTTTGGTTAGAAACAAAGAGTATTTCTGTCTGGAACAGATAAAGTGCTGTGTCATAAAAAATCCTCTGAACTATCAGGCACAATGCATGACAGCCACAGAACCCAGAATCAGCAAACATATTTTGTGTTTGCTCTTTAGTACTTCAGTTTCTCACCTGAAATTCTACCTGCACAATGAAAACGGGACTGGAAAGATGATGACTAATAATATTTGGGAAGTACTTAAATAAAAAGTGTTAAAACCAATAGAAAATGCCAAAGGAAATTAAAAATTTTGTCATGAGAGCATGCTTTGATTAGGATGCAGTAAATAAAGCCCATGGCTACGCACAGAACAATGAGTATGAAAATGATGAAGGCAGCAATCATCAAGTAAGCATTATTCCCCCCATGCACAGAATGAAGTTTGACTTCAAGGGGAAAAAAAAAAACAGTAAGTGATTCTCTAATTAAAAACGGTGCCATTGTGCATAAGCATAGGGAAGACAAAATTAAGATTATACATGCAGCTCTGATTCTTAAATTCCACAACCTTTAAGCCCTTCATTTCTCTATTTTAACAAACTCTGAAGCTTTTCAGGTGTAATTTTGAAATATACACATGAAAACAGCCCCCAGAAATAAAACAGACAATAATAAAATCAGAAATTAAACAAACAGTTTAATCCTGTGACAGTTTGTGTGAATGTTACATCTAAGAAAACAAAATTATTTTTTATTATAAACATTACAAGTGATACACTAGTATTATAGCACTGAAATGTAGGAGATGCAGAAAGATGAGTTTCTTATTTGTGTTTTAGTGGTACGGGTGTTTGACCTTCCTAAGCAAAGAGCAGTAAATTGGATTTTCAGGACTGCGAATTCTGTAACTCTCTATAGTGAACTAGAATCTGAAAGAACAAAATTGCACAGGAGCAAGGATATTAAATTACATGAATAGCTTTCCCTATTAAAACTGTATGTTTAAAATATTAAAGTACATTTATTTAAAGAAGGCTGCCTGTGACTCTTCAGAATCAAGATTTTTGTCTTTCTCAGGACTTTAAGAATCAGTGTATATACACAAAAAAAAATTTTCATATAAACAGGACAAAGAGAGACCTCTTATTTTATTATTAGTTGGTTCTTCCCATCACAAAGGTAATTCATATAATTCTGCAGGTATGGTAAACTACAGAGTCTTTTCCTTTATGTCAAAAGACTAATTACTTTATTTTTTATATTTATTTACTTTTATGTAACATCTTAGCATATTACAGAAACACAGAAACATTCATATGAAGTAACTGAAATGCAGTGTTACCTAAAGTTTCAGATTAAAAAGGAGGCATCTCTCTAAATCTACACATTAAACCAGTTTAAGGTTCTGTAGAATTTTACTCAAAACCTCATGATTTTAGAGCCATTAGGACCTTGCTCACTGCAGCTTGTTTACATAAGGTTCATTGAATTATTTAAGAAGTTACTCTATAGTTTGTTCTGCAGAGTTTATGATCTTTATATCAGATGATGCTCATTTATATAATGCTGTTAGTTCTACATATTGAAAATTCATTACATAAAGTTATCTATAGTCATTATGGCCAGCACATGAAGCTTTTTCTTTTCTGCATTATGATTTCTCCTTTGGATCTTTTCCAATAGTAACTGCAAGTAAAGCATCTGTATTTTAATACTAACACAAAGATAATTGCTATTCACACAAAGTTAGTCAAAGAAATGAGCATCTTAGAATAACATGCCTCCCAAGCTGAATGTTTTATTCCACTATTAGCTTCAGCCTAACTTTTCTTAGTTTAAACTTAGGAGCATTTATTATGTTGCAGAGGTAAGGTCCTGTGCAAAACAATTAAAAAAAAATCATAATAAAGCCTCATTGTTTCTCAGCACACAATCTACAGATGTTCAGCTGTTAGTACAAATAATTCCTCTTGTGTTTTTAGAGCTGAGAGTCTGCACTGGAACTTGCACTCAGGTCAGTTCCTCTAAAAGTACTGTGTAAAACTCTCAGAGACGAGAAACACAATGCTCTTATAATAGAAAGTACTGTACTTGTTTGCCTCAATGTAATTGCTGGAGGAAGACTCAGAACTCTCCTTAAAAGTAGTCTCAACATCCTGATGATGTCTTGCTTTAAAGTTATCTTGCTGGCCAGACTGATATAACCTTGTTTTAAGCATTGAGAGAATCACGAGCCAGCCTTGTGAAGTGAAACACGTAAGAGTCATCTCATCTCTTTAAATATGTGACAATTACCTACTACTTTTCCCAAAAATAGACATGTAATGTTGATATTAACTGATTCCAAAATCTGACCTTTGCCAAATATTAGAATTTATTCAGAACTGCAAAATTCCACTTTTCAAGCTTGAATAAATGCATTAAATTACTAAGCTATTTTTATAATAATTTTGTGCTAGATTAGCAGACTAGTAACAGCATTTCTACATTTGTTTTTAGGAAAGACATGAAGACAAAGAAAAGAAAATTGTGTACACGTAGCAGCTATGTCAATCTCATCCATTTGCTTAATGCATGATGCTTATGACAATACCAGCTTTCTTTGCTATTCAAATGGAGCAACCTAAATATTAGGCTGAGACACCACAGAAGCAGCTTATTAGGAAATGACAGTTCTGGAGAAAAAGGCTACTTACAAATAAAAAAAAGGAAAGGAAAAAAGATTTGACAGAAGCAATAAATTAAACAAACAATCCTTCCCTTCAAAGAAACTATGCAATTGCAAGCACCACTACAAATACTTTTAAAAGACTTTTTAAAAGAGCAGGTTCATTGTCTGTCAGATAAAGACAGAGATTCCTAAACACTTCCTAAGTGTATGATTGTCTTATGTTCAAGCTGGTGAGCATTTCCTCAATATATCCTCCATTCAATTCCATGGTGATGTATTTGTGTATGATCACTGCTTCCAAAGCTCCTGCCCTTAGGCTATTAATGACATTTGGGGATATCTATGAATTGTTCATCATGGAACTATGTGGAACATCAACAACAAAAATCCCTGAGTCTGCAATCCTATACACCTTTCATTATTTGAAAATTTTAACCAAATTTTAACTATAATGGACATGTTTTAATTACAGTAAACATTCATGACTTGACCATGCCATCTTGACATTTAAACAGAACATATTTTAGTCCGTTTTGAAAAGTATTTAGTGAGATCATAAAAATATTAGCAATCTAATTATTTTCAAATATAAGGGTTACTATTAATAATCTAAACAGCTGCAATGTCAGTGAATTTAATTAACAGTTAAAAACAGGAACAACAGGGAGCAAGGCAACATGCTGTTTCTAAAGATGTGCAAAATGGAAGTATCCTCTCCTCGTACCTGGAATATTGATGACCCAAATTCACTCTAGCTCACTGCACAGGCACAAGCCTATTTCAAATTACTGAAAGGATACCAAGAAATTTTCATGTACTTTCTCTTCTAAACCAATTCAGAAGGCTGAAGCCAGTACTTGTTCTTACCCTCCTGAGCCTACCCAAACTCAGCTGACAGCCTGCCCTTCCTGAAGTTTCTCAGGATGACTGAGAAAAGCTAGACCAGACCTGGGAAAGCAACCTGTGCCATGAGCCTCCTCAAAGGAAAGCAACCTGGCTTAGATTTCCCCAGTCAAGATCTAAAAGTTATCTTTCACTTCACTAATGCAAGAAAACACCAAGTGTTTACAAAGGTTTTTACTGTAAGACACAGCAGTTAGTGATCTTATTTTTCATGAACAATCAGCACTGAGACTTACTTCTATCCTATCTCCTGACCATTTTGATTAAAAGCATGTATTTACTATAAAAAAATAACTAAGAAGTCTATAGATTTTTGAGGTGCTGTTCTTCCTGAAGATATTATCTGTAGAATACTTATTCAAACTGAATCTTGAAGGTCTACCAAAACTACCTCTTCCCCTTTGATGCTTCAACAATCTCCACAATTTCTTAAATCTTTTTTCTTCTTTCTAAGACCATAAGATGTAAAAAAGCCATTTTAGCCATTTTATTTTCTAGAAACTGAGACCAGGACAAATAGATCCTGTTTTTCATTTTAGAAGAAGGGGAAAAAAGCCCAAACAAATGCTGGCAATTACCATCTGTATAACACTGCTAAAACTTCCTTCCTACCATGTTTAAGAACCTGTGGAAAATTGGAATGAAAAGTTTCTGCTGAAGAGCTGTTTTCTACAGTGGGCAATCAGAAAGCACCATATTTTCTTTTGTTCTGTGCCTTAGAAATCCTAAGCCTACCTGCCAAGTTTCATGGTTTTAAGCAAAGCACATTTTTCATGTGGTTCAGAACACTCAGTCCCCCAGCTAAGTCATTATTACTTATTGCTTTTATGTGCCCCAACCTTCTTGAAATGACAGCCAGTTTGGACAGTCTGCTCTGCCTTCACTGTGTCTGATGATACTGGGAACAGATGAATGGGAGGCACTCCTGGCTGTTAGAGTTGCCTACCAACGTGAGTAAACACTGTAGGGCCTGATGATTATTTAGTACTGACAGTTTTGGTTTGGAGAGAAATGCACTCCAGACAAATAAGGAAAAAAAAAAGATATTTTTAGGATATATCCCAGGTAACTTCTGCATGAAATGGGTCTTTCTCATAACAAGAACTTTCTGTTCTTTCTCTTCTGTTCTGTTCAGTACTCACCTTAAACAGTTTAGGTTAATGTATCAGGCAGCACAGACCTACTGGCTACTCAATTGTTAGGTATCCCAATGGGAAAACCTAAGTTCTGCACAGAGTATTTTAAAACCCAGGGCTGGCAATCGACAAAAAGAAAAAGCAATTTGAAATTCCTGACTTTTATTTAACTGAGGCCCTTGACTTGGTAAATCACCAATTAATATTAACTTTGTTAGCCTGAAACTGAATTAGGTTGACTGCAGTACATTGTTTCTTTGGCTCCTTCTGTGGTCAATGCAGGCAGTTACTTCTAATGGTGTTAAAGCTCAGATGAAAATGTTAAATAGAAGAGTCAATTGCAAGGTCATTACTTCTTTTTCCAAAGTAATGAAAACAAAGTACTTTATGCAATATACAATTATAGGTTAATGACACAGCTCTCCAGAGTGGCTCTAGGGCCTTGTTCAATTTAAAATACTGATTTAAACAATTCTAAAGTAACATTAAGTGTAAATAAAAAATGTTAGTCACAGTTTAAATGTTATATCAGATACATGTGATTAAAGAAAAAATGAATAGGCAACACTTTTAATGCAAATATTTCAGTGAGAAAGTGTTCTAAGCCAGCATGAAAACAACACTCACTAAAACCAGCTATTACAAAGGCAGAGTGAGAATCAATCTCATAAAGCAGCATTTGCCTACCCATTTACCTTGGAATTTCTGCAGAATGAAATAACATTACCATGAGACAAACCCCAACAAATTGGGAGATTTTGCTGGTACCTTCTTTACAGTTATATTTTGCAATGCTGTATGAAAATAACCTATAACCATACTGGTTTTACAAAACAATTTTTTCTCACAATCTATTCTCATTTCCATCACAAAGAACCACACTAGGTGCTCTTTCCAGTATCTCCTACAATAAGGGAAAATATGGCACAATATCTTTCATGGTGATTTTGATTGTCATGCAATTAAAAATTTAAAACAATTTTTTTTCATGTCAGTACATTTGCATTTCTTAAGACAGGAAAAATACCCCAAACAATCATTAAAAATTAAAATACCAAAGTACCAACTTTCTGAGTAGCAGCAAGCTATAGACAATAAAAAGACAAAAATAATAGATAGATATTTACATTGTTGAAATTCACACCCCTCAAACTCTGCCTGGAGTTCAGAATTTAGTTAGGAAAGTTAGGAAATTTAGGAAAGTTAGGAAAACAAGAAAATTAGAGAATGGGATTCAGGGTCTCTCTAGGACAAGGCAAAGTTTTTCTGCACAAGTATTTTTTCATCAGAATCAGGAACAACCTCTGACCTGAGCACTTCATGCAGCATATTTAGAAAAAAACTTTTATTGTAAGAGCCAAGAAAATATTTTTTTTTTATGTACAGCATGTTCTTTAAGTTGTTCTTAGGACTCTGAAATTTATGGATAAGAGTGGGAAGCACGCTGCTCAGGAACAGTATCACAGACCTTTTTTACTGACATTCAGCAGTGTCTCTGGACATACTTGCATACTTGTGCTTCAGAAGGAACCTGTCAAGATACAGAAGATTCTGCAAATCACTTCAAACCAAACCAAACAAAAGAGCAGTGGAGAATTAATCCATTTCATGCCCTGATTCTGTGCCCCTCTGCACAGCCCCACCACAGATGGACAGTCTCTGCTCAGAGAGGATTTAGTAGCTGAAGGACTTAAAAGGGAAACCTCTGTCAGAGAAAGGTACAAAATCCCACAGGAGAAAACCTGCTGTAGGCAGGCTGGCACTGGCCAGCGATGGTCAGAACTGGTCAAGTCCAGCTGTCACTGTCACCCATGCTCAGGGGAAGACAGAAACTCAGCCACTTTGAGGAGTCACCTCTGGGAGCCACTGGGGAGGACTCTTTCTCACCTACATGTGTCTGCCAGGTCAGAATCTTTGGGGCCTTTCCAGTGGTGCTTCTGCTTGGCCCAATGAACCTTGTGTGCCAATCAATGCACAACTTTTTAATGTGTTAAAACCTGTGTATATTCTGCTTTGCAGAGCCCCAGTGGAAGATGCTTGAACAAAACAAAATGTGGCCTCTGCACACTGTCTTCTGTAGAGAAACAACTCATCCCAAGCAAAATCTCCCACTGGAGAGCCCTCCTAAACATACACCCCCACACACACTTACACTTGCAGAAGTCATCCTGAGATCATGGCAGTAGAAATGAACTTAGGCAAGACACTAATCTGAAGCAGAATTGCTGAAACAGGAGATCTGTTAGCAAAAATAATGGTCAGTGACAAATTGGGCACCTGCCCATCCCCACTGGACTAAAACAAAGGGAGATGTGTCTGTCAGAGCTTTCACAGAGTCCTGTTGGATGACACAGCAGGAGAACACCTGGCTGACTGAAGGATGCTCATGCCATGGGGAAACACTGTTTACAAATGAGAGAGATTAGCCTGCAAGACAAATGGCTGTGATAGAGGCAAAATAGTTGTACTTGTCACTGGAAGCCATTAGCTGTAAAATGTAACATTACTTCTATCCACACATTTCATGCATTCATAACAAAGTAGATGTCATCAGGTTTGTGAGTGACAACATTGATTTTTAGTCAAGACTGTAAGACAGTTAAGCCTTTACATCTGGGAAGAATATGATTTTTTACTTCAAGTAATTACATAACTTCTACAGTTTCTTCATGGCCACTTCTCTAGTTTCTTTGGTGTCCATTAGAAACCAGTGTTACACCTCCATTCCCCTCCACCCAACACCTTCTTATGAAAGAAAAATGTGGAGGAAAGGGGTTAGAAGCACACTAGAATGCAAAGCCTCTTTTCTAGCCTCTGGCGGGGTTTTTTGGTTTGTTTTTTTTGGGAGGAGTTTTTTGGTTTTTTTGTTGTTGTTGTTAGGTTTTTTGTTTGTTTTGTTTTGGTTTGTTTTGGGTTTTTTTGTTTTGGGGTTTTTTGGGGTTCTTTTGGTTTTTTTTTTTCCCTGTTTTTTTCTGTAATGCAAACATCAAGGTGGCCTCTGGAAGCATAGAAACTACTGGAAAACTGCAATTCAGGAGCATGAGAATGAAAACAACATTAATCAATAGACAGAAAACCAGGAACTTTTAAAAGTAACTACAAATTTACTCCTTAATATATACACAATAAGTATGACAAGCACTGGAATCCCCAGGTCTAGCCCATAACTTTCACTGCTGACAAGAAAAATGCAGTCTGAAAGATAATCAGAATTTTGAACAGAGATATACCTATTTTTGACACATTCCTGTCAGAAAAGATAAACAGCAAATACCAGACACTTAGAGTTTTGCAGTAAAATAATGAAACCTCTACTGCAAAAAACTAAATTACCTAATTTGCTAAAAGAACTTGAAAAAATGATCCTCTCTTACTGGAGTGCTTCTGTAGGGAGTTAAAACAGACTGATACATCATGTTTTTATTTACTTTTTATTTTAGTGCAGGAAGTTGCTAAGTTGTTGGACAAGTAACCTACTTTTCACAGCAGTATTCCATGCTGCTGTTCTATAGATCTGTCATTTCCCTTTCAAATAGCTAACCAAAACAGTTGGTTTGGACAAGGCTTATTTAGGATGTCCTTTCCTCACTTAGGTCAATTCTCTGAAGAAAATGTGTAAGACTTTGGTTACCAAGACAACAGATTTCTGAAGATGTAAAAAAACCAAAAAGGCACCATTCACCATGCACACACTTCATTTTTCACATGTACCAAGAACCCCTGAGAGAAGGCCAAGAGGAAACCACCCACTGATTCGTGTTGGGGGCACACTAATGCATGCTGAGCAGGCAGAGCACTCCTGCCACATTGGAAAGCTGCCAGCAAAGCACCCTCTGGCCAAACACAAAAGTACACCCCAGCCCCGTGTTCAAGCACACAGAATCACACAGAATAAACTGAGTTGGAAGGGACACACAAGGATCACCAAGTCCAGCTCCTGGCCCTGCACGGCATCATCCCCAGGTGTCACACCACGTGCTGTGACCACTCTGGGGAGCCTGTTCCAGCGCCCAGACACCCTCTGGGGGAAGAACCTTTTCCTAATACCCAACCTAAACCTGTCCTGACACAACTTCAGGCCATTCCCTCAAATTCTGTCACTGTCAGAGCAGAGATCAGTGCCTGCCCCTCCTGTTCCTCTCATGAGGAAGCTGTGACTGCAGTGAGGCCTCCCCTCAGTCTCCTCCAGGCTGAACACACCAAGGGAACTCAGCCTCTCCTCACACGGCTTCCCCTCCAGACCCTTCACCATATCTGCTGCCCTCTTTTCAATGCCCTCTCATAACTGAATGTCTTTTTTACATTTTGATGCCCTAAAGTGCTGCCCAGAGCAGAGCAGAGCTGGACAACCCCCTCCTTGCCTGGCTGGCGATGCTGGGCCTGATGCCCCCAGGACAGGCTTGGCCCTCCTGACTGCCAGGGCCACCTCAGGGCTTTGCTTACAGTACATGACATGCTTTAAAAATGCTACCTCTCTAACCTGCTCTCCAGAGAAAATAATCTTACTTATTCCTCCCAAAAAAACCAAACAAATATGTGTTTTATCTAAAAGGTGGCATCTCATCTATCACTTTCAGTCCACATCAGAAAGCACTCTTCCCATATTAGGCGTGCATGCATGTCCCAGGAAAGTTTGGCAACTTATTTTGGGCCTTTTGCCATCTCCTTTTAACTAAATATGCACAGGAAAACACAGAAATCTTATCACTGAGTATACACAGCAAGGCATACAGCATGTTGGAACAAACACAGCTTTACAGCATATTTTTCACGCCACATTCAAGGCTAGAAGGGCATTGCAAGGAGGAAATTATTGCCACAAATCCTAAAAATAGGAGGGAAGTGCCTAGCTGTGTATTTGCAGCCTGGTTTTATTCACAGTAACTGAACAGCATCTATAAATATATATAAATTAACAGTATCTAAAATCCTCCCTGTTGAGAATCAACACTGATACCATTGATACTTACACAAAAAACAGCTCCCCCTTCCCATCCCGGCCTTGCATATCCTCTTGCTGTGTGTCCTGGCACAGCTTCCCTCCCACCAGAAATGCCACAGCCTATTAGGAGGGGCTGGTACAGCCCTCCAAGACAATCCAGGATGATTATGTTCCACCATCCTCTCCCACTTTAGGACAGGGACACCGGCCCACAGCCATTCCTCAAGAGGACCCGGGAGCAGCTGCAACCACTGTGCCAGCCCACTGTCCCTCCCTGGCACAGAGCACAGCTGCTGAGGTGTCAGAGGGCAGGAGAGCATCCTTGCACTGACTGCTCTTCGAGGGAGCCCTCGATACAGGTGCCAGTGACAGCCTCACTTGCTTGTGTGGGGCAATGCTGCCTTGGTGTTTGTTTTGTGATACCAGCTGCAAGCAAAACTGTGGTCCATTCCACACTCTGTGTTCAGTTATTCCTAGTTAACTTGTGGTATTTTTACATTAGTTTCTATTCAATCTATTTTGTTTCTGGTCATTGCTTCAACTGGGAAAAATATATTTCCTTTGAAATCTTATGCTCCATTCCGAATTGCTTGTTGCCACAATCGCCATCAATTTGGTGTCATTTAATACTGGTGTTCTCTATTTCTGCTGTTCAAAAGGCTGATGAAAATAATGGAAAAAATCATAAAATATTCATTCAGTACGTCCTTTCTAGCCCAACTCTGCCACTCAAATGGGCTTATTCTTGCTTCACCGAGCCTATATTTTCATAGATTAGTGAGAACAATATTAGTTGAGACAAATTCGAGCAGGATACTAAGGTCAATATTTATAACATCTACTGCAAGTCATATAACTCATATGAGTTATATGAATATTAGTGACTCATCCCCAATTCAAAATTATAATTTGTATTACCATAGTACTTAAGAACTAATCTTGAACCAGAAGCCCACTGGGATAGGCGCTGCATAAACATAAAAATTCACCAGGGGTTTGCTGACCTATAGAGCTCACTACCTGAGTGCTAATAAAGACAGAACAGTGCACAAAGCTTTGGAATGCATACCTGAAAAGAATTATGCAAGAAGAAAAAAAAAAAAAAAAAAGCAAGTACCAAATTCCAAACACCGGAAGATGTTCGTAAGAAAGAATTTCATGTACGACAGATGAGTAGATTTGAAAAAAACTGTGTGTGGAGCTTTTCTGGTGTAAGAGGCAAAACAGATAGAGAACATAAATTTATTAAATTGCTAGCAAGACCACTTTATAAGAGGTTCACTCCATTTCATTCTTGTTATTTAGAGGCCAGAAAGGGCAGTGAGAAGGTGGAAAGGACCTTGCAAGCAATGACCTGCATTTATATTGTATCTGATGCAGCTAGGAAGAGGAATCACTGAAAATGTACACAGAGCCTTCAAATAATTAGGTAACATCTAATTTTGCACAATACTGGACTGTTCTTCCATTTTTTATTCTTTGTTAAGTGCTTCACATAATTTCTCACTACTTCATTCTTTTATTGTGAATGTATGTCATGTTTTGTTCTAATTACAATACTGTTGGGACACAAATATTGACTGCTTCTGTAACTGGCAGAAAAATACACCTGACTTTGCCCACAGCCTCTGAGCATGAGACAGCTCATTTCATATTCCAATCTCATCCTCCTCAAAAAAAAAAAACAAAAAACCAAAAAGCCAGAACAAAACACATCTGTTGGGGGCTCTCTAGGGGTCTCAATCACCACTGTTGCCCTATCTAGAGGCATTAGTGGTGCAAGGTCTAGAGGCATTAGTGGTGCCTCAGTCACCACTGAAGTTCTGTCCTAGGAAAACAGGGGTTAAGTCCATTTGAGGTCTTTTATAAACTGGATGCAAAAAAGTCAGACACAATATTAAACCAAATTTTTAGATTATATTTATCATCAAGACTTCTCAGATTCTCCAGTATTTCAACCAGGGTTTAGGGACACACATATGATTTCACATTTAATATATTTGCCAAGAAATTTTTACTTTGTGATTGCTCATTTTTTTGTTTTAGAAGGTACTTCTGTGCAGTCAAGACCACCTAAGATTTCCTCTTTTGAGTAAATTCCTGAACACTTTCAAATACAATTCTTCACATATTTCTGATGAGCATCTAAATTGTTTTCTTATAGCCTGAAGAGAAATTAAGTTCAACGACTACTGTTGTTTTATAGGGAAGTTCAGAACACCTCATCAATAAATTTCACAATGAACAGCAGGTCTCAATCCACAGGCTCATCATAGGCCAAGTCACTGTCAATATAACTGAGAAGCATTTGTACATGTGAGAGAGAATACAACCTGAGAGACCTAATTAATGGAATCAAAGGGAAAAAATACAAATAAATATTGTAATACACTTTAAAATACTAAACCACACATATTCTGCCATTTATTACCTGCAAAGACCTCTTACAAAGCAAGCAAACTTGCAACACCAGTATTAAATAAAGTTATATCTGGTTAAAGTCTTCTTGGCTTTTCCCTTTTTCTCCTAAAAAACTTTCCTTTTTCTCCTTTCAGAAGCTGGAGTTATGTAATATATTTATGAATATTTAACCTAAAATGAGATAACAAAATCTGACTATTTCTATGTTGGAGGAATCTATGTTTTTTCTTCAGGTTTCAGATTCCAAATTTTTCTCTACCATATTATAGCTCACATAATAAGTTTATATAAAACAACTGCTTGAAACAATGATCCACTATATTTTAAGATTCATGAGCTACTTTGTATCTTGAGGTATATCAAGCATCTTAAAAGTGTTTGGAACAGAATATGTCAACCTAAAAGCAAGTTGTAGCATCACAAAATACTAAATCATCCTCTTTTTTTTTCCAAAATGTGAACTGTGCCATGATCATTGGAATTTATTGATTCTACAGAGGGAAAGAAAAGTTATTTAACATTATTATGGGATAAACTAGTAAATATAGAGACTGCTTTTCACAGACTTCCACTTATTTTGAGAGGTTTATATAATTTTTATATATATCTATATATATAGATATATATAGATATATATAGATAGATATACACACACATATATATTTCTATGTATCTATATCTATAGATAGATAGATATCTCTCCCATGCATCAGTTACAGAGCAAACCATATATGCAATGCACCCTTTCTCTTCCTATATTTTCTGTGTGATTTCAGATTATGGTATAGCTTTTAAAATGGCAGAAAATTTTGTATATGCATATTTTTTTAATTACAATTACTTTCACAAATTGTCCCATTATCATTTGTAGATAATAGATGTAACAACAAATGACAGTTTTTCATTTAGATGAGGCATGTGATGCCAATGAAAGTATTAACATTTGTGGAACATTTTTATAGAGAAAAGAATGTTAAATTACACTGCTCATGCATTCCGTCTGTTTATAATTAAAGGCAAATTCATGGACGCACAAGATCATATTCTGCCACCAGTGTATTCATCAGCAATGCAAACATTTAGATAATTACATAATAATGCATTCTTCACTGGCAGTTAGTAGCAGAAGAGAAGATTCCTACTTTGATTTCCTTTTATTGCCATAATTACCATAAGCTTTCAGAATAACCAATTTCCTCTAAAATATTACATTCATCTAACTGCTCTGTTCCTCTGTATGGAAGTCTGAGGAAGAGCAGCATGCTCGCTTCTGCCTACCTAGGCAATGTCACACACCCAGGGCTGGGTGCTACGCATGTACTCCACACAGACATGAAAGCCATATCCAAAATCATAACCAAAGCTCAGTGCTGGTTGTGTTTGGCTCTGTCTGTGCAACTAGTAAAGGTATTACAGCCACCTTCCAGGAGTGCAACTGTGGGAACAGCTGTGTTGAGCCATATGGTGCCTCGTGACTTGACTGCACATGCTGAAGCTACACAGCTTTGATTTCCATCTTTACTAGGACCAACCCATGCTCAGAAGTTTCTTAATTGTGCCCCACTGATAAATTCATCAGTCCACACCTGGAGACTGCAGAGTTGTCTTTGGAACTCATGTAGGAAGCAGACATGTTGTTAGAAAGGAAAATACGTACACACAGGTTCACCATAATTTGTCTAAATGTTCAGCAAGGGAGACCTATGTACCTGTATTTCACACCAAGACAGGCTTACTTCTCCTTTTCAAATTTTCTTCCAGAAAGCAAACACACAGAAAAAAAAAATAAAAATAAAGCCCTCACTAAAGAAAAACTCTCAAGAAAAATTATAGATTGCTATAAATATGACCCTTTCAGTGACCAACATTACTTTATGCTGGTACACCTCAAGTATGTGCAGTCTACAGAGAGAAAGGAAAAAAAAAAAGTGTCAGGAAATTTAATTGCCAACAGGATAATTCTCCAGAAGTAGGAGACAACTAGCAAGCTAAAAATAGGTAAATGATAAGTGGGCCTAAGTGACCTAGATAATTTGAAGAGGAAATTGCAGCCAAGTGAAAGGGGGTAGAGAGCTATTAAATGTTTTCTTCTTTAGAGGTAAGGGAATGGCATAAACAGAATGCATTTTTTCTATTAAGCCATTTTGCTCATAGTCTTATAGAACTGGGAAACATAAGATTTAAAAGATATTTGTAATCTGCTTGACCTTCTACAAATACATTTACTGTCAATCCACAAACTGAATACATCTTCAATCAACTATAAAAGCATGATGTTAAAAATAAAGTTGTTTAACACTAGTTTCCACCCTTTGGCTAATGGGAAAAACTAACTGAATAGCTTTGTGTGGTATAGAAGGTCACAATATAGCTTGGGGCTCTGAAGTGTGGAGGTTTTCAAGTGTATTTCCATTATTTTGTGAGGTGTTAATAAAAAGCATTTACTGTAACAACAAACAAAATGTAACAGTCACGGTGTCTTACAGACAACCTTTTTTTTTTTTTCTTTTAAATCACATTCAACATAGGATTTTTATGTGAAAATGAGAAAATTAATTTTGAAAAGGCAACTTCACCATCCCAGATTCTCAAGGAGAACAGTTTGGTGCAATTTCATGCAGAAAGTAATTGCTGCTTTTATGGTTTAACTTTACTCCTTACAACCATTCTTTTTCCTTTTTTTTTTCTTCTTTTTCCTCCACTGATTGATTTTTAGCAAGCATTTGGGCATTTTTAGTCAAAGTTTATACAGTTTATCCATCTTCCATTTCTCTGAAGGAGACAGTAGGTTTCATACATTTTTGGGTTGGATATCAAAGAGTGGGGAGATTGCCAGAAACGAGGTGGTATTCAAATGGCTTTGGGGCTGGGCCAGTTGAAGGAGATAAATCACCACACACCAGTTGCTGGACATTTTGTAGAGATAAATGTTTCTGTCCTCTGGGCTCTCCCTCCTAACACACTGAATTCCCCCATAGCCCAAAAGTGTGCTGGGTGGGTGTGTTCATTCCTCCATCACAGATGGAGTCTCAACACAGCCTCCAGCTTTTGTATTACTATTTCTGTGCCTATGAGGGCCATTTTTATGTTATGCTAAATGTGGTGCCATTAATATCTCACTATGGGAAGTGATTGTCATTTCCTGGAAAAAAATAATCTTGAATATTCTAATGCATAATTAGCATGAAATTATTATAAGAGAGTAAAATAAGAATTGCTATTCTGGGCAAACCAAGGGCTCTTCTAGGTTCATACAACTCTGATAGTGGCCTGTTCTCCTTAAGAAAAGAGTATAAGGATAGCAGAAGTGTAAAATGGCACAGTCCTTCTGAATAATGCCCTAATTTCCATGAAATTATGGTTAGAAATTTCCCAAGAAAGCTTCTGTTCCTTAATGTTCAGAAAATTCAGGATGGGCTTGCATTTCTTGCTGATGTGATCTGAATGAAAAAAAAGCAAACATTTTTTAAACTTCATGGAGACACAAGGGAGAGTCACTGTTAACAGCTCTGTGAGGTGAAGTCTCATTCAGGGCGTATAATATGCACAGAGGAAGAATATAAGCTTTATCTATTAAAGTGTTTTTTCTTTATGCAAACAAATATTAAATATCAAATGTCATTCAATCACCTTGCCATTCAGTATGATGAAATCCCTCTTCAAGCTTTCAGTTGTTTCTATCTGACCTGAATGATTCTGAACCATCAGTAGTTTTGCCACATCCCTTTACCCGATAATCATCAGCTCAATAGAAATTTGCATTCAACCCCACTGCCAGCTCCCCTCTGTTGTGTAACATGACCTCATTTCTGTCCTTTGTTTCTTCTCTTAAAGCAGCTTTGTGAAACATAAGATCTGTTTAATTTTGTCTTTTTGAAAGAAAAAAAAAATTACAGATACACACTTTTTTGTGTTTCAGTCATATTTTTGTATTCATACAGATTCTTTTGAAGAAGAAATGCAATTATGAGGCATGACTTCTTTGAAAACTATACTGACTTTTCTGCATTATATCAGATGGATCCACATGTCTAGTAATTTGAACCATTTCTGGCAGAAAGAGAAATAGACAAAGTAGTTTAAAGTATTACCAATATTAGCATCCTCCTCTGGATACAAGGTTGAAATCAAAGAGTGCAAAACAATTGATGGCTTAAAGTTTATGGTTAAGTCTCTTCTGAATCATTTCTTGCTGCAATACTATTTCTGTAATAAGAGGTGACTTCTAATGCCACTGAAATCAAGAGAGATGCTCAGAATCACACTGTGTCAAGAAAGGTATTAATGCAGAAGGTTTCCTAATTTCCCTGGCAGTAAGCAAAACAGGAAAAAAATTGTTTAGCTAGTAAGCCATTGCCTAAATTTCCATTAATGCTCTGGTGGAGAGCGTGCACAGCCTTCCCTCTCCCCTTCCACTTTGCCCCAGACAATTGTGCAAACCAGAGCTTGATGGCAAAGGACAAAACAAAAACTGCTCTTGGCTTTTAAGGTGATCTGTTTATTTCAGAAACACACTGTCTGGTGAAAACCAATGACAACTTGATAAAAAAAAGATGAAAGAGGAAATAGTTGATTGAGAGACCCATGGCATCCCTTGACCAGAGATCATCACAATTAAGACTAGATGTGGCAGATCATTTGGAGAGATCACGGGTGGAGACGGCCTCCAAAGCGAAATGCTACTATGCAGAGCTTGGTCTGGCTTGCTAAGACCTTGGGATCACCATTTCTCCAAACATCACTCACACCAGCACCCTCATCCCATTCTCTTCGGCCACATGAGAAACCCTGATGACTGCTCACTGTCCCTGGTGGCTGAACATGCTGTGGGTTTCTGTGGTAGCAGGTCAGCACATGAATGTGCCAGTGTGATTTGTGTTTCCATGACTATGAAGTCATGATATTAGCAAAGATGGATGTTTTGTATGATTAAGACATTAGTAGTAAGATATATGACAAAAACTGGAATATTGTTCAATGTGATAAAGGATAGTGTAAGTCCAGATGGCCTTTATTAGTTATTATCCAATTAATCCATCAGCTTCTCTGTAAAGTAGTTAAAGGTGCAGCATTTTATTGCCCAGCAACACACACCCTTTACAACTTGATCATCTAGCAGCCAGCTATCATCTAGATCCCTGACATATTTAGTGCTTGTGACCTAGGGAGAAAATGCTTCACTGATTGCTTTAATTGCAACTTTCTAGAGACATTTTTTCCAGTTTTCCATGTTTTTATATAATTCTCACTTCAACAGCATATTCTTCAGTGTTAACAGCTGCTAAGAGATGCATCATTTAAACTTTACTCTATTAATATGGTATACTGTAGTAAATATACATATGGTACACTATAGGATACAATATAGTATAATCTCTTAATATAGCATACTAAACTAATATCTGAAATTTTCTGTATCTAAAATAGTGTGGCCAGCAGGACCAGGGCAGTGATGGCCCCTCTGTACTTGACACTGGTGAGGCCACTTCTCAAGTCCCACATCCAGTTCTGGGCTCCTCACTACAAGAAAGACAGTGAGGTATTGGAGCCCAGAGAAGGATAACAGAGCTGAGGAAGGGTCTGGGGGAGTTGTGCATGTTCATCCTGGAGAAAAGACCTTATAGCTCTCTGAAACTTTTTTCACTGTATGAGTTGTCAAGCATTGTAACCAGCTGCCCAAGGAGGTGGTGGAGTCACCATCCCTGGAAGTGTTCAGGAAATGACTGGATGTGGCACTAAGTACTACGGTTTAGCTGACATGGTGGTGTCAAAAAGACCGAAAGTTGGGCTTTTTTCAGCCTAAGTGATTCTACAATTTCTTTCACAGAAATAGGTGACAATACAAACACTAAATTATCCTGAATAATCAGTACAGACTGCATAGACCAACTGAAATTCTTGCCTATTTAAGTAGAATTTAAAAGTTTAAAAAAATGTCAAAAGAAACATGCATTATGTTCTTTCCCATAGGCAAAAATACAAGAAGGAACTGTTTGGATACTTCTTAACTATTCAAAAGCATGAGATGAGATGGTAAACAGCATATTTGATAACCTTATATAAGGAGATTGTGATTCACCTTGATAGGTGCATTCCCTTCTTCTTTTGAGTTCCTTCCTCATCTTTTCAGCATAGCTCCCGTTTCTGACCTTAAATATTATCATTTGGATTCAATTTTTCTTGATTTGTTCTACGAGGACTCCACTTTTGAATGCATATTTTTTAGAATAATAGAAAACTTTGCTGTCTACAAGCCCTGTGTATTGCCCATAGCTGAATCAAGACTTGCCTTTCCTCCCTCTGTGCACTCTGACCAGTTGCCTTAAGAATGGCTCCCTTTAGGTTTTGTATCTTATGCAAACATGGCCTTGAAAAATTCTGTGAGAAGGTGATTGTGATTTTGCAGAGCATTTTGCCTGAACTTCCTCAGTACTTAAGAGTCATTGCTATCAGGGTGGCAAGATAACCTTTCATCTTTTAAAGTAGGGATTTTTAATGTTTCATGCAGTAATGGAATACAATCCCATAATGGAACCCTGTTTCTACCTGTGGTGATAAACTGTGTTGCTCACACCTGATTGCATTATATGTCTCATGCCTGAATTCCTTGTACAAAATGCCAAATGGGCTTTTAGATGAATTTTTTTTTTTCACAAAGAAAACCAGCTCTTGACTTAAAATGCCAATTTTCATATGATTGTTGACTACAGAGAAAAGGAAAAAAAAACCTAAACAACACATTTGAAAATTGTCATAATATATATTTTTTCAATTCAGGACACAGTAACTTTGTTATTAGATAAAAGATAGAGAACATTCATAGCTTGTTTCATGCACACAGCCTCGTAGATTGTTTCACCCTGCAGCCAAAAACTAGGCCAAAAAAAAAAAAAAAAACAAACCAAAAAAAGAACAGCCTCATTTAATATGCCTTTTAGAACAGTGCTTACCTGTGTCTTGGTCAATACTTATACCTTTCAACAGAATTCCAAGTGGAATTTCAATTTACTACAATTTATTATTACTATTCTCAGGGAGTCACATCAGGGTTTGCTTGTTGGGATATTTTTTTAACATAAAGGATCTTATTGTTACCAATATTTTAGAATATAGACTAAACACGCACACATATATATATACACAAATATATGTATATTTTATATTACCTTATTTTTATATATGTTTAAAATTGTACCAGACTGAACAGAAGAAATTGCTTGTTTCATTCTTTCCCATAAAATCATAGTTTCAATAGAAACCAACACCAAGTCCTTGGGCACACAAAAAGCATCCTGTTTTCAAGTCAGCAATATAGGCTCTCTCACTAATATTAGCAGGATTTAAATGTGATGGGCTTAAACTGGCAAATCAATCAAACACACTGTGAAAAGCAAATAGAAGACAAAAATGGCTATCCTGTGCAATAACACCTGTCATGTACATCATTGAAAAAAGTGGAAGTATAGCAAAGTCATTGATATGAGCATCAATATTTAATAAGACTGGGATACAAAAACATGGTAAAAAACCAGAAGTACCAGAGCAGGGAAAAAAAGGATTTTTAAAAAATAACTACAATAACTATAATAACTATAATAACTATAATTACAATAGTAATAATAATAATAATAATAATAATAGTAATAATAATAATAATAATAATAATAGCAGCAGCTGCTTTAATAATTCTCTAAGCAAAAACCTAATGGGGTGTCTATGTCAATTTTGCCACTGCAAAACTGATAAACCACTGCAGTTTTCATGTGCAGGGCAACAGTTTTTTCTCTTCAGAACTCCAAAACTTAAGATCAGAGAAACAATAAAGGAAAGCAGAAATCAAAATAATAGATATTCCTGAAGTGTTGGTCCAGAAACATTCTCAAAATCTGATGGAGGTACTTCCTATGTAAAAGGCAGATATGACAGGTCCTGTGCAAATACAGTTATTTGCAACCACTTAAAAATAAGATTATTGTTTCTTAGTAAGATCATCTTTCATAATGTTACTTCTTCATGGCAAATAGGACCTAAAACATAGACAATGGTTTAAAGAAATTAACATCAACAGAAGCTGCATTTGATGCAGCTGTAATATCACATCCATCAGCAGACCCTTTGAAGGAACTTAAAGTCTTTGTACACAATAAAGACACCTCAAGGCATAATTTAAAAAGCAATACACAAAAATACAACTGCTTCCTGGACTGGGGTGTGTCATCTCATCATCACCAACACTGATACATCAACACCCAAAAATGTAATCTGTAACACTGATGTGGTCTGCCCAAAACTAAATACTTTGTGGTTTGAAGAGTTTTCTCAGTTTTGGGTTGCCTGGCAGTTTTATTACCCCTAAGGCATACTTTTTAAAAATGTTTTATGCATTTAAACACATGGGAGGAATTGCCAAACCTCCTGATGTCAAAGACAGACTATAAAAAAGGATATATGTGTGAGAGACATGAATTGCACCCACTGTCTCAGGCAGAGGAGGTTTAGGGAGGGTACAGAGCAGCAGGGGAGGGCAAGAGACCACTGGAGGCTCTACCCCGGGGGTGCAGGTGAGGAGCTGGGCTGGTGACAAGTTTCTCCCTTGCTTTCAGCTTCACTGATAGGATGTGGCACTGACACAAGGACAGATGCTGGATCTGTTTATGTGATCCAGAAAGATCAGGGGAGAGAGATCCACCAGTCCTAAATGTACAAGCTTGCAGCTGCTCTTCTACTCTCTTCACTGATCCTGAGAGATGTGATTAACCTTTTTCAGATAGGGAGAATGGTCAATATTATTTGCTTGAACATCACTAAGTTTACATAACATTCAGAGAAATGTGGACAATAGCTCAAAAATTGTTTCTTTGTCCTGGTTTTATTTTTGAACTTCCAAAGTATAATGTGAATCCACTAAAGTCTTATTTGTCTGCATGAAGAGTTTTGCTTTGGAGATTCTGAAGATGATTAGATGCAATAGTAATGAATTCTGAGCACGGAAATGATGATGTCTACTGCCAGCAACAATCATGCAAATTTGTAAATGTTTACAAATTCACAAGCTGACATATGCACCACTGAGACCAATATTGTAGCGCTATATTTAGCTTGTTCCTATTCCTCTCTCAAGATACATACACAATAATAACTTCAAGTGAAAAATTTTATTTAGATTAATGTATTTCACTTAAACTGCAACAAAAAAGGATGACAGAGTGAATAGAAATCTAGGAGGTGCAAGGCCAAATGTGAGGAGGGAAAGGTGAAAGATCTCAATAAACATAACTTGATTATTTTTTCCCTTAGTAAAACATATTACAAATGAAAGTCCAGTGCCCTCTATTGCCAGCAGTTGTGATTACTTTCCTTACTTGGCATGTCTGACACATTTCAGGGAAGTTCTTGTTATTCTACAAGAGTCCATAAAAACAAGAGCACAAAGCCAAATAATTTTAACATAATAAAAATGCATGTCTTTTAGCCCTCCTAATTTTACTAATTCACTCAGAAATTTTAGATTTCATTATGCAATACTGCATCATCTTAGAAGTCTTTAAAATTTAGTCTGTATTCACTCAGACATTTCTAATGGTGAAAGTTTTGTCATGCAGATGCTTGTTGTTTCAGATAATACACTTGCACAGGTGTCAGAAGGGGAGTAATTTTTGTGAAAAACATTTTAAGCCTTAGAATTTAATTTGGAGAAGTAACAAAACCTTTGCACATGCAAAAAACTGAAAGATACTGAGAATATCTTCACAATCTTCTGTGGCCCTACTGCAGCAGTGACAGACTTAATTCTCTCTGATTAATGGGGATTTCCTCCAAGGGCTGCTGCACTCAGGGGCAGGATGTCTGTGGCACCAGAGCTAGGGAATGGGTTTGGGATTGGAGATGGGTATAGTTCTGCTGGAGAAAGAGCCCATTTTCCCCATGGGGAAGCTGCTATTGAACTGTAGCCAGTTTTGCATTAATGCCCACTAAGGCAAAGCAGAGGAAACATGTCAGTGCTTGCACAGTCATGGGAGCAGACAGAAGCCAGCCTCATTGCAAGAAAAAGGTCTTTTGAGATACACAGGCAGCAGCCCCAGCTCCACCTAAAGATTTGCAGATAATGAGGTGGAAGGAGAAGTTTCACTTATCATCAAAGTGAAAATTAATCTGCTCTCCAAAAGCTGTCTTGTTAAACTGCAATCATTTAGACATTTTTGGGGGGAGGAAAAAAGCCTGCAACAGGCCAAGTTGTAAAGATTCCTGGTAATGGGAGAATGTTCTGGAGGAGAAATATTAGAAAATCCCTTTCCTTCAGGCGCACAGAAAAAAAAATCTTCTCTGTCTGAACATTAATTTAAATAAAACCCTAAAATGCAACCCCAAACAATGTAGAAACATTCTGATTTGCTTTTTTGTTAATGTCAAATGTCCATCTTTGTGACTTTGAAGCCAAACCAAGACCTATTTTTCTCCTCTCTAGGTTTTCAATAAAAGGGTTCTTTTTTCCACCAACAATTTGCAAAGCATCTCCAGCTGTGTGACAGCCTCAGTGGGTCAGGAGGCTCAGGCTTCTGATGTTACCAAGAAACAGAAAAAAAGAGAAATCCTCCCTCTTAAACACTACTTTGGTTTTGTCATGCTGCACTGTGACACCCCACACCTTCTGGGGCTCCTTGCTCTCACAGGAAGTGATAGCAGAACATCTCTACCTCCAGCACTCAGGCCCCTACACTGGGCAAAATTAAATATTTATAAATAATAAACTGATTATTTAGGGAGATACTTTCTAGGTATTTTACCACTAATAAGCTAAAAAAATTCTTTTTTAAACGAATTATAAAAAGTCAATAAGTTAGTAAAACTGAAAGCTTGCATGCAGTTGCTATGTGCAAAATTCAATGTATGAGGAGTTTTGCTGTCTTTAAACTGTGCCTGTTTCTGCTCTTAGTAATGTTCTGTTCATGAAAAATTCTTGGTCATATTAAAAAAGCTATAAAAATATATTAATAGATAGTACAAGTTCCAGAATTAAATTCTAAGTAAAATAAACTCTAAGTAAAATAAAATAAATAGCCATATTGTCATTTATATTATCTTGAAAAGTACAGTGAAAATAATTTTTAGTAATTTTTTGTTCCAAAGGAAATTTAATTGAAGTATAATAAATATTTAAATAGCAATTTGATGTTTTACTGCATCACATGAAAACATGCAGAATATAGAACACTAATGGGTTATGATATAGAGCTAGATATAGATCAATGTAAATAATTCTGAGAATGTATATTGCCTGATACTTCCTTATGTATTCTGGAGATATTAAAAAAAATAAAAAATGTCTTAACACTTAGCAATGCAAATGTGTTTTCTACACCAAGTTTAAACACCATTTGGTTTCAAAAGCTTTTTCTTTAATGATACAAAATGGAAATGATGGGCCTTTGGTGTGTCCTTGCAAGATGTATTATAAAAAGGTTACTGGCACAAGAAAGTCTGGGATTTTAAAAACAGGATGTGTCCCAAGGGTAGTGTTGATCACACAGAGCTGCAACTCAAAATTAAGAACTATTAAATTTCCATGAGAGTTCTGGTTATTTGCCATGCTGCAGCAAATAATTGGGCTCCCACATTAGGAAGCTTCTCTTTCTCATCACTTTAACTGTAGCACTTAGAAAGGCTGGCAACAGACATCAAACAGAGTAATTAGGTACTTAGGATGAATAAATATCAATCATGGTCTCTAACCAACAACAAATAATACCAACAAATATTTTTTTTTCAGATTTATTACAAATTATGCAATTTTAAGTCTATCAGGTTTTCTGAGAGTTTTCTTTCAAAAGAAAAAAAATTCTGAGGCTGCTCACAAGGCATTTTTCATGTTTAATTAATGAACTGAGCTAACATCTACCACACTAATTTTAAATGTGTGAACTTTAAAGAGCTGATATAAGTTTTAGCACAGACACAATTTCAAAATTTTACAAACAGTCCATCTTTTGTTTGCCCTGAAATCTGTGTTCTTACATGTGATAACTGATCATCCTTTACATATTTCTCCAAATTAGAGCTTCTTAGGTGAACAGAGCACAGGTTTCTTCCTGGTAAAATTCAGCAGAACTCTAATAATCTAATGGCAACCTGGAGCTCAGCAAACTTTTATTTATCTTGTTTCTCCAACAGTCTTTTGTGCAGGCACTTAATTTTCTGTAAATGGCTAAAGCACCACAGCTATCCAAACCAACTTCTCTGAACTTCTCTGCAATGACACAAAGTTTTGTTCTGCAAAGCCAGCACTGATGTACCCTCTGGAACTCCATTCTAAACCTGAAATCCTACAATAGCAGCACACCTTACTGATGGCTGTTATTACCTGAAACAGCTGGGGATCTTTTCTGGTCTCATAGACATGCATATGCAACTACTGTTCTGATTTCAGAAAATACAACATACCAGCAGACATCAGTGCAGCTTGAGCACACTGATCAGAATCTCAAAGTATAGGATTTAATTCTAATTTTCCTACCAGTCATGCACTCATCTAAGCAGCTGTCTTCATTTGACATATAGGTTAGCTGTCAAGAAAGCAGTTTGGAGAGAGCTAATATTGAACATTTTAATCTGTGTTTTTGTGATTTGTTGCCAAACTCCATCCCTCCATTCAGCTCCACTACTTGGTTATTAATTCTGGTCCAGAAGTATGGCTAAAGACAGATTATTCACGGGGTAAAAACATTTCCATGGAAGCAGAATCTTAAAAAAAGTTGACAAATGAGACTATTCTTGTCTTCTCCATAGAGCTTCACCCAGTTGCTCCCATCCCAGAGTCTGCACACTGAAATGGCTTTTCTGTGAGTCACTTTTAAAACTTATTTTAATTTGAAGTCATTGTGAGCGATAGCACGGAAAACTGAGCAAGTGTGTCAGCAAATGCAGCACTGCAAATTCCTCTGTTGGATGTCAGAGTTATGGCAGTGCTGTTTCCCTGGACCTCAGCTATTTGACACACTTCCTCAAAAGACCAACAAACCGTGCCTGTGTGCCAGTCATTCCTGTTGGCCGATGTGCAGAAGGCACTTAATCTACAATAACAAGAGACCACTAAAGAGTCTTGAATAATGTGTATTTCAGCTTGTCCACGAGCTCAAGAAGGTGAAAAGAACTGAGACCATCACCACACCTGCCATGATGAAAGCCACATACAAACCCTGAGTAAAGTTGTTTTAACTGCTGTGCAGTTTGTCTAAACCTGTAAGCAATGCCCTCGTGTGTGTTCCCTTTATCCCTGCATATAACACTTGACTGAAAAATTTAGATGCTATTCTAAACAATTTCATTAGCAAAAGGTGTATTTAATTTTGGGTATTGTCATTTACTAGCCACATATATTTTAAATGAAACTGTTAACCTTACTTTCCTTGGCACAGGTTGCATCATTTCTGTGTTTCTTCACATGATCACACAAGAACAGAATCTAATTCCACAGTCAGCACACAAAGAACTGCATCATAATGTTTCCATCTGCCCATAAAAAGGTGCCATTTTTCACAATGTAAATTCTCCACAAAAAGGAGAACTATCAAATTATCTTTGTTTTCCATAAAGCTAAGTAATGAAACATTTGGTATCCTATTAATCTATTTTCATATTCTTATTCTTCAAAAACCAAAGGAAGAAAATCCAAGAATGAGGAAAAGTAACCATAAAAAATTATCCACTTTTTTCCTCTCCAAACCTAATGTGCTTTATTTTCTGCCACTTGTTCCTACCCAGTTAGATATTAATCATTACAGTGTTTACCTGATAAAATCCACTGTCATATATTACTTCTTCTTTGTGTAGTGGAACTTTCTATTCTTTTGCAGCAGAAAGGTGAAAAATCTACTTAAATCTCTGAATTTGCGAGTGATTTTTTCCACATCTGTTATTTGCTATCATAGATTAAAACATTGAAAGCTCCTTCACAAACTATTATAGGTTTATAATATAACCTATAAGGAAACCCTCTTTTAGGTTAAACTTTGACTTCAAGCTAACCATAACGGTATACCCTAAAATTCAAACTGCCAAAGCTTACCATTATCAGCTTCTGTTCTCTTCTGTACTAACAACAAATATTTCTACTGCTGACATTATAATTGACAGCAATTTGAGTTACTCTCTCTATAATGAGGGAACAAAAAATTGTCCATATTTCTTTAGTCAAAGACTTTTAGTCTTTCCTTTTTAGGGTTGGGAGTTGCTTTTTTACTTTTTACCTTTTTTTTTTTCCTGGAATTTTCACATTTTCCTTAAAGAATTAGTTGGCATATACAAGTTCTTTCCTGTATGCAAGTAAAGAGCATTCCCATCTTCAGTAGCACTTTCTGTTATGAAGCCTATTATGCAATGAATGACACTAAATGAGAAGCAACATAAAATCATTTATAATGGGGTACAGGCACTGTTAAGGTAATTATTGTGTCTGTTCCCAAGTCTCAGCTGAGAGCTGTCACACTTGCAGGACTGTGACAGATTTGCATTTTCCCAAAACACATAGTTCAGGATTTCAGTTATACCAAATTTTAAAAGTTGGTAACTGAGAAAAAACTGTCATACCCAGGACCAGACATATCTCTAGTGGGAGCTCTAATTACAGTTCTATTATTAAAAACTAGGTTATAATACTTTCTTTAATATCACTATGTACACCCTGCAGAACTTCATTATTTTATAAATAAACTTCATCTGAGGTCAAAAAAAAACTTCTTTCTGAATAAAATAATATTAAAATAATATGTTCCACATTTAAAAAACTGATTTAAGCTTTAACTTATTGCATTCCATAGGTCCACTCAAGAAAGTCACACCCCATGTCTATGATTGCAAAGGGGAAAAGAGACATCTCTTCGATTACCATCTCCCATTTCTCTTATACTTTAAATGTACTATTTAATCTGAAAAATTCTGAAAGCCAACTTTTGGCCCTTCTTACTGAAACTTTGCTTTTCTTATAGATGAGTCACATACTGTAATTTTCACAACTCAGATTTTCTACATAATCCTTTTTCTGGCTAGCAAAAGTCAGAATTAGAGAGAAACCTGCCCTTTTGAGCAACTGTAGGAGGGACCTGCAAAATTTATTTCCCCCCCTTTTTTGATTTAGAGCACCCTACTCAACTTGCTAAAAAAAGTCTGAAGAGAGACACAGCTCCACCCATAGCAATTGAAATATTGCTGATATTCCTGCTATCTTTTCCTAGATACCCTTCCACAGACTTCTTGGTAACACTCCAGAGGTTTTAGGTTCTGCACATCTCAGACAGAAAACTGTCAAGATTGTGTGGCTGAAAGTTTGTTATGGATTTTGTGTTAGGGATTTGACTCCACAGCTAAGAGGTATCAGACTGCACTGCTAAACTTGAGGCATCTGAGTGAAGCAGCTCCACATGATCAACTGAAATGTCACT
This sequence comes from Fringilla coelebs, assembly GCF_963513975.1. Lineage (NCBI taxonomy): Eukaryota > Metazoa > Chordata > Aves > Passeriformes > Fringillidae > Fringilla > Fringilla coelebs. The sequence goes on along the minus strand of NC_140029.1, from coordinate 10,730,856 downwards.
GTGGGCATGGCCAGAGGAATGACAACTCTCCTCCCCCACAGGTAAAAATTATATGTGGGTTCTCAACTTATGCTGATGGCACATAAATTAGAATTTTTTTTTTTTTGCAATTCTTTACAATTTAAAACCATCATTTATATTTACAACAGAAGCTATGTGAAACAAATTGCAAATCTGAGTGTTTTAAAAGCTCAGTCCAAGAATAAATGCACTGAGACACAGGTGCTCTAGATACTGTATTTTTAGGAAAGTAATGCAACTCTTTGGGGAGAAATGCACCACATATCCCACAAGAATAAGATTTCGAATATTTAGAAGTGGGTTTTAATTTGACTATATAAAAATGGGGGGTTTTGCATATGGAAGGTAGTGGATGGGAGAGAATTACCAACTAATTTCATTTAACCCTATATATTTTACAGTTATTTAGTGACCTGGATTTCACTTTTCACAAATAAGAGAAATTAATGATGTCATAAACTTCTCTGTCCTAATTCCAGCCCTGTAGGCTAATCTACTCAAGACAGCACCCCTAGAACTGCATAGGATTGAACAAAAAAGCAATTCTGCAATGAAAGTAACTAATTTAGCACTTTTACAAAGCTGACAATGATGAGAAATCACTAACAAGGAGTAGCCTGCTAACTGAAATCAATTCAACAGCTAGAAACAGAGATGGATTTGAACCACTGCAAACAAGTCCAGAGAAGAGGGATAAACTAGTTTTTACATGGAAATCCACCTCCATGTCTTGAAGACCACCTCTGTGAGCTGTTAGAAGAGGGAGAAACACTGTCCTGGGATTACACAGCAAGACCTCCTGTATTTCTGTCCTAAATACCTCAGAAAGAAGTCATTTTTTCAAGATTTAAAGATCAATAGTTTTTTGATAGCTGAAATAAAAACACCCCATCCAAAAAACCCAGGTAATTTGCTACAGGTAAATAAAAACTTGAATCATAATGTTTAGAAGGTTTTTCTCAGAGTCCAAATGAAGTAGAGGGAGATTAATACTTTTATAAATATATGCTTACAAATGTATTTTCACATGCAACTAAAAATAATGTTATAAAACTCAAGTAAAAAGTACCTAAACACCATTAAACTGCACTTAATAAAACTAGAATTGGAGAAAAGGTCTCTAGATCATTCAGATGAATGAGTCAAACCTAACATTAAAAGCATGTGTTGATAGGTATTTTCTAAACCTTTCATAATTCTTGGTATTCTTCTGCAGACTTGGTCAAAATTTCCTCAGTAATTGCAGCTTTGCTATTTCATAAAACAATAATTTCTGAGAAAACAATGTTCCAGGATTATTACATTTTCTTTAGATATAGAAGCAAAACAGTTACTCTTCATTTTCCACAACTATTTCTGTGACCATAAAAAGGCCTAACAGGAAATACATTTCAAGTTAGGCTATATCAGGTGATGGTTGCTGTGGCTACTTATTCATACATGGAAAAACAAGATTACAAATTATTCAAGCTAAAATCTCACTTTTGCCAAGAAAAATAAAATAATTGCATCTTTCACCCTCTATGAAGCACTTCCATAACCACAAAGATATTAAAGTTGCCTTTTTTTCTGCAATAGTACCATGTTGTGGATTCATTTTGTTTGTGATTCAACACGGCTCCCAGACCTTTCATTTGCTTCATTATGACCAGCCCAGCTATGCCCTCCCTTCTGTATGCATATGTTTTACTGCTATCCTAAACATAATACTTCAGAGCTGTCTTGTAATTCATCATTCTTCAAGACAGTATTTCATCCTGGTCCAGTCCTTCAGATTGCTGGACATCTCCAATGTAAAGATGCTGAGCACAAATATGTGCTAAATCACTTCAATCACTATTAAAAAATGCTCTAGACCACAGAAAAAGCCTATGGGACTCCCTGATGTATTAAACCAGTGCTAGGCAGGTTTTTCAACATTATAGTGGTTGTATTCAGATTGTCTTACTCCCCTTTTTTAATGAGTAGAATCAGATGGGACACAATCAAAAACCAGACTAAAGAGAAGATACATCACAGCTACTATTTCATTGGTGTCTATTGCCTGGTAAAATGACAAATGATAAGACTGATTTGTTTTATTATTACTGGCAAATAAATTTGAGTCATTATCCTCCAGGAATTTAAGAAGAAAAAAACAAAGTTTAATCAAATAATTAGCTCAGGCAGAATTCTTCCTGAGTATTAAAGATAAAATCATTATACACTGCAAGAAGGGCATACTTTAAATGAATTAATTATTTGGTCTTATTTGTCCCCACTCCATTTATGATCTACCATTCTCAAAAATAACTATATCAGAACATATTATAATTTACTTTCATAATTTGTTAACTGGATTACACCTCTTATCTCTGACCCTGCTCCTCTTCAATTCATCCAGTTTTATTAAAGATGCAGTTGCAATTAGAAACAAGAACAGACAAGTCTAACAAGTCTAACTCCTTTGTACACTAGAAACATAACAATGGAATCCAACAAAGAGTAATACAGGTGCATCACTAGTTTGAGAAAAGGTGAAGTAAATTGAGGGAGAGAACACCTTAAGAGAAGGACGACTTCTTACATTTCAATCGCTGATGAAGTCAAAGAAGGCTTGAACACTTTTTCTAATAAATCTGTCAACTGCCTTCAGCAATATCTGAGGCTTGGAACTGTTATCTTGAAAACTAAGCTTCACTATAGAAATATCAGGTTTCTTTGTTGTTTTTTTTTTTTAAAGATACAAAAGTTATTTTCATCAATAAGTGAAAAAATATATTACCTTAGCAAACTGTGCATTTATCCATTTTGTGAAAGTTTTCTTTTGAACATCTTCCCGTTCATCTGTCAGAAAAAAGGAAAGTAATCCATTAAAATTATTCAACAAAATAATGCAATATTATTGATTAATGCTTCAGTTTTGGTTAATTGTAAATTACTAATAATATTTCAAACACATGCAGGAAATTTGTTTGGATCTATTCCTTAAAAAGCGCATCAACGCATTTTGAAGGTCTATAGGTCCTCCTCATAGCCAGGGTCTATATTCCTAGTTCAACTAACCTACCCTGTGGTTTCTTTTCTTCTGGAAAAAAACATGTTGCATTAGGATCTGAAACACCCCATTCTAATTTCTAATTTCATATAGGTATAAAAAATCCCAAATATGTCATCTGATGGTTTTTACATCAGGAAACTCTTCTACAGTAGAAAAGTACTTGAAATAACATTATATGTGCATCCTCAAACTGCTTGAGGAAGTGAAACCTTCTGAACCCCAACAATAGTTCTCCATTGGTAGCCCCTGATGCACCTTATGCCTTTTTTTAACTTGCAACTATTTACCTGTCACAAATTGTTATCTATTTTTCCTCCAGTGGAAAAAGAAAAAAAAAAAATAAAAACAAACCCACATATGTATTTGTTCAAGCCACACATGAAATTCTTTTTCAATTCTTTAATATGAAATCTTTGTAGAGAGAGTCTTAGGTCTTGAGTTCTCTATCTAAGTTATAACTACAGTCTTGATACTAAATGGAACTGGACAAACAAAGGTAAAATTCTGTTGTATTTTATATGAGTTGAAAGAGAAAAATTATTCCAGACTACAATTTGTAACCATTTGCTCAAAAAGATCTATTAGACATCATCCCTGAAATATAAAGGAAAGCTTTCTTTGCTCAGCAAAATAAAATCAACCTCAACTAGAACTGAAGGGCATATGTGGAAAAGGGTACAGAATGCTTACACTAAAAAAATCTCATTCAATGCAGCCTTTTGGTTTGCAATAAAATTCTCTACACTTCTTAAATAAAAAGGGATATTAAATTCCCTTCTGAAATAAATAGCAATTAATAACTTCAATGGATTCAGTTAAATTTGAATGGCAGGTATAGACAAGCTAGAAGAGAAATGCATAGCATTATTAATGTACTTTGCTTTCCCTCCCTCCACCTGTCCAAAGACCCGAGACAAGACAAATCTTTTTGATACAAATACATATTTTGTTCTTAAAACCTCAATATCACTTTTAACATAACTTTGCCACCAGAAAGTTTTCCAGTTTCAAAGACACAAAAATACTAGTTTGCAAAGTTACTATTGCATTATAAAAAGTACTGCATACTTGAAGGAGCATATTCTGAGTACACATGACCTTGAGGAAAAAAAATAAAGACAACACAATAGTACAACTGGAAACTTGCCCTAGAAGGCATGCATTATAAACCCTCTGTCACCAATATATATGAGTATTTGCTACAATAAACTTTCTAGAATTCTATTGCTATCTATCCCAAATAATGCTGTCAGCTTCATCTTTTGGCTGAAAGTAATACTTGAATAGTTAAGAGACTCATCTAAAAGCAACAGCATGTGAAGGAGATGCATGGTTTTGGTAATACATGATGCTAAAGCTGTTAAAAATTTTATTTTTCCCCACAAGCAACACTTCTCTCTGTGTTGACTGTAAGTTGTTTATTATATGAGCTTTGTTTCATTCCAGCCACGTGTAGTACACAGAAGATGAGAGGAGAAAGATACATTTTTTTGGTAGACGATAAATATTCAATCTGATGTTATATTACAAACTTCTTCAGCAACTTCATATAAAATATTACACATAAATAGCTGCTTCTGTTTAATCATCTCTGCTAAAACTGCCAAATGAAAATGGGTTCAAAGAATAATGTGATATTTAGCAAGGGAAAGAAAAAAGAGACAAAATCACCTTTTTCAAACTGTTCAAACAATAATATATGATATTTTGCAGGGAAAAGGAAAGAGACAAAAATACCTCCTTAAACTGTTCAAAACTTCTGCATTTCCACCCCAGGCAGTGTAATAGCATATTTAGTAGCAGAGTGGCTTGTTTCTTTTAGGGCTTTTTGTTTGTTTGTTTGTTTTCCCATAAAGATATAGTTTAAATGCTAATCACCAATTATTCATGTCCACTGCATTAATAAAAACCAGGGTCACCTGAGAAAAATGAGAGTCAACCCCACAATCTGAATGTTTGAAACTTCTTCAAAGTCCAGGCAATGCTCTGCTACTTTGTAAACACAAACCTATTCCACTGCTGTTATCTTTATACAGAGATCATTGCAAGCACTTTTATCTCTAGGCGCTTGCTCTGACAAGTTTATACCACAACAATTTGTTAGTGACAGCCTCCTAACCTAAAAATGAATCAATCTTTTGGTTATGCATGGCATGATTTCCCCATTGTAAACACAATTTTTACAGAGAGATGTTCTCTTAGCCCAGATTTATGGATTGAATGCTCCATGTGGAAGCTGAATGACATTTATCTAGGTGCTGCAGAAACGTGCCAAGAACACTCCTCTGCCACTTTCATAATGCTGTGTTTATAAGAGATCCTTCAGCAGTGAGCCAGTGGATGTCCTTGGAGGTGCTTTTACTGTGAGACAAGAATAATCAAATGGCCAGGCAGGTAATTCCTTCCCCTGTTCAAAGAGTAATATGGTATGTTTATTTCTTTTCTTTCAAGCTGAAAGAATTGCAGAATAGTGTACTGTCTCCAGGTTAGATTTAAACACTGCATGGATGCTGAATTCCTTTATTGCAATAACAATGGGATCCCTTCCCACAGCAAAAATGCTTTTCTCAAATTGATGGACTTTGAACAGAATAGGCTTAACCTCATTTTCTGTAGGTTATCAACTCAGAAAATAAACGCTCTGAGGTCTACAAAACCCTTCCAGAAAAAAAAAGATATTGAGCGGTAAAATTCACCTGATTTTCATGCCCTAGAGCCTCTAGTAGCACTGAACAGACCTTGTTTTAACTACAATGCATTCACAGATGTGTTCTGATGAGCAGCCAGCTTTGAAACTGTGAATGTAAACCTCTCAGATTAGTTAACTGCACATTTGACTTTTGAAATATTAGTGCAGGTTAGGCCTCATAATAAATTATGACCCAGAGAGAAAGTGGAGTATTAATGAAGCTAATCATCTGACAAAGGACAGTTCTGACACTTAATCAGCCAGCAAGGCTAATAGAGACAAGTGGCACACTGAAGGATGCTTAGGAACAATCATGACTCAACAGAACAAAGATGCTATTAATAATGGCAGTTGGTCACCATACCACTTTCCTAGATATACTTAACAGCTCATGTTTACAACCTACCACTCCAATGCAATGCCCATCTGTTTTCTACAAGAAAACTTCCATTATATTTCATCTCTTAGTAACTACACTTCTTACTACTCTTATTTTTCCACATTACCCTACCCCCTCAACTGCTACCAAACATAGTGAATAAAAAATAGTAACATGGAAAAAATAAATAAATACCAGAGTACTCTAGATGCTATTCTGAAAGCACACAGAAGTGTTAACAAATCACTAAAAAATAATACTTTTTAAAAATTTGAGTTGACAAATACCAGGAAGATTGAAAAATGGACCATACACTATGTATGCCACTACATCATTCCATTTATATAATAAAAGCCATCTTCCCACAGAAAACATGTAGTAGGGAGAAGGAAATTTGCACTTTGTTGCATCCTTTTCTTTTTTTATCGAAGATCTTTAACCGGTCAACCCTTGACACAGCTGAATAAATATTTCTTTCACTAACTCACAGAATGGCTGAGGCTGTAAGGCACCTCTGGGCATCATCTGGTCCAACTGCCCCAATCAAGCAAGGCCACCTAGAACCAATTTTACAGGACCCTGTTGAGTGTGGGTTTTTTTATTATCTCCAAGCATGGAGACTCCACAGTGTCTCAGAAGACTTCATCTTCAGCCCTCCACAGATCTGGGTATTGTGGTCCAATGCAAGTAGCTTAGAAAATTCTTCTCTAGAATAAGTACACCCCAATTTCTACAATAAAAAGACATTCAACAAAATTGTACTGGTATATGAGGAGTATGGGAAATTATCAATCTCTTTAGATTCTAAACTTCAATTTTAAACAAACAAACAAAAAATCATTGTCCTTCTCTTGTCAATGAAGATGAGACATTTGTAGAGTGCTTGAATCACTCAGACAGGCATTGATAGGAGGCTCAGTTTTGTGATAGATTTTATGCAGCCTTCAACAAGCAATTCCATCACAGGTGCAGGAACATAAATGAGGAAGAAGACATTTTATTCTGTTATCCAGCATTGCCCTGAGTTAGGTAAATAATAATTGAATAGTTATGTTTTGTCTAGCACCAGAACCTATAAGCAAGAAAGGAATAAAAGAAAAAAGAAAAAAGAAAAAGGAAGAAAAGAAAGAAAAGAATTCCCATATAGTGGTGAAAACTTTGAAACAATGGTGTTAAGGCTGGTGTCAGTTCCCTCATTCATGGCAACTGCAGGTTCATTGGAACACTGCACTTTAGAGAATAAAACACCAAAATTGCTATTTGATTTTCCAGCAGCCAAACAATGCAGAATGAGAAAAGGTCAGGATTTTCTTCAGTGAGTGGGAGTGAGTACCAGCAATGGTGGGAGTACTAGGAACAAAAGAGGCCACAGATAGTCACATTATTGATACTCTGGCTCAATCGACTCACTATTCTTAGAGATTTTCAGTACATTGTGACAATACTCTGCCAGTAACTACAGCTGCTGAGAAATGTTCCCTTCCCATTCTTGCTTATCTGAGGGGGGAAGAAGAAATCAATGCAACACAATGACAGAATGATATTTGAGTGGACTAGCTTTGATTTTTAGTCATTGAGGTCATCCAAGACATTCACAAGCTGACAGAAAATACAATAGGCTGCTTTGACAGACAGACAAAGAATTTAAGTCTATTGCTCATGTAAGGCAATACAGAACATGCAATTCTTTGTCCATCTTCTATAAATACACTGATGAGCAGTGTGTTGACTTAATCTGAATATTGTTAAAACTCCCTCTTCCCTGTGCTACCCTCTTGAGACTTTACTGTGGAACCAGAGTCAAATCACCATAATCAAACCATCTCAGGCTTTTCAAAACACTGATGAACCTATTCAAATGCTCAGCAGAAATGGAACACTGAAAGCCCTCGTTAATATAGATTTAAAGGGGAAAAAAAAGTACAACTAAAATGAAAAATAGAATCCTAAAATTTTCTGAGAAAGGTTTGGTAAGAGTCAAAGTAAATTTAGGAAATGAACAGGTGTATTCCTAACAAAAAAGGCTTTGCTCCCCCTGTTTCCTTCAAATAGAAGAACTCAGAGAGAGGGATGCTATTTACTGATCAGAGGACAAAAAAAGAGGATATCTGTAAGACCCAACCTACAAGATTTCTACTGACAGATTGGTGTAGCAGATTGAACTACTGAACTACCTTGACTAGACTGAATGTCAGGCTGAGGAAACCTTTTATTTTTTTAATTTCATAATATTAGCTGGAATTCTTCTCTCATTATCAATGTTTTAGGGAAACTGCTTCCTGACTTTTCCTATATTTTAAATTCTTAAGACACTGCAAGTGTTTATATTAGGTCTCACTCTTCAACACTAACTAATTAGCTATTTAGAGAAAAACTACTGAGTGCTTTTGAGGACCAGTATGGATGTCATGTAAAAAAGGAGAAGGAGCAACACAAAGGATAAAGAACATGACAGACTGCCAGTGTGGAACAGAAGGAAGGATTAAAAAAGGAAAGAAAACAAAAATAACAAGGACAACAAACAGAACAAAAAGAAAAAAAAAGAATGAGGAAGGGGTGAGGAAAAGACAGAAGGGAAAGTAAACACATTTACTCTGGCTTACAGGGGAAAAAAGGCAAAAAGACATATGGAAAAGAAGGAATGGGATGGGTAAAAGCAGAGATAAACACTTCCTTTCTGGAAAGAAAAAAAGGATCTCTGGTAGCTAGAAGATCATATGCAGGGAAGCAGTAAATTTGAACAAAAGAACTACTGAAACGTGTAGCTTAGGCAAAAAGATTTGACTAGCATCCAGAAGTACCAGAATAATGCAAACAAGCTACATATGACTCCTAAGAAAATAATGGGCAGCTGTGAAATGTACACACAGATCTATGTTTGAACAAATTCATGTAATTTGTTCGTGTTTGTTAACCGCCCCCCACCCTTCTTCCCCTCCACCATTTCTCAACCCTTTTCCCTAAATAAAATGTAGCATATGGAACTCCCAAGACAAAAGCAGGCTCATAATTCCTATGAAATTTAAAAAGAAAAGAAACAGAATGTCAGCCCACATTTCCAGAACATTTTAAGTATACACAACATGGGGTGTTCAGCTCCAGTTCATGCACTTGTAACTGTATTCCCAGCTGTTGACCTAGCCCTCCTCTGGTCCACCACAGACAAATACACTTTGGGAACTGATCCTACTTCTCCATGTCCATGGATTTGACCTGAGGACCTGTAACAAAACACTTGAGTGTCAGGAAATCTGCCTCAAGTGCTGGTGACCAACCCCTGCCTTACCCTTTCAAGGACTTGTAAGAGTTCTGAACCACACTCTACAAAAAATACCCTGTTCTAGTTATTAACAGCTTTGTAAACACAAGCTTAACTGGTTTTGTCTATTGGGGCTTTTTATTATGTTCTAACCAGAAATTACTTTGGATCTAGTAAATTTTTCCCAAAGGGAAATCACTAGTAAAATGCAACCTAAAAAGCCCCAGTGCTTCAATATATCAGATTTCTCTGCACAAGACAAATAACTGCTCAAGCTTAAACTAACCTATCTCTACCTGAGAAGCTGGTGCTTCAAAAGGAGTTCAGTTTATGCCTTATCTTCACATGGAAATATATAATTAATTATTTGGATATTCACCTGTGTATAAGTAGTGTCCCCTCATTTATCTATTTTTCAATGTCATATACATATATTGACAAATGAAAAAAATCCTTGTTAATATTTTAAGAGAAACCCATGTTATTTTAGCATCATACGATTTTTATGACAGTATTTTCTGAATACTATAGAAAACATATTTTTAGATGAGGCAATAGATTTGTCTTCACTTAAACCTCCATACTAGTTAGAAGGGCTGCATCAGCTGAAACCACTGCAGCTTTCTGGAACTTGCAGAATATTGTTTGATTTAATTGCATTCTCAACTTTTTTGCAGTCAGACACCAATGAAATCATGTTGCCAGTACATCCAAGTACCTTGAAACAATACCAATGATGATTTAAGAGCTTTTTGGTTTTGTGGTTTGTTTGGTTTGTTTGTCAGTTTTTGTTTGGTTTTGGAGCTATTTGGGGTTTTTTTGGTTGGTCCATTTGGGTTTTTGAGTGTTTTTTGTTTGCTTGTTGTTGTTGAAAGTAACAAAATTCACTTGTAGGATAATTCTTAATGCTAAAAAGTGGGCTAAATTAATGGGGAAGGATACTGGTTATACCAAAATGTGAAAGAAAAGTTGGAGTTGGTAAATACCAACTTCATCTTGTCAAGTGATTATAAATAGGGGAAATACTTAATATTTCTTGATGGATTCATTTGAACAGGACATTTTTTTCTTGTTCCCAGATTAGGGAAGCACAAGTTAAATGCTGCTAATACATCATGTGATATTATATAAAAGTAACAGAAACACTTTTTGCCACATGGATTTACTACTGCTATTATTATTGCTACATATAAAAACTATTTCAACTCCACAGCCCAAACCTGCAATTTTTACCACAGCTGCTGAGAGATGTGTTGTTCCTTTCCTCTTACAAAAACAACCCATAACTTGTAAGGTTGATTAGCAGGAATCACAATGTGCTCAGAGTAAGGAGGCAATGTTTGCTGCTCAGCCCCCTTGCTGGTACTTGGGCTGATTGAAACAAAAGAACCTGACTGACATTTTAGAAAAAAAGAAAATCATATAACTTCTTTTAAAGAGTGATTGGACTTGGTAAACAGATTAAATACATCTTGACTGTAGTAACTCTGTTTCAGAGTTTCTTACTTATAATCTGTTTTAATTCTTTCCTGGAGAAAATGGGAATTATTAACTGAAGCCAGAGAGAATCAGTATCAACCCTTTTTGTCCCCTCTGAGCTCATGGGCGTTCCCAGACTCTGCACAGGAAGGACAGTGGCAATAGGACAGATGGACAGGCTCAGCTGTGGCTGGCAGCAGACACCCCTCTGCAAGCCCTATTGAACAGCCAGCAGCAGAAAATCCTCCTGGGTTAGACACTAATAAACCTGGTTTGTGTGCACTGCACCCCCAGTGACAACCTGTAATAAGCATTGTTACTCCTGTGCACCAAGGATCTGAGAATTGCTGAAACTAACTCAAAGTGAAAGCAAGCACTCTCACCTCAGCTGCTGTTTAACCAGCCAGCTCAAAGAGAACCCAGCACTACAAATGTCCCTGTCACCACTGTGGGAAAAGTTACAGGCCAAAAGTGAGCAGCACTGGCAGCTCCTGTATTTCAGCAGTCATCGAAAAAAAAAAAACAAACCCAAAAACAAAAAAACAGGCAAACAAAAAAACCAGACAACCAAAAAAAACAACAAAAAACACACAACAAAAAACCCCATCCCCTATAATAAGAAACCTGTTCTGAAGAAACTTTAAACAGCTCTAGACTTTATGGTTTTCACCAGGAGATTTCTGTGCACTGGGAGGACAAAAACTGTGATAAAGGAGCAGTGGCCAACACTGAAGTTGGCTCGTCAGGGCAGAGGGGTACATAGCTTTTGGGGGTGTTTGTGTTTTTTAAACCTTGGAAGAGAGGTCAGAATTTAGCTGATCAGCAAGCTGTCTCAGAGTAAGCTGTGACAGAGGCACTGCATGGGAAGTATTACTAGAACAGAGATTAATTACTAGAAATAAAAAAGTCAAGGTTATGTAACTAGATAAAATTACGCACAATTTTCATATTTATAACCTTTATGAAACTACACAGGTATTTTATTTTGTTCAGAAAAAGGCAGATAAATGCTTATGGTTTGGCTGTGTCCTTCCTTAGCTGGAGATTTTTACCATCTAGGTTACTATTCTTGTTCAGAATGAGCAATAGAGGACAGGAGGCTAAGGACAGTAATGTTAACTCATGAGCAAGCCAGAGCAGAACACATCAAAAATAGGAAATAGCACCCCACAAACACTCTGAATTATAGATTTTCAGCTAATAACAAATGAAGCTGAAAGAAGCATCGAGATCTAAAACAGGTAATCAGAGTCTGAAACGTGACTTTAGTGTTTCACAAAACCTTCTGATGTGAAAATGAAATTGCTGTTCTGTTTTCAGCAAATGCCACCTAGTGATGCATAGTCGCAAAGCTTTGAACTGCTTTGATTTTTATGTGTATTGTCCCAGATTTTCTGATTTGCTCCTATGGAAAAAAAAAAAATCAGGCAAATGCTTCACATGGTCACAGACTCTCAGAATTCATGTCACTCACATGCAGAACACAGAGGAGGATGGGTTAACGACATGTGAGGGACCAACATTTGTTACAGTTTGTATTTAAATATTCATTGCAAACAACCATGCTAAGTACACTGTGGTAGCTAGCACTATTCTGTAAAATTTCAAGTTCTTTTTTTGTTCCTCTGTCAAAAGCAGTTAGAGAACAGGCTGTTCTAGTCTGCTTGACTGACTGCTGTCTACTTTATTTCATCTGACCCAATTAGTGTCTGAGTTAATTAGGAGGAGCTGCCACTGGGACATCAGAGAATGTATCAGAGAAGTTTGCGATCAATGAGACCAAGGTGTTAATATGCAATTGTTTACAATACACACACCCTGTTCTTAGGGTGAAGATACTGTCATTATAAAGTTGACAGCATCAACTAGTCCACAGCTAGAATTCATTTTCTTCTACAACATTTGAAAGAAAAGAACACATGCCTGTAATAACAGCTGTGTACATTAAAGGTCAGTGAACTGTGTTTCCTACTCCTGTTCCACCTTACCTGAAGTAGAAAAAGTAATGAGGAATATATTTAAACTATAGTTGTGATTTATTTAATTCAGAAAGAATTTTTGCAGATTTCATGCTGTCAATTCTCTTGGCAGCCTTTCACCACTCCCAAGCATCCCCCACTTTCCAAGGGTAGAAAAGAAAGGACAATCAAAGAGTAATGCCCTTGTTGATAGTGATAATTGTGGGGGGAAGCCAATAGAACAGGATTTAATTCCCCTATACCCTTTCCCCTTTCACAACTACTTTGTTCTGTTTCTAGTGGTTCAATTGTATAAGTGACTGAAGGATCTTAAATTTTGAGAAATACACATATTAGGATCTGAGTGCTTGGCATCCTGAACATGATTGTCCACTATTACCCCATATTTGGAAAAACTCCGACTGTACCGGTGAAGGATAACGCAAGCAAAATATAAATACCAGCACTAAATACCAGCACTTCGCAGAAAATCTGGATTACAAAGAATGCTAAATGTGTATTCCCTACACCCTATAAGGACAAACATTCCTGAAAAGAAAAGAGAGTAATTGAATTTCTAGACAACATTAAGCAACACCTTTCAAGTAGCCACAATGTTTATGGCTGACTGTTCTTCCTTCAGTTTCTTTCTGAGGCTTCTACTTTTCATTTAACAGCTTTAGTCCGAAAGTGACTGTTCAGTTCTCACACAAAGCAAAAACATTCAAATTGGAAGAATGGGGGAGGTGTTTGTCTCTTTTGCCTCTAAGATGGTGAAAAATGAGAGCACAATAGTAATGAGTTCTAGACTTCATCACAAAGATGGCGACAACTGTTTCAAAGATTATGTATTTTTTAGAATTTTTAAGACAAAATGTATTAAAGTTAGAACTTAGCAGTGCGCCCAAAGCCACCAATAGTTTAAACTGTGTTTTACCCAGCAACCAGTGGGAAAAAAAGCTGTCTTTATAGAGAACAGGCATTATAAGCTGTAGAAATCACAGTGCTGAAGACAAGAGAAGCATTTAAGGTGAGGTGCCACCCTTGTCTGTCAGATTTCACAGCAGCGTTGGCTTCTGGTGCAGTCTGAGTCTCTCCAGCACCACACACAGAGGAAGTGCAGGATGTGCCTCAAGCACTCAGGCATTGGTCCTGCTCAGGAACATTTTATTATCTTTGGCAACACTAAAACAACATTCTTTGCTATGTGTTGTTAAACATATGATTACAACTTTGCAAAAAGTTCTCAGATTATTTTTAAACTGTCTACAGAATTAACTGAAATTAGGTAGAAATCCCGTCCCAAATTCATTTGCCTGACATTAGAGCACTGGCATTTGTTAAAACTGAATATTCAGTTTGGGGCTGAACACATTTTTCATCCACACATGGGGACAAAGCTCAACATCTTAAATTTATCTTGGGAGAGTGGAATAGAAAGAATTGGTAAAAATAAAACGGACAGGGACACTAAGATTGCAAGGAAGAAAGAGGATATAAAATTACCTTATCCATATTTTGAGGTATTTTTTCCACTCTGGGATAAGGAGGAAATTAAAGGGAGGAGCAATTTTTAGAATGATAACATCATTACATTTTTTAACATGTCCCTGAAATTCTTATTCCACTTCAGAATATTTGAAGCAGCAGTGAAATATTTCTTGAAATTAGATTTAATGAGTACTGTTCATCTTCTCATTAAGTGGGCATTGTCTGAGCAAGTTGGAAGAATATTTGCAATAACAAATTGTGTTTAAATCCTGGCAGATTTCATGCCCTCCCAACTGAAAGTAGGATTTTCTGGCTGTACCAGACATGAACATTTTAGATAACTAATACATTTGCTGCCTGTATGTATTCTGTGCATTGACCAGTGGGTTGTTTTTTTTTTTCATTGCCTACATCATTCAGAACTGCTTGCAATGAAGGATTTCATATCTATAACATTAAGTGAAGATTAAGAAATATTAGTATTGATGCTAGGACAGTTACCTATTATAAACATCGATTTTTATTTCAACTCAGTGCCAACTCATCAGCTCTACTGAGAGGAGCTGTGTTTCCTTAATATAGATTCAGTACAGAAAAAGAAGAAAAACATCTATTTGTCATTCTTTTTACAGCTGTTCTTTTCCAGTCTAGACAACTCAAGGCAAGTGTGACATTTCACAAGATCATAAACTACACTGAAGAAACATACTGTCATTCTATACCGATGTTTTTGCAACAGTAAAGAAGAGTAATTTTCTTTGTAGCCTAATGCTTTTTAGAGGCACCCTAATCAATCTGCACTGATATTCTGATCACATTCATCCTAATAGAGAAACAGAGGGAATAGATATTGGAAGTTCAGTTTGGGCTTCTATCTTGGAGGATGTACAAAAGACCAAATGAAAATACTCCACGTAGAAAACTCATAAGCCAGCAGAGGAAGGGAAAGAAGGAAAAATAAGTTAAAAGGAATGTTAAAATGTATGGATAACTTACTGGGAGAGGAAAGGGAAGAAATGAGGTTTCACCTAAAAAGACTATTGGTAAAATCTCACCCAACAAAGGTGAAACTATAACATTGTGGCTTTGACAGCTACTAAAAACCTGCACATGGACCAAGGGAAATTCACTGATATGAGAGTATGATGGTCTAGAATGAATCAAAACTTGTTATACACATTAATTCTCAGGAAGTTCAGATAGCACTCTACAAAACAGTTCAATGTGAACACAATAGAGAAGATATACCCTCTCACCCTGCTTAAATCAGGTATAATTCCCATTTTCTACATCTGTCCTCTTTATTTATAATACATCTTCTTTGCACACTCTTTAGCTTCTTTAATGTTTTCACACTCCATCATTTGAATCTGGCTACCGGCTCACTCTATGGTCCACAGTTGCACAGTAGAATTCCTGAGCATATAAAATCCTTGGGACTAATGTGCAAAAGGATAAAAGGGGATTTATAAAGATTAATGGTGGGAAGGCATTCTGAGCACAGGTATCCTGAGGTAGTGTTTAGCTTCAGTAACAACTAATTACTGATATGCAGATGCTGAGATGAGCTCAGCTGGTCAGAGTGTGGCACTAACAACACCCAACATTGTGGGTTCAGTCTCTGTGTGGAGCATTTCCTTAAGAGCTGGACTCGATGATCCTTGTGGGCCCCTTCCAACTCACAATTCTGTGTCAATCTCATGCTGGCATCTACCATGCAAAGGACCTTTATGCTAATACAGTGAGCATGAGGATCAAGAAAACCAGAATGACGACAGTATTCTGCTTCTACTCAGCTCACAAAACAAATATTCTTTGGCCAACACAAAGAACCAAACAGAAAGTTATTTCCCAGAATTTTGAGAAGTGAGGAATGAGTTGGCTACTCCTCTAGTGTTTGCAACCCCTCACAACTAACTTAGCAACCACATAAATAGTGTCTCTGTTATTTTGGTATTTCTACATCGCTAATTGTCAGGCATTCTTCATCAGCATCATCAGCTTGATGACAATGACACACAGAGGTTAAATCATTTGGATATCTGATTAGCTGTCAGAAACAATGATTCTATGACATTCAGGCTCCACCTAACATCACAGCAGGACCCAAAGGGTTTGCAACCAAATACCAGTTTTGGAAATTAAAAATACTGCCATTCTTATGATGAAAGAACTTGAATATCATGCAGAAGGCAGCTACATTAATAAAAGTAACATGCAAACGATTTACAATTAATCCAAAACAACTTACAAAGGTCAAATTGGCATGACTGTGATATTTCAAACAATGTAAATGGAAGTCTTTAAAATTTTCCACGCTTCTATTTTACAGTCTCAGTAATAAGGAAATTGAATGAATTTCAGGTCTTTGACATGTTTCTTCTATTGACAACTAGGTCTTGAATAGAAAATAACTTTGGTAATACACAATTCTCCAAACTAAATTGTTTAACAGCTAAGGAGATCACTATGCATAAAAAAAAAGTCATTCTTTTTAAATTATTTCTGTTCCAACTGTAGTCAAATGTGATACTTAAGGACATGAAGAAAGCTCAAGATAGCTTCTAAACTCTGTTTGTTTATATAATCAGGCATGCAGATAGTATTTAATAGAATATAATGCAGATATTTTCACCCTGCTAGGATTTACACATGGTAAGAAACTACCCAACACACAGACTGATTGGACACTGGCTTTTTAGACTAAGCAAAGTTAGCCTGACTACAAAGTCAATTTAATTCACATTTCCTATTTCACCCTGAAGCTAGGTGTGGTCATGAGAAAACAAATATATTAAATGAACTACTCAGTGAGGTAGGGACAGAAGCATGTAAAGAAGCAATTTGAAGGCAAAATTTTAAAACTGACAATAAAGTGGTTTTTTTTTAATCTTCAAGAAGAAGCAACTATTCACACAGTAAAAAAGAATTAGGTTAGTAAATGGAGAAAGGACATTATAGAAGGACATTATGCACTTCTTTCTATAGAATTGTATTCACACTGTAAGAGAGTTGTAACTATACTAGAAGGATACTAGTCAGAGAAAGTCATGCTCTTCATTTCATTTATTGAGTATTTTTCACTGTCATCTTTGGCTTGTACAACATAAACCTAATTTTACACAAAATAAGTAATATTCAACCAGCCAATAAGACAGGTCATCATCAGGACTTATATATTTAAAAAGTTGAAAAAGGTTATAGTCTCAGAAACAGAAACAGTTAAGTCATCTTCCTTTTGGTTGTTGATTTATTTAAAGGCACTCAATTTAAGGTGAGCATTTAAGGGTCCACTGGTTTTTGTTTTAAAATGGAACAGATGTACACTTACTTTTCAATGTACTGCACTGTCAAGATTTTCCCAACACTCATTGTAGTTCAGGACTCTGCTAGAACACAGAGGAACCTACTTTATATTTCAACTTTGAAAAAAATAAATAAAATAATACTGCAACTACAGGAAAAAGAAAAAAAAAAAGAAAAAGAAAGAACTTTCCTATTTCACAGACATTTGGCAGACAAGTCTCCATCCTGGCTGGAAGGAGGTGAAAAATCAGAGTCATTGCTTGAAATGATGCATGTTACTGGATTAGTCTCATTAGTGAGGATTACAGCCTTAGCAGTCTAAGCAATATAGATTGAAATAACTGCAACAAGTATAACGCCAACACTAAGAAATAAGTAAATTATGGAATTATAGTCCTTTATCACTCTGTAAAGCTTAATAGCTTTCCCAAGCTATTATTTCAATTTATATTTTCCATAGAACTTCACATCTTTGAAAATGTTTCTATTCTAAGGAACACACAGTTACTATGACTGCAGGGACAGTAGCAGATCAAAACCCTCAAAAGTTGGCTTTGATTTTTCCTACAGGCCTTGTTAGAAACATAAGCATTCTACAAGTTTTAGAGCTGAGATTAGATATTACTTTTCATAATTAATTATATTAATATTAAATGCTGCTTTAGAGAACTAATTAATATTGCAAAAAACATTTAAGGTATTAAAATTCTGTGCACTTAAAATATACAGTTATAAAAAGATGAATTAATAGTGATTCTAGAACATTGAAATTCAGCTAGAAATCTGATTTTCTATGCACATTCAGAAAAAAAAAGACATCAATGGGGTGATTCAGAAGCAAGTTGCAAACAATAAAAAAAGCATCATGAAGTACTTTCCAAATGCATCCATATTCTAATTTTGCAGTATTTGTATTGAAGTGAAATGTATCTTAAGGACGTTACCCAAAGCACCAACTCAAGCACACAGGCATACACACGTATATGCAAGGGCACACATGTTAAAGTACTGAAGTTTTTGCAATGGGTTCTGTTCTTCAGATAAATCAGAGGTCTGCAACTGCTTGGCTGTGATAGAAACCAAATATTCACGCATGTAATGTTCACTTGTGCAAGAGTTCAAGCAGCCATATATCCACAACACTGGTACATTAACACAGCTTCCCATATAGTTCTGAAAAATGGCACATACATCCAGTGATGTTTGATGATGTTTATTAAACTGTTCAAGGAAGCGTTCACCTCACTTCTAAATATTTCTGGACATCATTTTCAGTTCTAATGGCACTAAAGTGAGCATTAAATCTGGTTCTTGTTCCACAATTCATTATTTATTCCAGGAACATATACTTTAACCCATATGTGCAAGCAGCTCTTTTTAACTTCTGTAGTGTGTATTTGACTGCAGCTGGGTTTGGGTTTGTCTTTTTTTTTTTTCCAAATGCTATTACTAGCTGTCATCTTCACTTTACAAACTGCAATTAGGCCTGGTGATTAAAATGCATTAACTACATTTCTGAGAGCTGCTGTATGTAACAAAGACCATAGACTGTGTGTGTACTTCCTATCCTGGACTATTTTTTGGCAAACTGCCATCCTCGACCATTGACATTAAGTATTGCCTCTACATTTCCTTACAAAATATATACACAAGGTATAGGAGACCTGTAATGAAACAGTCATCTCTGAACAAATATTTAAAGTAACAAGTCCAACGAATCAGAACTTTTAGGTTTCTTTGCCAATGTAGTTACTGTAGAATTTTTTTTTTTAAAAACCTGACCATTTATCTGAACACTGAAAATGCCTGAATGTGTTAAGCATATATTGTGTTACATATATACACAATTGATGTATTCACACTCCGCCACATTTTAAGACAGAGCCTCTTGCTCTGTGTTTAGCACCTCACTAAAATTCCACTGGTCCTGCAAGCAGCCAGCTAAGCACTGCCACCCCTGCCACTTCTATGTCTGCAAACACAGTGGTTCAAAAAGCCTCACCAGCCAAAATTGTTTCAGATATATTCTGCACCACAGCTGATACTCAGGTACCCAAAACAAGTCCACCCAATTTTTCCTCTACAAGGTGGGCTGGCATGCTGACCTCTCTGTTGCCCAGCTCCCATAAACCTACACCTACCCAGAAAAGATGCCCATAGAATACAGAGTGCTCCAAAATTGCACCAATGATGGCATGGAGATTTACAAGCAAGCCATTAAATGAAGATAATATGAACAGAAATATGCTAAGCACTCTTCAGAATGCATTTAAATGCAAGCTGAGCAAACTGAAATGCTTGAGGAAGGCCTAGACTCCAGATTAGGTATGATGCCCCTCCTCCCAAATTAAAATTAGTAAAGTCTTCCCCCTTACTACTGCAGATAAAGCAAGGAACAGCCTGGCTATCAGCCCCAGAGCTTCATCACAGCCACTTATTTCCATCTGAAGAGGTGAAAAATGCTTTTGCATTGATGGGAGATGTCCATAAATTATGGGGTTTTTTTAAAATTTGTGGGTCCTTTTTGCTGTCATTTTGGTTTTCATTTTTATAACTTACAATAATAAGTAAGGAAAGGACATTTTATTCTTAATTTACATGAAGAGTTATTAACATAGTTGTTAACAAGACTGTGTAAGGCCGTGGTTGTTCAATAATTAAATAGATGGAAATACCCTGAGTCAAAGGGCAAATCCATCTATAGAATTGCTATCAAGGAGTAGAATTGCTGAAAATACAATTTGTTCTTCTATAACAAGTAAGAAAACCATATATTGATTCAAATGTTATCTCTCTGCTGGATAGAGTACCATTGTTACATTTAATTAATAGAATAGACTGGGAAATTTCATTGTATTAGTTGTTTAATACAGTTCGAATGAAGTTAAATAAGTGCTTTAACTCCTTACAAAATTTAAAATGAAAACTGAGCAGTAATGACTTTTCTTGACATCACAAAGCATTTTTTCATTTATTTTTGATACTTCATTTTCCTGTAATATTTCTCTTCCTAACTAGCAGAGAAGCAACATACTTAATTCTGATATACCTCAAATACTAATAGTTACCAAAGGCAACAATTATTATTTCTTGATCCCATTGAAACAGACACAACTAAACTTCCAGTATCACTGTCCTAGTCTCCCTACTAATAAACCCATAAAGCAGGACAAAACTTTCTAATCAGAAATGAGCACTCCTACTTTCTTTGCAAGAAGTGCAAACTAGAAAGACTCAAGAGTCACTGTTCAACAGAACAAAAATAACTTCTGTATGTTAAGCATTTGTACACATGTATTACCTATTATTAAATGAAAAATTACATATTACTACCATCAAAGGCCCTTTTCTCAAATTATACATGATGAAATGGTATCAAAACTTCACCTACTGAAAATGCACTGATTTACTCACTGATGAGATGTACAAGAAAGCAATTTTTTTTTTTTTAACGTATATATGTGTATGTATGTTTCAGGACAGAGAGAAAGCAGAGTTCATGGTCTAATCCAGTTTGCCACATCCATATCACCAACCAGACCCTCTCTAAGCTGTGTGTGCCAGACTTCAGTCCAGCTTAGTCAAATTTATCCCTGCATGCTTTAAGGGTTCTGGTGAGACAAACTCTGTTCAAGAGAGGATTTTTCTGCAGCACAGCCAAGACATAAGCAAGGGGAGCAGGGGGACAAAAGCTGTGGCTGCTCTTGCTTTGCTCTCCAAGCATTTCTTCTTTCCCTTGAGGTGGCTGGAAGGAAGACACCATTCCCTAAGCATCCAGGAGTAACTTTGTCTTTGGTTCACAACAGTTTGTTTTGCTTGCAACAGTACTGGCAAAGAAAAGTAAGCCAGGACCATTCAACAAACAAAAAACTGCCCAGGATCCATAAGTGGCCTAACACTACCCTGAAATGCCACTAGATAACCTATCAGTCAAGAGCTGAATCCTAATTGCTAAGGTATTCCTCACAGGAAAATGAGTCCTGTCACCATTCATTCCATTTCAGAACTCCAATTTGATGAAATATTTGAACTGTTAGTTTTTAGGCACTCAAACTTTACCGCTGCAAATGCTCCTGATGGAGAGTAAGGTAAACCCCTCTAGCTTTGTTTATCCTGTAAATAGCTCTAACTGAATTCTACAGCTTAAAATGTAGCCCTGAAAACATAATTGGAAATGCATATTAATGCTGGATAATTCAAAATTTACTTTGAGATGAGGAATTAGTACTCTCAATTTCGAAATATGAATTGGGAACTACAAATATTTGTAAATCCTCAATGAGTTCATAATTATTCACTGAAATTTCAATAATTGCGGATGATGACTGTGTTGAAAAAAATTTGTAATCTGTTCATAAACAAAGGCCTCCAAGAGCTACGAACACCATTTAAGGCAGACGTATACAATTTAACAGTGCCAAAAATAGTAACTTTTAAACTAATCACTTACTAAATAGCTGCTTCTCCTAAACATAAAGCAATCCCATTACTTCAGCCTACATAAACCTCAAATCTGAAGTGGATACAGACTTTATTGCAGTCTTACTTTGTCTAACTTTGTTTTCAACGCGTCTGAAACCATCTCAGTGAACCTAAGAGAAATTTAGTTCATACCTGTACAGAAAGACAACAGGCTTCCCATGTTAAAATCTGTCATACAATACCTTCAAAAATTAGGAGCTATTATGGTGATTAATTTGCTACACTGATTTACAACAGCGAATATGCAGATATAATCCACCAGTATCACTTACACACTGCATCATCAATAAACAAAATGACATTAAAAAAAAATAGACTGAGAATTATGAAGTTAGCCATCTGTGCTGTTAGGACTGCAGGCTTTCAGCAGTATTTAAAACAGGCTAGTTAATACACATTCCTATATATAATGAGAAGTGGTGCTTGAGGGGTTTCTCTGACTAAAGTATGTTATTTTAGCAAAGAACTTTTTGCATGAGAGGCAACTCTTCTACTAAATTACATATACAAAATTAAACCATTTTACCAAAGTAATCTAAGTTTACACATAAGATAAACACTGAAAGGAAAAGGCTTAGAATAAAATATTGGTTGGAGCATCCCTGGAAACTTCTAATTTATTGAGCAGGTTTGTATTTCCCATCAGCATCTATTACACTTTTCAGAGTGATGTCTTTCAGCTTCAAGAATTTGAACCTAGTTAAATTTCTGTGCCTATTCCGTCTCTTTTCAAAATTGAGATAATTATTATTAGCATAAAAAGGTAAGAATCAGGGTTAAACTTTCTTCATATAATTTCAATAAATACTTAATAGTCAGTTTAGGTGATAGAATGTCAGGGTTTAGATAACTGTTCAAATAGAAATCTGCAGTTAAAATTGAATCAATAATTTAGAGTATTAAAAATAGAAATAAATAGAAAATAGAAAATAAATAAATATATATTTTTATGTCATTGGCTTCTCTTTGAAAATCATATTTTTTTGGACATATTTCCAGGAAGACTTAAATGCCTAAAATGCTTTTTTTTCCCACTTAATGATTGTAATTCAAACAACTTCTTAGACTAAGTCTCTAGATGACATATATTTCTTGCCAGTGTTTTAAAATTGTAGTGAAAATAGTTTCTTGTATGGATTTTAGGGGTACCTCAGAAAATACATAGGGAGAGCTATTCTAAGAGCTTTCAGCTGGTCTCAAGCTCCAGGTGCCTGTAGGAATCCAGACACAGAAAAATAAAAAGGCTCAACAGCAAAAAAAGCCCAGATTTGTTGTGGCCTCACCTTGGTGTTCCTTGTACTCTACAAACACATGTGAGACACTCAGGGCTAGTGATCATTCTAGGAGCCAGTGAATGCTCTCTGCTCACTTCAAACCAACACTGCTCCCCTACAGAAGGAACCTGGAGGGGCCAAAGGGAAATCCTGGCTCAGCCAGGACACAAGTGCCTCCAGATCAACCCACCTTGACCAGGGGCAGGCACCTCACTCCAGACATAGAAAAAGGCCCTGAGTCAGCTGATTCCACAAAGCAATGCCACTTTTTAAAGAACTGCTCCCTAATAAAACAAGTGTTTGCTCATGTAGAACACAAGCCCACACACCGTCCATATTTCTGCAAGGACGTTTTTGTACATTCTCATAAATTCTTTTTTAAAGCCTTCTCCAGGGCAAAACCATGATTTTTCAAAATCCACAGCTTGGGGCTAACCAAGATTAGGGGGAGCTACATTTCCACACACAATTTAACATGATTTCATAAATCTGTAATTTTCAATATCAAAATTACCCACTTTGTGTTATCCCCCAATAGAAAAAAACAAAAGGAACCCCTGAAAATGAAGAGCAACCAGGCAGGAAGATTTCACAGATGTCTTCTGATGCTCATTATACAAAAACTTAGAATGCTCATATCTCATAGGTCAAGAAATGGGAAATATTTCAAAGGAGAGGAAAAAAGGCATTGAAAAGCAGATTGCTTTTGCTGTCTGTAACCCTTTTTTCCCAGCAATTCATGACTATACATGCTAAAATTATGCATGTTTAGCATGTGTATTGCCATAGCATCCTCTCTCTGGTTCTTAGCTTTCTTTTGCAGGGCTCTATCAGAATACGCTAAATAATTATCATCTCTTTTTTACACCATTCCCAAAGTGCTTCCTTTTCCAGGCCTAATTAGTTCTGATATTCAATGTAATTAGTTGAATTTAGAAATTTTCTATGAAAAAAGGTTGTTCTACAGCTTCTCATCAGCTTATTTCAGGGAAGAAAATTTGACTGATGGTTAAATATCAACAACATATTTGAAGTTTGCCAAAGCTATATCTAAAATATTAAAATACCATGAAATTAAACAACCAGGTGGAATAAAATTCAGTCTGATTTATTTCTATTGGAAAGGGAAAAAATCCCCCCAAAAAGCTAGGTTAAAGGCCTGTAAAATCCAACTTTTCCAAGAGAGTAAAACATCAGATATGAAGTCAGAATAAAAGCATTAATTTGAGTAATCTATTCCTATATAGGTAAATGAAGAGAAAATCTGCACACATTAGATTTCAAGAATAACACCAAATTACTTATAATGGAAAAAAAAAAGTTGATAGGTTTGTCTTTTTTTTACAAATTAATGAAAAAAGTAAAAGAGCTCTAGAGTTTTTGGCTCACCTTTATTTTTTTAACAGTTAGGGCAAATTTTATTTATGTGTTAATCAAGTTTTCAATGCCTTTACACAACTGAGAATTTTACACTGAAATATGAGCTCTGAAGTTGAGAAAGTTAATTGGTTTCACTGATGAAAATAAGCCACTACCTCTGTGACCAGCCTGACCTGGTTTGGAGCTCTCCCTTGTAATAAAAGAGAACTTGTAGTGATAGAAATTAGCTCTGTTATCCACTCAAAGTCTCCAACCAAAACATGACATCCTAACGGCCAATTATAGCTCCACACCTGCTGCTGGGAGGAGGACCTCGTTAATACTTAATTTGAAGAACAGCCACTTTAATGTTTTCTGAGAAATGAGGAATAGCTGAGTAGCCACTTCACCAGGCTGCATAACCCACAGGAAGCCTTTTCCAGGGCTGGACACAGAAGTCAGGGAAAGAGGAATGATCGCTTTGCCATCTATGGAAAGATGCCCAAAATCCAAATTTGTGTAGTTTTTGCATAAAACCAAAAGTAGCAGTTCCAGCATCTTTTCCCTCTGGTTATCCACAATATGCCCAGCCTAAAGACTCTCTCAAAATTCTTACTCTCTGCATGCTAAAAGGCACATTTAGAAAGAAACTAAGACAAACCCCAACATAAATAGAGTCTTTCTGTAGGCTTGTGATTTAATCAACTTTTATTTCCGGTAAGTTTTACTCAGGATAAAGTAACACTAACTATAAAACCAGATTGAAAAAAGTTGGTTTCTTGAAAACAACAGGAAGGGATGCACAGCAAAGTCACATAACACTGGAAAGATGCAAGATGCCTTACTAACACCTTCCAGGTACCTCAGTTTTGTAAATAATAAAGTAGGTTCACCACATACAAGTTATTTTTGTCAAGAGTGCATGAAATATAAAGAAAGATAAGACTGAAAGTGCTTGCAATATTTCAGATAAAGCAGCTGTTTACAACTCATGTTTCAACATCTATCAGCAAGCTTGACTACAAAGATACAAATACTATCTACCCATCCCACTGCATGAGATATAAGAGATGTCTACAGTTCAAATATCTTTTTGCACTCACTCCCTTTAATATCCTGCATGACAATGCACTTCTCATACTGGAAATTATCTTGGGATGATAAAGAGTGATGCAAAAGACTAAAAAGACCGAAAGTATGGATATAATAATTTGCACCCAAAGGCAGCCTAAAGGATGGCTTACAAAAATCCTCCAACTGGTGTGAAACTAAGAATAAATGTAATAGAATATTATTATATTATAAAAACTGAAAAAAAGAGGTCATAACATCTGAATTCTTTTTGCCACAATAGAGTACAAGTTAAGCCATTTAATTTCTGCATTTCAGTTGCTGTATCCAACCCAAAGCCAATGGTTTTAGTCTTGATTTATTAGTCATTATGAAGGAGATTAAGATTCTCCTTTGTAAAGCCATAAAGGCGTCCAAATTATGACTGATTTGAACAGGGTTGATTATATAAGACTTCTTTAGAAGGCTGTGACACTGTCATGAGGGCTCCATTCTACCCTTTTATCAAACTCAGTCCAGTCAGGCTAAAATTTCTATAATTGTGTTTTTACATCTACTATTAAAAATATAGGTAAGAATAGCTTTGAGAGGCTAGAGAAAATTTTTACTCCTATCAGAAATATTAATAGTTTAGCTATTTTCTTGGGAGGCATCTCAATGTGTCCTTGGAGTTGCAGGCAAATTCAGTATTCCTGGTTTGGAACATATCCATCCTAGTCCCTGTGAGAGGAGTGAGAGAAAGAAAATATCTGTAATGGGAGAAGCTACAGTCATTAGAAGAAGCTGACAACTGTATTTCAGTGCTATGCATGTGGCAGAGCACCAGGGAGAGGTCAGAAAAGAACTTTTCCCTTTTTTTTAACTTTTACTGACTTCTATTGCAGTGAGCACAAAAAGTGAAGCCCCTGTCCTTTTGCTATGTCCCTCACCCAGCACTCATTCAGTAAGTATGGAAAAAGAAGTAAGAATGATACTGGAAGGTGAGGTAAAAATAAAACTACCATGAAAACCCGTGGAGAACTGAAGAACAAATAGCTCATGAAAGAGCCCAGGCCACCCTCCCCTGCGAAAAAAAAAAATAAATTTAAAACCAACAAAAAATGGTCTCACAAAACCACACAAGTTTTCATTTTATATTTGATGAAAATCCATGGAGGAGAAACTAGATGTCCTAGAGCAAGAACCTGAAGAGCAAAACCCAGACTGGTGAGCTGCTGGACATGAAGGCAGACCACCAGGAGGGGCTTGAGGGTGGAATGGGGAAGCAAAGCAAAATCAGAGAGAGAAGCGAGGTCAGGCATAGATCACAGATCTCTTTATGCCCCAAACTTCACTGCTCTTGCATTGTCAAACATCTGCAAAAAAAAAAAAATCACCCTCAGGGCTATCTTGAGCCCATTAGTCTATTGGGAGAATGCCAAATTTCTATGAATTTAACTCCACTGGCAAAGATTACATGCACTAATGGTAACACACAAAGACACATACCCGCACCACATCTACCACAAAATTATGCCCTAAAAACATTCAAAGTCACAGCAGTAATTGGTCTGAAAAACTGATTACAGCTGCCTTTCAGATGGATCCTCAAATTTAACATGTAATTCTAACTTTGGTAGTTCTGGGCTGCGGCTTCTTATTTGTCAAATGGAGATGTTAATGCCTTGTAGGCAGCATGAAAAACAGCCTGCCCTAGATTTGTGAAACTCTGAGATTGCATGGGAATGAGAACCAGGATGCCACTGTGCACTTAAAAGCCACAGAGAAAGGCACAATAGCAATGGGAAAAATGAACAGTTGCATGAGTATCATCAAATGTAGCATTTCCTAGTTGTTGACATCACAAGTTAGAGATAATTTCATGCTCATTTCTACAAGAAATACCAGATGTCTCACAATACATAATAGACTTTACATTTGGAGTATCTTCCTAATTTAACCTCAACTATTCAAATACAGATTTTCTTGAATTTTCACATTGAGAGATTTTACAGATGATAAAGTTGCCATAGAGATGCATACACTCCTTTCCAATCATCTCAAATATAGTTAGACACAATTAATTATTCAGTTCACCACAGAACATTTATACTTTTATATGAAATATTCTAGGGTGAGACATATTTTTCAAGTCTGTGAAAAAAGAACCTCAAATAGTAGTAAATGGTCTGAGAAAAAAAAAAAGTTAAAATCAGGAACAGAAATAATTCTATTCAATAATTAGGCAAAATATCAAGCAGTTAGGACTCCTTTCCAGATAACTTGCCATTTCCTTATCACTCTCACAGATGCAAAAGGTTTTGGAAGAAAAGGAGTTGTTTGTCATTTACTTTGAATGTCTACAAGGAATAAAACCCTGTGGTGGTTCACCTGTATGCTTCTTGAAAGGTTATACTAATTTCTTTTTAAGACATGATATAAAAGTAAAGACTAATATTGGAACACTTTTTAATAAAGTGAAAGCAACAAAATACTGATGAAGAGAATCTGGAGCTGTCATGCAGAATGCATCCTCTTGACTGGCAGCTGTGGCTTGGAAATACTGAGACCTTGTGCTATTTGATTAAAACAACATCAAGATGGAAAGATCTCTTCAAATTAGAGGTCAGAAACATCAGTCTGTTTTTTCTGCAGTTTTCAGAAGTGATACAGGGTAATTAAGTCCCAAATAATGTCAGACAGGTGGTACTTTTCTTTTGAAGCAATTCATTAGGGAAGTCTTGTCATTTATGACATTCCCACATAAATCCTGGTGCCTGATCTCTTCCCCAAATGAGTTTAAATTGTTGAATATGAAAATACTTTAAAAGCAACTGTGTAGTCTCTATCTTATATAGCAGCTTAAAATGTCATTTGGCAAACATATTTAAAAAAAAAAAACCAAACAAACCAAAACAAAAAAACCCAAACTACACCAAAGAAAAGCCATATCACAGTTTCAAACCTTATGTGTAAGCAACAATATGCAAAGTGAGAAGACATACAGGAAATGGATAAGCTGCTATCAGCAAGGAAATCAGAATAAGCATTGCCAGGATGTGCCAGGAACAGCAGATTTGAGCAGTGAACAACTGCCATCTAAACCCCTCCATTTTATCAACTCACTTGCCTGTCTATTCTCACTATGGCTGTAATAACACACCAAAAAAGTTCAACAGTGAGCAAAAATTATGACCTTATTCTGTAATATGTGGCATAAATTTCTACTTTTATTGCTCTATCAGTGACTTCAAATCAGACCTCTAAAAATTTGAAGATCATCTATAAAACAAAAAATGCAATTTAAACAAGTGTCATGCACTGAAAGACTCAAATGTGAAGAGCCACCAGCAAGCTGCAAAGAGAAAGGACAGTGCCAAAGTAACTACAGCTTTCATTTTGAACTGGGTATCTTTAAAGTAAAATAGGTTTTATTTTTCAAAATTTGGTTAATTTGTTTTAAACTAATGGGGAAGAACAAGGGCTAAAATCCAACCCAAAACCCCAAGAAAATGTATTTCTGTTAAGGTTTATTTAAAATAAATTTCAGAAACTTTGCTTATAGTCAATACAGTCTTTTAAGGCTACAGGAGTCCACCTGAGGAAACTCATTAAAAGCATAAGCAGTACCAAGGTGTCCTAAATAATTGATTATCTACAGTGCCTATAGTGACCTGCCTTGCAATTAGGCATATTGAATGTCCCATAGAATTATGGACTTGCTACTTGGAAAGGCCAAAATTTAAAAGCTTTTACATGATGAATAAGCATTTTTAAACACTCAGTTTTATCTCACAGGGTCAGGTATAGACCAAGACACTCTACTAGACTTCCCAGTAGTATGCTTCCACAAAAATTTACTCAGGCTGCTGCAAATATATGTGGGAAATAAGATCATGATATTAAAAACTCCATCTGGAGTTTTCAACAATATCCATTATAGCTTGGAAATACAATTTCCTTTGATTTTCAATATTCCTATTAATTTTGGGAGAGAAAGTATTTGATTTACAAGCAGAAGTCTTGATGCCTTACCTGAAGGTGTGTCAATTACTTAATGTTGATTTATCTGGGGAATTTCAAGGAAGAACAATGACAAAGATTTTGAAGCCTTTATTTAGTTCTGGTTTTACTCATTTAAAAAATAAAAACTGGCCATGTGATTTCACCCATTTTCCCTCCAAATAAATCTGTTTGACAATAAATTACTACCATGTTATTCAGGAAAGTCAAAGCTTTTAATTGCACTGTGTAAATGCATTTTTGCTAAAAGAAGTCACTTCTGTTGTGCAGTAGCCTTCTCTTCTCGAACTGACATTCCTACAAGCCATTATTCGCTCTAGGAGAAACTTCTTTCTGCATGTAATAACATCATTTGGATTTAAAATGTTTACCTTTAAGAATACCAATTGTATTCTAGTTACATGGGGGTGGATTTAATGTTAATTAGCACTGTAAACTGCAAAGACACTGACAAAAAGCACTGCAGAAAAGCAGCTTAATTCGTTTTGTAACCCCCCCCCCCCAAAAAAAAAAAAAAAGAAATTATTGATCAAGTAGTTCACAGATACTTTTACTTTGGCTTCTGGTGCAAAAGGAACTGAAATCATGACAGCTTCAGGAGCTAGTTTTGCCTTGATTTCCAGGATTGTTTCACATCCTATTTTTTTTAATATGAATGTAAACAGTGAACAATTTTTTTTTTTTCACCATTGGGGTTTCAGCAATAAAAATGCTGATTTTCACCATAAACAAAGCACCATTTATAATCTGCTCATGGAAAGATAGATCACAACACCTCCTTGCCTGTATCAGGGGACCAAGGCAATAGTGCCAACACTTTACGATACAGTTACCCTTCAGAAAAAAAAAAAATTGTAAACAGTATTTATATGACTGTAATATGTAAACTATTTCAGAAATAGTTATTTATCTTGCATTACACGAACTGTTGGTTTCCCTGACAAATGAAAGGCTGCAGCAGCAGAGGTGACATATTTGCTTAGCTCTTAAGCCACAATGGTAGGGTGCCTGCTGAGAGAGATTCCTTAAAGCCAGATCTATAAAGTCAAGCCTATTTTCAAGCATAAGCAGCAGGGTCTGAATCCTTATATTTGCTTTCTTTGGAATTAGAATTTGGATTTTACTATCTTGGAAACTACAATTGCTCCTCCTAACAAGCAGATTATTTTCAAAAGAAAAGGTCACTGTGGATGTTGCCATTTCTTTTTCTGGATTCAAACATTTGGGATCTTTTCCATTATATGTCTGCATGTTTATACTCTTTTTGGGTTTAACTTACTCTATAGCTTTGTTCCCAAAAGGTTAATTTGACAGAGGTCCAACCCAGAACGCTTCTCACATAAAGTGATAGAACTATTTTAATAATGTTACAGAATCACAAAACTATTTAGGCTGGAAAAGACCCTTAAGATCACTGAGCCCAACCACCAACCTAACACTTACAGGTCAACCACTAAACCATGTACCTAAGCACCACATCTGCACATTTTCTGTACACTACCTTGTCTGCAATTAAAAGCTTGTTAAAATAGTAGGGCATAGCACCAGTCCAGTGCTGAGAATGGTCATTTGCCTTATGCTCAAGTGTAGTATCCTTGTCCTTACAAGAATTTCCACTGAAAATGGGGAAGCGAAAGGGCAAAGACAAGCAAGTGAAAAAACCCCAAATCATTTCAAGCTGGACAATTCTATGATGTTTTAAGTCCAAGTCAGTTGAGACATTGCAGACTACAAATACAGATGTGTCAGCACAATAGTGAATGATGGCCCCGATAGCCCTTGCACAGCGAAATACATCACGGGCAGCTGCACACACAGCAATTTCATGGGAGACAGCAACAGCTTCTTCCAAGATGGATTATTCCTACAACATCTTGATTTCCTCACTACACGCTCTGCAAGTCAGGCCAGTCTCCCAGAAATGTTACATAGGCGTCAAACTCCCTTTAGGCAGCACATGGCAGGGATCTGCTCTCCAAATCAGTCTGCCTGCAGCTGCTCCCACAGACCTCGAGACATCCCAGCATCACTCAGCTGTGCAACAGGTTTGCATCAGCTTGAGAGTGAGAACTTCTTGTCAAATCTTTGTAACCAACTTTTTGTACTGTGGCCTTCTACACTACCTCCATGGCATACGGAGGATGGGCAGGAGAGGGATGTCTCTCTGGTATGCAAAACAAAATCCCGTGTAAGTGATACAATAGGAGTAAGCCCCACTGCTGAAGCTTTCACCCTGAAGGTAAGCAACCACCTATCTCAAGACTTGGGTAATATGGGAGTTTTGCCTGCCTGAAATCCCAAATAGAGGCATTTATCTGCTTTTCAAACACATTTGCATTCTCTTGATAAATTTCTTCAAGCCCTACAATACTTCTGCTTTTCAGACACCAGAGAACTCTATTAAGGCTAAGCCAAGAATCTTTAGCTCTGAAGCAACTATTAGCTACTACCTCTAGATTTCAGGACATTTTGATTACTAATTCTTTCTTCTGATACAAAATAATGCCTTTTTCTAGTTGTCTGCAATGCATAAATCTATATAATTCCTGAATGAAAAATAGAGTTTTGGGAGTTCCAATACTGTACCTTTTATTTTAACATGTCTTGCATACCCATTCCTACAGATGACAGAATTGGTACAATTCACTGCTTCTTTTCATAATTTCAGTTTAGAGTTAAGATGTAAATTTTAACTCTGTTTACAAATTGTTTTTCTGTTTTTCTAGTTGGGTTTTTCTCAAAGGGTTAAATGGTTTAAGGGTTAAATGGTTCCTGATTTTTAAAGTGATCTTGTAACTTCTATTTGCAAGTAGTTTACCTGTGGCATGTTAGCCTAAAATATTGTGATCTTGCCTAACAGCTCCTAGAAGTGAGTGCTGCAACTCCAGAGGTACATGAGACACATTGCTAGCTGAGGGGAGCTGGGTTTGTCAAATTAGGTAGAAAACCTCATTCAAATTAGAGCCACACTGTCTTCTATCGCCCTGTCTGCAAAGAGCCCTTGTAGGTAGGATAACAGAGAACACTTCGAATTTCTTAATATAACTGAAAGGGTGAGTGGTCACATTGCAGCTGATCTGAAGTTGCCCCCTGAACTCAACAAACCAAGAAGAAAACGAGTCCCTGTATGAGGCAGGGATAGGGGGGATTCAAACCCAGGCAAAGACCTCAGCCAACCCTGTTCTAGCTGAGATGCAGATACACCGCTGGCCAGAGAGCTGGGCAGAGGTGTCCCCTTCAATCAGCTACCTGAGCCCAGGAAATGCAAAGCCCCTATAAAAAGGGCAGCCACAATAAACTCACAGCTGTTTGCTGATGACTCTCAGTGCTGTGCTGTGTGTCTGTCTCCAGCCCATGACTCCATGTAACAAAATACTTCAATAATAAATGAGCCAAAGCTATCTATTTGTACTTGTTCTTCTCATTCTAAGCATGGCTTAGAATGGTCTTACTCTTCTCAGTGAGCTTTTCCTACCTGCAGCTCACAGAATGCATTTCTGGATCGGAATGTTTTAACAGAAGTGCTGTATTGAGCACACCTGTAACGTGTCCCCAACTCTCAACTCTAGAAACAATGTGCATCAAAATGATCAGCTGCAATTAACACCTTGGCAGGCTGCACACACAGGGTTGGATACTGTGTATATTGTGTGTGTTGAGCCTGAATTCTCGTAGTAAAGCAGAAATGAGAAGCAGAATGAAAAGATTCATGTTTGGTTAAAAGACTGGAGACACAAAAGCATTAACTGTCCCTCCTGAAGGCAGAAGCATCAGCTGTATTAAAGACAGGAAAGGAATATTTCCATCTTGAACATCAATTTGATCCCAAACCCAGATCTCTGTACGAACTATGAGTGCATTGCAAAGGATGAAGCACAATACAGGTTATCCAATCTGCAACAGAGATCTGCAGTGTTGTTCCTTACATGGCTAGGAATCATTGCTGAAATCACAACACAGTTTAAGTTGAAGGGACCCTTAAAGGTCATCTAATCCATTCCCCAGGCAATAAAAGAAGACATCTCCAACTAGATCAGGTTGCTTAGAGCACCATGCAATCTGACCTTGTGTCATTCTATGAATGTGGCATCCACCACAAAGTATTTTTTTATCAAGTAACCCACAAAAAATAAAATAAATCCATTTTAAACAGGCATGATTTTGCCTACTCAAAACCATGCCATTAATGCATTCAAACATAATGAAAATCATATAATTTTAAAATCTCATCGTGAGTTACATACAAAATGCATCTACTTATGTTTCTATAGACTCATTCCAGAAAAAAAAACCACAAAAAACAAAACTACTCAACTTAGCTCCCCTAACTGTTCCCACACAAAATTATGCCTCAAGCTAATAGTTACTGTTGGCAAACAAAAGGATCTATGATTAAACAGCTCATTTTCTTTCTTTAAAGATTTCCTGAAATACCCTGATGTTCTCACAGTAAACAGCTGCCATTCACAACTGCCTGCTAAAAATAAAAACAAAATACCCAATTTGGACAGACAATGGAATTTAAAGCAAAAACAAAAATAGGTTCAGTTTGTGGCTAAAATTACTCCCCCACCCCAAAACACGCTGTAATGCAATCGATGGAGTTTTGGCACATGCTAAATACATTTTTAGATAATGTAAGCAAAATACACCACAGTAAATCAGATGAATAAGTAGCTTTCTGTGTGGCTGGCACAGAAGCAGTTGATGCATTTAGGGCAAGGACTAGGAAGCTGTCGCGCCAAGAGCAGCCCACAAAGCCTCCTTTGGAGCTACTGTGGGGCTATCTCAGTTCTTCCCCTGCATCCTTGTCAGCTTGAAATATCCAGCAGAAAGGACAGAAATTTCCTATTATGTTGTTATATACTTTTTTTAAAAAAAACAAAACAAAACTCTCCTTAATCTCGTTCCAAGAAAACTTTTGGGTCAACTTCAATATATGGCTTTGTAGGAAGCAACCTATATCATGCTCCTCAGTGGTGTACAGTGGAAAGTGCAGGGATATTTTAAGCAAAAATGGTCTTGACAGCTTCTTCTTATAAACCCTTCTTTACCACAACAACAAATTGCTGCCCAGAGCTAATGCCGTCCAAAGTAAGCACATGTTCAAATTTGCCTTAAAATATTCATGTATCAAATTAAATTTTGAATTTCACATGGCTTTGCCTCACTCCTGTCAGTTCTAATTACTGATTTATTTTCGGTACCAACAGCTTATATTTATACAGCCTTCTCAATCACAAATTCTTCAAAGTAATCTGATAAAGAAATCTCTCACCCACCACTACAACCCCATTGGGACTGAACTTTATTCTGGGCCAATAATGTTATAATTCTACAAAGATTTGAGAAACTTGGGTAAAATCCTACGGAGAAAATTTAAACAGACAGTGCAGTTACCACAGCAGGATTTTTTGCCAGGTAATTGAGGTTAATACCCCTAACTCCTGCCAAAAAGCCACAGAATATTTGAAGGCAGGAAGCAATCTTGGTTATATTATACTCTAGCAATTTCTTATTCTAAATGATGCAATAAAATTTAACATAGGATATTCAGCACGCATCTAACATTTACAAGTATAAACTGCTGACTTTATAGATTATTAATATTTGCATGTACACGTGCAGTCAGTGACTTTATGTCTGCTTCCATTTCAAAAATAAATCCTTAAAGTTCATTTAATCTGTTCAGAGTCATCAAGAATAAAAGAGCACAGATAATTTGAATAATATAAATACTAGAATTTGGTTGCAATGCCATAAGTAAATGACTGAGAAGCACCTAAAACAATGATTTTTATTCCCAACCACAGCTTTATCAGCAATACACAGAGATAAACCTGAGGAACTTTGTAGATGGATCATGTTTAGAGTCAAATTGCTAGCCTGACTCAATTCATATGAAATGCAGGTAAAAAGTATGGAGCAAAGTGGTGTCACACCATTTTCCCCTTATAATTTAAGATAGAAAACCAGGACAGAAAGGGAAGACACTACTGAAATATAATACATATCCTTATACTTTTTACAATTAAGGTGTATTTAAGTATGATGTTTGTATGCTACCCTGGAATACTCACATTATTAATTGATCCTTCATATTTTTCACCCTCAGACTCCTAAGTCAGGCAGAAATTCCACTTTACATACACTCTTATATTCAGAGAAAAAACCTGACGATAGTGAAGGGATCAGAAACTGCAGAGGTCCAATTTCTGTAGTTAGCAGCATCTTCATAAATTTGATCAAATAAAAAAGTCCAAAACTGACACACACAGACCCCACAACAACTGGAAAACTAGGAGATATTTTTTATTCCCACAAAACAGCTTGCAATGAGTATCTTAGAAGCAAAAGCTGTCAAATCTAGCATTAGGTGTAAATCAAATAAATGTAAAAGACTTAGGCCTGGTCAGACTGCCTGACTCCTTTACAGACAATTACAAGACCTAAAGCAATACAAAAGAATGTATTTATTCAAAAGTAACTTATTCTTCCAGCACATGCTGCTGAATAACATCAACCATTCTTCTGAAGGAGCCAATAAACACAGCTAATTGATCTATGTTCAAATTTCATTTTCTGGTGTGTAAGTGATTTTCCCAACCAGAGGTAATGTACAGCCAGGCAATACACACACTTCACCCTTCTGACTGCCCATTGGCTTTCCTGATAAAGAAATAAAGTAGATAATATGGCAAAAAGGTCCAGCCTCTTCCACTTCAACACGTATAAAGTCTTCTCATGTCTCACACCATTTCCTTCCATTTGCTAGCTCAGAGTCAGAGGTATCCAACACCTTCTTGTTTTAGGGAACTGACACAATCCATCACTTTGACACAATCCCCACTCTGGCACTACCAAATCATGCCACCATTGGAACATGCAGAACAGACATTACATGGAAATCAGAGGATCATGGAATATTCTGCATTGGAAGGGACCCACAAGGATCATTGGGTTCAACTCCTGGCCCTGAACAAGTCCAAGAGTCACACCACGTGCCTGAGAGCATTGTCCAAATGCTTCTTGAACTCTGTCAGGTTTTGTGCTGCAACCACTGTCCTGGGGAGCCTGTTCCAGTGCACAACCACCCTTTAGATGAAGACTCTTTTCTCCTAATGTCCAACCTAAATCTCCCCAGACACAGCTTCAGGCCATTCCCTCGGGTCCTGTCACTGTCAGAGCAGAGATCAGTGCCTGCTCCTCCTGCTCCTCTCACAAGGAAGCTGTGACTGCAGTGAGCTCTCCCCTCAGTCTCATCCAGGCTGAACACACCAAGTGCCCTCAGCTACCCCCTGCATGGCTAATAAAATATGGGCACCTTCTCCAGGTAGCCCTGACAGTGACTGATGTTTATTGTAACACAGTCTTGTTCTGATTTGCTATTTTAAAGCAGCAGTTCCCTTCTGCTAATTGAAATTCAAACCATTGATAGATATGTGCTATAAAGGTCACATTGAAGCAGGATTTAGTATTAAGACATGAAAAAGCTAAGCTGTGTCAAAAGTGATCAGCAATTCCTATGTCTGTATTTTCACTGCAGGATCCTGCTTTTCTGGAAAGGAAAAGGCTGTGCTTTGGTGATCTCCTTTGCCCAATAAACCTTTCCTTTCTCAGCAGTAACCAGCTCCCACTTGCATCCCACCTCATGTCTTTTTCACCAAAACAGCTGTCACTCCTCCCATCACACAGACTGCAGCTGAGGGATTTGAGGGAGAAACCCTTATTTTCTATGTAGAGACAGCACCACAGCAGTGCCTGCTGCTATGAAAAAGTAACAAGGAAAGCACAGCCTGACTCCTACAGCCCAAATCATTGGTGAATACTCACAAATACTTTCTAAGCAATGCAGACTTTCAACACCAAACCTACTCTCCAGAGAGCTACTTTTTCTCAGGGAGTGCTGGAACTTGACTGGGAAGACTATTTGTCACCAAGGACAAGGGAGAGCATAAAAATATTAATAAACCTTTCTTCATCACAATATTCTGTGAAATGGCTCAGTTGTTTTAGATGCACAATTTTAGACACTTGAAAATAAGCAAGCAAAATTAATTAGCCTGAAGTAGTCAAGCAGTCTAGAAACTGTTGGTTTGACTGGCACTGTTTTGCAAACATCAACATAAAAATTGGAAATCCATACAATCAACCAAGGTGAAAGTGTACTTATCAATATAAGAAAAGGAATTAGAATCTGACACAAACATGGTAATATTGTCCAACTAACAGCACAAGGAGCAGCATTAAAGCAGTATTAAAGTTAATGTACAACATTAAAGTCATGGCAAAGAGGGTTGCACCTTCCATTCAAAACATAAACAGGCTCTTCTCAAAAGAACAAACATTCAGCTGTTGGTATAACTATGTAATTCACTCATTAAGTGGAGTGAGAGATATAAGCCAGATGTGACCATTTGATCAATTAATGCAACCTGTGTGCAACAACTTAGCCATCAAATGAGCCAAATAATTCATGCTTGGTTAAAATACATTGGATTCAGAAAAGAAGTGTTAATAAATTAACAGTTAATAAAGGTAAAAAATTTAAAACTCTTCATCATTTTTTCATTGGTTAATTATCTTTTTTGTTGCATAATAAAATAAAAAACTTTTACATAGCCAATGTTTAAATTAATTCCTGTCTTTCCTTTTATGCTTCACTTTTTAAAGGGAAAAATCCAATTATTGTTCAGAATCTCTCTCTGTGTTGTATGAACTATGTAGAACCTTTCCTACACTGAAAGTAACCAGGGACCTCCTCTGAAGTTTCTTCAGTTTGTTATTTTGCCTCTTGCCTTCTCTAAGATCCCTTGGAAAGCTGACAGGCAGCGTGTGCTCCGTGCCAGCCTCAGCAAGGACCAGGACGAGCTGTGCTGGCAGAGCAGATGATGGGTGATTTCCCTCATCCCAGCTCCTCACAGCAGCAGCCATCTCCCAGCCTCTTCTGACAATTTCCCCGTCTGTACAAATGGGGATTATGCTTTCAACCTACAGGACTGCACTGACAGCTTGTGTTTAATTGCTGATTCACTGTGATCCCTGTCTGGAGCCAATTAGAAACCTAAGCTCACAGTTTTGATGTTTGCATGTCAGAACACAACCCTTTACTCACTTACAGAAATGCTCTAGGGCTAGATGGTTTTGACAGCATTTCTCTTACAGGAAGGTAATTCTGTGCTTTAGGACAGGGACGTCAAGACGATCCTCTGAATTCTTCTGGGCAGGCACCTGAACCTCAGCCAGCCTTGTCTCTCAGGAGGTTCTTCAGCTTTGGGCAAGGGAGCCTGTCTCTCTCTCACTCTGACTGAGACAATATTTGTTTTTTTCCCTAGGAGATAACACTCCCAATTGGCCAGACAAGGCTGAGGCATGAGACCATGGTTCAGATGAGGCAAAGCTGGGAAGTGAAGCTGGGGGAGCTACCAGGAAGTCTGGACAAAGTCAGTTATATCAAATAAAGTTCCAGAAATCCTTAGCTCTGTCCTTATGAGAAATGAACAAAATGCAAATTGTAATGACTTTTTTGTGAGATAATGGAATTAGATTCTGACTATTGTTATGTCCAAATTCTTATGTGTTCTCTTTTAGGGGATTTCCTCATCTGAATTTCTTAATTCATGCCATTTCATGCAACATGTATGCAATAGTCTTTACCATAAAGTAAAGAATTACTATTCATTCTAATTAATGCATCCTAATGCAATTCAAATGCCTTAAAAATAATACATGTATTCAGAAACATTACTGCTTGAATAAGAAAAATACCAACATTCCATATGGAATGTTTTTAAGACAATGAATCATTATAAACTATCCATAGTTAGCTATTTCTGCTTTTTGACTCTAAATGTGTTGTGAACAGCAGTATCAGATGTTGCAGTATCAGTTCATGCTACATTATTTAAGTAATGCAATTCCATCTCAAACTAGAGGCATAGTAGTGTATTATAGCAAGGCTAAATTTATTAAATCATTATTGAAATTTCTTCTATATGCATGCTCCTAATCACCCAGTGTTTGGGGGCAGAGTGAGAAGACAAAAGCAACTGGTATCCAAATAAAACAATCTGCCTATTCTACCTGACCATTTAAGGTCACCTTTAAATATAACCACCTTCTGTGACATCTTATTACTTATCTGTGTTCTACATTCATGACTATTTTTTAATAGTAGCTCTAGTGTAAGCTGGTCTGTCTTTACTTCCAAGTGAAGTAGCAACCACAAGTTACAAAAAAGAAATATCTTTATCCCTCACCACATGGCTTTCTTAATTTATTTGGTGAAAACTGAGCATTAAACTAAATTTTCTAACTTTTATATTAATTTATCCAAAGGGAAAAGAAGAAAGATTATCTCTTTTAATATCACAGTACTACAGAAATTACAGAAACACATAAGAATAATTACCCAGAAGAGACCCATGGGAAATCATTAAACTTTTAATATGTCATTATAATAAAAAACAATATTATTGACCAGAGAAAGGCTACTGGAAATTGTACATATGCCAATAAAAGAGCTCAGGACCCTTCCAAAATCAGACTGATTAGAAACTCCAGTTAGTAGAAGGCACAGAAACAGGAAGAGATGATTTGGGTAATGATATCTGGGAAATTTATTTTGACACCAAGGAAGTCATTTGACTTTTGTTCTCTGAGTAATAAAGCAATAAATCTTTAGCTGTATTAACGTGTTGGAATAGACTACATGATGAAAGTGTTTTGGCACTGGGTTATGAGATAGGTTAATAGGACATTTTTGAAGCTGTTCTGCTCTAGTACTGAACTGACAACTATAATAACCCTGAGTCATCACATCTCAGCAAGACATGGAGTTGCAATGATGAAAGTGATAGCAGATTACTAACAAGACTTTACTTCCACAGTTTAGGAGAAATGTCACCTCTTGGCTCCTGCAAAGGTAACTTCTGACTTCATATTTCTTTTATATCAATTCAAAGCTCACAGAAGCTGCAAGTGTTAAAAGAGCTACAATAATTTCAGCCTAATCATATGAATAATACACAAATTTGAACATATTGAAGGTATTAAGGGGATTCAAAGAATCCTTGATAAACTAAGGACAATCTTTAGATGGTATTGTAAAACTTATCTCACAATTTAACTATATGCTTACTACTGTATTAAAAAGTATTTCCCTTCAGGTATCACTGCCTTTCAATTGCAATTAATAGAAAGTGAAGAGGAATCTCTAATACAAGGTGAAGAAGTATCTCTAATGTGGTACATTCCAAATGTACCACACATTGTTACAGTATGTATCACTACACAGCCAACAACAAGTATTCCAGAAAACCGGTACCCTAAAGAAAAGGTTTAGATGAAACAGCCATGGCCTATCCAACTCACTGATAGAAATTTTGAAGTGCAGCTGGTTTTACTAATTTTCAGCTCATAAACAATGTAATGGGAAAAAAATTCTCTCTGATTTGTAATCTGTAGCTTTGTAATTAATACATTTTGTAATTAATAATTATAAAAAACTTTGCCAACGCAAAAAAAAAAAAAAAAAGCCAAAGGAAATCCAAAAAAAAGAAAAGAAAAGAAAAAAAAAAGAAGACAAGTCCCTTACTCATACACAATAAGATTATATCTACAAACCAGAATATCTGAATTCTCAGTACATAAACCCAACAGTAATTTCTCTCTTCCCTAAATAAGGAGGGAAAGCTCAACAGTTTTCAGGCAACTCCATGAAGGATGCTGGGGCTATTTTGTTATATTTGCATTCATTATATTCTGGCACTAGAAATGGACAAAAAGACACTGATTTTGGAAAAACTCAGGATACACAGAAATTCTCAAGGTTGTGAAGACCAGGCCTATTTTCAAAGGTTGAAGTGTTTCCAGGTAAGCCAGATCCTGTGATGCCCTTGATATCCTATTTCTGTAGCAGTCACATATTTTCAATTCCTGATGATCCAAAACACTGTAACCAGCTGAGAATACATATGCTGTCGAGCTGGCAGTGTGATATTTCTACATACACAGGGCACTCTTCCACTGGAATTACAACCATAATCTCCCTAGGCTGATACATCACTTCACAGGGCACGGTCACTACTGTAACAGGTGAGCTTCAACAAAGAAATGTACACAACATTTCCTGCAGCAAAAAATAAAAATACTCTAACCATAAGAAACTCACACTTTTATATAGCTCCAGGCTTGTAACTATTTTTCAGCCCTCCAACCTTCCTGTATTTTTTCCCTAGTAAATTCATAATGCCATGCCTTAAAGCAACCTCCTCCTTCCATTGCTCTCCCCAGTCATTCTCCTCATGCAGGATCTCCAGACTGGCTGCATTATTCTGCAGATGCAGTCACAGACAGGTCAGAAGGAGCAGCCGTGAACCCAAAGCTTTCAAAATGTCTTTCCAACATGGGTGGACAGGTAGCCCCTTAATAATTGGGGCTACTGCAACCAGCAATCTGAGCACAATTACATTTGGAGAGTCTGTGAGGAAGCATTACTTCCTGCTCCTATTCATCTTT
Organism: Fringilla coelebs; assembly: GCF_963513975.1. NCBI lineage: Eukaryota > Metazoa > Chordata > Aves > Passeriformes > Fringillidae > Fringilla > Fringilla coelebs. The sequence continues at coordinate 10,688,527 of NC_140029.1, read as the reverse complement.
ATTAACCAGCATCTCCTATTCTAAATTTATTTTTCAAACAATCCTTCATTCTGGATGCTTTAAACTGTTCTGATCTGAGAATACAATAGAATTGTTGCACAACTACAAACATCAGCAAAAGAGGCGTCCCCAACCAGCAACATGGCTATCTGTACCTTACAAAAAGTTGCTGTGCAGGGGAGGAGAAGGAAACTTTTATCCCCTCTCTCACAGCAGCAATCCCTGAACCCTCCAAAGGATGAGATTCCTACTCCAATATCCTCCAGAGAAGCCCATGGTGTACAGCTGGGCAGCTTAGTCCATGCAGCACTTGCCAAGCTGGGAGCAATATTGCTTCCATTATCTCTCAGAAGTCCATCTGGTACAGAGCAGCTCATGCCACACAATGCTGCTGTAATTTCTGCAGCCTAACCCTGACAGAAGCAAAATTGTAAGTGAGACTCACTTTTGGTATCAGCCAAAATGCCAAATCTTAGACGATAAAATTAACTGATTAGTCTCATTTTCTGTGTAAGCCGCCTTCAGTTCAATTTATTTTACAGCTCTCATGAAAAATTAAGTTTTTAATTTTAATTAACATTTAAAAATCAAGCCATTTCTGTTCCTAACGGAACAGAGAATGACCACCTTTTCCAGTTAAGAATCTATCCTTTGAATATAAATGACTGAAAGCCTCATTTAGAAGCATTTCTTATAGAAAGCATCAATCATACCTTACCAGACCTGCTATATGATTTGTTTCCTTGAATTTTTAGCATTATTGAGCTGAGCCAAAATTTTGGAAAGCATTTAAGTAAGCCAAGTTCTTAAGTCTCTTTCAAAAGCAAACATAACCTTAAATCAAATTAGTTTTAGTGAGCACCTCCAAGTTACTTTTCTAGCTGAACTTCAAGTGTTTCTACCTTTTATTTTTTTTTCAATGGTGTTTTTGTGTTAGTTTATCTCTTTCATAGTTTTTAGAGTCATTTCTAGTACTTATTTAAAGCAATAGTTCTAACTGTTTGAAAGTAAAAAAAAATGGCTTTTGGAAATGTATAAATTAATATAGTTTACTTGATGTAAGAATATTCCAAACAAAGCCAATTTTATAACATCATAAAGGAAGTATATTAAGTATGAAGACAAACATATTCAAATCAAGCCTGACATATTTGGGGAAAAAATTAATAAAATTTGACCAGATGACTTCACCATGTATAAAACTGCAATGTTTCAGTCTCAATGCAACACTTAAAATTATTTCAGATACCCTAAAACCATCTCTCTTTTGTGCCCGCTCTCTGTTGTAAATGAACTTGCAAACTGATCTCTCAAAACAGGTTATTCACATGTTCTGCCTGTACCCATCAGCTGTTCCCTCGCTCAGATGGCCTACCACAAGCAGGGAAATTCACTGTCAGAAGAGCAAATCTGTGGGTAGGATGCTTGCACATACCTGTGTATCAGTAACCTACTTTTCTCTGGACAACTGCCAACACAAGCAGCAGATCATAATTCTTACCTGTCAAGCATTGTGCACCAGAGTGTTTCTTCTCAATTAACAAAGACAATTAAGAATCATGAATATTAAAGGCGGCATTAAAACCTATATTTGCTAATTGATACTACATCAACTGGTGAAGACAGGAGAATTAGCAACAGCCAATTTGCAATCTGCACAGAAGTACTTCACATGCTAAACTCCTTATGGTCAAGCTCAGAAGCTCTACAGCTCATGCATCAACTTCTGCATATTAACAAGGTACCACCTGAGGAATCTAATAAAAAACACTAACTACAACTTCTTACAAGGCCTTTATATCATATCTTTCAATATTTTATATCACATAATTATATTTCAATATTATATCACAACATCTTTGAAGAATCAAACTATCAGAGTAGGGGCATTTCTAAGCAAACAAAAGCAATAAGGGTAACTGCTGACAGAAAAATAAGATGTAGGAAGCTTGTGGGCACAACTGGAAAAAGACAAAAGAACACACATAAATTGCTATCAGTTAGGTAGGAAAGAAAACCTAGTTTCCCTTATTATGGAATTTGTAAGTGCTCTTTTTTCTTCCCAAATTAGGGCATAATGTGGTGTGGGCTGCAATTTTTTTTGGGTTTTTTTTTTTAATTTATTTTTTAATTTGTGAACTTAAGACACTATTTACTCAGACGATTCCAAAATCCAAAGGGAGAAAAGCCCAGACAAGATTGTTATTTTGAAAATAACAAAAAAATGAGAGACCTTAACAGCTTTTCCGAATGAAACAACAATTTGAGAAAAAGACTCAATGAGTTAACACTTCCTGAAAATGTCACTGAAAAGTTGCTAACCCATTTTAATATTTATTTCTTCAAACACTGAAAGGGTTCCTTGACAGAATGAAGCTTCTAATATAATGCAGATGAATACAGCTGTAGAATGGAAATGCATTTGAATGTAAATTGATCCAATTCAATAGATAAATCATGATAATTTGAGATGTTAAAATAAAATGGCTGGTTATTAATGGAATTATAGATTTTTAAACATTGCAAGACTTCAGTTAAAGAATTAACCAGTCCAGCAAAAGACCAACCTTTCATAGCTCTTACCATAGCAAAAAAAACCAACAAAAAACAGCAACAACAAAAAAGAGCCTAACAACAAGTATGTGTAATTACTTGTTCCCAGTAGGGAATTGTGCTCAAAGCATGATGAGAGCATGATGGCATAACTCCACTGTGAAGAGCAGGATGCTTTTACTGAGCTTCCCATGGCACTTTTGAACAAGTCTACATATTCTGAAACACAATTCTTACAAGGAAATTTGACTGAGGACCAATCATAACAGCTTGTCTAATATTGGAATGAAGGGAAACCCTTGAAGAAAATAACAAAAAGATTTATGTACAGCGATTCAGTTTAACAGAAGAGTTTCTCACTAAATATTGCCCATTAGCTTTTCCTAGGAACAATTAGTAGATTACAAACTCTCATTCTAAAATGAAAGAGTGTTTGTGATCCCAGATCCCTGGGCTCTTCCTGACCACAAGCACAAATATCCTGCCAAGAACCTGTGGGGTTCTAATCCTCTTTGCATGCCCTGACACTCACACTGCCAAGTTCAGCAGAGAGGAGTGTGGGTCACAGCACTGCTGGATCTCATCGTGCACAGCCCTGCTGCAATCCTAACAGAGGACAATATGACCCATTCTGTGGCCACTGTGCTGCAGTTACTTCCCCAGAGCTATCAGGAGCCTCCTTACCCACAGGTTTTGGTTGCTTCTTTCAGGAGAAGTTAACTAGTCCAGGGGCTGAATCTCAGTCTCAGGGAACCAGGGATGTCAGCTCAGCAATGCTCAGAATTTCACTGCCACTCAGAAGCAGCAATCTGCCAACCCTCCCACAAAAGAAAGAAGCAGAGTCCTCCCGCATCAGAACTGACACATTCCAGCATTCTTCTTTCCCTTCCAGCTGCACACACAAAAAACCCACCACACAAAAGAAAACACCCCCCACCCTTGAAAAAAGGAAAAAAAAAAATAAATTACACACACACAAAACAAAACAAGAATATCTTTCCCACCCCAGTATGATCCATTCTTTTTAACAGACCCTTTGCTTTGGTGTGAATTGCCACTCCCACTCCCTAACTGAGCAGGGTTTTGACTTTAGGAATTTGAACCAACCTGGAAATTCCCAGACATAGTTCCTCTGCCTCAATCCATCTGGGATTTATTCTGTGCCACTTCCCTATTCCAGCATTGCCGTTAATTAGGACAAGCACTTATGTGAACCCCAGAGCAATACAAGCATTATTGCAATGGAGATAAACAAAAGAATTAGCTCAGAATGTGCGTGGACAGGTCACTGGAAGCTGCAGGTACCAGGCTGCAAACAACTACCACACAGGGACAGAGAAGTGGGAGGTAACTCTGTGGTCAACACAAGTGGTTCTCACAGGACCAGGAACCATAGAAAGTTCAGTCCAGTTCAAAGAAAGATCAAATGAGCAGACACTGAGGTCTGCACCTCAGATACAGGAAAAACTCAGTTAAAATAATTACTTGAGGTCTATCATCAGTGAAACAACACGGGCTATGCTGCTAAGTTAAAAACGTCCACAAGCCAAGACTTTTCAGGTGACATGGTACAGAAGTCACCCTTCTTGCAATCAGTGTAGAAATTGACTTTTGGAAAAATCACAGAGGAAAAGGCACTCTCAGGTCTGAGCGGAATCCAATTTCTTGGTGACCCTTACAGCTTAATTCAGGTCAGCCAAACCCGACCAGACAACTTCTCCTTGGGGTTATCAAGGTGACCTTTTAAATAGCAATGATGGACACCCATTACTTGAAGGAAATACCAACATAACAACCATGACATTACATTGACACTTGCCTCAGTCACACTGTTTACACTTCCTGAAGGAAATAGTTTTCTTTCTCTTTTGTACTGCACCAAGGAAAATGTCTGTCAGAGTCCACATAATGAAAAAGCATGGTAGGTGTAAAATTTAAAAACTGATTATAAAAAAAAAATCCACTGGTTATTACATTACTTGTAATAAAAAAATCCATTGATTATTACATCATTTGTCCACTTGGAATTTAGAAAGATTATGTGCACAGTACATTTATGTATCAGTGTTACTTCTTATTCCTTGTTTATGCAAAGAACTTTTAAAACACATAGAATAAATTCTGGTGAAAAGCAAAATCCAAGAGGAACAAAATGATCTGCATATCCATATAACTGAAAAATGAGCATTTGAAACTATCACCACCAATCTGATGCAACAACCTTGTGTGTGTAATGAAGCTTGAGATGTTGATAAAGGTCATATGGTGAGACTGTAATGAAGATTCATCTACTTTAGTCAGATTTTTCTCTGGCTTTACCTTTAACGGCATCTCATTATTCCCACTGGCAGAGGTAGTCATGTTTGTACACAAACTAATTAATGAGGAACTCTACCAAGACTTTCAGAGCAGAAACAATCATGCATGCTGACAGTTACTAATAGCAGGTGGGAATTCTCAGTCATGAAGGATGAGGACTATTCATAGCATTTAACTGTAGGCTAGTAATTTCATGGGGAAAAATGATAATTAAACCATATTACTGATCACAAGAAAGGTGGGGCATGAGGCATATTGACATTTTTGTTTTGCAGGTTATGAAAAGTTTCTGTCTTTCCAGGGCGGTATCTTTTACCCCAAAAAACTATCCAACTTTCCCCCAAAACATCTATCTATCTATCTTGCTCACTTGTTCATTCCTTGCCTTTTCTACCCTCTTCTTCTCCACTGCCAGAAAGTACATTCTGTAAAGGTTCAAGATGCTTTTAGGACCCACTGATCTCAAAAATACCCCCCAAAATCCACATTCACTTTAGTAAGCATGTATTTTAAAAGAAAGCATTAAAAAATCTCCACAACATTTTACAGAAATACATGGTGCCCTTTGAAACTTTAAGATCACAGGAATGAGTTAAAAATCTATTTAATATTGAGGCTGATAGTGTAAAATTAGCCTATCAGGGAACAGACAAAAATACTTCAATAGTAATGTGGTTCTTTTTCCTTGTAACACGGTCATATTCTAATTACAAATTATTCTAATGCACTCTATATACACCAAAGAAAGCAATACAACTAATAATAAATTACACTTTGCATGATCTATGTAATATGTTATAAAATAATTAGATGGCTGAGATGCTATCTACTGAAACTATTTTAATAGCAGGTGGCTATTAATTTAAGAATTCCATTCAGTAAAAATTAGCTTTTCATTTTCAAATTTAAAGATTGCTTTCAATCTTTTCAAGTGAGCTGCTTTGATGTTACTTTTTTCCCAAACAGGGCATTCAGAACAATCACATATGAAAGGAAGAAACCTTCTTAAACAACAGTAAATCTGCATTTCCTGAAAGTGCAACAGCTCTCTAAACTCCTTTTCTTTTCTTTTCTCTTTTAAATACGATCCTGGCAGAAATTTCTGAAGAAACTCACAATTTGATTGTAGCCTCCATAAGTGATGACTGCCCCTGCAATTAGGCATAAAGACAAATTGCTTCCTTCTCATAAAGCCCTTGTTCCACAAACGTAACAAATTAGACCACTACACAGGTCTAGCCAAGCACATAGAAAGAAGAGTGTAATAAAGGCTAATAAACAGGAAAGGAAACAAGCTCGTGCATTTTAGCAAAAACTGGTAATAATGGGGAATAAATCACTACTCCTGTTCTTAAAACAAAGACCAAAATACCTATAAATTAAGTGGCTTACAAAATTCTGTCAATTAGAGAAATCTCTTATTTTTTATTTCTTGAGGAAGTTTAAGTCGATTTAGTTTTATTTAATACAAAATCAGAAACCAGTGCCTGAGGTTTGCTTGTGCCATAGCCTGACAGCAACAGAATTTCAAACATTGAGACTGCATTGCTATCCAAGAAAGAAAAATGCATCCCTTTAGCATCTGGTGCAGCATAAAGCCATTATACTGCAATTAGCTAGACTAAGGAGCAGCTGCTAAGAAACTAAAAGTATAAGATGAAGACTTTAGTCACAGATTTTTTTTTCAAAGCATGTTTCTTACAAAAATGATTGCATTTTGCTCTGCTCAGGATACTGATCTGGATTAAGCACCCAAGGTTCAACATAAAACAGATTAACGATGTCTGACCCCGCACATAAAGATTTACTGCACACCTCCACATGCTCAGTCCTCTGTTACATAAACTCTGATGAAATTTAGATTTGCTACCTGTGCAAAGTGGCCATAGGCAACCATGGAATTTGAAAAGTAATTCATAACTATTTCTTCACTTTTTGACAGCTCTAAAAGCTTTACTCCAAAATTTGTCATTAATGTGAATGCCATTGACTTTTTTTTAAAAATAAACAAGCAAACAAACAAACTATCATTACATTATCATAAGAAGATATAGTCAGGAATATTCAAATTTCATTTTCTGTGATTTTGCTATAATTTTCTCCATTCACACCAGGAATAGATCTGATTCCTAAAAAGACAATTCTTTTTCTAAGAGTCTGTATTCATAAAAGAAAAAAAACAAAACCAAAACCAATTGTCATTTTTAAGAGTCCTGCGCAGTGCTAAAGTCTCAACATAAGCACTGTAGGTAGAACTGCAGAACAGCTGAGTCTGGCAGGGACCTCCCAAAGTCCAAGTTCCATCACCACAGGAGGGTCAGCAAGAGCAGATTTATCAATGCTGTGTTCAGTTGTTTTTGACCATCTCCAGCTATGGAGATCCCACAGATTGCCTCTGTACAATCCACTCCAGAGATTAACAACTGAAATCAGTTGTTAGGTACATTACACCAGACCTGAATTCCCCTCTTTCCAAACCACATCCTTTGCCTCTTGTCCTATTGCTGTGCACCTCTGAGAAGCCTCTCTTTCCTCTACAAACCTCTGGCCAGGTAGCTGTGGATGGCAATCCCTCTCATCCGTATCCTGAAGGGTGAGTGAACCCAGCTGCCCATGCCACGTCCTCGGGCAGCCAAGCCTCAGGGAGCCCTGCTCTGCACTTACTCCAGTACATCTGGGTCTGACTGGAAACCCAAAAGTAGGGACTGCATCCCTGGGGAGTCTCAGGAGAGTTGATCTGAGAGGAGGCATCACTTTCTGATGGTGTGCTGTGTATCCACGTTCATAAGACAATTCTGCCATGCTACTAAAATGAAATTTTATCACTTTTTCCTCTTAAATCTGTCAGAAAATTCTTTTTATTAATTTCCAAATAATGATGAAAAAATATCACTTTCACTTTTAGCCAAAAAATATTTAACCATTTTTGAAGTACTCCTAAATGCTTCTGTAAAATACATCTGATGACTTGACAGCTCTCACTTCAGATCACCAGAACATCTACTGTGTTGTTAAAGGGAGATGAAGCTTTCTACTTATGAAGGATTATTATTGACAAGTATTTTAATAATTCAAATGATCTCAAGAGGATGTTTATCACAAATGGCATTTCTCTCCCTGTTTCATTTTTCTATGAGGCAAAAAATGAGACTCAATTGTGTAAATCCATTTGAAAGAGAAAACAAGCTGGAAATCTAGACAACAAGTTACCTGACCCTGAAGAGCTTGCTCAGAATTTCCCAGGATTATATTTCAAGTTACATTGCTCCAGTACAAAATGTTACAAAATTTTGCCAACTGAACTTCATAGATAGTTAAGAATTAAAATGTAAAAGGACTGTATTGTCACTCTACTGCAAACATACCCCACAGCAATCTCAATGACATCTTTGAGAACACTGTCCCTTGGATCTTCTTTCATCACAGACCTCTGCTGACACTCATAGATCTAAGTGCAATGCAGCACAGTAACAAGGTTTGAATTAAATATGCAGCAAAGCTCTCTAAGATTGTGGAAATTTCATCAAGATGATAAAATATGACTCCACTAAGTTAGGGAACTCACTGCTCTGAAAAATCAACCCTGTAGGCAAAGGAAAAGCCGCAAGAAATAAAGTAACTAGATATGGCTTCAAAGTTTTCAATGCCCTGAGAGCTGAGCAAGCTGACTCAAAAGATTCTCAGAATTACAACCAAGATTTAGTTTCCCCTTTCAGAAGGTGAAGGATAAAGTAAATTATTTTCTCCCGACACTAATACAAAATTTAATTTTGTTCCTGGAGAATATGAGAGGATCATCAAGCTTTGTGGCCAACAGTGGAAAAGTTGGGAGTACTCAAATGACTCCAAGGAACTCCTGAGAAGTTTTTAGTCTGGCACAGCCACTCTCACCCCTCCAGTTCAAAGGGCTGTCCCAAAGCACAGACTGCAGGGATGCAGGCAGCTCCCACTGGCCAGGGAGCACCCTCAGACATCACTGCCCACTCAGACCCCTGCTGAGGAAAGGGACAGGGGGAGGACAGGAGGAGAGGAAAAGCTGGATCAGCCAGTGACATGATGATCCAGTTTTCAGCTGTTCACAGCAGCTGCCAGAGCCTGCCTGAGTCCTGGGCTGAAGAAAATGTCAGGGGAGATCACAGTCTGATTAGGGGCACCCAACAGACTATTTTAACTAGGAATTAAGCAGATTAATATTTTTGCTTAAAACTTTGAATCTATAAGAGCCAGTGAAGACGCAATATGTTGTGCACAGGCAAATGGTAAAATCAAAGTGTCTGAATTATCTGAGTAATTCAAAAAGACAGAATTCTAACCATGGATGCAAGTCATCAGTGATCAGGGCCAAGGGGCTTTATTCTACCTCCACTAATTACTGATACTCCTCTCTACAGGCAGCACTTCATCAATCAAACACTTCATCAAGCAAATACAGACCCTTTTCCTGAAATATGTGAGTGCCTTCAGTCTTTGAACACAATTCTACCAAGGACCATTTTACTTCATTTCTGAATATCTTTGGACACCCCCAGATTGGGAAAAAATAATAAAATCCTAACAGGCATGGGCTTTTATTTCTTCACTGATGTACAGACCCTTTCCTCTTAGTTGGCTTCAGTCCAGAAGCATGTATAAAAAAGATAAACAAAACTAATAGATATGATAAATGTGGAGATTAACCCTGAAACCTGCCTCTAAACATAGTATCCTGTGACCTAGTACTACCTTGTCAGAGCAAAATCTTGAATGAACAGAAAGGCTTGATGTTTGTGTATTCAAATTCAATAGGTTTTGCCAGATCTGCCAAAAAAAAAAAAATACAGTCTAGAGGTATGCTTTCAATTTAAAAAAAAAGTATCTTGGAATAAAGTCTCTGCTTGATGTACAAGAGATCATCTGTCCATCAGCCATGGCTCTTAGCACTAAAAGAAAATAAACATCTCAAACCTGTGACATTAATAAAGCACAGTTATGTAAAGTCTACAAGAAGAATGTTTTAAAGGAGAAGAAATTCTTCACTTAAGGGCATGCATGACAAAGGTTAGTAAAAGGTAATGATCAAACTGGAAAAAAAAGAGCTTCATAAAAATTATCTCATGAAGCAAATAAATGAATTCTAATATCAAATAAATACTTGGTCTAGTCAGCAGCAGATTCACAACTCAGTTACCACTCTAGCAAATGTTATACTCATTCTACCTACTATAGTCAAGCTTTCATAGTCCTTTGTATTCTTATCAGTTTACTGAAGCAGGATTTTGAGACGCTATTCTTTTTCAAATTGTATATTGTATTATTCATAATGTTTTCACTCCCTACTAGCACTTAGGGAGCTTGATGTATCCTGATCTACACAGCACAAAACAAGCAGAAAGAATAGTCTCTGCCTGAAGTATTTATATTTTTAATACTGCACAAAACACAACTTGTACCCTTATTTACTACAATGGTATAAAACTGGCATGATGGTAAATTCACTAAATATAGTTATCTCTGTCAAAAAGGGAAACTATTGATGTAGTTTTGAGGCTTCTTGTCATTTCTGTACTTTCTAAACCATGGAGAAAGTTGAATAAAATCAAACTCTAGTTATTTATTTTGAAAATTTTATTGTTCACTTGCCTCAAGAATCTCGCTTATTCCTGGTTATGCCTTAACTTCCTCTGAAAAAGGCAGACAATTCTTCACTGATTCTGTTAGGCTGGTTAAGTTTAATCTGCAAGAAATAAAAGATTGCAGAAAGTGCCTTTTCCCCCTTGACTAAGACTAAAGTCATTATCCATTATCAGCATCACTATGTCCGTGAAAGGACACTTTTTTAAAATGGAAGTGAATTTCTTAAATATGTTTCTGTGGGTATAAAAAATTTCAAGAGGAAGAAAGAAAAACAAGTACCAAAGGATATGTTTGACTTTCTCTTGCTTTTCAATTATAAAATGATAGTTTGACCTTTCCATCATAATCTTAAAGAATATAGTTCAGCAGTGATACAATAGCCTTTCACCCAAGCTCTGCACTGACTGTGCTTGTCTTTATGACATGATTATCTGAACTCATGCTTTCTAACCTGCCAGATAATCTTTCAAAATATTCCTCTTGAAATGGACATACTACTCTCTATATGAGGTTTAGACTTCAAAACACACGGTATTTTCTCCTGAAACTCTGCTTGCATCTCTCATCCCTATATTTAGCTATTAAACCAGAGTAAAACACATCTTGGAATGCTTACAGCAAATTCCCTTTCATTTGGTAGGAACAGTTATTCCTGTGATGAGTATTCAAAGGGATACTCTCCATCTGCCACAAAATAAGTGGTTGTTGAACACATCAAGTACCTTAAATTCAGGGCTGAGTTGTGAGCAAAGCTGAACAGCGCATACGAGAATTATACATTTATGATAATTTAAAGACTAATTGCTTAAGATTGGCTTAATAAAACTAATGTAATGTAGAAATTCATTTTCTTTTTCTTTTAAATTACCTCTCAAGGCTATCTAGATTTAAGACTTGCTGTGTTCAATGTTCCACATATGATTTATGTGGATGCTTAACAGTATATTTTTACAGAAGAGTGTTGGATATTTTATTGTGAATCTAATATCGCCCTGAATCCCAATATTCTCCAGTCTGATCACAAGAAAAATTCAGGTAGGAAAGACTAACCCTACAGTCTAACAAGTCCTAAACTAAGAACCTTTTACATAGACAACAGTGGCCAATGTACAGTACAGAGTCAGCTCAGACAATACTTAGAGCTTGTGCTTGACTTTCTGCTTGGTGAATTCTTATGTGGAAAGGAAAATAGCCCAAAAAATGCTGCTACTCTAAAAAAAATAAATAAAATTCACAAGTCAGACTGGCAAATGGCATAAGAATAAAGCAGCCTGATAAATAGAAAGTAAGTGAGAAATACCATTATAGAAGACACATTCCTACAATATATATTCAAATACTTTTAGATATTTCATGCAGTTCTGGGTTTCTGTAGATTCTCCCAAGTGACTTTTCTAGGAACACAACACACAATCAACTTTAGAATTTCTGATGAGGAATTCTCACAAATTTAAATGCTCCCTACAAAGTATGTTTAATTTTCCACAGAGTTAAGGAGCTGTATGTGACTATAAGGTATTTTGATTGGTATTTTCTGGAACTACTTACATGAGTGTGTTTCAATCAGTTGGAAAAACCTTGAACTTATTCATACAAATATTCTAATAAATATATGGGGGCCTTTCTCACCTTCCCAATTCAATTACTCAAGTTAGGAAGGTAATCTACTAATGCACCTGCAGTTCAGGAAACAAGATATCAGCGCTGATTTCTTTTTCATGCTTACTGGCTGAAAGAGCTTATTGCCCTCTATTGCCTAGATATTTGAGCCTAGTAAGTCTACCCAGGTAATATCAGCAGGTCACATAGCACAGCAGTGGTTAAGCAAAGCAAATATTCTCCCAAGCAAATTTCTATATTTTCTTTCTTCTTTTACTTATTGAAGCCTTAGAATACAATTTGCATTCAAAAATCAATAAGCAATTACTTTTTTATTTGAAAAACCTAAAGTCTTTATGCATTCATTGTTAAAAAGGAACCAAGAGCCCAAAGTCCATCCAACTACATGGAAAAATTTTATTCTTTTTTTAATATCCAGTTTCCCTTTTGGATGTTTATAACTGGTTGCATACCCAGAGTTCTAAAAGGAGAATGAACAACTATGTCAACCCAGTTAATGGCAGCTATGGAAATATTCACATGGGAAAAATGCTTCCCATGCAGCCAAAAAAGAAAAGTAAAAACCAATCCACAACCTCTTAAGACATTAATTTCACTGTTGTTGAATAAATAGTGCATAGTTTTCTGTTGCTTTTGCTGAGATGCCAGGCAGCCACATTACCTTTGATCTATTTCTGTTCAAGTTACATAGAGAAGTGTCTGAAACAATGATAATGTGCACTGTTGATCCAGGAACAGTAGCAGATTACATAGCAAGATATATCTTATTGGCTAAAAATAGAGGTTGTGCAGACAGGATGTTCTGAAGAGCAGCAAAGAGCATGGGATGCTCTCACTGTTAAAAGCTGAATGATTTTTATGGTATTTATGAGCCCCTGATTCAATTTGCTGTTTGCTCATTTAATCTATCACTCCTCACAAAGTAAGATCTATATGGAAGAACAATAAACATGTTATTTCATGCTGCAAACCAGACAGATTTCCTTTTTAAATACAAGCACTCTCATAGACAGAAAATATTTGTTCTTTTATAAGCTATTTTTTAAGTTCTTAAGAGGCTACAGTCAAATCTAAGTATAAAAGGACACACACTCACCTACCCAGATGAGATTGTTTTCCTGCTCAGATTTCTCTAATGTATCATGATCAACGAACAAGAAGATCAACTTAATTGTCCTAACTGCATATTTTATGAACTGTGACAAGTTTGTTATAACTCATTTGCTCTAAACTTTTCTTCTGAGATTGTGAAAGTACCAGGAGATAAACTCAGCAATGTCAACAAGCTTGGTGGCATAGTTCAAGCTGTGAAGGTTCAATAAATAGGTCTGTAAACATTGCAAATCAACAAAGCTTTTGATGAAATGTCAAGCAAGGCAGAGCTTAGCTATATTCAGCTCAGCTTGAACTCATAAACCATTAACTGGCCTCTGTAGTTTCCACAGAAAAGTGTTATGAATAAAGCACAAATGTTGAAATAGAAATAAAAACAATTTTTTTTTCTTTAGGGAACAAGATTAATTAAAGCTATTTAAAAACAGAAAATGGTATTTTCATTACCCCAGTAGAGACAGATTTATAAAATCAGACAATATGTAAATGCTATACATTCTCATCATGGAACAACCATTTTTTTGTGCCTTCAAGTTAGGAAAGGATGCAAAACACAGAAATAGAAAACAAAACTAATTTTGAAATATCCTGAAGATATTTCAACTTTGAACCATTGCAAAAATCTGGTTTTTCCTGCATGAGACATAGAATATTTTTTGCTTCAGAGAAAATACATATTTTCCCCTTCATTTTTTTAGAAGGAAGACTAGAATAAAACTTGTTACAATGCATCAAGGTACCTATTTATAACAGAAAATATCGTTTTTTTTTCACTCAAGTGGAGCATTATATTACATTATATAGCCAAACATTCTTTCAAGACCTATTTGCAAAAGTCTTGAAAGTTATGAAGTTACTTTAGCTACTTTTCAGCAGCAATCCTCTGTAGACATGTCCATGCAATTATCCTAGACTGAATGCAAGATTGTTTTTGCCCGATGGCCCAGTTTCCAAGCTATTTCTATATCATCAGCTGAGTGGTTCATTTGACCATGTCCAAATTTGTTTGCAGTAAACTTTGCATCTTTCTACTGTCTTTAAAACGATACGGTCATTTAGCAAAACAAACACTCTTTGATCAGCTAACATCTATTACCCATAACTGTACCAACCTAACCTCTTGTATTGCCATTGAACACACTGCACTTTTCCCTCCCATCGGCGGGGCAAAAAAAAAAAAAATAAATAAACCAAATCTGTTTGACCTAATCAGAGACTTACTACATACAAAAGTTTGTTTGTTTCCCTCTCTTTATTAACACCCTGTTGATACTCTCCACCCGGGTTTGGACCAGATTTAAAAAGCAGAGTTATGCAAGGCACGGCTGTCTGGCGGAAGGCAGCGGATGCTCCGGCGGGGTCGCGGTCGGGGTCAGGCGCTCCCCGGAGCCCCGCTCGCCCTCCGGAGCCCCGGCAGAGGAACTCCCCGAGCCCGCAGCGCAGCGGGCAGCGCCAGCACCCCGGAACCCCGGCAGGCAGCAACCCCACTGACCTAAATGCCGTCCTTAGGGTTGCGTTCCTGCCGCTCTTCACTCTTTTGAATACTCCTTGCATTCATTTACGGGCGGTACTCACCCGAGGCATCCCCAGGCATTGCCGGCACTGCGGTGTCTCGCTACCTTCGCGGGGAAGCGGTCAGTGGATTTCCCCGCGGGTACTTCTCTCTAACACATTCTCCAAAGTAGGAGAAACCTGGAGGGAGACTCATTGCCAGGTGCAGGTGAGGCACGCCTGCAATCACCCTCCAGTTTCACGGGCACGAAAAGAGCACCCCCTTTCTCAGAAGCCGACGGGAGAATTACAGCCAATTTTGTTTTCTTAACCAGCAGCGAGGTACTCTCCCAAGGTACACAGCCAGCGTGTGCTGCGCTCCCTCCCTCCTCGCTGAAATGGTTTCTCCCTCCACAGGCTCAATCTACCTGATTATGTTCTCTCCTAATCAGTAATCTTAGTTTCCCCAGCCCTCCTCGCTCACCCGGGATTTCTGGAGGGCGAGCTGCAGAAGCAGGGCAGCAGCACTCCGGGGACACAGGGCAAGGCAGCAACATTTTGGAAGCACTTGTGTTTCTGTCTGCTGTTTGTTTGAACACTGGAGTTCAGCCTTTGCCTGTCTGAGAGAGAGATTATGCTTCCTGCTTTTACAATCCTATTCAAATAAGCTTAAAGTCCCTAAGAAAAAAAAAAGGCAACCTACTTCATCCAGCAGGAACTGCTTTTCAATGCAGTCTTTTTCTTCTTTTTTTTTGTGCATCCTTTCCCTAAAACCAGCTTGTATCTCTTTCAAATATAACAGTATATATGCATCTGCTGTATATTCTTTCCTAGCTCCAGTCAGCAAATAAAGCAGAAAAGGTACAATTTCCTTCCCCTCCTCTTTCTTCTTTTGTAAACTAAAAGACAGGAAGGATAACACATATTACTACAACTAACTTCAATATAATCTGTTTTTCAACAAGCATCTTGCTGTAAATCTGAAAGGGTTCTTTGGGTTTTGTCTAATTGTTGATTTTATTTTTTTTTCTTATTTTAATAAGTAGGAAGGATGGGAAAAATGATGGACAAAAGATGGACAAAATAATTTTTCTCTTTTTGTCCTGATTATTCCAGTTAACCTGATTATTACATTATTAACTGTTATTCTCCTAATCCCAGTTTAGAGACTATATCAGAATTAATTAAAAACTTCCTTTAGCAGTTAACAGGATAGTCTAAAAACATTTCTGGAGAGTAAGCAATGGGAAAAGCATGGATCAAGGGACAATTTACACCAGAATTTTAAGCAGGCTGTAGAGCACAGTTAGACTCTGGTCTGTCAGACACAGCCACATAAAACCATGACAGCAAAGAGGCAGGAGATGTGAACTAGGAAACACATAGGATCACTCCATTCCAGGACAGTGTGGCACGTATTTAAACACTGTGAATATCTCCAAAGTCTGCTGATTTAATAGCTAAGCAAAATTGTCTTTTGTAGGCAGTGTAAATAGATACATCTTGGAATCTGTATTCAAAAAATTGATATGAATCAGTATTCCTTTGACATCAGACCCAATTTAAAACAAATTATCACAAACCATACAGCAGTCTCCTAACAAAAGCTGAAGCTTTGTATTTGTCATCCAAAGAAACAGCATCTCTTCATTCACTGTAACAATCCATTCAACTGCAACTTAAGGTCATTTCATGTCTTATTCAGGGTGGCACACTGAATCAAGACTTACCATCTCCTACAACAACAATCTAGAAGGTTACTTGGAAAGTAATTTTCAGTTAAACCTGTTGGATTAAACCTCTAGAACTACTGAGTCGGTTATGGGAGGACAACAGCTGAAACATTTTATTTGAATGCACAAGATAACAGAGCATCTAGACGTGTTCTCCTTGCCATTTGCAGGATGGGGAATGCCTCAATGCCTATGGCAGAGCTGAGCACACCTCACACCAGAATATGGAGTTGCTACACTCATAGCTCATACACACAGAAATGCTGTTTCAAGC
The DNA here is from genome assembly GCF_963513975.1 of Fringilla coelebs. Classification (NCBI taxonomy): domain Eukaryota; kingdom Metazoa; phylum Chordata; class Aves; order Passeriformes; family Fringillidae; genus Fringilla; species Fringilla coelebs. Next base: position 10,671,811 of record NC_140029.1, on the reverse strand, counting down.
CTCCTTTATGATCAAAACATGTTTTCTTTCTCCTGTTATTCAAACAAATATCAGCAGAAACTGTGCATGACTGAACATGTACATGACAGCAAGCACTAGCATAACACAGTAAAGTTAATAAGGAATTAGAATTAGGGTTGCTATAAACACCTCCACAATATAGGTATTTACTCATTGTAACTCTGATAACAGGAAAACCTCTGTTGCAACCATGTCTAGGAGAAACAGGCAGCCTAGAAAGACAGGACCACAATGTCTGTTCCCAAGACCTTAAAAATTTTCACAAATGTGACATGCATGAAAAGCAATCACAAAATAAAAGACAGTAAAACACCAGCAAACACAGTTGGTTACATAAATTAATAAGCAACGAAAAAATAATGGTTAGAGAGCACAGAGGACTTTAGCATGAGCCAGAGAACATTGCTTTATTTCCTAATTGTCTTTCATCCTCTGCAGTAGGGAAGGTGTGCACTGCAAAGGGCAGTTGCCTCCATCTCTCCTCTGTATGTCTGCCCCACAGCCACAAAAGGACAGGCCTCATGGAGCAAAGACCTTGCCAAAACAGTAAGTCAATAGAAACAGTTATTTTTCATCTATTATATTTGTTTGGCCTTTATCAAAATAATTTCTGTTCTTTTTTCCCTAAGCTCTACAGAAGAGGTATTATTAGGTGATATGAGCAAAAATACCTCTAAATGTCCAAGCACCACTGCTTATGTGCCCTTAAACCTAGACAAAATTATTGCTATTCAAAACTCAAGTGCTTTCTGTGAAAGGAGGTAATTTATTGTTAAAGACTGCTTATAGATTGCAACTCTACCCGGACTAATGGCAAGAGAATCCACAACTTTCTTTTTAATCACATTCAAAAGGAGTATAAAACTACTCTGTCACACACAACCCTTGATGTCATGCATGGAATGTTCTTCATCTGGTGAGACAAGTCTAAAATCATATCCCACAGCTTAGCTTCAGACTCTTCCCCAATATGGGACTCCCGGAATCACAGAATGTTTTGAGTTGCAAGGGACCAACAAGATTCATTGATTCCAAATCCTGGCCCAGCACAGGCCACCCCCAAGAATTATGCCATGTGTCTGAGAGGATTGTCCAAATGCTCTTTGAGCTCTGCCAGGCTGGTGCTGTGACCACTGCCCTGGGGAGCCTGTGCCAGTGTCCAGCCACCCTCTGGGGGAAGAGCCTTTTCCTGATACCCAACCTTAACCTAGTGATAACTGACACAGCTTCAGGTCATTCCCTCAAATTCTGTCACTGCCACCACAGAGCAGAGATCAGTGCCTGCCCCTCCTGTTCCTCTCACAAGGAAGCTGTGACTGCAGTGAGGTCTCCCCTCAGTCTCCTCCAGGCTGAACAGACCAAGTGCTTTTTGCTGCTCCTCACACAGCTTCCCCTCCAGACCCTTCTCCATCCTCACTGCCCTCCATTGGATGTTCTCTAACAGCTTAATGTCTTTTTTATATCATATCACCCAAAACTGCCCCCAGCACTCAAGGTGAGCCCCCCCAGTGCAGAGCAGAGCAGGACAATCCCCTCCTTGCCCAGCTGGCCATGCTGTCCCTGATGTCCCCCGGACAGGGATGTCCCTCCTGGCTGCCAGGGCACTGCTGGCTCACATCCAACTTTCCATCAGCCAGGACCTCCAGGTTCCCTTCCCTGGTGCTGCTTTCCAGCCTCTCATTCCCCAGTCTGTCTACATCCAGGGCTGCCCCATCCCAGGTGCAGAACCCAGGATTTCCCCTTGTTGAATTTCACACGGTTGGTGACTGCCCTGGCCTCTCACCTGTCCAGGTCTCTCTGCAGGGCCTCCCTGCCTTTGAGGGAGTCAACAGCTCCTCCCAGTCTTGTATCACCTGCAGACTTGCTCAGGGTCCCTTCCAGTCCTGCATCGAGGTCATTTATGAAGATGTGGAAGAGCACAGGGCTGAGGAGGACCCCTGCAGACCCCACTAGTGACAGGTTGCTGTGGAGAGTCACATCTAAGGGATACCAACTCTCATTCTCCAACCCCCATCCACCTCAGGGGCTCAAAGAACCACCCAGAGCTCTCAAGGACCATCTCTCCTGCCCTACCCAAATGCCTTCACCAGCTTCTCACCATGCCCACCACAGCCTTTTCCTTCTTCCCACGTTGCTGAAGCTTCTATATCCACCACCACCAAAAGGGGTTTACATGGGGAGGGAGAGTGTTATATGGAGCAGCTGTGCTATATATCCACTGAGGAACCAGAAGCTGGGAATTCAGCCAATGAAAAGTAAATGCCATGTGGGTGGTTTGGTATCAGAGCAGAGACCTTGTTTATCTTTGTCTGCCTAAATAATTTAGAACACAAGAAAGATACTTTCATGTTTTTGAAAGACCAAAAAAAAAAAAAAAACCCCAGTTTATACACAGAGTATAAGTAGTCCTTACAAACTGCTTGCTGAGAATGAGCCTTCTATGAGGAAACCTGCTATGCTCTTCTGCAGCTGAGAGCTGTTACTACTGAATGAGCTTTATGCAGAGAGATACATGTTTTCCTCACTGGAATGATATTTGATAATCTGGGATTAGAAAAAGAATAGCTAGAGGGAGAAATAACAACACACAAAAAACCAAACAAACAAATAAACAAAAAAACCTCAAAAACCTTCAAACAAAACCAAAAAGGCTTTCAGAAAGAATGATTTCATAAAACAACAGAAAAAATCCTGATTTTTCTGAGGTCAAAGGCAAAACTTCACTAGAAATTGATTTAGCTTCATGATGTAAAGTCAACATCTGCTCTATTTAGTGTCACGTTATGGAGGGACCTAGTTGTTCATTTGTGCTGGGCTCAAGAGGTCTCACTGAACATTCAGAGCATGTCCTTTTATTTTCCTATAAATATAGACACATAAACCTATTCTGTATGATCCTATATTTTCTCACAGTTCTGTATACTTTAAATATATATATATACTGTGTGTGTGGGTATACAGAATTTAATGTATTCTTATATTTCAAGGTTTGGAATGGGTGTGTATATATTTTTGACCCACACATTTTCCATCAACCCGCTCTCCCATTTTTGTACATCTGTCTCACCCTTTTTATTGCCAGTGCTATCAAGTCATAACAGCCTACCAAGCAATCACACAGCTTTTAAAAGTGTTTTCTTAAAAGTTAATAGTTATAATGATATTTTGACTTTTTCCAAAAAGGAAGGTATGAGAGGAGAAAAAGAAGATCATTACAGCTGTATCATACCTGCAGGCCTGAAAACATCTGAAATGAGGCAAAAATATATATCTCCTTACATCAAGTGGCAATAATTTTTCCATTTTCAATTCCTTTATACATTCACAGCTTGGACTACCTGATGATATTCTATGTAAGACTAACCCAAATGTGTCTATTCAGTCTAATGTCTTGTTTGAGATAGTAAAGGACTGCCTCATTAGGTAAGGAAATCAAAGGTGTAAGTTTTGCCACACAGTTTTAATAAAGCATAAAAAGACAACCTATCAGTTGGAAAGGTTTTTATCCATCCTGAGTTGGAGGATGACAGGTGCTATGTGCCAGTGAGTCACTACTGCGCTGCCCACTGTAATCTCTCTGAAAAGTAATGTATAGATACATGAGAAATGAATCTGAATCAGGGACCTTTCCCTGAGTAATATACCCAAAATTTAAGGTGCAATAAAGATGTGTTAGATACTAATTCCTTCCAAAATTACTTCACCATTATAATTATATGCATTCTGACTCAGTTTCTCAGAATTATTCAAGGACTGCTGTTACTGCAGCAGTATGATGGCTACTTGCTTGAATGGAGATAAAAAGCAGTTTCTGCCCTGGAAGACTATACATACAGAATTTAAACTGCACACATAGGCACTGAAGATATTATCAGATATAGCATAACGTACTGAAGCTTGTCCAATTTTCAGCCAGCATTGTGATAAAGTAAAAGAAACATTATTAAATCCTTATCTTCATGCAAGCCCTCTCTCAAAGACCAATCAGACTTCCCAGGGTACTGAACTACTGAAGAAGTCAACCTTATCTACAGAAAACTGTCAGAAAATCTTGAGATCCAAATGCTGTTTGCTAGATGTAATGATTCCTGATAATTTTATAAACTGCAGTTTCACTGAGGTTTGTAACCACAATTTTCTGAAAAATGATGTTTCTGTGGAGTTTGGATAAGGTCATAATTAGGCAAACTATACAGTAAGAATTACACAAATTATTCCAGCCCCTGCTTTCTCTTGTGAGGTTTTTCTGTTGCCACCTCTGGTAGAGATCTCCAGACTTCTGCAGGGCAGTCCCTGTTCTCACTCTCTCTTCCTGCACCTCATTTCCCTCCTTGACTTTGGATCCAGTTCCATTTATTTTTCCCTCTCAGCACTGTAGGGAAGCACCTGGGGCAGCAGGCAATGAAGCCAACACCTTGGTCTCTGCACAGTTTGATGGACCTGCTCCACTCCATCCTTCAGACACTGTCCCTCCCCTGCTCTCCTCTGTCCAGTGTCCCCAGCAGCCATCAGGAACGGGGTTTTTGAGCACTCCCAGACTACGTCAGGGCTTGATTTCAACCGAATGGCTTCGGCAAGGCAAGTGTTAAACCGGACGAAAATGGGCCTGTGCTGCATACATCCTTGGGAAGCCTTGATGGCTGGGGCTCCTTTTCCAGAACTTCCCACATCTCTCAGGAAAGAGAAGCAAGATGTAAATCCAGTACAATTGAATCAAGAAAAGCAATTATTTTCTCCTTAAAACTGTTTTTTTTTCCCCTGTGTGTCTTTGGAAATACAGAACCCTTATTTTCCTTCTTGATTTTTGGGGTTTTTTTCTTCTCCTAGTCTTCTGACTCTATTCATTTGCCTTTATTTTATATTTCCACTGTATGGTGTGCTTTTACCTTAATAAAAATTATTAATGTCTACAAAATTATCCATGTCTACAAAACAATTAGAGCTAACAATTATATTCAATTTTCAGTAAGACTTATTCTGTCAAACTAACTTATTAAAGAAGGGAAAAGATACTACTGTAACAGAAAATAAAATTTGCATCCAGTAAGTTTGTGTTTGCTTTAGTATATATTATGGGTTTTTTGACTAGTGCCATGACTGGTCCCGCAACTGTGCCAAGAATGTAAAAAAGAAAAATGAAACCATAACCAAAACATAAAAACCAAAGCCAAAATAAAACAAAAAGTATCCCCAAAAACAAAATTACAGACACACAAAAAGTAGTGAGTAGGATGTCTCAGCACATTGCTGACCTATTCTGGAGCAGTCATTTGGTACTAAATCACAGCTTGTCTTGACCATTTTCTTTCTGTGTTGTCTCTCTCAGGTATGAGGATTGCTTGTCTTGTGAAACCTTATATGGCCACATTTGCAGCAATAGTTCTAGTCTGCAGTAAACCAAAACCTTCTTAACATACATCTTGCTGATAAGGCCTAATTCAATTAAACTGACCATTAAGATCAGTGTAAATGGAATTGTTCTCTTAGACTTCCTGATAATTGCCTGACAGACAAATAAATATGGTGTTTCCAAACAGAATGAGTTATGGTGCTCAATACTGTCCCTACTTACTGCTCCCCTCCCTGGCTCCCAACCTTCAAAATGTCACAGGAATTACACAATAATTTGCTCTAGAATGCTTGTCAGGGATCTGTTGTTTTGATCCCAATTAATTAAACATTCCTGAGTCTGCATGCATAAAGAAAGTAGCAAATGTTCAGAATGATAACACAAACTGACATAACATCTAAGGCATGGACTGAAAAATACACAAAAAAATCATCACTTCAGTTGCAATAAAAAGTAATGCAGACACTGAATCCATGGTCAGAAGAGCTCATGAAAGAACACCAACAGGTCATCTGCATTATGAAGGCTTTTATTTTTTTTTCTTCTTGCTTTTGTTTTTGTTTGTGGTTTTGGTTTTTGGGTGGGTTTTTTTTTTCTGTTGTTTTCTTGTTCCATCCAAAGGAGAGGAGCAGTTATTTTTATACTGCAGAAGCTGCAACTTCAATACTGTGCTCAGTTTTGGACCTCTCCCTACAAGAAAGACATTGAGGCACTGGAGCCTGTCCAGAGAATGGCAATGGAACTGGTGAGGGTCTGAAGCACACATCTGATGAGGAGCAACTGAGGTTGCTTAGCCTGGGGGAAAGGTGGCTCAGGCAGTTGCAGTGAGGTGAGATGGTCTTTTCTCTCAGGCAACAAGTGACAGGACAAGAAGAAACAGCCTCAGCCTGTGCCAGGGAGGATTTAGATTGGAGGTTAGGAAAAATTTCTTCACAGAAAGGTTTGTAAAGCGTTGGATTTGACTGCCCAGGGGAGTGGTAGAGTCACCATCCATGGAACCGTTCAAAAAATGTGTGGATATGGCACTTACAGACATGGCGCTGGTCCTAGTTTGAGGATTGGACTTGGTAATCTTGAAGACCTTTCCCAGCCTTAAACATTCTATGATTCTAGGAATGATTACTTCCAATTTGTTGAATACTAGTTATCTTTAAAAATAAATTAAATCCATGGACTTATGCATATAGTAATGAATTCTATCATTTTCACAATCACTGAGATTTTGATCCTATGCTGTTACGCCTCTGGTTTACCTGGACCTCCTCAACAGCAAAAGACAAAGTTGGAAACATCTTATTTTGACCATTTAGGATTACTTGCTATTTCATCCAGGCTAAGACAGAGTTAACAGGAAATTACTGTCTGAAAAGATGCACGTTGAAAGAAATCAGTAATAATGGGCAGCCATCAATACAGCAAAAGAAAATACATAATGATAGCAAGAGGAAGCTGGACTTGTTCAGAGTGACAACTATACATTTTTAAGTGTGAATAAATCCAAAGAAATATTTCTGTTTCAGGTGCTCTCTCCAGCTCTTTAAGTCATGATCCAACTGATTCCTGAAAGAAAAGTTGTAAGTCAAAACTATGTGTGAGGTATCAGAGCTACAGGAAGTGTTAGAGAAAAGTCAGTCATATCTTAATGGTCCCTTTGAACCCAGAGGAATTGCATTTTTCACCTGACCTTGGTTCTTGTGTTTACTCCTCTGCATATTCAAAGAATTACCAGCATAGTTGTTACATAATTTCTAAATAGCCTAAGATTGACTCTGATTATAGAGGTCCATTTAATCTTCAAGTTGAATTTTACTGTAATTAGTTAAGTCTCACATTTTTTTGACACAGATCTAGACTGAGAAGGAACATTTTGGAGTCGATCAACTGGAGTAAGCACATTTGAAAACAGACAGCCAAACATCATAAGCCTAAAACTTTGTTATGAGACATTCTTTTCTTTATGGAGTTTTTCTGACACTACTGTAATTGTAAAATGTATCTACTCTTGGAAGTATCTTTATTAATCCTTTATGAAATGTGGTAATGTCTCACCAAATGTGACTTCTGAGATAACTTCTGCACATACAGTACAATTAAGATACAGCAAAATAAACAACTAACAGAAGGAGCTTCAGTTTCACAGCCATTTTGAGCTTAAACTAGAATATATGTGCACATAATTGTACTCTTGGGATTTAAGATGTGCCTACAGCTGGGGTTTTTTTTTGGTGGAGTGTTTTTGAAGGTAAGAACTGTTAATACTTCCCTCTCCAGCCCTGCAGGCAGTTCTGCAAACCCTTAAGCAAATGGAAAACAAACAGAGGTAGATATATGACAACTTGATAAATTGTTAATCATACGCAAATATTTCAGAACCACTTTTTTTTTAGTTTTTTCATTGATCGACAATAACAAGAATGTCTAAAAGTAAAGAGGGCAATCTTGCACTTTATTTTTTAAAAGCAAGATGAGATTGTAGCTGTGAATGGACACATAAATCTTCACTAGTAAGTAGGTCAAAAGGTGTGAAGAAAGTTCCCAATCACAACTGCTGCAATGCTGACAGACCACTCCAACCAGCTCCCAGGGTTGAACTTTCTGCTTGAAAACTGCACTGAGAATTAATAAAAATAGAGTTATTTCTCTTCTCTCCCTTTTGTTCTCTGCTTCTCCATTCCATTCTTGAGCAGCTCTTTTTTCCCTTGCTGGGGATGGATGGCATTTGGCTGCCCATGGCTGCCCACTCAGCAGGCCAGTGCTGCAGAGAAGGGGAGTGACCTGGGAGCAGGGGGCAATTCCATGGCCCTGCCAGCTGTGAACCATTCCATGTTTGCCTATTTCATACCTGTGCTCTGCTGGCACAGGCAGTGTAGGTATTGGTGATTTCAGGGGAATGGGAACATGTTCCATTTCAGTGGGCATGGGAATTGATCATTACTGCACTCACATACTCTCACACACTTGTCTTCTTACCTAAATAACAACAGTATCAGCATCCAGGTGAACGAATGAATTGCATAATTGCACAGATTCCTCTCATTAAAGAAACAGGATTTTTTTTGGTCCCTCTTACCCATTTCAGTATATTCCTTGCCTTCCAAATTGTACATGAACTGCAGGTTCACTCTAGATAAAATAAAAGCTTTGTCCTTGTAGTCTGTACGCAGCACTTTGCGCTACACTTACATCGAATGGCAAATGGAAGGGAGAATGTCATTTTAACTAGAAACAAACTTCCTCAAAGATCTCCAAGAATACCAAATGATGCCCTTTTAAGTAGATCAATGCTTAGTGTACTGTAGCTGTCAAAAATCCCACCCATTTCAAGACAGCTTTTACTGAAATAAATATACCAGGCATTAAAGAATATTAGCATCTAAGAGCTTCTTTTTCCCAAGAGCTATCAAGTATTGACCAGGTAAGAAAATGACAAAAAAAGAAAAAAAAAATATAGGCACTTACAGCTCACTTTCTTCATCAAACTAAGGCACATATTACACAGGTTTCTTAGGGAACTTTGGCAGACTGAGCATTAACTGACTTTCAATAACTTGCCTTAAAGAGCAAGGGAGGGAGAAAACCTCCTCTTCCTCCCTGTATAACCTGACTGCTTAGTGCTGAAGTGAACAGAGGGGTAGCATTTACATTTTCCTTAGAATTAAATCATTCTCTTCCTAATTGACTTTTGCAAAACAACAACACGTAGAAATATCAAAGTGAAAAAGTTTGGTTAGTTCAAACATAGCTTGCTTTCTCCTTGCAGGTAGAGATGGGATCCCCTTGGAACTTGGAAGCTATCCTATCTCTCAAGTCTTGTTGAAACAGTTGCACCTTGACAAATTTTGGTGTTGGTTTTTGTTTTGTTTGTTTGTTTTTTTCCCACAAAGCACTTTCCTTGGGTAATGTTGCCATGGTGTCTTTTTTTCTATTTTTAAATCAGCAAATCTCTGCATCAATATTTTTTAAACAAAACTGACAGTGTTGACACTGTCTAGTGCTTGAGGATGGTGACAACAGGGTTGAGTGTTAAAGTAAGAATCAGGAGAAGGCCACCAAGGCAGATATCCTGGTTTGAGCCTGTTATAGACCACCCACATGGGATGAACAGACAGATGAACTGTACTATAAGCAGCTGAGAGAAGTGTCAGAATCGCTGACCTTTGTTCTCATGTTATCCATCTGATGAAAATACAGAAATGCAACAGAGAGGAAGCAGTCCAGGACTTTTCTGGGCTGCGTGGAAGAGAACTTCCAGCCAGTGAGGGAGTCAGCTAGGGAAGATGCTCCACTGGACATGTGATTTGGGAGCAGAGAGGGACGGTGTGGTGGTTGTTTTGGAAACAGCAAACTGGAAATTGTAGTCAGCAGAGCTGATACCTTAGAGACAGCAAACCTCAGCTGTTTAGGAGCCCAGTTCACCAAGTTCCTTGGGAGGCAGTCCTAAAGGGTGAGGCAATCCTGGAAGGACCAAGGAATGGAGTCACCTGGGAGTCATGGATGGACACCAGTGGTCTCCCTTGAGTCTCCTCTAGCTGAAAAACCCCAATTCCTCAGCTGCTCCTCATGTGACTCACTGTCTAGACCTTTTACCAGTTTCACTGCCATTCTCTGGACATGATCCAGCAACTCAATGTCTTTCTTGAAGTGAGAGGCCCATAATAAAAACATCTGCATTATCAGTTTTGTTTTCAGTACAAATCCCAACCACAGCCCCATATGAGCCACTGTGATGAAAATTGACTTTACCCCAGCCAAAGCCAGAACAGGGTATTCTCCAGCCTAAATGATTTTGGTTTTTGCATCACTGTAAAAAACCTGTGAAGCATTTGTTGATTGCCTAATTTGTATATTTCTAAGCATTCTTAATATTTCATATGTAATTATATTTGCTTGATATCCACTTGATAGTTAGGAGTGACTTACTGATCAATGGTATGACAAATATTCTAAGACTACACTTACTGATCAGAAAATTACTATCAGCACTGTGTGAGTGAATAAAATAAATATGGACAAGTCATTATATAGCAGATTTACCTGCTTGAGACAGAAACTAAGGCAAAAATCTTTAAAACCCCTCACATCCTACCTATTGAGAGGAGAAAGAGAGCACCATTAGCTATGCTGCCATTCAGTGGGATCTTCATAGGCTACAGAGACAGGTGAAGAGAAACTAATAAAGTTCAACAAGTGTAGGGTCCTGCACCTGGGGAGGAACAGCCCCAGGTACCAGCACAGGTTGGGGGCTGACCTGCTGGAGAGCAGCTCTGCAGAGAAGGACCAGCAAGTCTTGGTGGGTGACAAATTGACCCTGAGCCGCCAGTGGGTCCTTGGGGCCAGGAGAGGCAATGGGATCATGGGGTGCACTCTGAAGAGTGTGGGCAGCAGGTCAGGGAGGGGATCCTTTTCCCCTGCTCAGCCCTGCAGAGGCCACACCTGGAGTGCTGTGTGCAGGTCTGGGCTCCTCAGTACAGGAGAGACAAGGAGCTATGGGAGATGGCCCAGCAGAGGCCACAGCGATGAGGAGGGGTCTGGAGCATCTCTCTTGAGAGGAGAGACTGTGGGAGCTGGGCATCTTCCATCTGGAGAGGAGCAGACTGAGAGGGGATCTCATCAATGCATAAAAATATCTCAAAAGCAGGTGCCAAGAGGATGTGCAGACTCTTCTTGAAGAGGATCAATGTCCATAAACCAAACCACAAGGAGTTCTACCTCAACATGGGGAAGAATGTCTTTGTATTGATCGTGGCTGCCCAGGGATGTCATTGAGTGTCCCTCTCCAGAGACATTCCAAACCCACCTGGATGCATTCCTCTGTCACCCGTTCTAGTTTACCCTGCCTTTGCAGGGAGGTTGGACTGGGTGATCTCCAGAGGTCCCTTACAACTCTAACAATTCTGTGATTCTGTGAACTCAGCATGTTTATCTGTTCTGGGCATCACAGCAATTGTAGCATGTGTGAGATTAAAGTTATATCTTAAACTATTACATTAAAGTGCATATCAGATGTGACATACACCTAAAAAAATCCTGAATTTACACCAGCTGATCATATAACATATCAGCTGCAGATACAGTACTACCAGAAGTTATTTCTCCACTTCATTTTTTCTCATGGAATTTGTTTTGTTATATTGCCTCAGTCACAGGCTTTCAAATATAGAGGTAAATGGAAAATGGAACAAAACGAATCATGAGTTTGTGAAAAGAAGATTGCACTAGATTAACCTGATATCCTCCTCTGAGAGGATAACCGAACTTTAGACAAAGAAGTGAAATGGATTTAGTCTCTCTGAATGTCAGCATTTGACAGTTCCTCAGGTGCCTAAGCCCCATCTGACTGGAATTCACCAGCTGAAGGTAGTTACAAAAAAGGCAAGTTTAATGGAAGTCAGGCCTGAGAAAAATATGCCAATGAAAAATGGTTGCATTTATAGGCCCTTATACTTTCTACCAAAAAGTTTCAAACTTAGTTTTCAGGGTGTTTTCAGTGATGTAGCATCCATCTTCGCTGTCATGCATTTTTATAACTGAAACATGCATTTTCTTCTGACAAAATTCTTTCTCCAATTCAAATTCTTTATTGCAAAATCCATTAATGCTTGTCATCAGCTTGTCAGCTGCTAAAAACCAAGCTTTTACAGCAATCAGTCAATGTCTTGAAATCAATTACAGGCAATCTAAAAATATTTCAAATTAAATGTATCATTATTACTTAGTCCAATTACTTCAACTGATTTTATTAAAGATTAAAAATTTGGTAAAAAGTTGGATTCAATTTCATTTAACTTTCTATTTTTTTTTATTTTTTTTTTTTTACCTAAACAACTGTTTTTTAAAAATTTTGGGAAGGCAAAAGTGAACTTTTAGCCCAGTTGCCAATGTCATTAAGTAAAACCTTCACCTCCCAGGCTGAGATACACACAGGAGTGACACAAAGATATTCATTGCAGCCCAATAGACATATGAAGGGAGTAAGGAGATGACTAAAAGTTTAACCTAGATTTTTTTTTTTCAATTTTTCACTTTGTTTCTCCTTGTTAGAACATACCTGGCATAGCTGTATTATACCACAAATGTGATTAACTAACAGCCAAACCTATGAGACCCTCTTTTAATAATCAGACTTTTTTTGGTGGTAACTGCTAAGTTCACCCAGTCCTTTCAGATCCATCTGGAAATTAATCTCCACAAGGCATTTTTATTAGTAATGAAATAAAAAGTAAAGTTCCATAAAACATTCACAAGTAACATTGACTCTCTTTGAAAGGCAGCTACGCAGAGCAACTTTTTATGTCAGTTATTTTACCTCTTGGGCACAAAAGATTTAAAACTTTGTGCTTAAAAAAGTGTTGAGGATGAACTCAGTTTAAAATATATCACTTATCCCCCACCACAAAAACTGATCATTCCATCTTTATCCAGGCACAACTCCCCTTGATGTCATAGGAAACACTTTACAAAGGCTGCATGATCAGCTTCTTGCAGAACAAAAATAAGAAAGGCTGTCTACAGACTGCTGTCAAACCTTTACACATGCAAAAAAATCTGTTACAACATGTTCTATACCACTGAAATATATAAAGCTACACCTTCTGCTTTCATCTACTATACAGCCAATAATTAATCATACAGGCTTTTCCTTTTTTTTCCTTGAAATGCTACATAAGGATTTCCTTTTAATTTGGTCCTTACTGCTAAAAAATATATAGCAATTTATTACAACTATGAAAAATAAATAACATGTAAAATAATTTCTTAAGGTATAATTTAAAACCACAAGGCTTACATTTCCTTTGATATCCTAATATTTATTTATCACTTTAAGCAAAACTCATTATTTTTCTTGTTACAGTAACAAAAACTAGCATTAGTTAAGGACTGAATATGGTAGCAAGAATGAAATTCACTAAAAATTGACAAAAGCTGATGAAGCAATCAGTCTCCACACTGCTGAAGTCATTCTTCCTCAGGACACTCAGCGTTCACTTTTTAAAATAAAGATTTGTTTTAAAAATAAGCTATGAAGAAATCCCACCTTACACTGCCATCCTGGAGTTCTGAATCAGAGGAATACAATTTTGTAAAAAGCTGGAATTGGAAAGGACTAAATAATTAATAAATTGTTAACTTCCTCCAGTTCCATGCTTGGTCAGTTGTCCAATCCATCTGTAAAACCTAATACTCTGTAGTCAATTTAATTTTTGGCAACAAGGTTTCCTATTTGCAGAATGAAAAACTGATTTATGCAGCTTGAGCTCTGGTTCAGAAAATAAAATCTGTAAACGAAGTTTAATGTGGGCTTCAGCCACAGAAAGTTCCATCAAGAGCTAACCTTTCCCTGTTTGCCTCCACCTGTGGCACAGAGCTGCTCTCCACCAGAAGCAGCTGAGGCCTGGCCCAGAGCTGATTCAAGTCAGCAAAACTCTTTTCTTTGGCTGAAACAAACTCAGGTGTGGATCAGTCACAGCCATTGCTAAAGGTCATGCTGTAGTTTACACACGACTGAAAGGATTACTTCTAATTAATTTTTTGGTACCTCAGGATGCAGCATTTCCCCAGATAACAAATATCATAAAACTGGACTTATTTCAAAGCATATTATATGCTTTTGCCCATTTGTCTTTCTTGCATTGACTTTCTCCTGTGATTTATTATATATTACTTCCAAGACTAATTGTATTATGAAAACAGCTAGATTTCTATTCAATGTCTGTCTATTTTCCCATTATACCCTGTTTTTTGGGGTTTTTTCCATCCAGCATAAATACACAAACATTAACTGCTAGTTTCAGCTCACTTTGCAATTTGTTTTAAGGAAAACAAAAATTAATGATACTGCCTTAAAATTGCTTATGCTTGGTCAAAATTTATGAGGAAATTCCAGGAGTTACGGCTTTAGTGAGATTAAGACAGTATTTTGTGCTGGTCTAAGATCACACTAGGGAGGACTGACATGAGACCTGAAAAAAGAATGCATTTCCTTGCCTGAGGTTGATAGTCACCTTATGCATAAAGGTTTGGGTGAGTTCTAAAGTTGCTCTGCCATCTATGTCAATTTCTGTGCAATAAGTGCATTAACTTGCTATTCTGTGTGGTATTTTTAATTTAAGTATAAACTAAAAATATTTTTACAGTTTTCATATATGCTCTTTGGTTCCATAAATACTTTGATTTTTTCCCTCTCTTTTTGCCTATGTTAAATCTAAGACAGAATCACTACTTTATTGCTTTAATTTTGTCAACACATTTTATGAAGTTCTTAAATACTTTTTTCCCTACCTTACTGCAATCTGGTGACATTAACAGTGAAGTTCATGAGGTTTGTCTTCACTGCTACATAAACTGCTAACAATGTTTGCTTTTACCATCCTTGCTTTCTTGCTTAATTAATCTGCTGTTACAAGTTCAGTGTTAGGCTTCCTAATGTTGCTGGAACTGAATGCTCTGCATCATTCCTATTTGCTACAGTCCTTTCCCTCACAAGCAATGTTTTAAAGACTCTCCACCAATTTTGGATGCAGTGAATTGTGCTGTATGTAGCAGTTTCTACTGGAAGGACTGTTTATGTTCAGTAGACTCTCCTCAATGCTTAGATACATCGCATGAAAGACACAAAAAAGCCTGGATTGTGTACATTTGTGAGTCTGAATGCAAACCATTTATTGCTTTATGAACACAATATCCTCCAAGGAGTATCACACACAGTTTGTACACCCTTGAGCCTTTTCCTTTTGCATGTTGAATTTTGTCAGTTGAAATAAGCGTAAAATCATACACAGCCATAAATGCTTTAACATGTTGTTGATCTAGGGGGTCTCTCAGAATCTGCTTTCCCAAGTAACAACTTGGGATTTAGATAACCACACCTGTAAGAAATGAATTTGCAAGATGTAGACTTTGGATAATAGGATTGGTATACTTAATTTCTCTTCCTTTTAAACTTCAAATGTCATCTTTCATTCTCAAAAGCAAATGATAAGCAGGTTCTTTTTTCCCCCTTATATTTAATCCCGTTCCTCACTCTCTTTTGACCAGATTTGGTAGTGTTTTGCTTTTTGCTTTTTTTTTTTTTTTTTTTTTACTTTAGTAATGGGAAACAAGGTCTAGTTGGAAACTAATCACAATCCAAACTCTGTCAAATACAGAGCCACACAAACACTGGGGGTGATGTGACTAAATGCAGGCCAGCATCCATTTCTAACTAGTCACTCAAGGCTCCACTTTTAGCCAGTGGAGAGGAACAAGCACAGCTAGCTCAGGACTAATCACACTTTGGAACTCTGTTTGATGTGGTCATCTGAGTTGCCTTTACAAACAAGGCTCCATAATTTCAGCCTAGCATCCCAGAATATCACAGGATTGCAGCACATTCTGAGTTGGAAAGGACCCACAGGGGTCATTGAGTCCATCTCTTACGTGAATGACCAGACATAAAGTGAATAATTTCCTGGAAGTGTCTTTGAAAGGCTTATTTCCCTCCAATAAATGGAAGCCTGATGCATTTACTTTGGAGATATGGATATGTATTACAGACATCTGCAGTTAGACAGAATCCATTCCACCTCATCTATTGGATACCAGCAAAGATTATCAAAAGGATTTAAGAGCAGAGTGTGCTCAAACAACCTCCCCCTTCCATCCAAATGCTTCCAGTGACTGCAGTGAAGGACTCCCTGTGTCCTTGGCACTGTGTGCCATTAACCTTTGTGCTATGTGACTACTCTCAGTTACTTTTTAATACCATCTATAATTTGTCTTCTGAAGCCTTCCATGGCAATAAATCCCACACCTTAGTCATGTGGGGGAGAGACAGGGAGATGAAAAAGCAAAAACTCAGTTCCCACTGTTTTCAACCTGTTGCTCAATTACTGTTTTTAAGAGTCCTGCCATTCTAGTGCGATGGGAAAAGCAGACTCTGCAAATCCTTGCACTCTAAAGGCAGGGAAGGCTTCTCCCAGCATTCTCTGTGTGCACAGACTCTGCTGCTTTCCATTCCCAGAGGTAGGAATACTTCATCAGGTCTCTGTGCAGAATGATAATGAAATTTAATTTGGGAATTCTCCATTAAATGCTGCTCTACACCATAAATTAGGTTCTCTTGTTAAACACCTAATTTGTAGTATTGAGTCACCATGTCCTGAAGGCAGAAGCACCTGAAAGCGTATAAAATTGGATGAAAAGTAAAAGATAGAAATAAATAGGATGAAAGACGGCCTAAACCAGACAGAATTTCCTCTGCTAAATTATAAAAATTACCTCCATTACTCACACTTCATAAAATGAACATTCTGATCATGTCCCCACAACTCAGTCAAGGGGGTGAGAATATGATGTATGACACATGCATTGCTTCAGCACAGACAGCCAGTGACTATATTCTTCTTTCATAGGAATTTTTTTCAGGATACAGAAGTTTTGGCTTCCCCTGAGTTTGTGTGGTCAGATGAAATTCAGCCTTTTTGCACTGCTTGGACAGACAGAAAGTCTCCAGTCTAATACAATATCCAGCAAAGTACTCCAGAGAAACTCCTTCACCTGAGAAATTGTTGCAAGCAAGTCCTTCATTAAAGACTGAAAAGTTTCTGTGAAACTTCCAAGGAACCCGTGCCATTTTCAGGAGAAAACTATTCTGCTGTAATATTTCAAACCCCTTTTACAATATCATGCAATTCACTCTGTATGTGTGGGATTCATTACAACAGGGATTAAAATGACAGCTTAGTGCCATGTGAGGCAGGGGGATTTGAGACTGAGAGCAGTAGCTGGACACCAGGTCAGCTGAATTGTACTTACTACTGAGTTACAGTAATACATATAGCTTTGGAATAAAGGGACATGAGGATTAAGGGCTATCATTCAGAGATTTTGGAATATTACAGATCTTATCACACAGAAAATCTAAAAATGGACTCTCTGGGAAATGTATGAGTAGTGGAAAAATAGCAAAGCACAAATAAAAAGTAAGAATTCTTCCAAAGTCGTCATAAAACCCTGTCACACTCATACAGCACAGATGTTGCACAAATGATAAGCAGATGTTTCTATGTAGACTAAATTCTAAATGGTCCCACTGTTATCAATCAACATCCTTCAAATAAATTCAATGGATATTATAGTAAATGAAGAAGAGATTCCCGGGAAAACAAAAAATCAGTTTATGCATGTAAAGGGTTAAACTATACCACAGAAAAATATTTGTAGACATGACATGATAAAATCCCTAAAATTACATTTCAAATTTAAAAGCCACAATATTGAGGGTCTAGCACAGGAAATCCAGAGGAATATTCTAAGAGGACATGAATAATTCATGGCTTCTGAAGCACAGAAGAGACAGATGATCCCAGAAAAATGAGGTATCCAGGTGTGCTCCTGTCAAGTGCAGTGACAGGAGCACAGTGTAAATCTGCTGGAGAGAAGCATAGGCTCATCCCCATCCCACCAAGACACACTGTGATCTGGCTTCCAAAAGATGTGTTCCTGTTTTAATATCAAAAGGATGAAAAGCCCAGAGAAGGGGACTAGCTAATAAAATGCCTTAAACATTCACAGAATAGAAAATGCTCCCTGGCTCCAGCATATACTAGAATTGACCTTAAAGTGTTTGCCTGGTTAGAAATAAAAAAAAACAACCTAAATCATAACCACCCTTGCTTCATCAATTTTGTGTATCTCACTGCATCTGCTCTCCCTTTCCCTCCCTGATATGTACCTCCAGTGACATATTGTTCAAAAGTGTGGTACTAACTCTTTTATCAGGAAAATAATCTTTGCTCCATTGCTTAGTTTCTGTTCCTCATCATCAGGATTTAAATATAAATTTGGTTCCTATTGAAAAATAATGCAATTGAAACTTACAGAGATTCCAAGATCACTTTTAATGAGAAAATATTAACATGCCATAATATATTCCAGGTGATACACCTGACAGCCAGGTGTAAAGCTCAAAAGAGATCTATGCCTTGCAGATTGTACCCCAGCTCTGCAGTCCTGAGGTAACAGTCACACAGCAGAGTTAAATGTGAAATCTTGAACCTGCCCAGTGTTCAGCCTCTCTCAGGGTGTCCACCCTGAATGATTTCCCTTCCCTCCCTTCCCTCCCACTTGCCTCTCTAAAACAGCTCCTGGTTTTGCCAGCTCCTGAGCACATTAGCCAGAGAAGGAGCTGAACTTCACAGTAACAGGACTCATTTTCATCTCTTTTAAGACATTTTTCATGCTGGGAAATATTCTAGCATTAGTAACGCATTTGCCAAGTCCTTAAAATGAACAAAACACTTTGGTATGAAAGCAGATTCTGTCTGTAAATTAGGTCTGAATATAGGAGAGGATGTGTAATTATTACTATGAATTTCCAGTACAACTCTTTGAGGGATTGGGAGGGGTTTGTTTTCTACACATAAATGCTTGTTTCTGGTCTAAAACTTTTCTGCATAATTTCAAACACTTCATGAGGTATTTTACAGCCTCACCAGTTGAAACAAATGGACATGCTTTAGATTCCGCTCAAAACAGGATCCTTCTGGAGACTTGAAAACAAAAAAAATCCAACTCTTTTGTAAAAAGGCACATAAGAAAGAGCAGGAAAAAAAGCACTCATTAAAGTAAATTGTTCATTCCCAGATTTATAAGGTTCATGTGATTAGATATATTACAGACATATATTCTTTATGCACACACACCCCCATAGCTAATAAACAAACACACATATATAAACTAGAATTCCTCAAACTCTTTGCTATTATTATTTTTAGTTCATTTTTAGAAATATCTAACTAACAATAGTATGTCAACTGGCCTTTTGACCTTTTTAAACCTAATTAAACTTGAAAGAACAGATGTCTATAAAATCTGCTCTGAACCAGTCCAGTCTTTTCAGATTTACAGCTAAAGACATCTTTATAACTGGTGATGAATGCTCAGGCTTATTAAAAATTATCTATTTTCATGGCCCCATTTATCAATTAAGTCAGATCAGACAGCACTGTGTTGCAACCAAAGTCCTATTTCTTGCACTAAACCACAAGAAAACTAAAATACATGACTTTTTGTCTCTGCTGTGTGCCCAGTGACCTACCTGGGCAGGGCTGCCTGGCTGGCACACCTTCCTTATGACCACTCCATCAAGCAGAAACTGCACAGGCATTTCTGCATGTGCCAAAACCACTTTTCCACTTTGCTCTGTGGTTGCCCACATGATTTGGCCTCAGCTGGGGAGCTCTGCTGAGCAAACAGAGAAACCCAATGGCCTCAGCCAGCCCTGGCCCCAAGCTGGGGTCTGTCCCACCCAGACAAACCTTTTCCTAAGGAATGGCAAAACAGGGATGGATGACCAGGCTCATGCTGCCTTAGCTCATCCAAAGCCTGCAGACACAATATCATTGGGTTGTGGAAGTTAAACTTGAGTGTCTGTGATTTAAAATAATGCCACTATAAAAATTTAAAAGTTAAAATTTTGGTTAAAATTCAAAATTTAAGTTAAAATTTCCTGAAAGACAGTGTGAAGATTATGGGCTGTTAGGAGATCTGTTGACAAAATGCATCAAAATTATGAATAAAAATTGCATTTATATAAATATAAATTTTACTTTCCTGGCTGCCCACTTCCCTTTCATTAATAGCAACTGTTCTACTTGAAAATTGAAAATCAATACATTTTACTTGGCCAAAAGAAGAAGAAATGAGAAAGAAGTTGCATACCAAAAAATCTCAAATTAAGAGCCAGTAGGCACACATTGGAACCCACAGGATTCCAGCTTATCTTCTCAGTGTGAAGGTAGTCAAACACTGGTACAAGGATCTCTTTCCCTGAAGATAGACAGAATTTGAGTGACAAGTGTATTTTACACACACTGCTTAGAAAACTAAGTATCAAAAATAATTTTCAGGAATATATCACACCATGCTAGATCATATTTTTATTCATTTGCAGTTTATGATTGCCGCATATGCCTTTCCTGAGAATAATCCTGTTGTCCAGCCTGGACAAATAGATTAGAAGCTGAACTCAGCTTCATACTAAATAGAGTATAATGGCTATAATTGAAACTATATCTCAGCCATGGGGATTAAGAAACATTTCCCAAGTCTGGAGTCCTTTTGAGGCTTTCCAGTAGATCTCAACTCTATCTGTGAGTAAAACCCAAGAGCATTTTACCTCCCTCTTCCCTGCAATGCCTCCATCCTGCTAGGAGGAAAGAGCCAAGATATCTGATCTTCTAGGGACTACCATGCACACAAGGCAGGGACTCCAAAGATCATACCCTACAGTGTAACCCATCTCACAAACCTGTTGCAAGTTTTAGATACCAGTTTGGGATGAAAAGTCCCTCCTTAAATGCACAGGGTGCCCAGTATCCCTATCTAGGCATTCAAATAATGTTTGAAGCTGGGTGATGTAAATTCCTCTCTGATCCCTTAATTCATTCCCACAAATGCACCCATTGTTGCTCATGAGCTGTAATTTGAGAGTCAAGTTTCCAAACAGAGCAGGGGAGTGTGAATTGTGCAGACATTCTGCAGTTCCCACAACACCTGCACATGCAGTTATTGTTCATCAGCCTCATCCACCTCAGCCCCGCGTACGGAATCGTAACCAAGACTGCGGAGATGCCACACTGAATCCTGCACAGGCACCTTCATCCTGCACAGGCTTTTTTTTGTGTACAGAAATCTTATGCAGCAAGCAAGGATAGTTATCACATACAGGCTCAGTGTCCATTAAATAAAAGCCATCAACAGAAGAGATCATTACGAAAAAATCACTTCCCATTTACGTCAATTTGTGTTCTGGTTCCCAAAGTGTACAAAAAGAAATGTTATACGCAATAATTATGGCAAATAAGGTAATGGTCTGAAAGTACAAAAGCAAAAAGAAAAATACTACCCAATCATCATCCAAATAGTAATAAAAAAGCAAGTGATTTTCATCCCACTTTATTAAAAAATAACCTCCATGAAAGTTCAGTTCTGCTCCTCTAATTCTCTCTCAAGAGGGAGTTCCCATTTGACCTAAATGTCTGTGCATGAAAAATTTATTAAGTGACGTGGTTTGCTTTATTTAGAATAAAAAGAATATCTGTTTGTCATTATTACTGCAGGGAGCAGAAGGCAATGCTAGGTCAGATGAACACAATGCTTAAAGGTTTCTTTGTCCTTATTATGACCTCCTGCTACCTAAATTGCCTATTAAAATTCAAAATAATCCAAAGAGAGGTGCAATATCAAAATAATATCTTACTCAAAGAACCTAAAACTTAAAAGAAATACTTATAATGGAATTTATTATATCATACTGTTTCAATTGCTAATACCTAAGTATTTCACATTGTCTAGCAATGGAAAATGATTCTTCCCAATGTATCAATAAAGCATGAATTTAACGTGACATTCACACATTGCAGAGAGTTCTGCTTCGTTTTAAAAAAGATATTTAAATTATTTACAAAGTATTTCTAAAACATTTTCCTAATGAAGTTCTTTAGACCTGCATATTTGTTGTTAATGTGGAAATTGAAACTAAACTACAGGAAGTGACTATAAGTAATAGGAGTATGTGAAAAATTAGCATAAAGCAAAAGATATTCTTCTGGTACATGCATTTCCTCTCTTTTCCCATTTGGAGTTAGGCAAATGATTCATTTTGATAAATGGTTAAAA
Organism: Fringilla coelebs; assembly: GCF_963513975.1. Lineage (NCBI taxonomy): Eukaryota > Metazoa > Chordata > Aves > Passeriformes > Fringillidae > Fringilla > Fringilla coelebs. Next base: position 10,649,781 of record NC_140029.1, on the reverse strand, counting down.
GATTGCATTGGTATCAGTACAATAAAATAAGAAATTTGAATTTAAAATAGAGCTTGCCCAGCTGCTTTATTCTTTTAAAAAAATAATGCAAACTTGGCAATGTGGTGACTACCTCACTGCTAACTTCCTGATATTTGAAACTGACTTCAAGGAGAGCTATTTTTGATAGTTTTTGTTGGTACTTCACAGATTCAGTGCTGCCATCCTTTCTCTGATCCAGGAAAATGTAGTCACATGCAGCCTGAGCCAGATTTCAAAAGACATGTGTGAGATCAACTTCATGCAAATATAGTTACTAAATATTTTGCAGTATCATCTGAAAGGAAGCCAATGTCTTGTCTGGGTAAAATTGTCTTTAGAAGAAATACTAAGCTGATGACAGCAACCAAATACAGAGGCCATGTGAGCACCCAACACTGCTATCCAATTTCTGTCAAGCCTGAGTTCAGAATGGCACCTGTGAGGACAAGGAAAGCTCTGGCTCCATCCTCATGCTACCCATCACTGTCAGACAGCACCCTGGATAATGCCAGTAGGAAACAGAGGTCTAGTTACACAAACTGGGAAAATGGAGATTTTTACTACATATAAAGGTCAGTTCAAGAAAATTAATAGTTCAGATTAAAAGCATAACAAGTTCATACTGTGCCAGGTATGTTGTGTGGAGCTTAATGCAAGAGGAACACCTGCAAAATGCACATGCATATGTTGGGGGGAAGGGGACGTGATTACCACAGCCACTCAGGTGTTTGTAAGAAAATAAAAACATAAACCCAAGGACAATAAAACCAAGAGACAATAAACTCTCGCAGAAAGTTTTCAAGCCCTTGTTAAACCCGGGTGATGTGTTTCAGGTAAATTGGGGAGAGGCTTGGGATAGGAGGTGGAAAGCAGCGTGTGGTGGTTCATTTCTGGGATGATCTCTTCCAAAACCCCCAGAGTACTGGTGATGCTCCTGGAGAACGTGTCTGAATGCTGCTACCTACACTGCCATGTGAAGAAGGAAACTGAGGCAGCCATGGATGCTGGCTATACTCTCAGATGCCAGAGTTGAGTGCAGGACTCTGAGGACTTGTTTTTCTACTCTGGCTTTTAGAGTTAACAGGGTGAAAACAAAGTCAAATTCCTCATTTGTAGACTAGGTACAGTGAGTCCCATTATTTGTATGTATCTACAACATTTTACATCACAAATGTTGTTTTTAATAAAAGGTTTATGAGCAAACAAAGACAGCACACTTCTTTCTCCCTCTTGCCATGTGCAAAAAATGTCACTAGTTCCTCACACAGGAGAACAGGAAAACCACAGTTTAATCTTCAAATAAGAATATTTATGAACAGCACTTAAAGGAGAAAAAAAGTTGAAACATTCTCTTTCTATTAATATTGAAGATTTTTAGAAATGTTATTGATATTTTTTGTACACAAACTCTAATCCAACATATGGTTCAGTCAAAACTTTGGTATGCAACGAAATCGCCTGAAGCCAGCAAAGATCCCAAGAGAGGGATAAGTCTACCCAACCCAAAAACAAGACCTTTGTCACTGCAGTTGGCCAGATATGTCATTCTCATGAGCAAAACCTGAATTTATATATTTGGACCCATAGAAAAATAGCAAATAATAGGACTTGAATTGTAACATAAATGGATTAATATTGAACGACAAGTGCAGAGTTTATTCTCATATATCAATATAAGAAAAATCATCTACAATCTGTTGCAATGCTAAGTAATTAAATTTTCTTTTTACACACTGTATTCTGTCTATTAAGTAAGGCATCCTGCAATTTATGAACTCAAGGTTCTATTCATATTTGTTTGCTTATATTTTATTCTAATAAAATCATCCAACCAAAACAGCAGAAATTTTCATACAAGTGTAGTTGTTGAGGCACTATCTCAGATGATGTCAGAACTCATATCTGCAATTTCAATCAAAAAATCAAAGCCATTCCTATTACTGAATTCATGTTTCTGTTCATCTACTGATTTTTTAAAATAAAAGATGAAAAAAATGTTTTAATTACAGAGAAACCATATCCTAAAGTGGTGTCAGTTTAAAACTGTCCATTAAAATAAAATTATCATCTGGAATTTGGGATTCTCAGATAAGGTGGAATGTCAGCCTGCAAAATTGTGTTGAGATGACATTTCTCTTAGATTTTTCATAGGAATAGGGAAAAAACCCAATTCAACCCTCATTAAACCATCCTCCTACTTATGGCTCTGGAAAGTGTAAAACAAGTGGCAAAAACATAGTTGTCTGAGGTTAAGAAATCCATCCCTAAGAAATTAAAATTTTAAATTTGCTAAAAACAGGTAAGACAAATATGCTAAAGTGTCTGTATTTCACCTTTATAAATACACATATACACAAGATTTTCTGAGCTAAAAGAGAATCTTTCATCCCCTCTAGTCTACTGCCTTGATGGAAACTAAGTAATTCATTTAGTACATGTAATAAATGTGTGTCATAGCAATAGGAAATATCAGTGTGGGTCGTGTTTTTACTTTGTGTGTTGACACAATAATTGGTCAATTACGTGTAATGGAGACTAACTGCCTCTCACAAAAATATAGCTACACTCTACCTACACTTTCTGCATTAATAATAAAAATGAGTTGGCATTTTTATTATGGAAGCCAAACAAGAAAAAGGCATTGAAAAAACTTCAGCAATGGCAAGAATCAATCGTGATTTTCACCATCTTGTAACATATTCTTAGCAATCACTTAAAATTGTGCAACAGGAATAGTCTTAGAGATGGGGAAATGTCAGCACACCTGAGGTTACCGAGTCTGACCCAGGCTTTGGTGTGACCCTGCCCTTGCCACCGTCTTTCCACCGCTCCCCTGTCTACCACAGACCTTGCCCTTCTCCCCACACAGAATGTGCCAGACATGAGCATTTAGGTATAAATTAGACAGTTAAAATTATAACTGTATGTTCAAATAGTTAAGTCCCCTATACATTCAGACAAGGAGCAAAGGTGTCTTTAGAGGGGGATTTCTCTCTTCCTTGGAATTTAAGATATAGGTGATGAGGATCGCCCTCCAGATTTGCCATTCTTTTTCCTCTGACTACAGCAGAAATTCAGAATTTGGTTTTTTTTTTTGTGAAATTGGTCTTGCTGTACTCATAGAAAATATCTAGGTTGAAATAAGTTAAAGCTAGATCTCAGTATGTCCATCTGAAAAGGAACTAAATTTTACCTAATCTAGTTTGAATCAAATGAAGTTTCAGTGACATTGAAGAAAATGAAAAGAAATCATTCACAGAACACTATAAAAATATCTCAGTGATAATAAACCAGCTACTAAAAATGTCCTTTGCATTTAATTTTTAAAAAAGACTTTGATTTAACAGATAAATTTAATTTATTGCTTAGGTAGAACCTTTGGGTATTTTACAAAGTACTGAGGCACTACTGTACTATCTCTTGTCACCTTGCAGATCTCATTAGTGCTCAAGGCACTTGCACTGAAGGTCTTATTTTCATTCCTTACCCTCTTTACAAAAAGCTAAAAGAACAGTTAAACCATTAAATGAGGTTCCTGAGTTAAAGTGCAGCATCTTTTCATTCTCTTCAAAGAGCACTAGAGTTGGGACCTTGAGTTGACCAAGAGCAGAGGTGCCAGCTTTCCCTTGGTGCTTCACTACTGTGGGAACTGAGCTGGGATCACCAGGATGTGGCAGGCTCCTGGACAGGAGCACCTGCCCAGAGCCTGTCCATGTGGATGTCAGGGATGATTCAGGAACAGGTGCGCAGACACAGAAGAAAGAAGGACAAAGCAGAAGTTTTCACTGCTATTCTGCATAAGGATCATGAAGGAACAGTATGTAACTTTCCAGAACACCTTTCTCTGATGTGGCTGTGGAGGCAGAGAAAACCATAGCCTAAGGAAAGCCAAGTACAAGAAAAGAAAGCGCAGATGAGATCGGTGAGAGCACAATTTTTTTTCCTGCAGCAGTGCACATAGAGGAAAAGATGGAAGAGTAGGTAGCTTAAGGACAGAAAGGAAAACCTGAAAAAAGCAAATGAGGAATGTCATGAATTTTTTATTTAAAAAAAAAAAAAAAAGGTGAAAAACCTAACAACACAGGATGCCCAGGGAAGGAAATCAATCTTTGTCTCCCAGTCCCTCTCAGCTGTCACAGGTCAAAGTTCCAAGACAGCATGACAGACTTCAGCTGACTATCCTGATAAAGTCCTGGCACCTCTTCCTTGCAGTTACTGTCAATCAGCAGCAACTGCCCAAAATTACTATGAACAATAAAAGCACATGTACACAGAGGTAATCTCAAAAGATGGCAGAGTGGTTTTTGACAGATTAAGATATTATTCTGCCTTCCCTGTGTATTTGCTTAACTTTCAGGATTCAGGGGGAAGTAGAGCAATACAGATCTCTGTAATGTGGAAGCTGGTAACAAGGCAGGCCAGCTATATAAGTTGTCTTGCAAAACAAAGCAAAAGGAAAGGCAAAGGGATTGACCAGAAAGAAAAAAAAATTAAAACTAAATAAATTAAAACAAGTCAGCAAAGCTGAATGTGAGAGAGAAAGAAAGTGTTGAGGAGAGCAGACAGGTTCTGTTCCCTCAAACTGTGGATTTACACTTGTCTAACAGGCAACATGATTAGGCCAAGCTATCCTTACCAGCAACAGATAAAAGTGAAGGACAAATGACAGCGGTGAAAAAGACTTAACAGCTCACCCAAGTCTATTATTTTTATAATCAAACTTAACTGATTGTTCACGAACCACACCTCACACACATACACTGAAATTTTACTGAGTGTTAATTTGAAGGAAGAAAAAAGCCCTCTATAGCTTTTGATGATATACTCACAGGTTTTATTTGTATGTAATTTTTTTGGTTAGAGTTTTAAAAATCTATCAGTTGTGTTAGATTTTCTCCCTCACATTCTCCCTCACATTGAGCACCTGTAAGGCTTGGAACATCCAGTCTTTGTATCCTGAAATGCATCACCTTTGCACTTGTCAAACTAAAACTCATTTTTGTTCTTTTCTATTCATACTTTTCTATATCTCTTTTTAATGTAAATCTAATGGTGCTTTAATTTTTTGCTCACATCTGGTAGCCTGGACCTCAATGTTCCACACACCTGTACATGACAGTTGTGAAGAAGAGATAGAACAGAATTCACACCAGGAAAACATTATGCCATTCATTTTTGGCCTCTGTTTACTTAGGATTTTATCCCTGGTGCAGCTTATTTCTTGGAGAGAAAGAAGTCATCTATTAGGTACATGTCAGATACCAGAAAGGCTCAGAGCGGTGTCAACAGAAATCCTTCATAACAGACTTAATTCAAAGGAAAGTCAGCTACTGTCATCCTAAAAGCTGCAGAGATTCTAGCTCTAGTTTGCTATCAATCATAACTCAAGATTACAATTTCATTTAAGTTTCCTCCCTAGTATTCCATTCTAAAACTGATTTTTTGTGTTTAATTGAAGCTCTACCGTGGCTTAAATCCTTACTGAGTTCAACACAGAAAGCAACAATAAGCCTAATAAAAACTGTTATGAAGCTAATTTTTCATGAGGCTGTTTTAATCATCCTTCATGCAGTTTCCAAGCTATATAGCAATGCTGAATAGAAACATTCCAATTGGTCAAAGTTAATTTTGTGCGTTTGAAAAAAAAGATGAGAACAATGAAGACTTTACTACGACCTGTTGTTGTCTTTGCGGGTATTTCAGATTTCCAAGATCACACTGATCAGCTTGATTTTTAAAATTATTTTTTCTTAGTAAAGTTCAAATATTAGGTTCATAATAAATTTTCAGAGGAAATAACATGGCTTAGTTTTTACACACTACTTAAAACAGCTAATAGATGAATATTGAAATGTAAATGACAGTATTACTAACAAACTAAGCACCGCTTTGTGAAAAACTTTAAGGCTTTTTTTATGAAAAAAATCATTAACCACTAAGATATTGATCTGAACTCTAAGAAACTAAAGTTAAGTTATAGCAGTATAGATCAAATTATTAGGTTTCAATATCATGTTGCCACTGGTGCAATGCCATTGCTCAAGCCAATTTTATACAATATACAACTATTACATGGTCCTATGGATTTTTCATCACTTTTGTGTATATTAAACAAGGCATATGAGATAATACCAAAGCATAATCACATTTACAGCTTGAGCTCTACTGTAAATAATAAAAGAGGGTTCATTCAGGTTTGTAGGTTTATTCCAAGAAAAAACAAATAAACAAGACCCCATAAGAGGGATTCCACAATTTTTTAGAGACTGGGAAATTAAACTTGAGAGAACTGTATGAATTCAGCTTGGCCCACTGTTTGTCCCTAACTCCATGAGCAGCCTGCATCTGATTTGGATTTTGAACCAGGTGGGCTTTGAGTGTTTATAAGTGTTCTTATGTGAAAAGTGAAAACAACTCACCTGATCTAAATGGAAACAGCCACGCTTTCCCTCATAGCAGTTTTGCATAGTTTCCACCAAAACATACATTACAAATATTCCCACAAACCTGTGGCTCTCTACTCCATTAATAAACCCCCAAGTAGGTCAAATACACAAGCTCATCATAACATGCCTATTAAGTAATAATCTGCCTTTAGTATTTAAAAAATCCCAAAAATTTTTTGTATCTCCTACAGGAGATACAACAACCCAAAAAAATTCAGACAAAATACAGTTCTTCTATTCTGCACTGTTAAAAGGTCACTTCTCCAGTCACCTTTTTTGACAAGAAAGGGATACAAAAAAATTACTCAACTTTGCTCTCTTTCAGTGCTGCACAGAAAGCTTTTAAGGGAGAAATCACTCTAATATGAAAGCAACACAAAGGGGCCACACGGAATATTGTGATTCTATAAACTAAATTACTCTGTCAGTGGGCTAATCTTTCATCTACAGGGAACCAGGCTCTCTGATCCTTGTGACTATTTTTACACATTGCAAAACAGCAATAACACTGCAATACAATTCACCAGACTTGGCCATCAGCTTCAGTTTTGGCTTGGACTCTCTAGAGAAGCACTGTTTTAAGCACATGTTAAAGCTCAAACTAACCCTCAAATAGTCGTGCATTTGTTCAGATAATGTCTAGGAGCAGGTTTCTCTGCTGCAGTTTCAGCTCCTGCTGATCTGTGTCTCCCAGGGCCAGAAGAGTGACATGAACCATCCCTGGCAGAGGAGCTCACACAAGTTTCACTTTCCCTGTGAACAAGAGCCTGGCATATGCACTAAAAGCAGCCTCACCTGCCCACTGCACAGTCAGCACTCAGGAGAAAATATAGGAAGCCCCTTTCTGATTTAGAGATTATTTTTGAAAAGCTCTGCTGTAGTTTACAGCCATTTCACATTTCCTGTAAACAATCCCAACTTTCAACAAAAAAATACAGTGGCTGCAGTGCTGCACATCACAGGAAGAGATGGTACATGATGGCACTTTGTCACAGAGCCAGCACCCACTCCCAGATTGCCCCTGACAAGGGAAAGGAGATTTCATGGTCTTCAGTCATCACCAAGTGTCTGGCCTCGAGTCTAAAGGGACATATTGAAATGTTCTCAATTCTGTCACATATACTGAGCATCACAGCGCCTGTCAAAAGCATCTCTGAGGCACCAGAACCAGACAGAAAGAAATATTAGACAGAAGGAATCAGGAGTAATTTAGCCCTGATACCTGCAAAAGCTCACATGGAAAAGGTCATCTCCCTGATCAATCCAGGCCGTGTCATACAGGCTCATAAGTATCCACAGCTTTTGTTCAACCAGGAATATCAATCCTGAAAACTTTAACACTTCATCCTGCTAGAGAAGCTGATATATGAACTATTTATTTCAATTTCAAGTTCAGGTGTTATTCTTATACCATCACTTCAAGTACATTTTTTTCTAGCACCCTTCAACATGCAGTCATTTGGCTGGTGAAAGCCAACACTGCTTTTCAGAGCTGAAGAGTATTTGAAATCCAAACCTCAAATGTACAATTCGTCAAATAAAACAAAATTAATCCCTTTCACAAAATAAACCCTTCTCTTCCTTAACAATTCTTCTTAAAAGACTGACAAAAAAACTAAGTAGGTTGATTTGGAGGAAGGGGGTTATGGGGGGCTTGGTTTTTTTTTGTTGTTTTTTCTTAATAATATCAAACTCTAGAATTATAGCCCCCTATTGATATATTTCCTCAATAAATTCAAGCAAGTTTTAGAACATCTTTATCTTTCTGGAAAATTTAGGTTAGATCATGGTCATTTTGAGGGGAGTAGCTATTCCTTTATTCCTTATTCAAGATACCTCCTTTTATGCTGTATTCTAGAATATAACTCCATTTATGCTCTAATGTATGCAGAAAATAGAGACATAATTAAAACTGGAAAGAAGCAACATATTCACTGCTCTGCCATTCCACAGGCTCAGCAAAATGTGTACACACAAAACCTATACACCACCATACTCAATTTCCACACTGCTTTTTTTTAGACTCCCACTTAACAAGCCTGTCATTCCTCACAATGGTTTAACAACTTTGTATTGGTAGAACAAAATTTCCCTTTTGCATGATGCTGTTTTCATACTCTAATGCCAGGAAATGGGCTCCCCCCTCCCATGCTCCCAAATGTTAGTCTGTAACCTTTATTTTGTATTTATCTGTAGACTTTATTTCGTATTTATATGCATAAGTGGTGAAATTTAAGGCAGCTGTTGCCATTTCCAATGCATTTCACTTGTTGACAATGGGAACTCCATAAATGCCAAGGTGCTTTGGGCTTTTTTTCTGAGGAGGGGGGCTGAAATATGATTTCTGGTGTTCTGTTGCCCACAGAAATGTTTTTCCAGTGCTCCTTATTGTCACTGTGCATTGGAGTTCCTCAGACCAGGACTCAGCTACTACGTGAGAGGCTTGAAAGCTGACACAGAGGAAAACACTGCCACAATTCATAGTAAATGTCCTTGTGGGCTCTGGAATGTTAATGTGCTGCATTCTGCAGTGAGGACAGGGCATCCAAATAGCTTCAAACTATTATAACAAGTTAAAAATTGTCCACTGGTAGCTATTTAAAGGTCATTAGTTACTTTATATATATATATAGTGCATGTATTCAGCTAGCAGAAATCTGGTACTACATTGTTGGCCATAAAGGGAAAAGTTGGACAAGTTCTAAATAGAGATCAAAGCCTGGGCCAGATCCTCAATTAAAGACAAATGAGTTATATTCATGCATACCAGCAGAGGATCTTTTACAGAGAGCAGAACACTTTGTATCAGAGCAAGAGTTAAATGACAAACCACTAGTGGTGTGACTGTAATTGTAACTGTTCTTGTCCAAAAATTCAAGAACCGAGTTGAATAAAACACTAAACAACAGCCCATGACGTTGATTTTATGGGTCATCTCACTTATTTATACAGCTCTTTTTGGCTTCAGAAAAATGAAACTTCACAATTAATAGACAAAGACAGCGATGTGTAACCACTCCTACCTTTAAAACCGATCTATGTATCCTCACAGGCAGCAAAATAACCTGTGTTTAAAATACAGCAATATGCAACATTTGTGGTTAGCAATTCATATGGGTTTGGGACAAGATATTTGAGTATCTTGAAAAATACTTGTTTGTTTTGGTTTCTTTTAAAGCCAAGAAAAGGAAAATAGCTAAGTGATGTTTTAATAAGGTCACAACCCCGAGGAGAAAATTATTTCATTTCCGTAACAATGAAAAAAAAGAGTTATGATTCTTTCTGCTGCCATTATTAATTTGGCAACGCTTTGGTTTCCATATACATATGCTGCATAGTAATAAGTTCCTTTCTAAACAAACAGTATCATACAGTGGAAAAAGGCTTAACAAAAAAAAAACCAAAAACTTCAGGTTTAAAGACTGTGAGTGAAAGGAAAAGATAATAGGTTGCCCTGGGCAGTAGTAAACCTGAAAATATCAATTTTACATGGTTATCTTATTGTGATTTACAGGGTTGGGTTTTCTTGACAAATAATCCCACATTCTAGAATTAAAAAAAAACAAAAAACAAAAACCCACCAACCAAAACAAAAAGTATTTTCTGTTCTCTGGTCACAAATAGAGGAAAAACTGAGAAAAGGACTAAGAGAAGATAATATTGGATGAAGGGAAACTGAGAAAAAGTATCAAAACATGAGTAAAGCAAAAAGGAATAAAACAGGCTTTATACAGTCCATATGGATTAAGACCCACTATTTGTAATGCTGAAAAACAGAAATTAATGCTGGAAACATTTGCTGAACCATATTTGCACTTTTTCTTTTAAAGGTCAAAGAGGTGTATAATGGTTTTGCAAAGAGACAAAAAAAGTCACTGTAATAAGGTCTGTTACTTACTATACTTGCTCTGTAACACTAAACCAAAGAGCAATGAACTGTACTTTTGGAAACCCTAAGGAATTGTCTTTTATAGCTGAAAGGTCAAAAGAGAATATGGGAGACCAGCTATTAAGTTACATGGTCTTTATGTATCGTTCACAGTTTGTCAGTGAATTTACAGGAAATTCTGTGTTGGAGAACAGAGACAGGCCTTGTTCCCTCTTAGTGTTTAAGGAGGAGAACCCAATCCCTTTGGCGTATTACCCTCCCTCCCAACACACACAATCTTTCCAGCGTATTTCTTCGCCCTTTAACATTTCTGTACCTATTCAGAATGAACACAAGCCTATTTCATAGGCACTTCCCTGCTCCTTTTGCAAGGCAGGAGCTGGCACAAGGGCAGGCTCACAGCAGAGTTGGGTTGGGGCAGCTGGCGAGCAGCAGCCGTCCCAATGCTCCCGTGTTTTGCAGAGCGCTGTCAGTCCATGGGAAAGCTCTGAAGCTGAATGAGATGGTGGGAGGGGCGGTGACAAAGGAGCTGCCCTGGGAATGTTGTCTATTTAGGCTGCACTCAAAGCCTGGACATTTTGTCTGAGGCACATCACTGAGATAGTGTTTCACTGTGCTGTTGGGCAGGGACTGCTGCACTTCCCTTCTGCCCAGCCAGAGGAGACTGCAGATCAGACATGTCCACAAGGATTGGTTCCCTACACTTGGACACTGAACAGTTAGGATCTTCAGGGTTGATCTGTGGGAACTCAGCACACCTCTCCTGACGCCCAGAGCTACCGAGAGAACCCTTGGGGGGCTCGGGAGCCTTGGGATGTTGCCAAAAGTACCTGGTGGCTCAACTTTGACCCTTCGAGACATGTACCACCTGTGTATGGGGATATGAGAATCACTGGTGTTTAAAGAACATAGAAATAGCACAATTACAGGTCAAAGTACAGATTTTAAGATTTTGGTACAGGGGGGTTGGAAAAACAAGATGGAGGGAGTTGGGGCCTGCCTCGTGGCTCTTCTTCCTTCTTCATGTCTTCCATTTTCTGTGTGACGTAGATATTTTTGATAGGTTCTTGGTGAAGGTACACTTAGTAATAAAAATGATAAGTATTGCAGACAAAAGATAAATATAGTTTACGTAGTCTTTGTTATAAAAAGATGTGACCGCCCTGTGGGCAGTCAGAGTGCCTTTGGCTGCCTTGCTGGTCAGACCCCGGCTGGGCAGAGAGGAAACTTTGTAGATAAGAAATAATAAACAACCTTGAAGACCGAACCTGAGAGTCCAGCCTCGTCTTTTGGAGCCCGGGGAGCGAACCCATCTCACCCTTGTCTGGGCAGAGACAGACAACAGCTGGCCCAGACAGTGATCTCTACAGCTGATTGACTGATGCCCTCCCAAGAGCAGTTTCTCTGACCTTTGCCTGCTTTCTGCACAAGGGAAGTGAACAAAATAAAACCTTCAACACCCCCTGCACCAAAGGGTTATGTGGCAGTGTTCTTCTTTAGGTGTGTTGTCCAGTTTAGAGCTAGCTGGCAGATATTTTCCCCAGTCAGTCACAGGGAGAAACCTCATTCAGCATTCCAGCTTTGGATCCTCCCTGGGAAATTCAAAATGATGTAGATAAGGTTTTCACAAAGGAAATGCCTCGCAGCAATCACTGCTTAACCATCATGTACCAAGATTAACTCTGTTTCTTTCCTTGAGGAGCAATCCAAGGAAACTGCTGGGTTATTGTGGCAGACATTGTAACTATCATTTCTGCCCAACAGGAATGTTGATCCATCTGGCTCGTTAGGAGTCTATGCTCCAGTTAATCCAGGTCAAAGCTGTTTTACTTCTGTGCAGTGGAAGCTATTTTGAAAAGTTCTGAGCAGTGCCCACAGGTTGAGACAAACAGCTATGCAGAGCTTTGAGCATAATTTACGTGCAACAAGAAGAATAAAGAGCCTTCTGCCGTACGTGCCATGAAATAATAGATCTGAACTTGTCAAGGTTCATTCTTGATTACATTGTTGTGTTCAGAAATTATTATTATTATCTTTATGTATCATTGAAAAGCGGTTCCAATGATTACAGGGGATGACAATTTGGAACACTTACACTGAGGAAATAACCAGCTAGAATGGTGGCTCGCTAAAATAAACACAAAGTGGAATTAACAGAGTAGTCCCAAGGGAGACATTGAGGAGCAAACCCCACAGGTTGCTGAAACAAAATTTAAAATAAAATAAAATAATAAAATAAAATAGAATAAAATAAAATAAAATAAAATAAAATAAAATAAAATAAAATAAAATAAAATAAAATAAAATAAAATAAAATAAAATAAAATAAAATAAAAGTTTCCAAATTAAATTTTTCAGTAAGATTTTTTTTTAATTTTTTTTTTTAAGAAAATGTGTATTTCTATAACTCTGTTCTAAATTAGATATGCTTAGGACACTCTTTGTAAGGCAAAGGTGTATTACAGAATAACTTGGGCTGCAAGGAAGGCCATCTAGTCCAACACTGCTCTCAAAGCAGGGCCTCCTCCAGAGCTGGATCAAGAAGCTCAGGGCTGTGTCCAATTGAGTTTGGAACCTTTCCAAGGGAGGAGATTCTACAACCCCTCTGCTTCACTGATGATACCCATAGTAAAAACCAATATTCTTAGTATCTTGTCAACATTTCAATTTCAAAAACCTGTTTCATCCTTTCTCTGTGCACTCCTGAGAAGAGTGTGACATAATTTTCTTCATAACTATCTATTAGACAGGAATTAGATCCCTTCATATCCTTTTCATGGCTATTTAGTACAGTAGTTTTAACTTTCATCACTAGGCAGAATACAGTTTTGCACCCAGTACAGTTCCCTACAATTTTCTAATGATGAGATTTTAGGCCTTTCTCAATTTTTAATTAACTATGGGCTATTATTTAGTAAAAGGAGAGCATCCCATATTCAAATAATTTCTCTCTTACACAAAATATATAGTTGTCCACAGTATATTAAATTCTTAAACCTGTGTGAAATTACCTAAGTTCTCTAAAGATGCCTGAAATAGATTCAAATCTTGGTCAGGGAGACCATGAGAGGCAAAGTTAAGCTGAGTTAAGTAGAATGCTTATACAGAAACTGAGCCAAGTAGCATGCTTATACAATACTGAGAATACATTTGCGACACAGTTCTTGAAACCACTCTTCAAATTTGGAGTGAACCCTGTCTGTGTTAACAGGAAAAGGGTGAATCCATGATTATCAAATGCATATTTGAATCAGTTCCTGATTGAGCTACACACAGTGCAAATCTTCTGCAAGTTTGATGTTCTAAATCAAGAAGATTGTTAAGTGTGCAAATACCTTTTGAGTCATTTGCAGGGCAGCTAGAAAGAAGGGAGAAGGGCTTTTATCTTAGATCCAGAATGCTCTATACTATCAAAGTACATAATTGATAAGGGATTACTGAGAGGAAAAATGGCAAAAGAAATTATATACCATGGATATTGCAGAGTCAAATTTCACAGAACAAGGAGAAAGCAAAAAAGAATTTCTTTGTTGGCTGAGATGCCTCCAGATGTCATCTCTAAAGACCTGAGTGTGAATAGCTCTTCAAGGCAAGGCAAACCCTGCAGTGGGCTGGAAAGGCCAGTAAGCCTCATGCTCTAGCAGAATATTGAAATGAAAAATTATCAGCCAAGAGTAAATTTGCAGACTCCCACAACATCTTGTTCCCAGCAGACTTGTGGGCTCTCAAGAATATAAAGGAACTACAGTGCCGTTTTAAGGACCTAATGGGAGGCAAATAATAGCAATTTTGAACAGGCAGGGACATCACTTCCTCCACAAGCTTCAAGACAAGGAGAGAGAATCATCACAGACTCTCTCCACAGGATGATTTAAATCAAAGTTGTTATCCAAAGTCTTTGAACACAGGACTGTTGTACTCAGCTTAGGCATATGAATAAACCAGAGAAGCTGCACTCAATGAAGTTTAACAGTAAATGGCCAAGTGAAAAGGCTTGTAAGCTTTTAAATACTTCATAGAATTTTAACACTAAAGGTAGTATACATTAAATATGAAAGCCATACTGAATTTCCCACTTTCTCTAGGAAAATACACCATATAATGTTTTCAAAACACTGGGAAATACAAGCACTTTTTCCCAAATATCTTCTCACACTTGAGAATGTGTATTAGGCACACAGGAGAAATTTCTATTTTTCTCTATCACCTGTTTCTTCAGTATCCAAGTAAATAGCAAAAAGGAGCAGTGAAAACACAGTAAAAGAAATTGAAGATCCCCAAGGAAAAGAGATAGGAGTTTTTGTCAAGGATCAAAAGGGGATTAAATCTATATGGTCAGTTAAGGAATATTCTGGGAGAACAGATTTACTGTAAAACAAAATTGGCTCACAGCTGAAGACACTGGAAGTCTGCAAAGCCAATACTGAGGAGCCATCAGATCTTCCCACCCCATTATGAGAAACACTTCACTTATTTTTCTTGGCTCAAAGAATGAGCCATACAATGAGATTTATGTTCTTATGAGATAAAGGGAAAAGTAATATAGGTGACAACAGTCATTTTAGCAGATCAAGAGGCAATATTATCAATACTATGGAAATAAAATCAACTGTAACTCCTGTTCCTTGCCTGATGACTAAGACTCCACCAGAGAGGATCTTTTTCTGTTTTGTTCTCTTGTGGTGTTAGTTTTTTGAAAGCAGGAAGGGAATAAGATCCTTTCAGACAGAATGAAGGGATTAGTGTATCATGCTGGTGATTTGGGATCAAAACTGGCATTGTAACTGCTGGGACATTTCTTAACAGTAACGAGGAGGCTGTCTGAAAAAGGAAGAGAGGGATTCAATATCAGTAGTCACAGTAAACCATGTTACTACTTCAAAAGCTGCAGTTCCTGACAATAAAGAAAGAGAGAGAAGAAAGGCTTAGCAGAACATTTACCATCAGTCTCATTACCTGTGGGCACAGGCAACCAAGCCGAATCCATTTGCTCATTTTTTGTGCCAAGCCATAACAGGCCCCATAACATTTTTATTCAAAATATGTAAAAATTGAACCTAATTTTTTTACAGGGAAGTGGAAGGAGGAGGGCAAAAGGACAATCATGACAAAACAATTGCAAAAGAGGGCCAGTGCTCTGAAGCTGGCAAAGCAGTTTATGGGCAATACCACTCAAACAATGGATAATGGGAGCAGTCCTGAAGCACCTCCAGCTGCCCTGGCCCCACACAACTCAGACATTCCCTCTCCCTCCCAGTGAATAGATCTCTGTTTCAGAAGTGTGTGGGCCTGTCAGGCTTTGGCCTCAGCCCCCATCTGAGCAGCAGCAGCTTTTCCTCTGTGGTTTTCAGCCTCTGGTGCTCAAGGTGGACGTGCCCAACCCCACAGACCCGAAGGCATCACCTGGAAGAGCACCAGTGCTGGAGACTGAGCTTCAGTGAGAACAAACGAGACCCTAACCAGCCCTTCCAGTCCATAAACGAGGCTCAAGTTGAAGATGTGTCATACAGATATTCCAGTGTGAGGTCTACATTAACTTAGTCTGTGATTAATTGAACCCATCACAATTTATGCATAATCTGTAATTTATGCCACGCTGCATCAAGCAAGCATGTATTTTATTGTACACACAGAAGAAGATGATTTAGATTATAAGGGACGTGGTGAAGGGACATACAGCAGACTTGTCAGGGAGGGGAAGGGAGGAGAACTAGAAAGGGCTCTGAGGGAGAGACCTGTGCTTTCTCATCCTTGTTACCACACTCCCTTTTGTGAAAGCTGTAACTCCAGCAGCGTGGTCTTGCAAATCTACCTGCCAACCAGCCTGAGAAGACACGGTGATACAGGGATGCAAATGAGAAGTAAAGAGGGTTAGAATGAATTCCCAGATCTGCTACTCCTGCTTGTACTTTTTTAGGGTTTTCTTCACCTTACATTGTCATGCAAACTCTTCACTAGCATGCATTATCATGGCAGAGCTCTGAGGCTGACGTGCATCTCAGGTCTTTCCTCCAAACCTCCCTGGCTGTGTTCTGGATGACTTCTTCTCTCCCTTTGTCCCACATCCTAGTGCAGCTTCAAACAGCCTTCCTGACTCTGCCTTTTCTTCAGTTCCTACTGTCCCCAACATCCCCGATTCTTCAGGGAGGCTATCATTACCATGATATTTGTATCATCAAAACAAAACCTTGTAAATGTTCTGTAAATATAAAAATGCACTTCTTTTGTTGGAAATACGAGAAAAAATGAATTCATGAATAAATAACCCCACAAACTGGAGGTGCCACTTGCCCAGCTGGTGTTTGAATTGCATTGAAAGCCAGCTCTGTCCTCCTGGCCTCCATAAAGAAATCTTGAGGCAGGAAGGCTCTGTGCATAAGGAAACCTGGGGTAGTGACTGCTTTAGTCACAGAAACAAAGGGATTCGCTGATTTTCTGGTGCAATTCTGACTGGATTGCAGCACTGACATTTTTGTCTGTTAAAAATGATGATACTGTTAACAGTCAGGGCCCCATAAGAGGGTTTCTCTGCGTGAAGTCAGGCTTGAGTGTTACACTTAATCTGCAGTTACATTTTAAATTGCATTTATATTATAGCTTAATTGAAGTGTGCATACGATTTCCCACAAATACTACTTTCAGCTGTTATACCATATCAATAATAATTAGAACGATTTATACTTTCATTCCACTCAGATCATGTGTGATATGCTTCAGAATAACTAGATCTTTCAACAACAGCTGTAATAGCTAATAACTGTCACCACCATCACATGAGGTGCTTGAAGCTTCATAAACTCACCTCCAGGATTCTTTCTTGCAACATCTTTGATCATTTTCAGCTATGACTGCAGCCCTGGCTACACCATGACAACTTCTCTTTTCATACAGAAAATACATTCCTGCTCTCTTCTGCCAACCTAATTTCAGTATTCAAATTCATTGACTAAAAACTAACCAGGTTTTTGTTTACAGTGATTACAAATTCATAATCCCATCTGGGCGTCAGAATTTTGCACAGCACATTGGCAATTAATATCCAATTAATGCTTGTAGACCCACTGATTGTATTACATATCTACAAAGCAGACTGCTGACACATTCATTTATATTTCACAGCACACTGCAGGCTGTATGGTACAGAGAGTACATTAAAAACTCCTAGAGTATTCCAGACTCAGGTACAAGAACTCCCCAGGAACATATTCTCACCAAAACAACAAGACAAACAACCAAGAAACCACCATAAAACCCAAAAAAAACCAACCCCACAACAATAAAACTTAAACAAAAAAAACCTTGGGGAAAAAAAAATCCAGGGATTTTTTACTGTGTAGAAAACAGAAAAATTAAATCATCATAGATAAAATGTAATGCCTGGTACTTGGCAAAGGACTCAGGC
Organism: Fringilla coelebs; assembly: GCF_963513975.1. Taxonomy (NCBI): domain Eukaryota; kingdom Metazoa; phylum Chordata; class Aves; order Passeriformes; family Fringillidae; genus Fringilla; species Fringilla coelebs. The sequence continues at coordinate 10,632,023 of NC_140029.1, read as the reverse complement.
AATTGCAGAGAGGTGTGCTGTTTCTGTGTGAGAAAGAAATAGTGGATCAGTAACTAAAAGTAACTTCCCATGGCTGGTCACAGCTGTAGGTTTAGCTGTAGACCAAAACACAGGCTTCAGCTGATGTAAGTTACATCACAGAGCATTACAATAAAACAAAATAGAGATTATGCAATTTTGTATGATGTAAAACTGAAATTGAATGTAACTTTCAAAGAAGTGATATTGACTTAGGGAATCCTGGAAACTGTGTCATGCACAATACATTTTCTTTCTGGCTCAAAAATACTATGTCTTAATGTAAAGCTGTTATATAAAAGTACATATTACAAGTTACCAAAAAGAGTCCTCAGGTTTCTAATAGGTTCCCAGCTGGAAGCCTTTCCCATTAGAATGGAACTGAATGACTTCTGATTATTAGTAAATATTTCCAATACCTCACTTCAAATGACTTATTCTAAATTTTAGCATTTAACTGAGCTACACATTCATGTAATCGCATAATATGCTACTGAACAGTTCAAAAAGCAGCTAACTCTTTCTTTGCTGCACTTTAACAAATTAAAATAACATTAAAAATAGGGCTCAAAACTCAGGTGACATAAACAAACATAGCTTGAAAAAATAATTACCATCTCTTATTCGTTATTAAAAATGCTGATGGTTTCTTGTTACTAGAAAATAATCAGGAAGCATATTGAAGTTGCTATAATAACAGAAGATGATAACAAAAATTACCCAAACGTTTGACAGATACAGAGAAGGATGGAACAAACAGAATTTATATTCATCTAAAGGATTAAAGTGGCAAAGTCAACCATAGTGCTTTTATGAGAGACACATTGACTGTACACTCACTAACAGCATTCATTTGGAAGGCAATAAATATTTTAAAGGGATTACTTTTATTCCTCTGGTTTTGAATTAAAGAAATCAAAAATAAAATCTCAGCATGTTTAAATCTATATAAACTAAAGGTCTCTCAGGCTTTTAAAAAATTTTTTGCAGAGAAAATTTGCAACAAGTCTTCCAAATAATAACCATATTTTCACAGAATACAAATCAAAGTACTACCTTAGACACTTTGCTAACTTCTAATTTTTAAATAACTTCCAAAAATATGCTGATACTACTGTAGGTGTTTGCTGCATGTGTTTAAGGAGTTTTTAACTTGAATAACTTTTTAAAATAATGGACATTCTATAGTACATAATAATTTAACTAGATGGGCTTTCCAGTAAAGGGATGTTCTGATAAGCTAGAATTCAGATTAATACCTCCTGAAAGACTAGCTCTAAATTGATCTGCAGCTAGTTTATAATATGGACACAAAGGCAAATATGGACAGTTTTGATTCTTGTGTGCACACCCTGCAAAAAACCTGGCACCAACAGAACATGAGAGATCCCAAATCTCTCTTTAAAGCCACCTTCCACACTAGTCAGACAGGCTGCTGGCAGCCAAAAGCACTGAATGAGCTGGTCAGGGGCACTGCAAGGTGATTATTGATTATTTGAGAGAGGCCCTTGTGATTGTGGGAGGCTCTGGAAGAAGGGGAAGAAAGTAAATGGCATTTATTTCCAAATAAAGCAAAGAATATTTGGGTAATCTGGGAAAGCAATGAAGCAAATCCTCTGAAAAACCTGCAAATCATCCTTGAAATCATGTCCTAACATATGAAAAAAAAAGAAAAGAAGCTGACTGGGAGTGTAGACAGCATGGTTTTACATGGAAAGTGATGCTTGACCAACCTGACAGCATTTCATGAAGAGGTGACTGGCTCAGAGAGGGGGGGACAGCACTTGATGCTATTTATCCTGACTTCAGCAAGGCTTTTAACACTGTCTCCTATAACATTTTCATTTAAAAAACCTGCTTTGAGGGTTTAGTAACAGACCAAGTGGCCAGTGGGGTGCATTGAAAGCTAGCTGAACTGCTGGGCTCAAGTTTGGAGCTGGTTGTAAATTTTCTGTCCAGGAATCTGACAGGAGCCTTGTGCAGCTCAAGAAGGGGAAGCACAAAGTCCTGCACAGAGGGAGGAACCACTGCATGAACCAGGAGAAGAAGCTGGGGACCAAACAGCTGGAAAACAGCTTTCCAAAAATGGTTCTAGTGGACACAAAGCTGGGCATGAGCCAGCAATGTGCCCTGGCAGCAGGGAAGGCAAATATTATCCTGGGCTGCATCAGACAGACTGTTTCCAGCAGGATAAGGGAGATGATCCTTCCACTCTGCTGAAGCTTGGTCAGCCAAAACTGGAGCCCTGAGTGCAGTGCTGGGCTCCCCAGGATGGATGCACTGGAGTGAGTCCATCAAAGGGCCACAAGGAAATGACAAAGGTGATTGGACCACCCTGCAGATGAGCAAAGGCTGAGCAAACCAGGACTGCTCAGCTGGGAGCTGTGAAGGTTCAGGGGGATTTTATCAGTAACTAACTATTTGATGGCAGGGAGCAGAGAAGGCAGAGTCAGGCTCTTCTCTTCAGTGCCCACTGGCAGGAGGAGAGACAATAGGCATAATTTGAAATTTAGAGGAAATTCCATAGATAATTAAGAAGAAAACCAGATTTCTGTGAGGACAGTCAGTTGCTGGGACAGGCTGTGCAGTCTCCATCCTTGGAGATATTTAAAACCCAAGTTGACATTACCCTGAGCAACCTGCTCTCACTGACCCTGCTCTGAGCAGGTAATTAGAGTAGATGATCTCCAGAGGCATCTTCCAGCCTCAGCTGCTCTGTGAGTCTGTGAAATATCATCAGTTTATAGGCTGAGCAACAGTTTCTGGAAGCACTCCAAGACAGACACAACACCTCTTAGGAACTCATAATCCATCAAAAAAAGCCTCCATAGATTGACTTATTGCACCAGGAAAAAAATGAATTCCTTGGTTACTATTTAGGGCTAAGACATTTTTCACTTTCTAGATAAGAATTTAACAGATAAGAAGCAAATAACCTTGGTGTCTAGAGTAGGCAGATTTAAGGAAAAAAAAAAACCTCTGTCCACATTTTGAACAAGTCCTTGTTCAAGTCACATCCTTCCTTCAGTTAGGGGGAGGATTATTGGTCAAGTAAACTTTGCTTCACATTTGCCTGCAACATGTCAAGTGCAAAATGAATCAATTCAGCGGTAGCAGCAGCTGCGAAGAGTTGGCAAAATGACTGTTAAATCAGCTTAAGATAACATGCAATAATTAGCAAGCCTTCTTGGGGGAGGAAAGGGCTTATTTAAAGTAGCTAAAGCAGTACAGCAATGGATGTGGATGACTCAGAGAAATAGAAAAACAGCAAAAGGACTAAAGAGAAAATAAGAGAGCTGATAACAGTATTCGTAGAAAGAGTTTGGGCTCCACAATTCAGCTCCTATTCCCCAAGAAAAATAGGTTTGTCCTTACAAGATGAAAGAGTGAATGTTACTGTCATTCGGTTTCTTTCAAAAGAAACATAAAATGTTTCCAATTATGGTTTTTAGCTGTAACAGTTGAAAAACATTATTAAGTTAGCAACTGTGCTAAACCCAGCAGTAATTCTGAATTGATTCTGTAAAGACATGCCTTGTTTTGAACAGGAAATAGAGATGGACAACATAATCCAATAGATTTCCTTTCCCAAGGCAAAAATGTGCCCCAACTTATATTCTCTGAAGCTTTACATCAGTCAGGTAATTGGGACAGAAACACCACTTCACTGAGGACAGCTTTTACTCCTAATAGAGGAATTTGACATAACTAAGTACAAGTTCTACTTATATCCCCTCAAGAAAGCATCTTGATGCAAGCAACTTCTTTCAAATCTATGCTAGTTTCACTGAAACATCCTGCAGCCAAGGATACAGGTATCCTGGAACTTCAAACAGTTACAGAAAAAACAATCAGATTTAGGATGATTTCTTTTATTTATAAATATAAAATTTTTTGCAGTAAGGTTTTTGTTTACAGTAAGTGCTACACTTTCTACTGTTAGATATCTGCTCCTAGAATCCATCCTTTATTTCACAGTTTTAATTTCCCTCCATGATTCTTGCTAGAGATTTTAAAACTGATTTATTTAATTATTAGGAAGAACAGAAAGGTCAGAATGAAGCCTACAACATGCTTGTCCTTTACAGACTACTATAAAAGGAACTGTTCTCATGTTTTGGCGAGAAAACAAGAATTCGTTTTTGTGAAAAGTTACTTGGCTTCACCTTTGGTTTCCATTCAACATCCAATGCTACCAAAACTTTCTCCTCTGTAAACAGAGTATAAGCAGAGCAAACACTTTAATCTGGATCTTCTGCATTTTTGGAGCGTGAGTAACCATCAGCCAACCAAGCATTTATAAATGTGATCTTAGAATTCGGTGTAAAAATACACTGATTTCTATTTCCAGCATCGTTGGCAGGGCTTGGAAGGGTGGGGCAGGGAATAAAATATGTACTAAATCACATGATAAGAAAAGGTCAACAGTAAATAAAGTCAAATGAATTAAAGAAATACTGTTGTATTCCTGAAATCCAGTGCAAAATAATTTGGGGTTTCCTAAAATCTTCATTAAAAGCAGCACAAAAACCCACTAAACTGAGTTTTTTTGAGTTAGTAAGCCTGTACACATCATGTCCACAAATCCACCACAGGTTTGTAACTTCTCAGTTTCCTCTTCCCCTTCATTTTAATGAGCAGGTGCCCTCATTAACTGGGCAGGAGTGTCTCTGGCCAGTCCCACCTGGATCTCTCTGCAGCAAGGAGAGCCTCTGACCCTCTTGGTCCCCCCAGCCTAAACAGATTTGCCTACGTTTTCCTTTCTTATTAGTTGATTGGCTTTGGAATGAGTTAGACAGCCAGGGAGGGCTGGGGACTCCTACTCTGTAAGCCCAGGAATGTGACAGGATAGCTTTATGTCTAACAGCATTTTCCCTGTGTCAAAGGAAAGGACAGAAACACTCCCAGTTATTGCTATCAACAGCATCAGACATTTACACCAAAACATGTCACAGACAATCCACACCCAGTAACTTCATGAGGAGTTCTCTAACACCTCCAACAATGCTAACTACTTCATGTTATTAATATTTTAGAAAATACAGAGCTTGCATTAATTTCCCCCAAGCTCAGCAACAGCTAGGTAGCTTTGAAGTTAGTTCAGAGTGAAATACTTCATGAACAGTCTTTTCCAAATAAAAACTTTAAAATACTGGGGTGAGGGGAACCAACACTGAGACAACAAGGTGAAGGGTATTAAAGAATTTGTGTGTGATGAGCATGGAGAGGCTTAGGAGAGAGGAGGACAGATGAATAGAGACCTCAGATTTCTAAACAACTTCTTTGATACACACAGCATCAGCAGAGTGTGAGCTCTGTAAAAGCAATAATAGATTTCACTGCAGAAATGTTTCTTATGAGAAACCTGGACCTGGTTAGGACCAATAAACAAATACTTTCTTTCTTTCCTTTCTTCCCCTCCCACTCCTCACTTCTCTCCAGCCACTGCAGTCCATGACCTTCACAGGGAAGCACTTCTGCTTTGACAACAGGCTGCAAACCTCCAAGGACTAGCAGTGATTTCTGGGAGAGAAAACTGTTGCCTCACTCACAATCCAATCAAAACCTAAATGTACCAAGTGAAAAATAAACCAAGGACATCATTATTCTGTTTCATTGTGATTTGGCTTGCCTTCAGATTTCATACTCTGTATATCTGAAATAGCAGCAACACCTCCATTAGCTGGGCTTTTCAACACTTTAATCAAAGTATCTTTCAGAATGAAAAAAAAAGCAGAAATGTCAAATTCCAATCACCCTTTAAATTCCCTCAATTCCCTGTGCTACAGAGAATCCAAAGCCTTACCTGGGGATAATTTCCTGTACAAACCAGAGTGCAGGCACGCAGAAGCTCTGCCACGTTGGCAGGCACCAATTTTAGAACATGGCAAGCCCTGGGGCTGTGGGACAGGGAGGCTCCCCTGCAGGCATCCCGTGCTCATGGCCATGCTCCTGCACCCAGGGTAGCTGATTTCTCACACAGGATAACAACTTTCACACTTTATAAAAAATACAGGTTATCATGAGTCCAGCTGAACAATGCTGTATACCTCATCCAGCGTGCATTATCTGCCCTTCTTCTTTCCAAGTTTATATTAAAAATATCAGATGCTGGAATTTCTGTTTTCACTGGGACACTTCTGAAGGCCAAGAGACCCAGAGTTTTCTCAGACTTTATTGGCATCCAGAGGAATGAACTGGTTTAAAGAAACAGGCACAAAAGGTTTGATTAACCTGACTAAAACTCATTTTCTTTCTCATTCTGGGGTGCTTGCAGTACCTCTAGGTCCCCAGAGTTCTTGACAAAGATTTTAACAAAGGCAAGCTAAGCAAAATGTGATATTCTGGATCAACATTTAGGTCATTTCTACACACTGAAGTTTTTAAAGCTTTTTTTTTCTTTTTTTAAGGAACCCTGAAACCATTATGTTACTTCATAGAAAACTACTCTAGGGAGAAAAACCACACCCTTAGGACTAACATACTTCTATAATGGCTTATTTGAGGAAACTTTTACAACTGTATCTTCTTGTTTTATTATCACTGAAATTATGCTACTTTCTTTCTGCTGAAGATAATATTCCTTTACAAATTCTTCAAGAAAGAAATTAAGTATAAATCTGGCATGTTAACTGTTATCTTGTATGAACATATCCAACATTACAAGAACATATGCTTCTGCTCACATAATACTATTTCTTCTACACATTCTCATAATATTTAAAAACTATATTTGCTCTTCAGAACAAAAGACCAAGTATAACAGAAAAATAGTCCAACTGATAGATATGGATATTTTAAAAATACAGAATTAGAGAAAAGACCAGAAAATCTCTCAAATAGTATCAGCCTCATGCTCTAAATAATACCCCATAATACAACTTGCAAGAAGAACCAAGAAAGTTTATGACTTTCTCAAAATGCAGCTTATCTGTCCTTCAAAACATATAATTAAAAATGTTCTGACTTGTTGCACATGCGGTACATAACCTAGAAGGGAAGTCTCTGTGGTCTCTGCAGCGAGTACTCTGAACCTAAACCACTCCTTTGCTCCACGTGTTTTTCTGGGAAGATGAAGGATCTTGTTCCTCTGTGCAGAGCTGTTGGCAAGATGTTCTGGAAAGCCACACTCCATTAACCATTATTCCTGCTTTCCACAAAGCTCAGTCTTTGATAAGGCTCAATTATTTAAAATTCCCAATGCTGTTGTGCTTCCCCCGGCAGTGATACAGTATTACCACAAGTGCATCTCCTGCAACAGCAATGTGATGCTACAAAGTTCCACTAAATTTATTGAGAAGTCTTCATCCAGCAGTTAGCTATAACACAGTACAGTGGTTATCCTCCTAAATGATAATTGAGCTTTGGGGTAACATTTAATTGAAAGTGTACTGTGAAAATCAACAAGTCAGCTCTTTCAAATTGAGGCTGCTTGGTTCAAAATACCATTCAATGTGATTTTGTCTCACAGTAATCCATGACAAAAATATATGAGTCTAATCCTGTTTTCTCTGGAAATAATTTAAAAACACTTAACCCCTTGGACAATTCAGTTCACATTATTAGTCAATGGTTAACTTTTTTCTACAAATATTGTATATTTTCAGTAATAAATCAGCAACTATTTGATTAGTAAAATAATTGCCTTGTTTCCTTTTAAAAAATGTTTATATTTTCACAGAATGTAGCATGCTCTTAGACTCCCATTCTTTGAATCCTTTGAATTCCCCTGATCAATAACTGTGTTGGAGGGATCTGTGGGCAGCTGTGATGCCCATGGGCAGCCAGAGCACCAGGGCTGAGGGAGCAGACAGAACAAAGCGCCCTCCTGCACCAGCTAGGGTGTGACTCTCCAAGGAGTTCTCTCCTTACAACCAAGATCCAAAGAAGTTTGCTGCCATGCTCCTCCTTTCTCCCTGGGTTGTCTTGGGCCACAGCAGATCATGTGGCCCATCAGGAGGAGCCTGCCAGGCCAGCATTCCCCTACAAGGCGTGTGTGTGTCACAGGGCTCGCTCTGGAGGAGCTCCAGTGTCACCCTGGCGCCCCACACACCCACTGTCAGTCTGTGCCCACCAGCCAGCCCCAGAGCGTGGCTTTGAGTCAGCCTCCTCCAAAAGGGATGCAGGGCACATCCCTGGGGTGGGCACAGTCATCAACAGGGAATCTGACATCTGGGGATTCACTGCAGAAATTTCTGATCTGAGCTGAGGTGTGAACCTGGATGGAGCCCAGCTGAGGAACATCCATGGCATCCTCTAAGAGACCCCTTGTGGCCACCAACTTCCAGGCAGGATTAATTTCTTTTCCATGCTGGATGATTAATTCTATTTTTAGTCACTACTTTGTGCAAATCCAAGCAGAGAAAGAGGATGCCTGTGTGTGACTGCAAGCAGAATTTGGTTCCATGTCAAAATAAGGACACAGAAAGAGGATTATATCTGCTAGAAGGAAGAAATACAGCGTATGATACTGAATCCCCTAGGGAGACTGACTTCTGAAATGAAGTTCCCAGTAATCTCATCTTAATTAAAACAAAATGAAATTTATGATATCTCATTTCCCTGCCACTTTATTATTTAGGTGTCATTGTCAAAGACTCTGCAGAAATTGAGGAAGAGACAGCAGCTGCCCCAAGGAGTTTCCAGTCTGACTCGGGAAGAAGTAAACACTGAACAGCTCAGGAAAGAAAGCAAAGCCCTTGGCAATGAATAAATACCTTTGTATTTCACAAAGGTCATTCCCAGCTAAAGTGAAACGAGTCAGGGAATGAAGAACCCATCTTTACTGCTGTGGCACAGGGGAGAACAGAATACAAAAGGGAAGAGGTGAGTGCAGAGGTGGATGAAGGGTTGAAGAGGGGCCAACAAGAAAAGAGAAAGGATGGATTTAAAAACAATACAAAGGTGTAAGTGACCACTGACTGTCACTTTTAAAAGCAAGAGGTTTTCATCCAATATGGAAAGAAAAGCAAAGGAAGCCAAGACAACAAGGGATGTGACATGTCCTGAATGAAGGCGGAGGACAAATTTGGGAACATGATTTTGGGTGCACCTTGTCACAAAGTGCAGATACAGGTTTTTCTACTTTTATTGAAATAAAGCTATGAAAACCCCCTTGAAAATATTATAGAAAATTATAGAGAGAAAAATGTCATGATCTTTAAAAGAGTGAGGATATAGCTGAGGAAATCCATTCAGCTAAATAACTCTCAAAAAGTGCTAGGACATCACCCTTTCATTTTAGATATGGACACAGTTACATAACATAATTTAGCAAGTGATTTAATGGCTCTTGTCATGAATGCTATTCATCTGCTAGATGCAACTCTGGTTTCTATTCATATTTTACAAAACCTCTATCACATCTATTTTTTTTTCATCTACTAATCTTCTACAGTTCCAGAGTAAAATTACAACTTTTGAACTAGGCAGTAGTTTCACCCTTACTTAGAAAGCACCTGTCCAGCTTTCCTTGCAGCACCATCTATTCCCCAAGGCTGAGGAAAAGAAATCTGGGCTGATATTGGGATTTCCCTTGGAAAGGGAGTATATAGAAAAGTGAAGAAAACAAATTACCCTTATTCCTCTCCAAAGAATCCTCTTGCTAGCTGGGACTAAAGCCTCTTAAGAGAAACTCAAGACATTTCTTCTTCCCAACTGCACCTCCAGCATTTTCAGAAGTTAAGAAAACTTTCTCATAATTATCCAGTTTGTGATAATGATGCTCTCCTTTTTCTACCCTACTTAAACTTCTAGACTGTGTCCAATAAGTAAAAATTTTATCACTGAAGGAGCTCTCTAAGCAGTACAAAACTGTCTGGAAAATTAATAGCTAATTCAAATTTTATTTATTGCACAAAAAACCAATGTCTGACTTCATCTTGCAAAAAAGGAAAGCAAATATGGCATAAGACCACACCTGCACCTTGAAATTTTCTGTTTTAAGCTTCCTTCCAGTCAAACATAAAAAAATTTAATCTTATTTTGAGACTGTCTTCATCACATGGACCACGCAGTACATTATATGCTATGGGGATAAATGACAACACGTCTGTATTTCCATGCCTTTTGTGATCAGAAAATAGAGAAAAACAGAAATTCTATCTAACAGGACTAAGCTGAAAGTGGAAGAGCCAAAATACATCATAAAACAGGGGGCAGAGACCACAGACTATGTCCAGACAACACTGACACTTCTTTTTTCACTGGCACAATCTGTTCTGAGAGCCTGGGTGGGGGAGGAAGAAGAAAGATCATCTGGGAGCATGGTAGATGGATTTTAAAACTCTGTCATTCTTTCATTCTTGGCTCTCTTCAGTCTCCTGCTCTTGGCATCCTCTGTTTTTCTTCATATTGCACATAGAGGTTCGTTTTATACCAACAAACAAGTGCAACTCTGGAAAAGATGCCTGGGTTTTTTTTGGTTTTTTTGGTTTTTTGGTTTGTTTTTTTCTGGGAAGTGCACAGGAGAGCTCAGCTGCTGCTTGCTCCCAACTAAACTGACACCCCCTCATTCAGCTGACACCAGACAGTTCAGCAACCAGAGAAGAGCTCTCTTATTCTGTAAGTTAATATTAGGCGATGAAACTGCATATGCCATTAAAGTTCAAAGAAACTGATTACTCCTTTGATGTGTTGCCAAATTATTAGAATAATGACACTATTTTTTTTCAAGTGTATTGGTGTGTCTCCTCAATTCTCTCTTTTTTAACCCCATGCTTTAATAACTGTTGAACTTCAGAAAGAAATGTGTTATTTTTCTTCAAAGGAGAGCTGGGTACTGTTTCAGGATGACTTCTTTTATATATAATGTAAAGGATATTAGCCCCCTATTAGAGACAAAAAAAAAATCACTTTATTTTCCCCCTCAGGTGCTCTCCTCTTTTAGACTTGGAAAACAAACATTTAAAAATGCATGCTGTTAGTGGGCTGTGCAGCACTACACTGCTCTGTCAAAGTGAATATTGTGATAAATTATGCCAGTCTGTTCATACTTACAATCATCTTCCACTTCCTCATACCAAAGCATGTGAGCAGACATGAAATCTCTCCACAAAACAGAGGAAAAAAGAAAACAACGGCAAAATATTTCTTGGCAAAGTATATCCCAACTTTGCTGCTCCAGGAGCTTTGGCTGGATTAGGGTCGTCCCCGCTCGGGGCCGGCTGTGTCCCCGCAGAGCCCCGGGGCAGGGCAGAGCCGGCGGTGCCCGGTGGGAGCGCCCGGGGGTCCGCGCAGGGAGCGGCAGGGACGGGCGGGATCCTGGCTTCACCCAGCCGGCATGGGAACTAATGCCAGGGCTCTTTGGAGGCCCCGAAATGTTTCAAATTCCAGGACCTGCGCAGAAGCAATGCTCTCTGTGCTTCCCCTTCAAAACAAAGTTGATTTCCCATAATAGGACAGCCCATGCACTCGACGTATAAGGCTCTGCTTCCAGGGTGGCATGTGCGATGGGTTTAAATTATGGGCTGCAGCTTCCCAAGAAACATTCGGGCTGCGAAGCGGGGTGAAGGTATTTATGCTCCCTTTGCACAGCTCCCTGGAGAGCCCTGTGAAACAAATTTGATTCCCTCCCAGCTAATGACCCCCGGCCCATCCCCAGACAGGTTCCTCCTTTTCTGGGAGAGGAGCAGCAACCCTCCCTGACTTTTGGGATTTCAACCTCCCTCCCGAGCAGGAGAAAAATAAACAAACCCTAAAATAGTGTTGTCACCAAACTAAATGTGTAAATGTTAACACAAGTTGTGGTAAGTCAGTAGCTGCTTAAACAGGAAAAAAAAAAAAAAAAACCAAAAAAAAAAAAAAAAAAAACCAAAAAACCTCAGGAAACCTCAGGACTATTGACTTACAACTGACCTTTTCCACTCCCACCAAAACCACGCAGCACTAATGCTGTACACAGCCCAGGAGCTGCAGAGGAAGCAGAGGAAGGAGTGCACACAAGCTGCCAGTCTATTTCTCTTCCTAACAGAGGGAACATCCCTTCTGTCCCAAATCCCAAACAGGTGGGGCCTGGGCTGAAACTCTCCCTCTGCCCTCAGTGCCAGCCTCTTTAGTTGGCACAGGAAGGAAAAAGAGGCATCCACACAATACTTGGGAAAAGGACTGCAGCATCCTTCGCCCAAACCCAGATGTTTATAAGGCTGCTTTCTACAACATGTACTTTGTACAGTATGCACAGCCTTTTGAGACTGGCCACACTAAATCATATAAATGGTTTCACTTGAAAAGTCATTTGAAGAAACACTCTTATGCTGTCCATTTTTAAAAATCTATCCTTAAAAACCTGAAAAGTGGTATTTTTTGGTTTTAAAGCTCAATGTGTCTAGTCATGCTGATTTTAAATTTAAAAGAAATTTCCTGGATTATACAGAAAAATGAACACAAAAATGAAGTGTGCAATATAACCTTACAGCCACTGGCATTTTCTACACTGATAGTCAAATGAATACACTGAAGAACCTGGATGTACAGTACACTCCAAGAGACTGCTAAGGATTAATTTGCAGTCCACAAGAACTGCAAGTCATGAACTGATGTAGAAAATAATCTGAAGCAGAACAGAGCACACTGTAACAGCAGCAGCATTTTGATTATTTGAGGGAGAAGGAGACTGAGAAAACCCAGGAAAGGAACCACTTACTGTGCAATTTCTTTGTTTTAAAATACCTAAAGTCACCCTTAATAGCACCTGCTGTCAATAACTGAGGCCCAGTAACATATTTAAAGGCTACAAGTGAAAGTTACCTTGAAGGAAAATGATAGCAGAACAGTGATCCTCCTGGCTTATCTTCATTTCAAGGTGACAAACCTTTACTCTAAAACTTTCAGGAGCATAAATCTCTGTTTCTAAATTTGATCACAAGGCCTTAATCTCGACAGAGACCTGTGGTCTGTTTTACACCCAGCTTTAGTTGCAATCCTCTCTTACAATGGCTTTTAGACCATCAGAGCATATTTGGATCAAGTTTTGCAAGAAATGCAGTGCTACTCAGCATTTTCTTCTAAAAAAATAGCCCAAAGTAGTGTCTAGTGGCAATATTTGCAATAACTTACATATTAAACAATCCTCCACCTGCAGGAAATCCATATTTGCTTCCCCTCTTTGCACTGGGGGAGTTCATGGTGGCCTCAAGTGAGCATCTGCTTCATTCACAGGAGGGCAGAAATCTTCAGCCCATAAACAATTTCCCTTCCTCCTATTGATGCTCCTCCAGTCAATTGGAAAAGAGTAAAAATGTGTTGGGCCACAGAGAGAAATAACAAGTGTGTTCAAATATACTGGGTACTTTGGTCAGGTTTGGATTTCTTGGTTTGGTGGTGGTGGTGGTTTTGCGGGATGCAAAGAAATTGAGAGGCTCTTAAAAACTTAATCCTCTTTTCAGCAGCTATGAATGCTGCGACCGCCTAATGCTGAGAAACATCCAGGCTGCTGAGGGTGTTTAAAATGTATCTCTTTGTGCCTATTAGCCAGCACTTAGATTGCAGGGATAGCCTGGAGCATCCTGACACGCCAAGTTTTGGTTTTTGTAAGTTCTTTTTGCTCTGTCTTCAGCAGCAGAGAACAAGGCAAAGCTGCTCTGCAGCTTTATGTCAGATAATCACTGTACACTCAGTGAATGCTGGTGGTCAGAGACCACCTGCCTCATTCTCCCCTCTACATGCTGCAGGGAGCAGGCTCTGACCTCAGTGCTCAGAGCCCGTGCTGCAAAGGAACAGAACAAGCTTCAAAGTCACTGAGAATCTGGAAAATGCAGAAAATCTGGAATGATAAAAATGGGTATTTTTTTCAGTGATTGCTGTCAGCTTTAGTTTAATGTTGCCTTACTCTTCCACAATCAGTAATGGCTTAAATGAAAGAAAATTGTCATCGTCACAGAAATGGTTTGGGTGACTTTCAGCCACCCATTAACCAAGGTTTTACACAGAAGCTGTTTATTTCTCTGCTTGAGAAGTCTTTTCAAAGCCCAAGTATTGATAAACTTGAAAATATCCCCTTTCCAACAGCATGAGCGTGACAGTAATGCAGAGCTGGAGCAAAAGCCGAGGAGGCCAGCAGCAATCTGGAAACAAGGACAACAATAAACTGCCTGTTCAGAAACCATTTAGGGGATTGGGTTCAGCCTATGTCAGTGTGACTATTGAAAAGAAATGGATTTCAACATCCAAACTTGGCAGCCACGTTTATTGTCTCAGCGATCTAAACCAGAGGAAGGTTAGGAGTTGAGGATAATGGTCAAACAGTGGACTGGACATGGAGACCAAGCTCTCAGTTCTCTCATTCTTCTGTACCATCATAAAGGGCTACATTAAAATTCAGGACTTCTCTGTCCGGGAAAAAAAGAGAACACAATTGGAAAATGATGTTTTTGACATAATTGATATGGGAGGAGAGGTCCCCAATTCAACAAAAATAAATCAAATAACTTCATGTTAACAACCTCCACAGAGTAACAAATCTACCATCTCGCTGTAATTTACCAGGACACAAACCCCCAGCAAAGCAAAGCACACCATATTGCCAGTTGTATCATCTATCTCCTTTCCTGTTAACAGATAAAACAAGAAAATAACAAATTGGTAGCATGCTGCACAGAACTGATTTACAAACCTCTTATGACTTTTTAAACATCCCAGTGGCACATGTTGTTTGCCAATACAACTCAACATCAGGCAGAGAGAGTGCTTACAGCATAAACCTAGGAGACAGATGATATTTTGATTATCATTTCATAAAGCATTTCAACCTTTATTCCACCCTGTTTTTAAATCACTGCCAATGCTGACCTAAAAAAAAAAAATAAATTAAAAAAAAAATAGAGGCAGTCCAAGCCTGTTGCTCTGTTCAGCCATTAAGCTCATAACAAGATGTCTCTGTGCTCTTGCCAGTATTTGCAAATCTATCACATCTGTCTGTGTGGGAAGAAGTGCTGAGCTCCAGGGACTATGGGACTGATGTGCAGGGAGAACTGGGATGGGATTCTTTCAAGCACTAATGTGCAGCGTGGGTTTTTGCCCTGGTGGTATATTGGCTCTGATTCTTTTTATTATTCACTTCCTGTCATGAAAAAAAACAAAACAAACACAAACCACTTGCATGTCAGCATCAGAGGGAAAAAAAAACATCTTCGACAGCTTTATCACAACAGAAGTAAACAGGCAGCTTCTGATTTCCCTGTGAAACAGACAAGGAAAAAAAAAATCTTTCCAATGTCAGCCATTGAAGAACTTCTTTCTTTTGTTTCTTAGCCTACTTTTACTTCAAAAAGGAATATATCATAGAGGATTTTAGTGCAGGTTGCAAAGAGGTTCTTTTTCTTGTTTATTTGATCTGCAGAAAATAAAAGACAAAAAACTCTTCAAACCAAGACAAAAAACTTCCTCCTATCTCTGAAGGAAGGTAGTAGCTTTTGGCTTTGAAAGTAAAATATATAAATATATAAATATAAATATATAAGTATATAAAAGTTTATAGTCAGAAAATAAGTGGTCAATACAATGATAAAGACAAAGCCTTCTTGTATGCAAGGCCTGAATAAAAAAAATAATTTTATTTTTATGTCATGAAACACTTCTGCTTGAAAACATGCTCTAGCATAGGAACCAGCATATTGGTTCACTGCTGTTCGTGCTCTCCCCAGGAAAGCTCTCTTCCTTCATGTCATGGCTCCTGGGAAATAGGGGTTAATCTCTTTTGCAGAGCATCTAGGAAAAAGCAGTGTGGGGTTTCTTCTTGCTAGCCCAACATAAAAAGTAACTCTCAGAAAACAATCACTATCCATTCTGGAAAGCTCCAGCTAAAGAACAAGCAATCCTTTTCACCCAGTGGATCTGTCTTTGGTGCAAGGTCCCAAGCAGATTTAGGAGGAAAGCATGTCCGTGCTTTGTAAATCTTTATCCTCAAACCCTGTCAATTCTCCAAATTTCAGAAACTTTCACCCCAGCAGAAATTAAATCAGTCTTTACTGGAGTCAGTTGGACCAGACTACTAAGAAGATATACTGAGCCATCCAAAGGAAAGTGCAAAAAAGGATATCAAATTATATAAAAACTAATATTAAGAGCACAAAGAAGAGACAAAAAAGAAGATTTTAATTACTGATATATATAAAGTAGGAATCGAAGTAATAAAGAGGAATTAGAATTACTCATTTATGTCTTTAAAATGTTGGTCTTAATCACTCCAGAGAGGCTGATATGACCAGAAGGGAGAACATCTTATTACTAGTATTTCTTTCTCTAGATTTAGGCATGTAACTCACACCAACCTCCACAAGCTTCCCATGTGACCTACAGAAAGGATCCTGAAAGTGATCTGGAAAGTGTCTGAGTATTTAAAACAGGCTCCTGCCCCAAACTGCCCTTGGTGAGGCAGGGGGGTGTCTTCCTCTAGCTTTATTTTGTTGGCTCACCCTTGATTGTGAGACCCTTGACCATGAAAGGCCAAGGTCAGACTGCCCCTCTTGTCCCTTCTTCTCAGTGTCCACAAGACGAAAATCTGAGCCCACAGACCAGAAGTGAGATGTAGCACAAGAGGATGGGCAGAAAACTCCTTGGTGCAGTTATTTTCTCAGGGTGGGTCCAAAACATGTGAAATTCACCCTATTCTGATTGCCGTAGCAACTCGCCCAAGGGAAGCCTGTATTCCAAGTCACCAAGGAAATCATCCCAGACTCTACAATGCTTAAATGCAACTGATGAAAACTTGATTAATTACATCACATCCAAATGGTGAAGTATTGACCAATTTTTATACAGACACACATTGGCATACGTGTATGTCACAGAGAGAGCAAGTGCGCTCACAGACAAGTGGTGGCAATAGTAATGTATGCCTGTGTACATTTAGTACTTCTTTTAAGAGGACCCAATTTCACAAAGTTGAAGACAGTTATAAAACCTCGTCAGTGAGAAGAAAGAAGTTAAACAGAGAAATGTGAACGATAATTGGAAGATGTTTGAAAACACTGTTTAGGCCTACGTCTCATTACTAAGAAAAGTTTCTCCGGTTGAAAACAAACAACTGCAAACAAAAACAAATTTAGTCTAGAAGGGAAGGAGGTATTTAAAAAACAAAAGCAAACACAATATGTAAGGAGCAGAGGAAAAAATGCCAAGCTGATTGCAAAGAATATCAATAGGAGGTAATTATGAATCAGAGTCAACAATCCATACGTACAAGACAGAGAATTCACCTAGGTCTGCAGGGAAGCTGCATCAGCTCTGCCAAAGACAACTCAAGGTCACTTTGCAGAGCAAATGTGCTGGCTGCTCACATAAACACAGTTTTCTTTAGGGAAACACAACTTGAGTGCCAGCTGCCTACACTACCCCAGGCACCCCATCACGTCCTCCCCTGGCTTTACTCTGCTCCAGCCAACATCTCAGCTCTGTCCAGTTTTGACCCAACACTTTATGAAAGCCACAGATAAATTGGAGAGCACTTAGAATCACAAATATCCAAACAGGCAGTTTTCTTTGAAGAGAAAGACTGAGGGAATATTACATGTTTAGTCTGGAAGGAAAAGGTGAAGAAGTACATAGCTGCTGCCTTTCAGCATCTAGACATCACAACGCCCCATTATTTTTCATGTATGCCAAGGAAATGGACATGATTAGGGTGAAATCAACTTAGATTTGATATAAGGAGAAAATTGTGGGAGTCGAAAGTTACTTACACATATGAAAACATGCACACACAGAGGTCATCAAACCCTTTTAAGTTGAAGCTTGGAAGGAAAAGCTTAACAAAATTTTCAAGGATAACAAAGTGTGCTTGATCTATCTCAACCCTTGCAGTAGAAGAAATCTAAATGCCTTTCATCTCTTTATTTCTGTAACTCTCTCACATAAGATTTATAGACTAGATAATAAGACCAGTCATATGGAGTTCAAGTTTGCATGCATCTCATATACAAAATAATTGTGTTTGAAAGGAGAGCAGTCCAATGGATACAGGAATACACAGTGACAATCTGGAAACCTAAATTCTATTAACAGTTCTGCCAGTCACTCATTGTTCAATTTCCCCTTTTTGTTTCCCTTCCCCACATAGAAAACAACACTTACAAGCTAAACAAATGTCGTTTCCCTGCTTAATTGTTGTTTGAGAGGTAACAAACTGTTTAAAGTAAAGGACTATTAAGAATCTGTGTTTTAATTACACTGATTTCATCCTAAGTGTCCCTGGATGACAATTGCTCAAAGCCTTAGTTACAGTGGCAAAAGACTGTCACATTACATCTGTGAAGACTGGGCTATTATGACAGCAAATTATGATGACAAAATTCTGTTAGTTCAAGTCTAATGAAACATCACTGCACACACTAGGATGAATGTTAAATTATTTCTGTGCGGGTCTATGTGCAGGTTAGTACATCAAGATGATGGCAAACTGAAGTTAATGCAAGCCTGCAGAGATGACATTACAAATGGCAAGATGATTGAAAAATGATGCTGCTGCAAGTGAACTGTGATTAAAAAATAGGTTTCTAAACACAAAAATGTGCTAAGGGAATGCAAAAATAAACCTACAGAAAATACAGCAACGGCATTTTACTTAAAGCAAAAGACATACTGCATACAATTAGTGCTGCAGACCAATTCCCTGCCAAACTGGCCAACGCTGATTAGAAGGGCACAAAGCCAGGATGAGACTGCTTTATAAGTAACTGCCAATAAATTCTGAGTAATGGTATCACTAGGACATTTTTTTCCCACTAAAAAGAGGTAATTGACTCTGTAGAAACATAAATAATTTTTGAATAAGTGCTCAAGATTATTGTCCTATGAAAGAATCTGGTGTTATCATGAAATTCCTTTTTAAATGTAATCATATTGATGTTTTCCTCTCTTGTATTCTGGCAGGGTTACTAGTACATCTCTGGAACCAGATAATTCATTAGGCCCAAAAGAAACTTGTTCACTCTCAGGTAAATTCAAATACATAAGATCCACAGCACTATAAGATTAAGGAGATTAGATATTCAATATGCACAGTGCTCATAATATTTTAATGTGATTAGATCAGTAACACCAAAGATCTGCTAGTATATTTCCTTAGAGCAATGTTTGATTATTACTTCTAACATATGAGGAAAAAATAATTCAAAACCAGAAAAAATTCTTCTTTTCTTTCTACATTTGAAGTCTTTCCTCCTTGCTATAATATTTTTATCTACTGGTAAATACAAGAGGTACACTTCATTTCTATGTTGGCAACAGCAGATACTCTGTCTTCTCAAAAGACAGGAGTATCTATCTATTGTCTGACTCTCTATCTGTATTGTTTTCCATCTTATTATCACACAAAATATGTGACACTCAGTTCCTGATGAATTACACTTGTGAACTGAAGTGTTTTGTTTAAACAACAGGCTTTGTCAAGTAGTTTAGGTAGTGCCTGACCTTTAGGTCAAAAGCCAGCATAATTTTAACCTATCTAGTAGGGAAGAAAATGAAAAATTCCCTATTCTTGAAAATTTATAAGTTTTTACTGGGAAAATTGCACATACTATTCAGCAAAGTAACAAAATGGCAACATCTCACTAAAAATAAATAGATCTTAATGAGGTTATTTATTTCAAAGATAAGTACAGAGTGACTTGTGCTTTTTTTCAGATTTGTCTAAATTGTTCCATAGCTAATAAAGTAGTACTTGGAGTACAGAAGAGGAGATCAAAATGATGGTTCAGGGCTCCAAGTCACTCTGATTACAGACTGGAATGTGTAAGAGCCATTACCACTGCATACATTACATTAAAATTCATGTAGCTTTTCTGGAGACACACGTACATTCCACCTGAAGGCATGGACTTTTTAGAAGACTGGGAAGTCTCTACATCCAGCTCCTCACTAATCTGTCTGCTGGCATAGAACCTCTGCCAAATGAAGCTACCTGTGAATCTGAACTGAGCACTGGAAAGAAACTACAGACTGAAGTAATATAAGATGAACTATATAGTGCTCCCTTGCTCTCTGCTGATTTTAATCTTACTAAATACACTCATTCTGGTGAAGATATACACTCTGATGCCAATGAGATGTGCAAAATTTACTGAATTCAGTGATGTTTTATAACACAGGAAAAGAACAGATGATAGAAAAATTACTTTTTTTTTTTAATTGTTAATGATAAGCAACATTAGTCAGAGTCACTTTATTGTAAGAACACAGAGAAGGTCCAGCTAAGGAGTTTGAAACATGAAAAGTCTATTCTCTAAGGAATTATGTCAAATCTCAATTGCCTAAAAATATTTGATTTCCTCAATACACCAGTTACAGGTTGGTTGTTTAGAGGCTGTTTTAGCCTGTTAGTTGCTTATGCAGCATGTTACAAATGCTGATCACATTAGATTCATGTGTTGACAAAAGTCCAAAGGGATTGTGTGTTGTGGGTAAACAACTGCTTCCTTAAAAACACTTCATGTAAGTTTAAAAATGTAATTTAGATGAAAACTGGAGCAGCTTGGTTACTAATATGAAAACCAGAAATGTTTGCAGCCTTCTCTGTTACACCCCCACAAACATCCAGCTTGAGCACCTACTTTCACAGGAGTAAAATGCACCTCAAACTATTTTTATGCAAAACGTCTTGGCTTATGCTTGGTATATAAGTACAACTAAATGACATATTAACATTAATGAAAGTGGGCTAAATATAAAATTCTCAAAAATTTATCGCTTCATGGAAGATAGAGCAACAAATTCCACATGGAGGACAACAGCAGCACAAAGATTCAGAGAAAGAGGTGACAACTTCTGCAGGTTTTATGTCAGCTGCAGATTACTAAATTTATTCAATATTATTTTAGGTGCTTAGTGTTAATTTGCCTGGCCCATACTCACTCCTTTTTAAAGGCACAGGTCTCCCATTAATCTTGGGTTAGAACCATCAGCTCCAGCCACAAGTTCCAGTCACTGTGAAACATTTTAAATGGCCTGTGCATAAATACCTGATTTATTCCCTACTAATGCAGAACAAGTATAACTTATTTCCTTTTAAAAACAGAAAAAATATTTCAGATTAAAGTACTCTGTCACTCTTTAATCACTCCAATTACTTATTTTCCCAGTTTGATAAATATATCCACATAAAACTTCTCAAAAAAAGATATACTTGACCAGAATGCAGATGCATCAATGCCTGCCACTACAACTAAAATAAATATTCTTAAACCGAATATACAAAGAGACTGAAAATGATTTAATGGTGGTGATACATGTTTCAAGTGTAAAATTAATCAGAAAATGCAATAAGTACTTCAGCTACTCTATAAAGCTGTTTCAACTTCAGCTGGGTAAAAACTACCAAATGCAATGCCCATTTTTGAAAACCCTCTTCTGGAACTAAAACCCAGTATGTCTAATCATGGTATCAGTCTAATTTTCAGAAATGCATAAGAATATAATTAGAAGACACAGGTATGAGTTAATGGAGACGTGTTTTACAGGGGCAATCACACATCATCTGTCTGGCAGGGCTCTTTGGATGATTCAGTGCACACACAGCACAGGGAAACCTGGTCTATGCAATTTAAAGAATTCTCAATACTGCCTCGTTAAAGAACTTAGAGAAACAAGGATGTCACAGGATAAGAGACTCACTTTCACAAACAAACAAGTAATTGAAACACAGAAGTGCCAAAAACATTCAGCTTTCCCAAATGTGTATGTCACCAGGTGTATCACAGATCAGAGCCAGGACTGCTCAACATATAAGGCACACTGATTATCACTACACAGATCTAGAAAGAGAAGGCAACTCTCAAGTTTCCTAATAGTGCTAAGGTATTCAGGGAAATAAAAAAGAAAGTTGGCTGCAGGGAGATGCAGAAGAGCCTCAGAGTGTCAACTGGGCAATAAAAAAGACAGATGAAATTCAATATTGAGAATATGGGGAGGAAAAGAAATCTCAAATTTACGTACTCAGCATGAGCTCCAAACTAGTTATTACCACTCAGGAAAGAGATCCTGGAGTTATAAAAGGTCTATGAAAATACCAACTCCATCTTAGAAGCTGTCAAAAAGCAAATCAAATGCTCGCCATTACTATGACAAAAATAGAGAGCAACATACAAAACATCATTATGGTATTATTTAGAGTCTTCAGGTGTTCACACTTTGAATACTGTGGGCTGTTTTGCTTCCCCTATCACTAAAAAGATATGGCAGGAATAGTAAGGACAACAGAAATCATTGAAAGCTAAGGAGAAATGGCTTCCATGTAAAGAATGACTACAGAAGAATCTCCTAGGTGAGGTGAGGGGAGGGTGAATGAACACCCAAGTCCTCTGAACCTGAGAAGAAGGAAGAGATATCCCAGGGATGCACACCAACCAAAGGAGCATTACAGCCTGAGGGATTAATCATTAAACCATGCCAGAGAGGGGCTGAGGCCCCATAGGCAGGTACAACTCCCAAAAGAGGGTCCTGGCACCATCCCTGACAGTTTTCCCAAATCTTCCTCTCCATGTACAATGGACAAAAAGAGCTGACCCAATCCTGCTCCTCCCCAAAGTGTGGTGGGAGCAAACCAGAGGGGTTGGCTGTGCTGCTATGGGAGCCTGGGGTGGGTTCATGCATGCCTGAAGGGCTGTGCAGTGCTGACCTCCAGGAGGATGCTGGGGACTTACAGAGGAGCAGCTGGAAACAATCAAGGGCCTGGAGCACACTCAGAGAGCTGGGAAGCTTCACTTCATAGAGGAGAAGGCTCAAGGGAGGTAGGACTGAGTCTTGAAAAGCTTGAAGGTGTGAACAAGCTGCATAAGGGAATTATTTACCAAATATGTAATAAAACAACTTGGTAAATGATGCACAATTGGTTTAAAACACTAAAAGAAAGTATTTCTTCAACCAGTGGGCTATTCACTTCTGGGTTTTGCTGCACAAGGAGTTCCTGTAGGCAGATGTTTATCAGCTGGTTTAAACCAGAGTTAGACAAATCGATGGAAAACAAGTCCGTAAACAGATGATAAAAAGGAAGGGGGCCAGACTGTAACCTCTAGCATTTTTAATATGGTGTTTGGAGATGCTGTGGTAAGATGAGAAAATGGATCTCAAAGTGACCAGGCTCATGTGCTCTCCCTGTCATCTCCTGTGCCATTTTCAGGAGAAATAATCCTTAGCATGATGCACCATTGTTTTGACCCAGCAGGACATTTTGTATGAACTTAAGTTACAGGGAAAAGTAGACTACAGCTGAACATAGCTGAGATGTACTAAGCTGATGGGTCTTCAGAGAAGATGAACAGAGAACAATTTCTCACTGTCTCTTTAGCACAAGGGCTGGATACAAGTGAGAAAAAACAAGAAAGAAAATCAGCAAGCAACTGGTTCAAAACAAGCAGTAAGAAATACCTCTTCACACTGTGAGTAGCTAAGGGACAGGACTCTGCTGCTGCATGATGTGGATGCCAAGGGTTCATGGCACTTGGCTACCCTGGGAGCCAGGCAGCAGCAGAAATGACTCCCTGGCACCAGCAGAAATGGTGTGGATGTCAGGTGTCCTCAAAAAAGTCCCCTCAGGCACACAGTCATTTCTCAAAGCAAAAAGGAACTGGACACATCTCCTACCTGTGCCCTACTTCAAGCACCAAGTGACAGCAACACTCTGCAGACAGCATTACAGCAGCTCTTTTCACACCCACAATGCAGTCATTTCTCTATTTCCTCTGCCCCAGAGCCTCTCAGGAAAAATGCTGCAGGTAAGCTTTGATGGGAAGAGTGCAACACAGGTTAAATCACTGGTATTATTCTTATCTTTTGTAGTTACAACCACCTCTGAATTTAATAGTGCTGCGTGTTTTAGTACAGCAGTGTTTGCATGAAAAAATACTAAAGAGCTTTCCACCTTTTTAACATATATCCTTCTTTCAAGGGCTTATAATTTAGCTGAGAAAATGCTCACAGCTGAAGATCAGCATTCAAAGTCTCAGTGTGGAGGCAGCATTTCATTTCAGTTGTGAGAGGGAAAACAGTATGTCATTTTTATAACCATCAATAGAAGGCTTCTGTGGGATTTTTACTTTCTGGATTTTTTTTCCTGTTCTAAGACATCTTCCTGTTTCACGTTAAGCAACTGGATGTATTAATAAGTGACATTCATTGATCACAGCATGAACAAGAAAAGATAACTGTCTTTAAAAAAAAGATGGTACAAAATCAGTGTACATTTTCCACAGCTTTACATGAAACACAAAGATCCACTTCTGTAAAGCATAACTACATAGTCATCACTCCCATGCAGTGCTGACAAAACTGTAAAAGGTTTTAAACATTGAATTCATACTTTTACATTCAGGAGAAAAGACAGATACTAACAGTAGGGACATGTGTAAGACAGAGGAATTCTTAATTTATCATTTCCAAAATCTTGAAAGGAATCAAAAATCTGTTCTTCACTTTAGAGAATTCATGGTTTAAAAGAGCATAACAGCCTTTCAAATTCTCAAGTTTTGTTGGTTGTTTTCACTGATATGACTTCAGAAATATTTACTAATTATGCATTCATTATATCAAAACATCTTGTTTATTAACATAGCATTTTAATTTCTTTGCCTTTCTTCCCACCTGCAGATATACAGAGAACTGGAGTTGTCTGCAGTCCCAAACATGCATCACACACATATACATCTCTGTGGAATTCAATTCCTGGCATGGGTGAACAAGAGGTTAATTCATTTCCAATATCCATCTCCAGAGGTACAGAAATAATAAAATATTCTATTTTACTTAAGCTTGTGTGCCATTCCCTTCTCTCAAGAGCTTCATTAGAATGTGAGAAAGCAGAAAGAAATTATCACACATTGGAAATAACCATCCCCACAGATTAAAAAATTCACATTGAACAGAAAAAAATTATAATTACATTTGGGTACCTACATACATATACACAAAGACAAATATATACATATAAGCAAACAACACAGCTTTAGTATTATTTTAGAGGAGATATATGGACATGGAGAGTGTAAGGAAAGGGTAAGTGTCCAGGATTCCAGGATTCACTGCAACAGGGAGTTTGGCAGAAATAGGATAATTGCTATACCTAGTTGTAGAATGGGTTTTTAGGCAGCTTAGTTCAATTTTTTTCTAGAAATAAGGGAAAGCTTAAGACTGTCGCCTTGATTTTTAAGATTTTCTAAGCCTTCTGATGTTGACATTCTTGTAGAGAACTTTCTCACACACTTTCTGTAAATAACTCATTTTTTTGCATTCTTTTATGGAAGAGAAATTTGATGGACTGTTGGTTTGTCCAGTGTCATTGGAGAGGTGGCACTGTCGCCCTCCAATCCACTGTCACTTTTGGAAAACTATAAATGTTGGAGTCAGAAAAAATAAACTTCCCTTTTTTCTCTTCACCTTGAGAACAGCCTGTGTTCTTTCGTGTCCCACAGAGACAGAAGAGCACTGAAGTCTTCCCTGGAGCCACAGTACACAAGAGTAGTCCTGGGCTTATTCCACTAGGGGAGCACGTCTCCTTCCTGGCTGACAGACTGCACAAACCAGTGCAGAGCTCCCTAAAGCACAGCCATCAGCCCAGACACAATTTGGAGATGGGTAATGTGAATCATGAGCCACTGTACGAGCTCCTTGTGGTGACAGTTCTTCATTTCATTTCTAGGGAAACTCCTCATCCATCAGACTTTGAATTGTCTGTGTCTAATCCTCATTCAGGAAATATGCCTTGACATAATCAACTTTATCAATTATTGCACAGTAGCTAATCTCTTGCTACAGAAGAAAGCATTGAGAAGGCGTGATGGCATTACTCTGAGAATACTTCACCTGTCCCCTATATCATTTCTAGACTTAATAGCCTCAGAGCTCAATACAGTTCTGAAATTTCCCTGATGGTCTCCTCTGAGGCATTATTACCAGATTACTCCCATGATCTGATGACAGGATATGTTATAAACATAAACAGTTGCTTGAAAGATATTAATTGTAATGTACGCTCTTCTGCAAAGCTCTTGCCAGCAGCAATCTCAAAATTAAATCCCTTCAACGCTGTTTTCATACACACAGATACCATCAGAATATTCTCATGGCAACCTGTATCAACAGTGGTGTGCTCAGCTCCCAAGTGAATCCCGTGGTCCCTTCCAGTTATCTGGGGGGTTGCCTCCATGGGGGAATTTGTGCAAGGAATGGCTGCATTGGAATCTGCTGCTCAGCAATTACTGCAGACAACTGCTCATGTGCACCACCTCGAGTGAGGAAGCTCTTCTGCCTCAGCTCAGAACATGGCGTTGCACAGGGGTGCTTTTGAGGCTCAAATAAAAATGCCAGATGAAGGTTAAGCTATTTTCTCACAGTAGAAATCACACTGGTGTTTTTCGTGTGCTTCTCTCCCCTTATAGATATGACCTTATAGATTATCTTTCCATATCCTTAAACTGTGTTTTCCTTCAGCCTCACCTCCACTATTTAAAAACAAAATCCTACCATTGTAAGGTATAGATTTATTGACTCCATCAAAAATATCCTAAGTTGCAAGTTCAAGAGATGCTGAGGTTTTGATGCATGAAGCTTGGTTTCGCTTGCCTGATCCATTCTGCAAAAAGTCTATCCTAACAATTTCTTTTCATAGCAAAATTCTCAGAAAACAGCTGTAAGCCTTCAGTGTCTTAAAGGCATCTATGAAAAATATTTCCCTCAAAAAGTAAAGCACTGCCAAACTCTTATGCACAAATAGCAGCCAGTTCATTCAAATGCAGCTAAAGAACTTCCATGAAAGAGATGCATCCTTGAGACAAACAGGACATGAGATTCCAGAACTAAAAAAACCCCTTATTTTGGGGGTAATTTTTAACAAAGCTGCCTCCATTTGACCAGGTTTTCTTTTGTTAACTGATGGTTTTAAAATTCTTCCAGGGTCCAGAGGGGAAAACAAACAAACAAACAAACAAACAAACAAACAAACAACAAAAACCCCAAAGAAACAAAAAAGGAATTTTTTCATTACCTATGCCTTTTTGGTAAGATGTGGAAGTACTGAAAAAAGGGAGACTCCTCTACTTCCCTCCCCAGCACCCTGCATGCATGCATGCTTGTACACAGACACATACACTGGAATACCAGTTTTAAATTATACAGAGAGACCCTGGAGAGTCAACATTAATGGAACTTTTAAAAAAGCATGTAAAAAGACAACAGAGAAAACCACAAATATTAAAAACCATGCCCAGGGGTTGAGAGAATCATGATAAGAAATTCCACACTCAGTTCTTCTGTCAGAAACACCCTCCTGGGACAGGGTGGTTTAATGATGCAGGGACTGCTGCCCACCAGCCTCATTCCACACCCTGGCTCACCCTCCTGTCACTGACCCTTTGTAATTGACTCCTGGAAGACCTTCAGAGGCTTTGTGAAGCCAGAATGGGGAACAAATGCTGCCTGGTGGGTGTTGGGGGCTGGATCTTGGGAGGAACATTCCTCTGGGACCCAAGCCTCTTGAATCCACTCCTGCAAAACCGAGGGGTTACTGTGTGTAAAATGAACCATCTCTGGCACAAGAGCCTGGGTGCAGGGTGATCCCCATAGTCCCTGGGCTACAAACCCCTCAGGAGCAGTAGCACTCCTCTCATCAGAGGTGTGCAGCTCGGGCAAAAGCAGTTTGAAGGGTAGTAATGAGCCACCAGCCAGCATATTTATAAACCCACACGCCTTAGAGCAAATTCCTGTGGGACACAGGATTAGAGAATAAGGCACAGAGTGTGGCAGCACACAGGCCAGAGTGACCCCACAGGCTCCATCCTGGAAAAGGAGGAAAAAACCATTAACATCAATATTGCAGCAAATGATTTGGGGAGGGAGAGGTGAGGGGGCAATGATGCCCTGAATTCACCCTCCCAAGGCTGAAACCTCCCCCCTTGAAATGTAGAGGGGTAACAGAGAAGTGAGCTAACATCTGAGAAAAGGGGGTTTATCAGGAAGGGGGAGTGTACTTAACAACTGCATATATGACCATGAAGTATCCATCCCTGTTCCTAGGATTCTTTCACTAGACTGACAAAAGCTAAATTAGATTAAGGAGACCTTCTGGCAGGTTTGGCCAGCAGCTCTGCTCCTCCCACCACAGAAACACTTTGAGCGTATCAGACTGGTGAGGATCCAGTCTGCAACTTGGGTGCAACAAAGGTAATGGACTTCTGACAGACCAAAATAGTCAGAAGTTCTACAGGCAAACTAGAAACAAGATCATTTAGGAATATTGCTTCATAAAAAGAAAAAAAAAAAATCTGGGCTCAAAAGTCAGCCTGATTTGAGGCAATATCTTGTCACAAAGATTGAATTGGCTCCTTGAACAAATGGGAACTTGAATTTTATTGTGCGTCTAAGCACACTTATGACATTGTGCAAAGAAATCTACATTATCAGTCAGAATGTTGATAGGATGAGAGCCACAGAAAATGTGTCTTAAAAAGCCCTTGTGATTTTTCTGGTATTCTGAAAAAATGCTAGACGGGTAAAATAAGTCACCTCTAGAAGACTATAAGGGCAAGCTGCAGGAATAGGGATTTAACTGGAGGGAAAGATGATATGGCATTAATAACTACTGGGCTCCCAGCCAGAGAGTGGGAGAGGCCTGTCAGAGACACCCCAAAACTTAAACCAGTAAATGCTGGTGGATACTATTCAAGTTCATCCTTAAAGGAAAGTTAACCAAAGCAACAGTAGAAGAAACAACACCATCAGAAAAAGAAATGTTCCCCTGATTCCTCTTAATTATGCAAAAAAGAATACAGGATTAATTTCCATTATCTAACCAAATGCAAACTGGGAAATAAAAGTAAAATTTTTTTTTTTCCCCAAACCAACAAGAGCCACGCATTGCAAATCTCCTCCCTCTTCTTCCAATCACATAACTGGAAGGTTATTTGCATTTTTTATGAAATACCTGCTGTGCCTTACAGTACTCAGGCAGAGGTTTACTCAGAGAGGAGGAAGCACGCTGGAGCTTGCACTGTCAGATGATGAACCTCTGTCACATGCTGTGGCTCAGGCATCCCTGCCAGATCAGAGCTGCACTTTGCCATGTAATGAAGCAACTTAGAACTACTTATTCAAAGCCTTGAACTTAATTAGCAGCAGAGCGAGGCAACTAACTTGCAGTGAATAAATTGTCAACTTCGCTTCTTTCTATTCATGAACGTTCTATGATTAGCACAAATTATTCTTATAATTATTCAAATTTAATTCACCATATTATTAAAATAATATTTAGTCTACAGCTCATTCACCAGGAGCATGAATGTTATAAGTGAGTTTATTAATTCTGAATATCTGAGTAGGTCACATGGTTCAAGGTGTAAAGCTGAGTCAGAGTGGCCAGGCAATTACCTACAGCACTGAGTTTTACACTCATTTCCCTGCTTTATACTCAGACCACTGGATAAATGTTGGATAAATTGGCATTGGTTAAGCACTTTTGGAAGAGGAACGTGACTGAGGCAAAAGTAATGTGTGTGAGTGTTTGTAAGGGGAAGGGAGCTACAGGGGAGAAGTTACAGATGGAAAACACTTCACTAGGGTTTTTCACAAGTTCAAACACCACAGCTCTTGGACTGAAGCTGTTAGCAAGCTCCCCATTAATAACATTCCTGACAACAGGAAGAGAACTCACAAGAGGATGCTTCACTCAAAACTGTACTTGTAAGAATGCTGATAAATCTAAGTCAACATTTAATAACTGAGCCCACCCAGTGCAACTCCAGGACAGGTGAATTCATGGTACCTAAAGTACCTAAAGAAGAGTTTGCTGCCTTGTTTCTTGTGCTGCCCTGAACTCCTTCCAAGATCTCTGGGCTTAAATTTCTTTCTTCTTTTCTCCAGGGCATTTATTTCAGGAAATCGACTGCAGTTGTGGTCTTCTCTCTGTGCCTGCTGCAGGGGGTGAGGGCAGAAATCTGAATGCTAAGGACATTTTGGATTATGGAATAAATCCTTCCTTCAAAGACAGAGAGAATTATTACTACAGTTGTAGTGACAAGGAGAAATGCATTTAAATGTAAAGAGAGTAGCTAGGTTTAGACTGGACAAGAGGAAAAAAATGTTCACAATGAGAGTGCTGAGACACTGGAGCAGTGGAGAAGTTGTGGATGCTCCATCTGTGGAAGTGTTCAAGGCCAGGCTGGATAGAGATTTTATCTAGTAAAAGATGTTCCTGCCCATGGACCAGATGATTTTTAAAGGCCCTTTCCAACCCAAACCATTCTGTGAGTCTGTGAAAACAACCACAGAGATGAAAGGGAAAAATGAGTAGAGGTATGAAACTATTTGCACACTAAAGGAAAATAAAAATAGACTGGGAGTCTTTATGCTGAAGGAAAAAAAAAAGTTTTCTGCAAGCAGGTCAGCAGAACTCTTGCGTCAAGAGAGAATGGAGACATGTCCTGTCCACCACACCTAAGCCCTGGCCCCCAAGCCCCTGGAGAATCCAGTGGCCTGCACCACTCTTCTGTATCAGTCCTCCTCAGAAAAACCTCCACACACAGCCTGCACTTGGCACCTGGCAAACACCCACTACACAGCAAGAGTTCTTCAAGCCCAGCCACAGATGTTGATAAAAATCAATGAAGAACACAGAGCAGTGAACATGGTTTATCAGCTGAAACAGTGGAAATGGGGAACTATTGACCAGGAGATCTATAAGGAGAGGAATTTGGGACTTGTTTTCTCTGTGATCTTTTTAACTGAGAAAGCAAAGAAGAGATGTCCTTTAGGGCACAAAAGAGTACATCTGGGTTAGTCCTTGATAATAACCAGGAGGCTGGAGAATGTTCCAGCCCAGCCCCAGTGCAGCTCCCATCCCAACCCACTCCAGGACACCCT
The DNA here is from genome assembly GCF_963513975.1 of Fringilla coelebs. Taxonomy (NCBI): domain Eukaryota; kingdom Metazoa; phylum Chordata; class Aves; order Passeriformes; family Fringillidae; genus Fringilla; species Fringilla coelebs. The sequence goes on along the minus strand of NC_140029.1, from coordinate 10,601,168 downwards.
CTGTGAGCACAGGTAGGGCATCCACTGGGGATCTCCTCATGTCATGACATCTCTGCCCACTGAGATTGCTTTCAAATGAAAGATATTCCACAGATAATTGTCAAACAGAAGCACAGTATGACAGAAAATCTGACTCACTAAGCAGTGTCCGTAGTCTTTGGTAATTGCTAACAACTTTTATGCTATATATGTATGGGTTATTGATACTATTTTGCAGTAGTTTTCTAGCTCAGAACTAACTAATGGAAGCCCCATAAGATATCTTAAAAGAGATTTCCCCTAGCTTGAAACTGAAACATTTTTTACAAAAGCCTGAACACACTTGGGCATATTCTCTCTTAAAAATCCAGACTGTAGGCAGAGCACGCATGATGTTACATAATGAGGAGTGAGATGCATAAATGTCTTCTTGTTTACCAATGCAAACCATGCCTTCCCCCTGCCATCCCTCTGCCCCCCTGCAAGTATAAAAACAGGTCAGAGGAAAGAAAAGGTGGTTCTGTTAAGATGGACTCATCCCAGGGGACAGTCCCTTTTGTTTGAAGGGACAGGCACACAGCCCATCCTTACTTTGCTGCTGTGGTCCTGAGGGTGTCTGCCTCTAAAATCTTTGCAACAACTCTTGACACCAGTATGCCACCATTACCTCATTAATCTATTATGATCAGTGCACCCCAAAATTCCACATCCAGCTGAAGCTTTCTTTACACCAGCACCCTATGCAAATTCCCATCATTTGAGTAAAATCTCAGTTAGCACATTTAGGACTTGTCAAAGACCAGATTTCTGTATGCTCCAGTCAAACTCTTTTCCAATCAACCAACTGCACATATTGAGCAATATATAACTATTTATGGCCAAATGTATCATGCAAATACTATTTCTGCTAATACAACAATGCAGGATGGCTGTTCAGTTGCCTGTGCAAAATGAGCTGATGGTTGTAATTAAATTTATAGTGGACAAGAGAAAGTACTGTAAGAAATTTTCTTTTTTTTTTTTTTAATTGGTGGAAGCTGAAAAGCAATGAAAAGTTATCTGCCCTACACTTCTATGGTTCAGGAAATAGCACAAGAGAAAGTCTACTTAAAAAAAAAATCAAAAAGAGAAAGAGAAAGGAGGGGGTCAACGACAGGTGAATAATACACAGACACGTCCACGGTGATCTGAATAATTCAGCACACAAAATTAAAGCATGTTTCACATCTGCCACCATAAAAGATAAAGCCATCTAGTCTGTTTTAAAAGTATAATGATTACAAGGGAACACTTCTTATTCATACTCAGGTCTAGTTTGTGTGCCAGCCCTGCGGTCCCCACAAAAGAACACCTCAAAGCTCTGGGCTGAAAGAGCTCCAGCTGCAAAGTTTTAATTGACTAGAAACAGCAAAGTTTTAAAGTGCCACCTGTTACCAGTAAAGCCCAGTGGTGCTGACCAGTCTGCCAAAGCCCTGCACCCTTGGGATACTTTCATCCACCACGTGAGATGCCCAAAAATGGCCACTGCAGTTATTTCTCTTTCTGCATTGAGAACAACCTTGTTTTCACACACCCTCCTGACACCCCATCCTAGAGGTGCCAAACCTCCTTCTGCATCTGAGTTTGAGGTGCCAATCCAAAAAGCAACCCTTCTAGACTCCTTGACTTTCTGTGTCTGAAGTTTCAACAACACACCATCTGAGGCTACAAGTGGTTCCAAATGAACTGCTCTTCCAGCAAATGCTTCTTTTCCAAGTGGAGACAGACCAGCAGCTAAGCACCAAATGGTTCCAGTGGGTCCATATGTCTTTCAAATTTTCACCAAGATGCAATGAGAGAGAAAACTCAGCAAGCAGAACATTCCTTCCTGCCGCGTGAAGAAATGTGACAGCCACGCCTTTACTATGCCATCGCACCTTACATACTCGACATGATGTAAATCTTTTGGGGGAGCCAAGGGGGGGCAGATGGCTGCTGCTGCTGCAAGGAGGCACTTGGGTCCCAGTGACAGCAGAAGAGCCCCTCACTGCCAGTGAGAGCAGTGCCAGCAGCCCGTGCCACTGGCAGGGCCCCGGCTGCTGCGGGCCAGGCGCTGCCCCCGCGCCAGCCTCCCACGGGCCAGCTGGGAGAGATGGCTCAGCCTCTCCCTGGACAGGCACCAGCCCTGCTCCTGGAGCCTCCCAAACATTCCTCATAAAGTAACAGCACAGTCACACATATCACTGCCTTAGTGTTTTGTGATGGATCTACTGCAAACAATACTTTTTGTCTTAAATTACTGGTTTTTAAAAAGCAGCAAGGTACGGATTCTTCCAGTAGGGAAGTGTTGCTGCCAGCTAGTTTTTCAGTGTAAATTCTCCAAAGCCTTGATTGGGCTTTTGGGAAAAACATCATGTATTTAATCTAAATAAGCATCCATGAAATCTGACTCATTGTTTTCTTTTTAGAGAGTTACTTATACAGGAGAAAATACACACTAGTTATTAAAACAATCCAAACCAAAACAAAACCTCAAAAAACCATCAACCTCCTCCTCTAATCAGAATATGGAAGTCACTGTGTTTTTCATCACTGAACAAGCAAATCTTTTTTCTTTGGTACCCTGGAGTATTAACAGGTGGCCATAGCCCCTAGCTCCATGAAACTACCATATGCTGCAGAGATCAAAATTAATAAACTAACACTACTATGTGCCAGTTTATTGTGCTTCCTTTTAATTTTAATTTTCTTCTTGGAGTTTTCATTACTGAAAAGACATATTTAGTGATTTTTAGCCTTAATATCAGTAGCTCCAATTTTGAATTGTTTGTTTTATCATCATACCAAGTAAGCACAGGTACAGAAATATATTTCTGACACAACATTTCAAAATACCACTTCATTTGTTCTCCTCTATGACTCTCTATGCTAAAACATTAGCAGTTCCATTTACTTTAAAGGCTTTAACAGTGGAAAATGTAACAAATTTCCTCTGACATAAGATTATGTGCACAATAAAAAATTATCTGAATCTCATTTAACTGTACAAATTCATTTCTTGTTAAATACTAATCAGCCAGAATAAAGCATCACATACAATCTTCTGCTCCCTTCTCTACTTGGCACCTTTAATGGGTCTTTAAAAAATTCTGTTTGTTTTCCTCCACAAAAACTGTTCATAATTGGCAAAGAAACCCACTGATGCAAATACTAGATGAATATGGAAACCACAAAGCATTATTTCATGTGGAGGAAATGAGCAGAGGTGCCTCCAAATATAAACAGGCAATGCTTATCCTGCTCTTCAGAGAGTCCCACTGCTGGCTCCTAAATTGAAGTATCTGCCAAAAACTACACAAAATTCTGTGTCCAAAACCAGGAGGAAAACACTGTCCATATTGTAAACCATTTGCATGACAATTATGGCCTTGAATCAGTAGCCTTCTATTCATGTGAGTAATCAGCACTCCAGTGAGTGTTTCACTGACTCCTCAGCCTGTACACAGACACCTGGGAGAAGGGTCTTGTCCTACTGACTGGGGTGACTGCCAAGACTTACAGGGTCCAGCACAAGTTTTATGTTGAAGTTACACCATCTCTGACCATGTGTAAAATCAGGGTCTTGACCCCTCCACAGCATTTCCCAAGAGCAGCCCCAGCTGTCCTCTCTCCAGACATTTCTGGAAGAACTCTGCTCTGTTGTCTAACCTCCTTTCAGCTGCTCACGGGCTGTGCTGCTTCTAGCAAGTAGTTCTGACAACTCTGTGTTCATCCTTTTGACCTTCATCTTGCAGTTGGATTGCCTTGCTCTCAGGGCTGGTGCACCCTGGTGCTGGGAAGAGCAGCCTGCTCTGCGTTAGGGGCAGGTTACACACAACTGCACGGAGTGGAAGGGAGAGGCAAGGTTATCATCTGGCTCCAGGGATTCCCTCGTGTGTACAGCACCGAAACAATGGAAGAAAATGGCAGAATTCGCTGATTTTTTTTTCTTTCTGCCTTATTCAGACAACCTCCCAATCACTGAGAAAAATAGAGAGTCCTTTCTGGCACACCCTTCCTCAGAGCCTTTTTCTCCCCATTCTCACAGGCTGAGAGAAGGAGCAGAGGCAGTGCTGCTAATCCTTCTTTAAAGTGCTGTCTGAAACCCACTGAAATCAATGGAAAATCTTCCAGTGATTTTAACAGACTCAGATCCGAGTTCTCAGCAGACATGAGCTGTCTCCAGCACATCATCCTGGAGAAAAAAGACAGGCAGGCAGAAGTGCAGCCTGCTTCCCACTCAGGTAGGGTTGGTGTCAGCTGAATCGGAATTGCTCAGTCCCAGGGACCCCAGGACACACTGGCAACTTCAAAGACATAACAGAAAACAAAGAAAAAAGGTTCACTTACTAATCTAGTTTGTCAATATGCATGGACTTCATTGAATTTTGTGATTCATGCCTCCAAACACAGGACATTTTTTTTTTCCCCTGAAAGAGATTGTTTTGATGTTTCCTAAATAAAGCATCTTCATGTTTAATTTCCACATGACACTTCAAAGCTAAATGAATTATATCACTGGAAAGCTTTTCCATAAGGAGCTTTTCAAAGGATGCCAATTCTTGATTTTTGCAGGAAGAGAAAAAAATTACCTTTTTCCACGTTTCTTTTTTTATTGCATGACGCAGCCAGCATATAATTTTGAGTAAATTATTTACATAGATATCATTCCAGTAATTTGGTTAAAATGATGGGAAGACATTTTTTCACCTATGACACATCAAAATTTTTGAGAAAAAGTTCCCACTAAAATAGGAACCGAATCCCTTAATCATTACTCAGTAAATCAAATCAAATGCAAGTTTTACCCCAGGAAAGGCAGAAGAATAAGGCTATAAATTATATATGGCTTTTCCCCAGTCAAGCCACTCCCAATTTTTATCCCTTGTTTTCATTTTGCCTTATTCTTAGTTCCACAGTTGCTCAGTATAAGCTTTATTATCACTGACACACACCACAATGTTCTTATGAATCTGTAAGATCACAATACAATTCTACTAATCTAAATATTTTTCTTATTTAGAACCAGCTTAATGCTCAGTCTGTAAAATAATACCAGTACTAATGGTTAATACAATTCTAATAACCAAAAGACAATAAAGAAACCCAATTCAATAACATGTTCTGGAGAAAGCATCTTCCAATATTTCAGCTTTGCAGATCTATTTCAATTAACATTTGAGGAGATCTGAGACATCATAAAATAAAAGTAAGTACTAAGTTTCCAAGAAACATAAACTGAACTGTAATTCCATTGCACATGAACATATTCCATCTTCTCAAAGAGCTGAACTGTGGTTTCTAGTATTGGCAGGAGGCACTCTTATAATAACATTATATGTATACTGTAGTTCCCTTGATGTCTTTCATATTTTTTCATAAACAAAATTACAGTGACAGTGCAGTTCATTACAGGAGATTTCATTAAAGAACTGGTTTATTTTAAGAGAACAGCAGCAAAGAACTGTCTTCAGGGATGGAGCTGAGTAAAAGGCCTGATTATGCCTCCATGAAAATCAGGCAGAAATTATGCAGGATCTTGACACTGTAACACAGGAAAATCCTCTTAAGAGACACAGGGAACAAACTGTTCCACTGTGACACGCATTAATAAGCAGGTGCAGCCCTGTCAAGTTGTTGCAGGGTGACAATTTGGGCTCCCCTGAGACCTGGCTCCCCATTCTCTCTTAGGGCTGGCAGTGCCCCAGCTCCAGCCCTCAGTGCTGCAGGAGGGACCCCAAGGGGGATCACAAATCACAGAGTGGTTTCACTGGAAGGGACCTAAAGGATCATCTACTTCCAACCCCCCTGCCACGGGCAGGAATGCCACTCACTGGATGAGATGCTCAGGGACCCATCCAGGCAGGCATTGAACACTTCCAGGGATGGGTCATCCACAGCTCCTGTGGGCAACCTGTTCAGTGTCTCACCACACTCAGTAAAGGATTTCTTCTTAATATCTAATCTAAATCTGCCTTCTTTCCATTTAAAGCCAGTGTCTCTTGTCCTGTCACTACACACTGTTGTAAATAGTCCCTCTCCAGCTCTCTTGTAGATCCCTTCAGGCACTGAAGATGCTCTAAGCCTCCTCAGAGCCTTTTCTTCTCCAGACTGAGCAGCCCCCACCCTCTTACAGCAGAGGTGCTCCAGCCTTCTGAACATCTTCACAACCTTCCTCTAGACCTACTCCAAAGGTTCTCCACCCTTCCTAAGCTGGGGGCCCCAGAACTGGACACAGTACTTCAGGTGGGGTCTCAGGAGAACAAAACAGAGGAGGAGAAGCTGTGCCAAGGTGCAGCAGCTGGGAAACAGGAGCTTTTCCCTTCCTCTACCAGCCTGGGTGAAAACCCACCATGCAGCCCACCCATCTTCACTTGCCATCAGGGCTGCAGCTGGCTCTGCAAAAAGCAGTGAAAAGTGGGGTCTATCAGCAATTTCTTTATTTTTCCTTCCCATTAAGACCAGTTCCTAGGAAACACCACTGCTTTCTGAGTGACTGTCAGTTTCTGTCATTTTTCTGGGTCTGCCACTTTTCTTTCACAAAAAATAATCTCCAGTTTGGGATTAATCAACGAAAAGGTCACCTTGTTGCTCAGAGTTTTCAAAAATGTAATCCAAATAAATGTGATATGGTAGTTTTTGTAAGTGTGTTTCTCAGTCGAATCAGATATGCTGTCTCCTATTGTTACTGCAATTTACCTCCCTTGTATATGCTGCTAAGAGGAGACACAATCAACATCATCTATGACTTCAGGCAATGGGTTGATGGAAGAGTAATTTCTCATTTTATTTTTTTGTTGACACTATTTTCACTGTACTCTCTGGAATGACAGCTTTGAGGTATCTGTGATAAAGAAATGCAGTCAAGAGCATTACTGGCTCAAAAATACTTTGCCCCCAGAAAAATTGGTTCCAGGATTCCAAAAATCCTATTTTTAATCTTCCTCCAGAAGGCGAACATAATTGCCCTTTTCTACTCGGGCTCTGACAAAGTATTCAAAGCCACATTCAAAAAGAGCATCTCCCTGCTATCATTTCCCCCTTAGGCAGGGGCAGTGGTTGAGTACAGTGACCTCTCCTCTTGTATGAAATCCAGACACTCTGGGCTGTCTGTAACCAAGCCAGCAGCACAAGACACCAAGCTATTACCCCTGACTTATGACCATAACACCTCTTAAATGTGCGGTCCTTCCAGGTTGTTATCTTTCCTTTCAACAACTTCAATGAAAAAGAATAGAGAGGGGCCTTAGGACAGATTTTCATCACTCCATGTGGTTGTCAGGCTATTTTCCTTTATTGACACCATGAATACATAACTCACTGTGGTTTCTGAAACATGTTTAATGCATGATATATTAAGAGCTGTAGAAAACACAATATTAAAATTCTAACATGAAAAATTATACCATTATGGCTCATTACATTCTCTGTTGCAGCCATCTGAACTGTGAGAAACATACTGTCATCTTGTCATCTACTTCTATAAGATCTGTGATCATGTTGTACATGATGTCATTTATTTCACAGATAAAGGAAGATAAAGTCTTCAAATTCTGAAGTGGATCATAAGTGTTTGCTACTGGTCATCTGAGAAGAACACTTAACTCTAGAGCTGCAGAATCAAAAAAACCCAAAGAAACTCAAGTGAAAAATCAAAAACAACCAACCCAAAGCCTTACATACATAGTGGGATTTCTATTTCCAATAACAGCAGTTTATCTAGTTCATTTATTCAAAATACCTACATATTCACATCATCTTTAAAGAAAATGTGGAGTTTTTCCTTGACTCCAGACAGTTCTGGTCACTAGCATTTCTAACAGAGCTTTGAAAACACAGATATCATCAAAACTCTACCAAGAACCTATCAGAGCACATAAGAACTTCTTTTTCAATGTTTTTTTTTCCCCGCTGCTACCTTTGACTACCATTTGATTAGGAAAAGTTCACATATTGCTGGAGGTTTACTGCAGATACAGCTTTTACTTAAAAATGTTCATTGAAAACACCTGTTAGGTATTAAAATGATCCAGCATAATCTGTCAGAAAAGCACAAGTCTGAATTCAAAGTACATGCAAAAATACCTGGAAATGCCATGGGCTTTCAATGCCTCTGTAAATCATATAAATTTAAATCTCCTACTTAATAAAAATATTCTGATTTAAAAACCATTTATTGCCTCTGACCACTCCTACCAAAGCAGTAAAATGCTATGTATTTTAGATGTGCTGATGTTGAGCGAGACCTTCCCATTATATTAAAATACTTTAATACAAATTCCCAGTTTTGCCATGATGACTTTCAGAAAACAACCTGACATTTTGGTACCTGCACCACTGCTGCCATTTATTTTGCATCACTGTTTTGTTTTACAGAAGTAAAATTAACTTTGATCCCTAATGGAACTGCCTGAAGACGGTCACCTTCTCCAGTCCAATATATAATATTCATAAAAGCTGATCACTGAAACCAGCCTAGAATATTTGGCTGACAAAGACAGAGTGAACTGCACATCTTTACCTATTCTCCCCCTTTCTGGATATCTCAGAGGGGGCTGCCTTAGAATTATGTAATAGTGATAATCCTCCCTGCTTTATGGAACCCTCAGACTGTCAGGTCAGGAAAACTACCCACAGTTAGTGTTTCCCCTATTAAAAAAAAAAAAGAAGAAGAAAAAAAAAACCAAAAACAAAAAACACCCCTCAGAACCATAATAGATATATTTCATCCCATAAGGAAAGAGCCAGGGCTGAAGAGAAGGCTCCAGGAAGACCCCACTGGGGCCTTCCAGCATCTAAAGGGGGCTTATGAAAAGGAGGGAGAGGGACTTTATGCATGGGCAGAGAGTGACAGGATATGGGGCAATGGTTTAAAGTGAAAGAGGGTGTCATGTTTAGATTTGACTTTGGAAATAAATTCTTTACTCAGAGGGTGGACAGGCAGTGGAGGTTGTCCAGAGAAGTTGTGGGTGGCACATCCCTAGAAGTGTCCAAGGCCAGGTTGGACACTTCTAGGATGGAGACCTGAGCAACTCGATCCAGAGAGTAGCATCCCTACCAAGGGCAAGGGCATTGGGGTTGGAACTGCACCATCTTTAAGGTCCCTTCCAACCCAAGCTTTTCTATTAAAACAAAACAAACCAACAACAACTACAAACCCCAAACATGCAAGCAAACACAAAAAAAACCCCACACCACAAAACCACCCTTCTCCTAAAATAGCGACCTTTGTATACAACCGTTTTTCTAGCTCCTACAGGGGATATATCAATTAACATCTGCACTGTGCTGATTTTGGTTTTGCACTATTTTTTCCGTATGTTAAAGTTGTCTGTGGAGGGTAGGCAGTTTTCAGGTAAACCCAGGCACACTTGCTGAGGATGCATGGTCACAGCTTCCAGTGCTCAACCTGAAGGAGGACACAGAAGCCAACAGTGGCCAGGGAAAGGAACCATTCTGCTCATTTGGGCTGCCTGGCTGCCAGTCCTGGCCCCTTTCCTCACTGTCCCCACTGCCAGCTCCCTGCCCCAGAGGCAGGCAACTATAAAGGACTTTTTACAAAAGACACAGAAATCATCATTACAGAACTGCACAAATGTGCCTTCTCAAAAGTTATCTCTAGCTAATGAGACAGGAGTAATTTATCGTGTCAGACTGTACAAAGCAGTTCTCTGTAATTTTGGTCTTTTCATGCACTCTTTGGGCTTTCTGGAGGGGTGAGAGGAGGGAGTGAACTGCTTAAGGCACAACAATACTTGCAACACATTCTTTTTTTATGACTGATAAACAATATCTTCTCTTAAAACATCACAACCTTTGAAAATAGTTTGAATTAAATTCCAAGTTGAGCTTCCTGATGTTATTCTTTCCCTGAGACCAACAAATGTTTCAGGTCTGGAGGGCAAACATACAGCACTAGTACGTTTCTGACTCATTAGTTTGCTTTTCTCTAAAGGATTTAGATTGACATCTATTGGCTTAACTTGTGACACAACGACCCAGTTCTTCAAATGTCAGCTCCATCGTTCCTGCTTTGTCAAGCTTCCCCTGGTATAGCAGCTTCAGACTCGGTGTTTTAAAGCAAGATAGTCCAGCTTAGCTTCTAAAGCAGAGCCTATGGATGTGAAAGCAATGTTCACATTATTTCCCCCTTTTTATTCATAACATATACAAGATAAAAGCCAGGGATTATGATGTCAATCTTTAAAAAAGGAAAACAAAAACTGAAGAGCAGTAAACTGAGACTTGATGCTGTGTTAGTCAACTGACTCTGGTCAAAGAATTACTGGCATGGACAATAAAGACACATTTATTTACATGAACTTATTTAGAACATGTTTTAAAATGTAAGTTAAATTAAATGAAATTTCCATATGCTTAGATGTGCACAGATCACATATACGTACACAGTTGCATATCTTTACTCAACTACCCTTTCTTCCTTTTCATCCCCCCCAAAATTCCTGCATGCAAACTGCAAAGACTGCAAACCTCCAGGCTATCATAATAACAAGAATGCACACATCCCTTCCATCACAGAAGAATAGATTGCTATCTCAACATCACGGGTAAAACATCATGGGTAAAACCATGAACCAAACCATGGGCCTGGTGTGGTTTTATTGGGTGCTTTTGGCCATAAAATGCAAATAAAGAGCCTTCTCCCAGAGATTTGGAATGGACTAACTGAATTTTTCAAGGCTTAACTTTTAGGAAGAACCTGCAGATAGATGAGTATTTTATTTATTAGAATAGACCAATAGGCATAGAAGATATATTCATGTAGTTTGCCTTTTCAGACGGTACTAAATGTACTTCTCAAAAAGGTTTACTACTACTAAAATTAGTAGTTCCTTTTCCTAAATCCCAGGGACAGACAACCTTAAAATTTCATTTGGGTCATGTGAAAGGAGCAAAAGTAAATTCAGAAGATTATTTAGAAACAGAGCCCTTCCTTCTTAGCCACCAGCAAATTAGTGTCCAGCAAATTAGTGTCAAATATGTTTTCGGTCTTTTTTACCTCTCTGGAGGATTCAGAAGTAATACTTCCATGACCTAGGTTCCTTTAGATGCTGAGTTCATCTTAAAAACCCCAACTTTAAATGCTAAGGTAAACATGTAAACACTATATTAAATAATACATTAAACAATGTAATATTAGTTTACACTATTTTATATCTTCTTATGGGCAGAGAACTTTCTTCATCCCTTTCCTTTTGCATGCAGACTGGTCACATATTTTCAGTACCATGAGCTTCAGATAACAACAGGTTCATAAAATCACAATTGCCTCAAAATACATCAGCCTTCTCCTACAACAGCAACCAGTTCAATAAGACTCTCAGGTTCTTATTATTGCTGCATTTTGCTCACTTCATGGGTACCCATTATGGCATGCTGTCAAAAGCTGAAGTGTTGTACTAAAAATCTTACAGCCCTTCATTTTAAAGGTGCCTCAATGGGGCTTTCACAACCTCTGAGCAGAAGATGGCAACTCCTAATCCAAGAACTTTGGACCCCACTATTCTAGAATCAAATATCTCAGAATAGGATGACCTCATTAACAGAGCTGACTTTACCAATTTGTCACAAACCAGGGAGTACAGCTATAAGAAGTGCTTCATTGTTCCATTTAATTAAATTAACTGCTTTCAGATGTGGCTAATGCTTTGCAAACTGTTGTCTTTGTGCTCTTAAAGTTTTAGAGCCAGTTATGCTCATGTTACTGCTGTATATGACTTAAACCTTAGTTTCAAGATAAGAAACCAGGTTTCATCTCATTTTTCTACAAAATAGAAGTGGAAGTTGCCACTGTTTCTTGAAATAGAGATCATAGAGATGATCATCAAAGGGATGATTTTTTATTAAACCCGGGCATGTAGTCATGCAGTCAGTGACATGCCTACACCTACCATGTGCCATCCATAAAACTGCAATAAGAAGCAGCAGGCTGCTCTCTCTGCCTGACCAACAAGGGGCCTTAACTCGAGGAAGTTTACAATTACTTTGGTTATTAGTGTGTTGCTAATAACTCCAGGGTCATGGATTTGGTTCCCACATGGGCCATTCACTTCAGAGTTAGACTTGATGATCCCTGTGGGAGCCCTTCCAAATCCAAATACTCTGTGTGATTCTGTGAACTGAGCCAACAAACACAAACAAGACCAGGACCCAAACAATTCTAGTCAGACCAGGCAGAGGTGAAACCCTTTCAGCAGTGACCTCCTTGGCTCTCCAAAGTTACTTCACAACAAGCTCCTTGTTCTGTACGTCAGCACAATGCAGCATTTTATGCCAACCCCTCAAACATCTGAAAATCACCATGCTAGGGGCCACATTGCCTTCACTCCTGACTAGCACCAACCATGTTTGTTTGCCCTGGGTGGCAGGAGACCCCTGGGTCAGCTGGGTCTTCCTAGACAGAATGGACAGCAGGACCTCTTGAGGACCTTGGAAGAGATGTCAATTTTCCCCTGGCTTCACATTATCAGAAAATCTTACTTACATCAGTCTTTACAGGTGCTTAAACCCCATGACACTTATAAACAAAAAAACCACTGATTAACATTTTCAAGTAGTAGTACAGAACTGGAGGCTTTATTTTTCCTCCCAACAAAATTGTTGTTTCATATGTGAAAATGTACTTTAAGACAAGGCTTTTGTTTGCTTGCTTTTGATTTCTATTTAATCTTCCTCCTACATCTGTTGGGTCTCACCATCTTTGATGAAAACAAATACATCTTAACACAGTCATAAAGAATAAAACCACAGAGAATAAAATGACTGCAGCAGTGCAAATTTTAAACACTTTGATAAAAGTTATGAGGGTTTTCTTTACCTCTCATTACCAAAAAGCATCTTTCCACTTAACTTCCTACTTGATACTCTGTCTGTCCTTAAGAACAAAGTTAAGAATGGTGCAAGGTGGGAGAATGAGGAGCAGGGGGCATAAAGAGACACACGGGAGGCTCAGGCTGGATCTTAGCAGGAGCATCCCTGGGGGCAGCACCACAAGGCTGAAGGTTCCTGGGGTGCAGCCCCCAGAGCACCCAGCCCTGTGCAGCCACTGACCCCCTCTCTGTGAGGCACACACTACCCCAGTCACCCTCCTGGAATATGATCTTACCACCACATCACTTCACTTCTCAAAGTGAAACAACCTTGAGCTGCTAGGTTGACATGTTAATGCCATGCTCTGCGTAGGCTCCTCCCTGAAGACACAAAAGAGATGGATTGCCCTTGTGATTTGTTCATTTCCACAACCATCTTATCATTAATAACCCTCTCTCATCCACTTGCAACACCCAATAAGCACACAAAATGGATTATAATATCCAATTCATCAGGTAAAATCTTCTGGGATAGTTTTGTGGGCTATTTTTCTTTCAGACTCCCTATCTTCAGATAGGAAGGAGAAAAATACATTAAGAAAATCACAACAAATGGGGTTTCAAAAATTAATTAGTTTAACAAGAGGTAGAAAAATGTCTAACTTCATCAGGGCTGCTTTGTGCCAGTGTAAGAAATTATGTGGTTGCCTTAGCGCAGGTTCTAATTTATGTATCGAAAAGTGCTATATCTCAAAGTAGATTAAGATAGCTACATGTTTCAGCTTTAAGTGCTCATCAAGCCAAGAGATAACAGAACTGATGAATGGGACATCTCAGATCCTTAGAGAAATGAGCACTATTACATAAAAAGTGTGATCTGAATTTGTCTTTCTGCTTAGGCTGTGCCTTCCTAACAGAATTTATAAATAGAAACAGAACTTTAAAAATCAAGAGCTGCCAGAGTGCTTTTTCCTTCATCATCTGATCACGAAGTATTGGACTTACACAAATCCATATATCTTGCATTGAAATAATCTGCATGTTTTAGTCACTCCTCCCCAAATCAATTTATTACTGAACAGCAAATGGTAAGTGAAGATATTATTTCAGTCTGACAAAAGTGAGTCTCATGGTCATTGTCTATAAAAACAGAGAGAAACCAACGTCCTTTAGCTCTTGAGAAGATTGAACATAAAATAACTCTGCTCCAGAGGATGGGAATGCTGTGCCACTAGTATTTAATAAAGTGGTTTCCACAGACTTAGATTTACAGGCTTAGAAATCAACTACTGATGAATCAATCTGCTTCCCCTGCTGAGCTATCAGAGCAGACAGGGACACTGTAACTGCAGAACCAGACAGCAGTGGCTCTGTTACAGCACAGGCTGGATCACCAGGGGACATCAGAGAATATGAGCCTTCATTCAGCCCTGTACCATGTTCTGCAGAGGGCAGTTTTCACTCTTTACTCACAGCATCCTTCTGTGTGAGTCCCAGCCTGCAGTTCTTCACAAGCTGCTCCCCAGGAGCCTCTCCAACAGGATGCAGTCCCCAGGAACAGACTGCTCCACAACAGGTCCCCTGAGGGGTCACAAGTGCTGCCAGCCAACCTGCTCCGGCATGGGCTTCTCTCTCCATGGGGCCACAGGCTCCAGCACAGGATTCCAAGGGGTCACAGCCTCCTTTGGGCATCCATCTGCTCTGGTGTGCAGTGTTCCATGGGCCACAGGCACATACCTGCTCCACCACGGACCTCCACATCTGCTCCACCACGGACCTCCAAACTGCCTCACCATGGACCTCCACATCTGCTCCACCATGGACCTCCACATCTGCTCCACCATGGACCTCCACATCTGCTCCACCACAGACCTCCACATCTGCTCCACCACGGACCTCCACATCTGCCTCACCATGGACCTCCAAACTGCCTCACCATGGACCTCCACATCTGCTCCACCATGGACCTCCACATCTGCCTCACCATGGACCTCCAAACTGCTCCACCATGGACCTCCAAACTGCCTCACCATGGTCCTCAACACACACAGCTCTGGCACCTGGAGCACCTTCTCCCTCTCCTTCTGCACTGACCTGGGTGTCTGCAGGCTGCTGCTCTCACATATTCCCACTCCTCTCTCCTCTGGCTGCAACTGCTCCAGAGCAGTAACTTTTCTTTCCCCTTTAACTACAACATCCCCAACTACTGCTGTCCTGATGGGCTCAGCCTTGATTCGGGCAGGTCCTGCAGCCAGCTGGTGTTGGCTCTGTCAGAAACCATGGAGGGTTCTGGAAGCTTCTCACAGAAGCCAGCCCTGTGCTCCCAGGCTACCAAAGCTTTGCCACACAAACAAGAGACAAGGAGAAACTGGAGTGAGTCCAGGGGAGCTCCAGGGTGGTCAGGGCAGGAGCAGAAGCCCTGTGAGGAACAGCTGGGGAAGCCAGACTTGCTTAGCACAGGGAAGGCACCAAAAACCAGTAAGAGACTCACTCAAAATGGCAAAATAAAGAGAACCATGTCCATCATGTGAAGACTGAAGTGAACTCATATTGCTATGCTCAAACACATACAGCAGGCACACTATGCATAACTACCACTTAATCACTCACAAATACTAAGCTCTCAAATCCTATTTCAGCTTGAAATGTATGGAAATTATCTGCTATTTTAAGCATGCTTGTCATAGGCAATGTAACAGTCTCTCAAGGCCAATGTTTTCAGAGTTTATGAGGGGTTCTCAGGTACAACATGTAGAGGAAAACATATGCTACAACTGTTTCTCTGGATGATTTATCACTGGTTTGTAGAATCTGTTCTGCACAGAAGTCGTTTTAAACAACTCATTTGTGTACTACAAATAGAAAAGATAAACACTTCTTCCATCTCTACAAGATAATCTTTCAGGTACAAAACAATCTGATCTCAGATAAACTGCAGAAGCAGTGTCATATGCTTGCAGTTAGACAGAATGCTGGCTGAGTTCTACCTGAAGTTTTAGCTTTAACTGCCAAGATATAAAAGACCTTTCAGAAAAAAAAACAAACAAAAAACAACCAAACCCCCCCCCCAAAAAAAAGGAAAAAAAAAACCTCAACAAAACAAAAACACATAAACAAAAACAAAAGAAAATCAAAACATAACAGTACTAAAAAACCCAAACAAAACCCCAAAGCAAATCAAAAGAACCCAACCCCCCCAAATAAAAAACCTTAAATAAACCAACCAAACAAGAAAAACCTCAATACACAACAGCCCTAGCCCTCAAGAACAAACAAAAAAGCCCACACCACCAAAACCTTGCCTTTAAAAATCCTTACTACTTTCAAGAGTAAAAATACTACAAGCTTAGTCTTATGTGGTACTTGGCCACTTGGAATTTCAGGTCTGCCAGAAGTTAAAAATATTTCAAGACCTCAAGATTTGAACTTGATTTCAGTTCTAAAAATAAGAATTGGCCCAGGTTCAGAATAGATGTAATATAGACCCTTATCAAACCTGGACTAGTTTGTTCAGCACTGAAATTAATTAAGATGACAGCTTTAGTTTACTATCACATTTGTCTGAAAAGCACTCTATAAGTTTGCCTGGAATTCTGCCAGAGATGGTACAGAATTTCTGAATGACAGAGGGTGTTTCTTCATAATAAAAACTTTTTCAGAGCATAAATACAAATAGATACCTATGTCTTCAACCTAATAAACTCACTAACTTAGTGCTTACTAGAGCAGCCAGATTTTCTGATTGAAAGCAAGTTATTTTCTATCACTCAATTTATCTCAGCGTGATTAAAAACCTTAAATAGTTACAAGCTATGACAGAGAATTATTTCCCTGGAAAATACTTGGGCTTCAAGTTTGAGCACTTCTCCACATAAATAGCTATGTATATGAAAAATTCCCCTCAACCTTGAAGGGGTATTTCTGAGATCTGTTCTCAGGATGTGGGACACCAGCACTGCAGTAATTACTAATAGCAAAAGGCAATATACTGGAACTAACTAAAAGGATAAATACAGGCAGGAGCAGTGCTTTGACATGACAGGAACATGGGCCAAATTAAGTCTCCCATGAAATCTCAACAAAACTTTAATACTTCATTCCTACTGTTCCACTGCAACTAATTCTCTTGTGCTTAGGAATTAGCCAGAAATTACAGTGAAGGAAATACAAATTCAATTTCCTTTTAGAGAGCTCAATGTGGGTACTGTTGTATTTTGTTGCAAACTTTATTTTTCAAATGTTTATTGTTAGCCCACTCATTTTAAATATTACATTTAAAGTGTCTGCCCTAAACTGACTTTTTCCTTCTTTAAGTTAATCTTTTTATTGCTTGTTCCCTGCACACTATAATATCTTTCTCAGATAATTTATAAAGTACTTGATTGAGGGCTGGGAGAAAAACTAACAGAGCAAAAGAGTCAAAAGATTTTCCTTTTTTGGATTCACTTCTAAAGACTGTGAAGCTTTGGAAATGCTTACTCACAGAAGGCAGCAAAACTGGGTTGCAAGCCCTTTATCACTGAGTGATTATTTCCCATTTATGCAAAAGAAAATAACACTCCATTGCCTTTTTGAGATACATTAATTGTTTCAGACATACCAATTTCTTGTTATGCCCTAGACACATGTCTGAAAATCAATTTTAGATACTTCATAAAACCTGCTGTTTAGTTATTAGGTTTTGGATTGTTTGGTTTTTTTCATTTAAATTAACTGAATTCTCAATATAGTTGCTTGGCAAAAAAAATATCTTTCAATTTAGCTACAGTTTCAGAAATAATGGTTGTTTTATTCTGGGAAGGCTTAAGTGAGCATTCCAGGAATAAGAAAATTAGGTGCACATATTGGAAGCTTGTTCACTTTTACTGCATTTACAACACTTTTCCTCTTTCTTTGCAAATTCAATATTCTGGCACAACAGTCTCGTCAGATATTTATTCAAAGCACACTAAATTAGCTCAGTTTTCACAGAAGTCTAAGGTTTCAATCTCACCAAAAACATACAGAAGAAAATTCAGTAAACTGCCTTTGCTCTGAATTTCAGTTCCTCTGCTGAGAATGCCACTGGGAGGAAAGGTGGTGACATCACTGCTGCAGCCCTCAGCTTTCATCCTCCTCTTCTCAGTTTTTCCTTCACCTTAACAAACCCAGCCCTAATTACCTGGTGAGAAACTGCATGTGTTTACACAGGGGGAAAGATGCTGTTGTCTCAGGCAGATTTATGTGCAGGTCAAGTAATAACTACTCACATGGCTCCTTGGAGGCTGGTCTGCTGCCTCAGCACAGACAGCATCTTCACCCATTCTTTAAAAATAACTCTTAAAATGATATTACACTCTTTTGTGTTCCTTTACATCACTGAGAATTTGCAGGGAAGTAAAGGCTTAGTACTCCTTGGCATGGTTGAGAAGGACAGTGACTCAGGTTGGAAGGGACCTCTTTAAAGCAGCATCAGCTGCAGGAAGTTGCACAGGGCCAAGGGATGGGATCCCACAGCCTCTCTGGGGCTCTGCCCCTCTGTTTGGGTACCCTCACAGTGAAAAGCATTTTCCTTGCCCTGGATCTGCATCTCCTGCATGGTAGCTCACGTCTGGTGCCTCTCCTCCTTTCACCACTCTTGAGATGAGCTTGGCTCAGCCTGTTCTACATCTCCCCATCAGGCACAGCAACAAATGCCCTCATCCTTCTCAGCAATTTCTCACCCATCTTTTAACCCAGCTCGTATTTCACCAATCTCTGAATGGAAACTGTGGAAGACAAGGTCAGAAGCCTTCCTAAAGCCAGAGGTAGGCAACATCACCTGCTCTCCCCTTTCCCACAAAGCTGGCTGACCCATGAGAGAAGGCAACCCTAAAGGTCAGGCTCATCTTGCCCAAGGTAACCCATGCTGGCTGTTACAAATCACCTACTTGATTCTTGTGTTTGCAAATGGTTTCCAGCAGGATCTGCTGCATAACTTTCCCTAGATCCTCTTCCTTGACCTTCTTGAGGCTGGAACCAATGTTTGCCTCGTTCCTGTCATTGTGACCCTTTTTGAAGTTGATAGTGACAGTGACAGTGTCCCCTCGCAGTGACCCCTGTCAGCCTCTCTGCTGCAGCCTGCCTGGTGTACCCCCACTGGGGATGTCCAGTTGGCCTAAAAGACATCAGTCTTGATCTATCTCCACTGGAGCTAACTCTTCACTCCCTCGAGCTCTGCCACTTGGCTCAGCGGCTGAGCTAAGGGCAGAATGCAACAGCAAAAAACAGGAAGACACAGAAAAAGCTGAGGTAACCAATCTGTCAGTGCATCCCCTGCTCCTCTGTGGGGTGGGCTCACATTTCTCTTAGCCTTCCTTTTGCAGAAGGCTGTGTACAGAAATTTGTACTTTGGTCCTCATATCCTTCCCAGTTTCAGCTTCAGCTAAGCTGTGGCTTTCCTACACCCCTTCTCCATCCACGAAATCTTGGACAATCAGTCTGGGGTCCTCCAGGGCAGCCCACAGCTTCTACCTCCTTCAGTACACTTGTTTTTTATATGTGAGCTCTGCTTGTGCTGACCTGCTGCCACAACTGCTTGGTTTCCTACAGGATGGAAAGCGATGTTCTTGTGCTCTGAGCCCCTCTGCCCTCCAGGCCAGCTTCCCATGGGATCCTGCCAAGCTCAGATCTGTTTTCCTAGTTCTTCTAACTATTTATTGGATTTTACAAAATTCTTTACATTGAACTACTGCAGCACGAATATAACAGAAATGTTGTTTATCATAAAAAGCCCAAACCTTTTCAAACAGATTAACTACACAAGTTTTTCTGTTGCATATATTAAATTGCCTTGACTTTCTCAGAGCCTCAAATAATCTAGGAATCTGTATTTGTCAGTGACTCAGTAAACAGTACAGTTTCAAGCAAAGACTGCAAAGGACAGATCTGTGAAAAAGAAAAAATGAGAAAAACCATTATGCTAAGGCTGCTATTTTTGTACCAACTGTGTGGACATGTGGGCTCATTCTTAACCTTTGACCATTTGATTTCAAATAAAATTAATTCTATGAGATTGTCAAAGTCATTAGTGAAGCTAGATCCTAAAGTCAAGATTAAATACAGGTTTGTCTGGGGAAAAAAGCCAAATCTTTAAGTCATTATAACACTTAAAAACTAGTCAATATTTGTATTGGTTTTTCTTTGACTAATCTTCAGTGACCGGTACCCAATTACAAATTTTTGTCCAAACAAACATTCAATTATGCTGCATAAATATTTCCTAAAACTTGAACTACAGAAGGAAAACAGGTCAATTTGTACACTGGTGCTGTCTCTTACAGTGTGATTTTTACACAAGTCACACAAGCAGATAGGGACTATACTAAATATAGTCAATGAAAATAGCATTTTGTAAAGGATATAAAAGAGGCCAGAAGACTTGTCACCACTTTCTTGTAACCATCTGGCTTTTTGAAAGATGAACCTGTGTTTGGGATAACTTCTGGACAGAGGCTGCAGGTGGCAAACAAAGGAGAGTCAAGAGTAAGATGGGAACGCTGCGGTACTTCGTGCCTCCTTGGGCAGCTTTGTTGTTATCAATACCACCTGTTGTCACTATTATTAAGGAAAATAACTTGTGCATTTGGAAACAAAGTGGGAAAGTTTTTTCTGGGTAATTTAATTCATTATTTTTGTCTCAAGGACTTGTACCTACAGATAGAATCACAGTACGAAAGCTGATGATGTGCTGAACCTTGGTGTCTTTGAAAAATTAAGGTTCCCTTTCCTGCATCCACTGTAACAAGAAGTTCTGGAGGATTCAGGGCTGAATCTTTCCGATGGATTTTTCATGGTTGGCTTTGAGTTGTACAGAGATACAGCTGGAGCCCTGTAATCTTCCTATCACACCCAGCTGGAAGCTGCCTGAAACATCAGTCTGACACAGCCTGGGCCTGCTGCTTACAGCCCATCCCTATATCCACCTATCAGCTGTATGTCCAGATCAATGAGAAAGTGATTCCTCTGCTGGGAAAAAAAAGTGATAAAATAATTGTAATAGGCACCTGATGACTAAAACACGCTGATCTACTCTAATGGATGTGCCAGCTTTACAACAGAACTTCAGCAGGTACCAAAATGCTGTGGATGATACATAATATCTTGCTAAGTGTCCTGGACACAGCGGTTACATGAAAAGAGAAATCATACAACACTGACTCTCTCTCTCTCCAAAGAAATATCCAGAGGAAAGGAAACTTAATGAACATGAAACACTTGCTTTTTCAATAAAAAGTCAAGTCTCATTGAAAGAATCTACCTCTAGCTAATTTTTAAATTAATGTCTTTAATACCCAGAATATTATTAAAATTGTTTAATAGTAGATTGAAACTTAATATCTAATTTCACTCAATGTAACCTGAAAGCGCTATTAAAAATAATTAAGCTGAAGAAGAAAATATCTCAGATAATCTGCACATGTGAGCAAAAAAGCTGCATGAGTCATAGGAGAGAATGACAAAAGCACAAAAGATTGGGATGGAAACTGAGCCAAAACTGAGAGCAGCTTCGGAACCAGAGGACAGAGAACGAATTGCAAGGAGAGCCAAGCCTGGGGATATGCATGAAGGACCAGTGTGCTTTTCTGTCCACAAGCCTAGAAGCAAGCATGTAGTGAAAAATGATTTACAGACACAATAACTAAAAGGCTAATGACTATGTATAACAGGTTAATCACCCAAACACACAGTAATAGGTTAATCTCAGAAAGCATTGTAGAATTAACCAAATAAGGAATTAAAATTATATTTATCCCTACTCATCCTAGGGTTTCTATGGAGTCAGTTTATTTTGCACTTCCTGGGTATTAAACTGTTTGTTAATGTGCATGCTTTCTTCATCTTTCCCTGCAGGGCTGATATAAATACTGCATTCATTAACTCATATGTACTCCTTTGCTGTCATGATTTATCCATTACAGACTAAACAATATCAGCCAATTTATTAACTACTTCAATTCCTTCTGTAATATAAAACTCAAAATATAGACCTGTCTGAGGCTAGCATTATCAGGTATTTTGGATAGAGGCAGAGAGAAAGGAGCAGTTTTTCTAACTTCTTTAAGTTTGTATTAGCTGTGTGTTAGTTGCATATGTTCTACTGAGTACTTGTGAATTAACTGTTTCAAATGTTGTTGCCTCTTTAAGTCACTCTATCTGAATCCTCTGTTGATCTCATTTTCCCAATACAGGCAGAGTGTTTGAGTGGCACAATTTTTTTTTCCCCCTCCTTACAAATTAGCTTTTGTGCGTACCAGAGCAAATTCTATTCTGCTTTCTAATGCAACCTTTTTTTCTCCACACTGTTTAAAAGGGTAAGCAAGGTTAGAGAATTACTTAATCATCACACCTAATTGCCCATCCATGCCCTGCCTTTATGTAGGAAAATTCATTAACTATTCTGCACTGAGTTGGGTGCATCAATGCAAGGCTTTGCCTTCTGTCTGCATCTGGGCTACTGGAGATAAGGTCTGGGTTTGTTTACCTAGAAGCAAAGTCTACACCAAGATGAAACTGAAACCACATGTGTAACGAGGGTGCCCCTGCTGTATGGTCACAGTCCCTTATCTCAGAGCATACCTGCCTCTGCTCTTATCAGTGTGACAGCAGATGTGCCACTGCTGCTACAGGATTCACGTGCTGACACAACTTACATGACAAATGATCTCTTAAATATCCTCAGGTCCATCCGGTCTGTGATTCAAGTGAACTACTCCAAAGTGGAAATTCAGGTGAGAGCAATAAGCTTATGCTGGAAAGATGGAGCCCTGTGAAGAGGGGGACCTGTGTCACCCAGCAAATTAAAGTCAACTTGAGCACAGCAAATGAGGGCCCCTTTGACAGTGCTACCCAGCTTAGACAATAAGACTTTGATTCTGTGTTGCTGGAGGATTCAGAGGTGTTCATTAATGAGCAGAGAGGTGCTCACAGAGCATCAGAGCCTCCAGCATCCTCTAAATGGAACTAATCAAACAGTTGGGTTTCTGATAAAAGAACATCTAACAAAGTGGCTGCATGTTTGTGTTCCCAGCTACGACTGCAAAAATGAGGTTTATTTATAAACATCTTTGACAGATGTAAACAAAATATGTATTATTTATAACGATGCTCACGTGGCAACAAAATAAAAATTGGGAAAAAACTCTCTTGGTTAATATTTAAGCATCCAGAAACAGCTAGAAAAAAAGCAAAACATTATGAATAATCAAATAATCGCAAATTAAAGAATGCGTGTATTGGGTATATAGAATACTTATATTTGGAAAATTTAGGCTAAAGTAGGGAGAATACCATTGAAACACAAGTAAACCACAGTAGTTCATCACATGATGCCTTCTGTAATCTCAAACAAAAGCAAAGTGAGACTTTTTAATATTTATTCATTCTTTTATAAAAATTATTCTGCTGCCTGTAAATTAGCAATATCTGCAGAAACTACATAATTCATGATTTGATAAAAATTTTACTTTTTTTCTGCTTATATTAACAGCTCTTACACAAATATATTGAAGCTGTAGAGCTGCATTTGCTATGCATGTCTGCCCTACCATAACTGTAACTTTAAAAAAAGTCCTTCTGGGCAGGCTCTGTGCTCTGCAGGTCCTCCAAAGGCAAGCCCCCAGCGAGTGGCAGTGACAGGGTCTCAGATGCAGGGTCCTAAACCACATGATCACTGACTGACTGATTGATGTGGGGGGTTAGGTGGTGTGGGAGGTGCTTTTACATAATAAACAGGACTAAGTAATTTCATATATTAGAGGGCAAGTCCCTAACTGCTCCCAGTGAGCTTATATTCTTCTACAGCCACAAGATGCCTATTGGTGCCAAAACTGCTAAAATTCCTTAGCATCACAGGCATCTTAAAATACTGACTTTGTCACAGGACACTGCATCAGCCAAGTAAAATCCTGCACAAGCCATGAGTTCTATTCTATGCAAGCAGCTACAAACATTCAGGGGAAATAGATACCCCAACCTCACTGCCAGCAGAGGACAACTTCATCTCACAAAGGCAGGACTGATAAAAAGAAAATCAAGTTTATGCAATTCCAGTTCCCTTTAGTTCCTGCTCTAACTTACCACACTACAGTTTTCATGAATACAAACTTCATGTCTAACTATTTACAGAATACGAGCTGCACACACACTTATACATGTAGAGGGTGTGTGTGTGACATATATATTTATTTATAAAAATACAGATATATAAAAGAAAAGCATGACATTATATCAACTCCTCGAATAATAACCCCGTGTACCCCCCCCAAGCTTAAACAGTAATTGTTCACAATCTGTAGCACATGTCACTTTTTAGGTCACTGGACAACAGCCCACACAGAGCAGAAGGGATCGAAAATTAGTGCTACTGCTGAAGAGGAAAAATACAAATAAAGCCAAGAAATGAAGAAATAATAATGCTATGAAGACACACAATAGCCTATTAAACAACAATTCTTATCAGATTTTATTTATTTATTAATTTTTGACTGAACATTTCACTTTCCGCAAATATACAATATGCAAAAAGAAAATTAAATATCTTCCCATAAAAAAAAAAACAAAAAACAAACCAAACCCTGTTTCTATGCTGTTTTTTCTGAAAGCAGAATTCATTGACATGCTAAATAAAACGAATGCTAGCTTGTATCAAAATCATTACCACTCATTCCCTGTTTCAGGGGAGGGCCATTTATACTAATGAAAAGAGAGAACTACCAGCCCTAGCTGGTAGAGCATAGATGTTACATGCAATAGTTGTAAGTGGTTGTTTTGAGGCTGGATTTTTTCCTTCTTGTCTCAAGCAGCTATTGAAAGATTATGCTTGGAAAACAACCAGCTGTTATTAGATTTAGTGTTTGGTTTTGTTCTGTGGTGGAGCGTTTGTTAGATTGTTTTTAGGGGTACTCATGATGCCTAGAATAACTTTCAACCTGCAGTTAAATACTTACCTCTCTGCTCATAAGCTTCAAAGTGGTTCTTTGAAAACACAGGCATTAAAGGGTATGCCCTTTAAGAGCTCCTTCTGTAACTACAGACTGAAACATTTTTGTTTTCCTCACGCACACACAGCGCATGTGAACGCACAGACCCATTTTCCCCAGCTGCCATTCTCACAGTCATACCTCCTGCTCTCCCTCTCTTCGTCTCTCGCTTTTCCCCCTTTTATGCAGTCCTGATGTTTTGAGAGACACAAAATAACACAAGTGGATGGTTTTTTAGAAGTTTGGAAGCTAAGCAGAGCCTTCTCTGGCACAGCCATTTGTCCTGACTCCTCCAGTGCCCGGCAGTGTCTGTGCTGCTCCCAGGGGAGAGGCAGCAGCTCCCAGAGGAGCTCCCATGGCACCTCTTGCTCCCGCTGGAAGCACCTGGAGCCAGGTGGGATCTGTCCCTCCCTCTGCTGTTAGCACACCTCTGCCTTTCCTGTGCTGCTGTGGCAGTGCTCCCCCTCCTTCCAGCTGGGCAGGGGTGCTCCGAGCTCCACTGGAGGAGGATGCTGCTGGAGCCCAGCCCCTTTTTTAAAGATGGGATGAGCTCCGGTGACACCAGGCCACCAGGCTGAGAGACACCAAATGCCAGTCAGCTGCAAAGAGGCAGAGCAGCCCCCACTCTCTCCCCCTGGCATCCAGCCACCGCAGCGGGGGCAGCAGCCAAAACACCAGGCAAACGAGGGGCTGCAGCACTGCCACAGACACCTGCAGCCCAGAGAGAGAAGATGGTGGGAAAGGGCAGAAATCAGGCAGTTGCTGCTTACAGACCCAGTATTAAACTAAAAATCAACCTCTCACTGCTAGCACCATTAGGAGAGCGTTCATGATCTCTGTGGGGGGCCATTTTCATCTCTTCTTTGATGTGAGAAAGGGGAAAAGTGATAGTGCATTAGAAACAGGAATGAAAGGGGCAGGTTTGGAATCATTAAGTAAACTCCCCATCTCTTAAAAATGAAACATTCTTGAATTTATTCAGTTTCTCATCTCATCCGGACATATTAAAGCAAAGTATGCAGGAAGAGAAAGAACTCTTGTGTGTTTCAGCCTAACTTCACTTCCAGATACACACCTTGTATTTCAGTAGCCTTCAGGTTTGACCAACTCCAGTAGTTTAATTAACCATTGCATCTTTTACAGGGTGTAATTGGTCTCACAGCTAGTGCATTAAAGCCACAGCAGAATCATTCTGACAGTCCAGCCATGAGCAAGTTCACACAGAGCATTAGCAGTTCAGCCCCCTGCACATTAAACTGGTGAATGTTTTCTGAACAGAGCAGATGAAATGGTACCAGCCATCTAGTTCCTGTCAAGCATGTACCCAGAAAAATATTCTAAAGAGAGATGACCAGGAGCAAAGAGACAGTCTCAACCTCATTACTCCCTGTTCTACTCAACATATGTCAAGTATTTGCATTAGGCAAACTGACATTTTAGCTTACTGTTGGTCTATCCTGGAAACCTGATATTTATAATGTAGTCATTCTATATCTGGCCCCTGGAGCAGCTGCAGTTAAAGGAAGATGAGTTATTAAAGAAAAAACTCTCCATTTGGTGGCATTTTGTAGGTGGAAGTCTTTTGAGACACTCCTATTACCTGAAATAGTCACTAAATAGTTTTACTCGGCTGGGATTTTGAGGTAATCTGAAATATGACACTTTTCTCTCTGCCTTTCAAGGTGAAATTCACAGACTTTACCAAGGTGTAGGCTTCTGCATGGATCTCAGTATTCCCAGATGCAGATTTTTCAGAAGCACATTCTGCCTATGACTCAAAAAATAACCCTTGTCCACCTCTCTATTACCCTCACTTTTTTCTTTGCTGCACTTCTAGCTTTTCTCCACTTGCCCACAACTCTCCATCTTCCAATTTCTTTGTCCCATTTTCCCTTTTTAGCTCATTTATCATTAGGAGAAATTTCCAATTCTCTTCTCCAACAAGAACAATTTTTCAGGAATGAACTCTGCTGGCCTTTGTGTTCAGTGGACCTGTTTTTAAATTACTTTTTTCTTAGTGCTGACATGCAGAGCTCAAGGAAATTCACTTTCTTGAGGTACATCAGCAAAGTCTTCCAAGGCAAACACAACCTCCTGCTGCCTGCTCTCCAGGCACACACAAACTTGTTCTGCCAATGCCCTCAGCCAAATGCAACTTGTATGGCCCTGTTGAGTAGCTGAGCCACTAAAGTACAAAGACAGTTCAAAGAAAAAAGTGTTAAAGCCATGTCCTAAGCCCAGTGAGACCTATTTATCATTGTGTTTGCAGGCTCAGGTTTTAGTGCATCTGGAGCTTGGTCAGAGTAAACAAATCTGCACTCAGAGTACTGACAAAGGGAGCTCATATCAGCCTGCAAAAGACAACACAGGAAGAGGCTGAGGTTGTTGGTAACAACCATGCTGAAGCTCAACAGGGGCCTATGGGGAAGTCCAAGGCTTGATGGCATATTTATAGTTTTATTCCAACTTTCTCCCAAATAGTATTTGTCTTCAGCAGTGTCTTCAGCAGCAGAGCTTTATGTCCGGAGAAATTTCTGACCTTTTAACAAAGCCTGCTTCATAACAACATTCCTATCTTTTCTCCAAAAATAAAATAATTCCACAAACCTACACTTATTGCTCTTGCTAAAAGAAAATAACCTGTCATCTTTAATATCACACAATACCTGCACTAAGATTTAAACTTCTAGGAACTTGGTCAGCTGTTTCTGTGTTAATGTGGCCCACCTCTGCACAGAGTTTCACAGCTGAAAACTTGCTGAGGTGACACGCTCATTACCAAGATCATAATTTGGAAAAATATTTTTAAAACAGAAGGAGTTCCACATACATACTATAAGAGATGCACAAAGGGCTCTGTTAACACTTTCAAGCATCTTGAATGCTTAAATAATTTTTTAGCACATTTTGAACATTGTGTCAAAAAATCATACTGAATTATGTCACTCTAAATATAAAAGGCATGGAAATTATTTGGATAATTGAGCACATGAATTAAAAAAATGATTGCTTTATTGGATGCTGTACAACTTATAGACAGCACCTTTGTTGTGTAGGTTTTACAAACTCTGTGAGCCTAACTGCCTCAGCACAAGGATTTATTCTAAAGAAAAAGAGGTGTGCACTCTACTCAAAGCTCAGAGCACACACTGAGCTTTCATATACTCAGGGGTTTTGCTGATTCAAGTATCAACATGAGCTCTGAGGAGCAGCAGCAAGAAAACTTTGGTCTCCAAGGTCTGGTTAAGGCAGCATCCAGCATCAAAATACAAATTCCAGGAGAAGGAAAGCAAACAATAGTGCTGTTAACTCTATTGGTCCTTAAGCTCTCAGATATCAGTGAAATTCTTTGCCAGTCTCTTTTAAATTAAGTGCCAATCATTAGAATAAGTACTAGCCAACAAAACTGTTTATTATAGTAACATGAAGAGGGGCTTTTAATTGTTAATAAAATGTTTTTAATTATTAATAAAACTCCATCAACACTTGAAACATGGATACTGGGATGCTAAAATAAGCTTAAAGATTCATAAGCCATGTCTATCTCCAAGACAGACCACCCACATCCCTCTCATGTTTCACTTACCATTGGGATGTGGGAAAAACAATCAATTTAAAGAAAGATGAACAGGATGCAGCGGGCATCAGTAGTGAGTACACACAGAGCTTCAGATTATCTTCTGAAGCTAAAGGAAACTATTTTGAACAACCACTCTTCTACAATGAGTTGTAGGAGTAAGAAACATAAAAGCATTGTGTAATACATGGAATTATGAAAAATACCAATATAAGAGATTCTCAGATTTGTCTCTGTGTGCATGAATTTAATTCAAAATATGGACATGCAAGAATTACTTGGATGAACCTGAAAAGGTGGAGAGAGCCTTGAGCTAATGTGCAGATAGACACTGGAAGAGATTATTGGACTATTAATCCAAGACCCATACCTCAAGTGTAACTTTCCAAGAACAATGTCTGTTGGGAATTGTAACATTCATTAAGAAACACGAAAATTCAGATTTTTCCGTCATCATAAACCCCTCCATTCTCTCCTCAAAAGCAAAAACAGCCACGAAGTGGAGTTGCTTTTAACCACTTCAATCAGTTAGTCACAGGTCACAGTTTCTTGATGAAAAATTGTTTTCAAGTACCAGTTACAAAAGCATATCTCAAATATGAGGTCTGTAATTTTATTATAATTTGAAGTGTTTGTATGCACAGCTGAAGAGGAGGCACAAGGCACTGCTCACTGTGTAGCTAACACACAGGGAATGCCAGAGGAGGAGAAGCAATCCACTGCAAAGGGATGGGAACCAGGGAAATACACATTGAAAAAGTGAAGACACTTGAGAAACGTACTCATGGAGAGATCACAGAAGAATGTTGGCCAAGAACATGCAGAAATCAGTGTCATCAAACAACACATCGATTGACAAAGTCAATGAACGGATGAAGCCAAGCAAAGTCAAGCTACAAATTAAGAATGAGAAGTTTTGTAGTGACAACAGTGCCTGCCAGCCGAGTGAGCCGAGAGGCTGAGGCAAGTTCTCAGCTAGGGAAGGCGTGTTTGTTTAGAAAGGGTGATTAACCAGTACAGCCCCACTGCCAAGAGCAGGAACACACACAGCAGTTGTTGCTGCCTTCCTGGGTGTCTTCCCGAGAGCTACGCTTCAGCCAAACCAGGATCCAAACCAGGATCCAAACCAGGATCCAAACCAGGATCAGCAAAGGGGTACCTGTGCAAAATAGAACGACCTGGGTTTCACAGAAGGTCAGATGGAATGATCTAATGGTCTTCCCTGGTGTTAAATTCTCTGACTCACACAGGAAGAGGCTGACAGAGCACAGGAAAAGAACACAGCACTGTGTGAGCCCCCATCCTGCACAAGCAGTTCAGATCATCGTGCTCCCTCTCAGAAGGAAAATGAAGAGTGTTTTACAGGACACACATTCAGCACCAGGGACCCACTGCAAATGCTGGTGGCAGGACACTGAAGACTTGAGGCAAAGACTGTAGAACTTACTGAAATTACTGATCATTTCCCTTCAGGAGGAGCCTGTTGAAGGGCTTTTATTTGCTTAAGAAAGTGAATAAATGTAATTATGAACCTTTGCTCCATATATAGAGAACATCACTGGGAACCAACAGAGAGCAGATATTTTTCAATAATACTGCGGTGACACAGAAAACCCAGACCAGAAAATATTTAGTAACTGTTCTGACTTCTACACCATTGCATCATCTTACTTGCACCCACAATATAGGGAGAAGATAACAGTATTTTTCTTCACAAATTATA
The DNA here is from genome assembly GCF_963513975.1 of Fringilla coelebs. Classification (NCBI taxonomy): domain Eukaryota; kingdom Metazoa; phylum Chordata; class Aves; order Passeriformes; family Fringillidae; genus Fringilla; species Fringilla coelebs. The sequence continues at coordinate 10,571,042 of NC_140029.1, read as the reverse complement.
TATATTTAGCCTATTTTTTTTTGCAGTCAACCACAGCTCAGACAAATCTGATCTTCCCTGCTAGAAGGACTATACTTACTTTTTTTCTAAGACCAAGAATGTTATACAATACCAATACAACTCAATTATTTAGAAAGGTGGATCTGGAATAGGTGGCCTTTGCGAAAGCTCTAACTCACACTTAAGATAAAAAACACGTTCAACAGTTCAACCCAGTTTATTTTTTCCTTTTCTACCATCTTTCAAATATTTTTACATATTTTTGGCACTAAAAGTATTGGCTTTTCCCCTAAAATATTGCAAAAGAATAACTACCCATGCCTCAAGACAACATCAGGTTCTCAGGACATTTAGACTCAACAAATATTACAGAGGCCCGTTGTGAGCTATGTATAGCTGGAAAAATCAAATTTCATCTGCCACTCTGTCAGGCTGCATTCCAAAATCATTTTATCACCGCAGTGAATACCAAGATATTTATCTTTTCTGGCCAGGTTAATCTTGTGTTTCATAATTATCATGACTGCTGTAAACACATTCAGTACTGATTCTACACTTTCAAGTGGTGCCAATTTGAGGGGAAGCTGAGCTTAAAGAGGGTTGCTTTTATTTACTTTTAACTTTAAGGCAACAGCAGAAATTAGGAAGTATACTGCATTGGAGATTTATTACTAGACATGTGATGATAGCTTTCCAGTTATATTTTTTTAGCCTCAAACTAAATTGCAATCTAATCGCAGGGCCACCACATTCACAGTGCTCCCGGCAGGAAAGGCTCATGAGTACTATGAACATAGTTGGATGGCAGTATCTGTCTGTCTGTCTGTTTGTGAACCTGTGGTGTGCAAACACTCATAAGTTTTGATGAATTTTCCAGACCACTCTCTTGGGATTCCCCCCCCACACCCCATTTTCTTTGATGACATGACAAATCCTTAGGATGCAGCATGTTCTGTGTGTCTGCAGGCCTGGCAACTTCACCACCCTCCCATGCAGCACAGCTAAACAGTTTGCAGCTCCAGATTTGGCTCATTTGGAGTTGGCATGGCTCTCTTCACTGCACACTGTAGTTGTGCCCTAAAGCAGTGGAAAACATGGCCAGCCAGGGATCTTTCCTACTAGACTGCCATTCCTGCTGCAGATTATTAGCACCATTCCTACGAGCATCTGCTCTCCTCCTGCTTTGAGTAGGAGAAGACAAATAGCACCTTTGTCCCTGCTTTCAATGGCAACAACCACGCAAAATGCAAGGCTCAGAAAAACTGGAGAGACACTGAGAGAAAACAAGGAAAGAACATGACCCTGCCTGGGGACACTGAAGGCTTCTGTGTACTTGACAAAAGGCCAACCAAGATTCAAACCTTGAACAGTTCCTTATCAAAAGCCAGAGTAGGATGTGTGGAGCTCCAGCAAAAGATTGAAATGTGAGGTTTAGAGGGTTGAGCATATCCTTTAGTTCAGAGGATTAAAATGTTGGAGCAAAAGCCAGACTGCAAACACCCTAGGTTTTGATTCCATTTAGCTTGTAGGAAATTGGCACCTCTCACTGCATCACTTCAGAAAAACAAAGGTGAACAGAATAGACTTTACCTAAACTTTTCAGAGATGAGCTGTATTTTGTGGTGTAAGTTCAATCCAAGCAAAAGCTGAACAAAGTAGTAAGGCTCTGGCTAGTTTGTATTCACAGGGCCAGCAAAGGCATTTGGAGTAGGCACAAGAAGCAGGGTTTCCAAATCTTGGTTCTCTCCCTCTTTAGCTCAATATTCCAGAGGAAAACAAGAAGATAAAGAGACACACAGAATACCATGTATACATGTATTTACATGATTACAACTCACAAGAGTCTTCCAGAGATAAGATTCTGACATAATATGAAATACAATTATCTCATAAGAAGAGGGAATACATGTGTATGCACATAAGTATTTACATATCAGTGTTCTCTTATTTTGTTTTCTCTAGACTTCCAAAATCTCCATGTAAGCCTTAACATCGCTGGAAGTGGCCAGGTTGTACTGGGCTTTGAGCAACCTGATCTAGTGGAAGATGCCTCTTTCCATGGCAGAGCAGTTTGAATTGGATGATCTTTAAGGTCCATTCCAATCCAAAGTATTCTATGATTCTACCAAAAAAAAAAAAAAATCGACTCTTCTAGAAAGTTTAGACAAGCTTCATAGGACTTCACCAGTCAGGAGGGAGAATAAACTGGAGGCTGTAAATCCATGCTCTTATGAGGAGATTGAGAGAGAGTTCTGTAGCCCCAGAACTCTGACTTGCAGAGTGCTGGGGCTACATCACAGGAAAAGCAAAATGTGCTTAAAAAGCATCACAGTTGAAGTGGATAAAGTCACCTTTGGCTTCTGCTGCAGAAGTGACAACATGGCAAAGTGAAGCAAAAGCCCAGTGCCACAAGCCTCATTAGCATAACTAACAGCAGATTAAGCTGAGAGAATATGACTCAATGACCCACATATTCCCCAGCTGTATTAAAAATAGCTACAGAGAAGTAGACAAGATATCCTCCAAATGTGGAAAAAAACCTCCAAAAAAGAAGGTCTTAGGCAATCTAAACCCAAAGAAAACTTCTTTCTCCTCTTAAAAATTGCTCTTGGTAACTTGACAATTTAGAATCAAGTAATTACCTCTATGTGTGACAACAGGCAGGACAGCTCAAAAAAAAAAAAGCCACACATTAGTGAAGGGCCAAAGAACGTGTTCTATTAGAGCTGTGTTTGCTGGAGAGAGTTCTCTGAGAGGGGTAATTCCAGCCAGGCTGTCAGTAGCTGTAATGAGGGCTGATGAGGAGGAGAAGGTGGTTCAGTATGTAATAGAAATTACACAAATTTGAACTCAGTCCAAGAGCTAAGGAATGACTAATTTCCCCAATTATATTAATAACAAAGTGGGTAGGCTGTGGAGACTGGTCAATTTTACAGAGCAGTAAATGCTACCACAGCTATTGAGTGTGGCTGGGAGGTGACCAAGACCACATCCACTGCTTATTTTTCAGTTTAAGCATATCTGACAGAAGAGTCAATGTGGTACACACGGTTCAAAGTGGCAGCAACATACCTGTCCTGTTTGCTTTGCATGGTTTGAATCTAATCTTGCACAACTTCAGGTAGGATGACAGTGGCATGCAAAACAAGTTGATGTGATGCATGAAATAGGTATGTCACTTTAGCTTTTATCTCTGAGCTTCAACAGCCAAACAATTTCTTTCACATCTCTGGAGAACGATACGCATTAAATTTAACATGAGTGTTAACTACTGGCACCTTCAATCTTCAATATCACCTAGAGTTCTCATAAAACACAGCATATAAAACAACGAAAAAGAAGATTCAAAGTACATGGAAGATGGAGCAAAAATGAAAAAGTAAAAATAAGAGGTGAAAACAATATGAAAGACAAGAACACACCACTAAAAATGTTAAGTATTGATTAATAAAATGAAAATATAAGATAGTTATACAAAAATAAATAAAACTGGTTTAATTTATACATTTTATAAAGAACCTGGGACCATTCAAATAAGTATGTTCAACAAGCTCTAGAAAGAGAACATTCATAAGGTTACCAATGGTTCCCCTTTCTGTAGGAATTGCTTTTCAGGTTCCCTGGATGGAGAACTGATACAGGAAGAAACATACCCGCCCTGTAATAATCAATATAAACTTAGTTCACAGAGAAGGTATTGGTATTCCACCCCTAAAGCCTAAAACATTTGACACAGAAGATGTAGGAAGTGAACTTAGTAGTTCTAACACTAAGTTAGGTTACAGCTAAACTTGGGATGAAACTTGGCATGGAGGCCACACCAATTTTTCCTGTGTTTCCAAACAGAGAGCACAGGTTCCCAGTGATGAACCTGGTGACCCTCAGACACTAAGCACAAGATGCAAGGCTGCTCCACAAGGTGCTGTGACACTGTCAGCAGTCCAAGGCACGTGCTGCAGTGGGGAACAGCATCTCCCTGCCTGAGAACAGCGTTCTGTCAATGCTCCTTCTCAGCCCAGCTCCCCACAGAAAATCATGCTGCTTTTCTCAACACTGTAAAGTCTGAATTACAAGGACTTTTCCCCTGGAGGACATGTAATGTTCAGAAACACAGAATAAAATACTTGAGTAGGTAAAAAGGAAACAATTAATTCTCCTAATTATTTTGTTCAAGGTTTTTCCTTCTCCGCCTATCCACTCTCCTGCGGGGGAAAAGCTCAATCACTCTCATGCTGTTTACTTTCCAGGGTTAACCACATTTACTTTAATATTAAACTTCAGGCTTGATCTTAAATGACTGCAGATAGGTTACAAAGGAGAAAATATTTGAGGGCTCAAATATTTTTTTTTTTTTTTCCTCTGAGCTGAATTCATGCACCATGATAGAGCCATGCTGTGACTCACTTGAAATGCATGGAGAAAAACAAAAATTTTCTAAATATACAGAAAAATGTGTTCTTTGGTGTGTTCTCTAGACCCAAATAACTTTCTCTCCTTCTGTACTCTTAAGGGACTCACTCTTCAACCAATAGTTACCGAAATAAATAGAAACTGTTTCATTTTAGGTGTGTCTGCTGCACCCTTATTTCCCATGCCAAGAAGGAAAAAAAAAAAAAAATCTCACTGCCTCTCTACTGTGGTTTCTCTATTCTCTATTGTGGCTTAATCAAGAAGGCCCTTAACACCCTACTCTTTTCCTGAAATAGTATCAGTATTAATATTAGCAATCAAAATATTACTATATATATATCGATATTGCAACCTAGTAGGAATACAGTATCAAAAAACCTGAAAGAACAAGCCAAAATTTAGGAAACTATAATAATGTAATTAACGAAATTAATCCTGCTTCATGTATAGATGAGCTTTCTCTTGGTCAGTTTCAGGTTCTGTAGTAACTCACTACATATCTCTTACATTGTTCTTGAGCAATGGAGCTCATTACTTACTACAAGAATTGGACTATTCCAAACTACTTGCAAGCACTACCACCAAGACAAACTACTTCCAGGTGCAAAGCAACATGCCAGAATGTACAAAGAAACATCACAGATCTAATCTAAAAATGCATCTGCAATAAAGATTAACACTGTATTCCAGTAATGGGTTGGGCTAATTTCATTTCCTTGGTTACAAGGAGAGAAAGTACTGCCAGGCTTCCATAAATACTCTTTGAGTGACCTCCAGAAGGAACAGATGAAGATGTGAACCTGACCCTTTCTAATCAGTTTGCCTCCTCCCCATTTCCACTTCACTGAAGGTAGGAGAGATATCCAAGAAAAGCCAGATTTCCATGGGTGTCTCCACTGAACCCTAATGTTCACCTTGATGTTTAAGCCTGTTCTCTAAATTCCATAAAGAAGCCAGAAATAACATCCACCTCACAAATCTGGACAAGTGGGCCAAAGCCACTACTGAGCTGTTGTACAATCCAAAAAACCAATAGATAAATAAAAATAAATAACATAAACTGCCTTGGCCCCAACAAAACAATTGTGGCTTCTTACATTTTCCAAATCTTTTACATTTCCTTTGTGTTGAGTTAAGCCTTCAGAGGCCTACAACCTCATTGTTAAAATAAGGCTTTTCCCATTTTTAGTAAAACCTTGGAAGAGGAACCACTACAGTTTTCCATGCAGAACCAATCTTGGTGCTATCAGACTGTCAATATCTGAGGCTCAGAGGGTCAACAAAAAAAGCTTTTTAATTCTAAGTCACAGAGTTGGAATTATTAATGAATAAAATAAGATGGTCCCAAGGCAATGCCTGTTGCATATATACGTGTGTGTGTGTATACACACACACACACACACACACACACACACACACACACACACATATATATATATATGTATGTATGTATGCATGTATTTTTATATATGGTTTGGTTTTTTGTTTTAAAGTTTAAACAAGTTTCATCCACAAGGTTTCTGTTGGGTGCTCCAAAGTGGCTCCTGAATACTCTGGACAGATTCCATCCCTCCTCCACTGAGTCTGCAAGGGTACAACCTTCTGTTTACACACAGCACTTCTACTGAGCAACTGCACTGGTTCAAACCTATTTCCTGTTAGCAGTGGTAGAAACCAGTCTCCAGAATGCAACCTGTAACAGCAGACAGCTTCCAACACCCTGCAAAGGACATCCTGCTTTTCCCCCATCTGACAGCAGCCCCATAAGACATTTCTTGACACCTTCTCAACTTGAAGACACAACAACGTGTTTTTCCTTCACTGATTATCTCAGAATGGTGAAACAATTCAAATACTGTAAAAGCATTTTTTCCCCCAGACTCTGTTAGGAAAAACAGATATTATCTGTACAACCAGTGTGTTGTAAAATGCCAAAGACACCCATTTGAGTAGCACTTTTCTTAAGGACAAAAACATTTCTCTGATTATTTTTTATGACATATCTTTTTTAATAAAGCTTTTTCCCTCCTTTTTTTACCCTTTTGAATTAATAGCCTGTCACAGCCACAGCACCATATCTCTTTCAGTTTTAAGTGCTTAAAAGTGAGGAAACATCCTTAGAATTTGTTAAACTCAAGATTTGATTATATGTTATTAGTACAGCCAAGGAAAATTTTTGATACATTAAATCCCTCTCTAGGAGACAAAAACATTAGCAATGCAAGACATTCTTGATGTTGCTCAAATAAATTCCTCATGCCCCTAATCTTAGCTCAGGTGTACACAACCTACAGCAGCTTCAAAATAGTAATAATGCCCTTTGCACTATGTATTTTCATCATCTTTTCAGGGCAAGTTCTGGATAAATATCTCAGGAGTGACTCTGCTTCAAACGGAGAGCAGTTTAACTTTACAAACTCTTTTGTTTTACCAAGTATCAGCTTGGTAAACCCCAAAAACTCTAATGCCAGTTATTCCTAAAAATGACCAACCTCGAGTCATTATGTCCAGTCAATTTGGAAAGCTCAGGTGGAATAATTCTGTTTAACCTAACTGTGGTGGGATGATCTTGGTCAGCAGCCAGACACCCACCCAGGCTCAGCAGGACAGGGGTAGAAAATAGAAGGCAAAATCTTGTGTCAGCACACAGAGAGTATTTACCAATAATGTCATGGGCAAAACAGGCTCACTGTGGGGGAAAATAATGTAAATTACTGCAAATTAATTTAGACAGAGAAAAGCAAAGACAAAATGACTGTAATAATACCTGCCCTCCATGTCCTTCTTTTCCCAGGCTCCTACCTCCCAACTCCTTCCCCACCACTCTGACTCTGCAGGGCACAGGGTGATGGGCAATGGAGGCTGTGCTCAGTCTGTAACAGCTCCTCTCTTCTGCTCCATCCTCTTCACACTTTTCTCCTGGATCCAGCCTGGATCCTCCCACAGGCTGCAGCCCTTCAGGAACTACCCACTTCCTCTGTGGGCTCTTCACAGGCTGCAGCTTCCTTTAGGGCAGCCCACCAGGGACTGCCTGGTGGATATTTGCTCCAGCACAGTCTTCTCCAAGAGCTGGGGAATCTCTTTTCCAGCACTGGGAGCACCTTCTCCTATCCTCCTCCGACCCTGATCCTCCCCCTGCTGTTTCACACGGTTTTCCCCTCAATTGGTGCAGGGCAGAGCTTTTCCCTTCCTCAAACAGGCTTTTCCTGAGGCACCACCAGCTTGGCTGTGGGCTCAGGAGGGGATCCACTGGAGCTGGCTGGAAGCAGCTGTGTCAGGCAGAGGACAGCCCCTGGCCTTTTCTCCTAGAGACCACCCCTGCAGCCCCTTCCCCTTGGCCATAAACCTTGCCAAACACATTCACCTAGGAAAGAGGGATCACCACTGCCAAAACCTCTGTGCACTGTTCTCCTTCCACACCTCCATCCAGGGGAGTGCTGATGTAGGTGAGGCCAATGCTCCCCAGCCCCATTCCTACACTGGGGGCACAAAGAATGGCTTTTCCAGTCTTGTCAATGCAGCTCTGGCCAGCTGCAACTATCAATATGAGTTTATTTTCCCTTTAAAATAACTGGAGAGAGATGGGACCTAATAAAATCCCAGAGAACAAAATAAAACTGACTATTTCAGCACTAAAATACGTCTCAGTAGTTTCTCTGTGCTTTCTCATATTTCTAGAACTTCTGGGGTAAGGTGTTAAACCAGAAAACTGTGCTGCAACACAAACCAAATACCTTGTGTTTTCTCTCCTGAATTATAATAATGCTGTTCTGAGATTGTTGTTCACTGAGGTAAAAACTTCTCCCTGGCCTGGCAGACACCAACAAGTTGCATGAAGCAACAGCAGAATGAGTTATTCCTCTGAATGGACACCACTGCATCTCCCTCATCTAACTGACTGGCTCGTTTTTTCTCTCTTTCCATGCAGATATTTCATGTCCCCCTCTCCCAGTTTCATTGTTTCTGTTGAAGCACAGGCTGTGGAGGATTCCCAGTGACATACCTATCTCTGGCTCACACACAGACTGCAATGCCTAATAAGGGTACCTCTGTTTCCATGGCATCTCAGAATCATCAATGGGTGGCTCGTCTCTGCACAACACAATTTTCATTCAGTGCAATATCCTCAAACTGTGAGTACCAAGAATGCCATAAAATGCAAGCCCTTTTCTGCTTAGGGTATTTACAGCTTCACAGCTGGTCAAGGTTTGCAGCCATCATTCTGTGCCTGGTTTTCAGGATACAATGCAGACCCTTCACATTAATTACATATTGTTCCCTAGAGCAAAGTCACTTTTCACTATGATTTCTCACATGCCACATACACTGATGTCACAAAATAGATAATAAAGCATCCACATTAAATAATAAAAAATTAATAAATGTTCTGCTCTCCAGGCTTAGGCAGATATACAAAATTGTGTGCTACAACAACAGAGCTGCTTGGACTGCTTCTTCTTTGATGGGTCAGCCAGGTCACTCAGAATATCACAGTAAATACCATTTTCACTAAGGACTCATTAAGGAAAAATTCATTTGCTTGTTGCTGGAGGAATAACCCTAATTGGTTCTCTTCAGCAGTATACAACTTCCCTGCTGTTATGGGGCCCTTATCATCTGCACTAACACTTTGTCTAAGGCTGATGATTCAAAGTCACATTTAGGCTCACACAGTTCAACAAACAGTGCCAGTAAGAAAAGTGTAGGATTAGGTATTTTGACAGACAATCAGATATTATTACTTCAAGTGTCTTTACCTTGCTAAAGAAACCCAACAGGAAATTAAGAACAGATTCTCTGAAGGAAGCAAACCATATTTGATTTTTCACATTCTGAGGGTGTTTGATTGTGCTGGCTTTACCTGGCATACAATGCCAGAGTATGTCAAGAATTTTCAATTTTTGCTTCTTCATTACATGCTTAGATTAGTAGCCTGAGAGTCTCCTCATAACTCTCACTGCCTTAGGATTTGTTTGTTCTTGGTTCAGGCAGCACCCTAACTGATCACTTACCTAATCCTCATTATTTCTGAAGTTTTAAAAAATAACACAGCTTGAGAATAAATATAATTAGGGATTTATCAACATCTGTGATATGCTTTTGTTCTTGGCTTCTGCAGAAATATCTGAAGAGACACAGATTTAATCACACTGGGCTGGCAATTTATTTCACTGTTCTTGAAATGTTTTGCTAAGTACCAAATTCATTCATAAGATAAAAATCCCTTGTGCCTTTCAGTAGTCCAAAACAAGGCCACTAAGAAATAAGAATTCAGTAATTTTACTATTAGCTTGAGAGTTATCACAGACACTGAACCATAGACATCTTAAAGTTCTTCATCCCCTTAACTTCAATCTTCAGTCACTGAATATTTCAATGGCACCAAAAGTACTTCACTAAAGCACCCTGTTTAAAAAATTCTTTCCATTAGGACTCAGAAGAATATAGATATAACATTTTCCATGTACATGAAGTTGTTTAACACCTTTGCTTTTCTGCTTTGTTATCAAACCTGATTCAGTCACAATTCAGGGTCTGCAATCATTACTGAAGACAACAGGTTGAGTATTTCATTGTTTGCAGTCCTTACCAACAGTGAATGGAAACCAGCCTGGGACTGGAAAGTGAAAAATTTTGGGGTGTTTTTGGTGGTGGTTTTTTTTGGTCTTTTTTTTTTTTTTTTTTTTTTTTTTGGTCAAAACCCTTAATTTTAACAAATTGATAAAATTTCAGCTTGCTCTTTGAAAAAATGGTCTTTGTACCAAGGGATATTTGTTAAATACCATTTGGGGCCATTAACATCAAATTACAGAGGAATCCCATTATAAATGATATGTTGTAGTAATAAGAAATAAAGATGTGTTAAATATGAGCATAGTATGGGAATATTTAAATGACTTTTGTTACAAAAAAAGAGATAAAATTATGAACTTCTTCCCAGTATCTGGGCTTTACTTTTTGCAAAAGCGAGTGTGACCTGCATAACGGCTGTTAAAAAAATAACAAGCTAGTCATAAAAGAAAGTCTACATAAAGCAGCATGTGGTGGTTTTATTTAGTGTGGCTTTTATGTTTCAGGGAAACAGATCAATAAAAGTGATCAAAAGTGAATGCTAAAAAAAATTTGATGCCATGAAGAAATTCCTCATACTCTTTATTCCTAATTATTAGAATAACAAAAAAAGAGGTGAAGGTGAGACTAGATAAGAAAGCACAAGTTTCAAGTAGCTAAATTTTTGTTCAAATTTCGTGTTAACTTTTTCTTATCTTTGGCTTTCCCCAGTTGTGGCAAATTTTGGGCAGGAGGGAATGGAGGGAAAGGAAAAAAAAGGAAAGAAAAAAAGAAGAGTCTTGTCAGCATTGGTCAAAACCAACTGTATGTCCTTGACCATTTCAGCATCTTGAGCCTCTGTATCATCAAGCAAGTCAGAGAACTGGTAGTGCTGTGTGCAGGATCTTCAGGGGAATGAAAATGAAAAAAAGACCTATAATGTAAAGACTAAGCTGGGTAACTTGATGATACTAACAAAAAAAAAACTGTTTGACTGATCTTGATTTACTTTTCAGATTTTCCTTTTTTAAGTCTATGATCTATCTAAAGATAACAAAAGCCAAATAAACTGCAGTGCAGCCAGAAGTTCCTGGTTTTTACAAACAGGTGCATCTTGCATCCTGATTCTGATGCACAGATGCTCAGACCATAAAGAAAAATTTAAAAAGATGCAAGCAAAACTATTATTACTTCCCCTTTTCCATTTCTGGCAAAGCCCTGATTTCTCTTTTTTCACATCTCCATCAGCTCTGCCTGTTTCATGACTGCATCACTGGGTCTATCATGTCCTGGACATTTCTGTAAGGAACAGCTCCTGTGTTCATATCCTCAGTTCTGCAGGGAATATCATGGACATTTTGGAGCTAGTGGCATAGAGGAGGAAAGATCCAACACCACTGGTACCTTGTAGTTTAAGAAATCATAGAATAGTTTTAATTATAAGGGACTTTTTAAAGGTCATCTATTCCAACCTCAACTAGACTGAGTTGCTCAGAGCCCCATCCAACTTCCAGGGATGGGGAAAGCACCACCTTTATGGAAAACCTGTTCCCCTTTTAAATCCCTCTCACTTGTTTTTTCATCAAAACTTTTCCTCCTCCAGCTTAAAACAATTCCCCCTTTTCCTATCACTTACAGAGCCTTGTAAAATGTCCCTCCTCAGCTTTCTTGTAAGTGCCCTTTAGGTACTGGAAGGCTTCTCTGTGGCCTCCCCAGAGATTTTTCTTCTCCAGGCTGAACAACCCCAACCCTCTCAGCCTGTCCTTGTAGGAAAGGTGCTCCAACCCTCTAATCATCTTCACAGCCCTCCTCTGGACCCACTCCTGCAGGTTCATGTCTTTTTTGCTTTAGGAGACCCACACATGGACCCAGTAATTCAGGTGAGATCTCACAAGAGCAGAGTAAGAGGATAAAATTGCTAGTAATCTTAATTTTGTTACAGAGTATGAATAACTAAATTAAAAACCTACAAAATGTGAACTCTGGGTTTTGAAGGACAAAAATATTTCCCTCTTTGCTAATAGCCTTAATTTATTAATACATTTTGCTTAGATACAATATGTCTTTGTAAAATGTTTTCTGGCAGTACATAACCAGATGCTCACTAACATCCCTTGGACAATTTGACTTCCATATGTGCCTTTCCTTATGCTTTTCTTACAAGGCAATTACCATTCATTCATCAAATGACTGTCTCACAGAAAACCCAAAGCCCTTTCATTCCCCACCTTATGTGATATTTCCCCTCCTCCTGCCCTTCTCCTCATTCTAGTGGATTTTTAAAAGGACAGCTTTGACTGACAGAAAGAAGAAGCACAACTTTTTTCTTCTGGCTCAGCCTCTCACAACCCTTGCCCAAGATGGTCAGACACTTCTCCACATTGTGGGTATTTCTGAACTAAAATTTAAACCTTCTTCAGGAGGAACCACAAACTGACTGAAGCAGCAGGTGACCAGCAGCAGAAAGCCAAGAGCTGCCACATCACACACATCTTCCTTTTGTCAGAAAAAAAATTCAGGACATGTCAGGATGAGTTCATTCAAAGCCAGTCCTAGGGTGCTGGAGGACAGAAAAGGTACAGAAGACAACATAACACATTTCCAAGATGTTTCTGGCTAAGACTATCCATTAAAATAAATTTTAAAAAAATAATGTCATGGCCTACCTCCATAAAATATTCAATAATTTGGAAAACTAATAATCTTTGTCTCCACCATAACTGATCTCCTCCCATGCTTCTGCTATTGAGCACAAACTGCACAGCTTGTAACAAAAAAGCTCTCTTAGGGTTGACAATGCAGCACTGCTTCTTGCAAGGCTCCTCCAAAAAGCACTAGGTCCACGCACAATTTTATTTTCTATTAACAGGACCATTCTAACCCTCATGTCACTACTAAAATTATAAGTTTCTATGAATAACATTCAAAAAGGTCAATCTCCAGTCTTCTAAACTTCATTACTCCTGGAGTGTTAGGCGGCTGTCATTTCCCTCCTCCACAAGTCTTCCTCGCTAACTTGAGCCTCTCCCTACCCTAATTCCCTTTTAATCCTGTAAGAAAAAGGCATTGACTGAACTTGCAAGTGCTTCACTTAACAGAGGCTGATGGGAATTGTCATTGTTCTGTGAGGCTGCTCCAACCCACATCCTTAATCTCTGTTTTTGCCTGTCACCTCACACTTCCTATTTCCTGTTTTTTCCTCTTCAGTTCATGTAACCAAGTATCAACATACATCCTGCCTTTTATGTCCTTTTTGTTGAATTAATATTTTACCACACCTGAGGTCCATACCTGTATACCTGTGAGGAAGTGAGTGTATTTTTCTTGTGTTGTCACACTGCCGAGGACTACAGATTCCTTATCCTTGACTAGGATTAATAACCAGAATTATGTGAAGGAGCACATGCAACCAGATTCCACCTCAGACAGAAAATAACCTTCCAGAGTTTTCTTAATTATGTCTGGCCAACATATGAGTGACAACTCTCTGTGCCCTTGCACACCTTCTAGAACACCCTCCCAAGAAGAGATTTGAAAACGTGCATCCCATATCTAAATATAAAGTGAAAGATGTCAGCTCTATAAATTACTTCAGGAAGACAGAACGGAAGGAAGATTTAAATGTAAGGATGAGAGAAAATCTGTGTGCATCAGGCTAAGGATGTACAGATAAACACACAACTGGGTATCTGCATGTATCTATAGTAGAAACATCTGCTGGTTCTCATAGCTGCTTCACTCTTCTTTTTCTATTTCTGTACATTTGCTTCCTAGACCTCTTTATTGAATGTAGATGCTCTTTCCTTAATATTATTTTTCATATTTGATTACAAGCTTCTAAGTTAATAAAAAGAAAGGAAAATTAATATTTGGTTTCCTCTAATCTCACCACATCTACACTTTCATGACTAAGTTTCAACTCAATTCTTAACATTTTAAATTGGTTTTTTTTAATAATAAGCACTATATACCAGAGCTTGCTCATTAGCCAGGCCTGTATTACTGTAGATCTATTTATAATCAACAGCTGGCTCCACCTAGTGTCCTATTAATTCATCAGTGAAAGAGAAAGCTAAAACCAAATACTAGAGGGAAAACAGAAACAAACTATAAAATCACTTGTCAGCTGGGTGATGGCCACAGACAGCATGAAGTTACAATTACTGGCATCTCAGGGAAAAGACCATTTTAAGTAACTACTGCATGATGATTGCCAGCCAGCCCTCCAGAGACGTGAAGAGACTAAGCAGCTTCAGGAGTATAAATATAATGTATGCAATCTAAAACAGTTTTACTGCTACCCTGAAAAGGAGAAAGGGACTTAAGCTGTTTATAGGGGTTACTCTCTCTATGGCTTCACCATGATCTACAATGAGAAAGTATTCTTAAATTTAATTGAACTTCTATGAAATAAAATAAAATTTTATTTTCATCAAAACTACAGAACTATTTCTGGTTATTCATACCTCACAGTGATCCTCTCTGTTAATGAGTACATCTCCCCTCCCGGCAATTACAAAATCATTTAAAATGTCTCTCGTGGATGATCAAAACAGGGAAATGCTCAAGCTAAATAACAGTATTAGTTTTACTAATCCTTAAGTTCAAACTTTCCAAAGGCTGGTTCACTGCTGTGTATCTAGAAACATCTATCTTTCTAAAATTGTTACAGTTTTACTCAGCAACATTTAGTATTTAATAGCCTGAACCCTGTTGACAAGACAACACGGAGTACAGCCAACAAAGCAATTTAAGATAAAGTCAGAAAAGTGAATATCCAGTTTGACAAGAGATTTCTGAATTATCACCTGTGAAAAAAACTATCAATCTAATGAAGCAAGGAGTTTACATAGCAGAAAGCATTTTGTAAAGCAAAATAATCCAAGTAATTTAACATAATCATAGTCTGTGAGCTATCAAGCAGTGTTTGAGTGGTTGTTGGAGCTTTGAATAGGAAGAAAGAGAATGTCTTACATTTATAAAGCACTACTTTCACTTCTGTGATCGAGGGCGATCCACTCTGATAGAGCTGACGTCTGTTTTAAACCTGTTCCTATCACCTGTTCGGAGCTGCTTAGCCATTTCACCCTAGTGGTGATAAAATATATTTCAATAAGTACAATATACACTTAATGACTGTTCACTGTGACAGAGAGGAAGAATATATGTGCTGAGGGGGGGAGAGGTAGACAAGAGGAAGAATAATGTAATTAGACAATACCTACAACAAGGAGAACACCTGTAAATTTTCTGACACTCTCTCAAAATATTCAGTTACAAGTTATGTTTGTGACCCATCTAAAGTATTCACAGCTCAATTCAATTATTATATGAAAACCTCACAATGCAACACAGAACGTGATTTTAATAAAATGCATACAGAAATGCTCTCTAATGTTTCAAAAATAAGAGAAAAACTCAAGTTCTCAACAGTTAAGCAGTCACTGTCATTTCTCATTAACAGCTTTCAGAATCCTGTCTGAAACAAGTTGATACAGGGAAATTAAGAACAGTAATCAAGCGAGAAATGACAGACCAGCTGGGTAGGCATCAAGTTGGCAAAACGTGAATACAGTTCAATAGCTGAAACAGATGCTGGAGTTGTTGAGAAACCCTGCAGGAGATATTGATGTATTTTCTTTATATAATTCTGAACAACCGGATAAATGTCAAGAGCTAAAAACTGATGGGGAATAAAACCTGTCGTAAAAACTAACTGTAAAGCAGAGACATGCAATAATATCCTTTCATTATACCAGAGCATTCAGTGCATGCATCTTCATTTCCTTGGAATTCCTCAATATGCCAATATATCAATCAGAGCTTGCTAGTGAATCAGAGAGAGCTTTTCCCGGTCTTGTTTCACATTTGTTTGTTCCTATCTACCTGAGGCTTCAGAGACTTAGAAAATACTTTATTCTTCAGTCTCATCCTAACAGAACACTCTCTCTCAAGCAAGCAATTCCCCGAGCTTGCAGGCAAGCAGGAAAGAAAGAGTAACACGAGCATAAATGAAACTGCAAAATCCATTTTGCACGAGGAATTTTCTTTTCAGAGTTTCAAGACCTCAGCAACAAATCCCCTGTCATCAGTGACAGCTCATTCTAGCATATGCTTTGTCATGGTCAGTTTCTAATTACATTCATAATGATGCAATAGCTTTGATAATCCTACCTTCCATGCCAGCTGCTTTTCTTGTCACTCCATCATGCCAATAAGTTGGCTGCCGTAACAAATCAAGATAGTGCAAAACAGCATCTTTCCCCTGCATCTGTCATCTTCCTGAAAGCATTCTATTACTGCCGACTGCTGGGAACCAGAAAGTCTATTTGAATTCCAGCAGCTCCCCTTTCGCATGATTCAAGTTAGGTTAGGTGGGCATGCCTAACATGATTCTCTCCATCATTTATTATGCAGCTGCTACACCGTCGGTGTGGTAACCACTCTGACTTTATCTGATACGTCAGTCTTGCAAACCTCTACCTCCGTGCAAGCCCACGAGCCACAGAAGCATCTTGCATTTAATGAGCACTCTCCCTGCCTAAAGAGAGTGCATCTGTAAATCTGTTTCAAATCCTGCTGCTTGTATTGTCCTCTAAGGCTGATGCAAATGTTTGAAGATTTTCTCTTTTTTTTATCCTTGCGTTTTTTCTCTTCAGAAAGCTCTTCGTGCACGCTTGAATTATTCAGCTTCAGCTAAACGTTTGCTGATTTGTGTCCAACCAAACAGCACCTTCCCGTTGAAACTCTCTGCTCGAAAGCTACTTCTGAATAACAGTGCTGTGCGTTCAGGCTCTCAACTCTGTTTCATTTTGAACATGGCTTTTATAGCTACACCTCGACAAATACATTTAGTTCTTTCCAGGCAATGAGTGGCTGTCTAATGAGGGAGCTGTACATTTTTAAGCAATTTATCTAAGCCTATCTGTAGGTTACACTTGCTTTTTGTTCTTTATACATTTTAACAGTAAGTGGATAGCTCTGTTACAGCATCTTGATATTCTTAAAGTGGTAAGAACCCCACCATAAGCTGCTTTTTGCCAGCCTGTGTAGGACACTTTCAAATGACAGAGTTTGCTTAACTGCTTCTGAGTATCGTGAATTAAAGGGATAGGGTTGTTTTGTTGTCTTTCTATTTTTATTTTCTGTTGAGTGGGGGAAAAACAAGCTTGCGTCAGTGATTTCAAGAGAATATTAATAGAAATTGACATCTACACATCAATCATCCTCCAAGTCAAATTAGCTGTGTCTCCTCCCACCACTTCTGCCTGCAGTTCAGAGTCAAGGCATTTCATCTTTAATGCGTCTGGTTGCTCATAAGCTGAATAAACAACCCCAGCCCCACGGTGGAAAGTTTGAATACCTGTGAGAGAAAAAAGGGACAATTCAATAGAGGCAACAGCCTGGCTTAAACCTGAATAGTTAACTGAAGTAGTGAGGGGAGAGCAAGGACTATCACTGGAGTAATACCTCCTTTCTCAGCTTTTGTACTATAGAAAAGAGGAGAGAGGAAGGTGAAAAAAAGCAGAGTCCCCGAGGAAATCGTTCCCTTGAGGCAGCTGCCAGCTCAGCATCACTCACCAGTTCTTGTATTCCCAGCTCAAAAGACTCAGAGGGTTATACTTAAGCCTTACTTCTTTACTCAGATTATATTTGTTGAACTTTTTTGTGGTTTGCAGTCCGTCCCCACCCTGATAGTAGCCCCTTCCTCCCCCACAAGTTTTGAATCTCAGTAAAGTTCCTCAAGGTCTTGGCTGTGAAAAACAAGCCTGAAAACATGAGCTCAGGAGAGATCTAAGTCACAGAAAGTAAATGGTGAGGGGGAGCAGGAGGATGGGGAGACCAAATAAACAAAAACCAAACCAAAGCAAAAAAGACCCATACAAACAAAAAACCCCAAAACAAACAAACAAAATTCAAACCAAAAAACCTAAACCTCAAAAACAAACCAGGAAACAAGGCAAGAGGGTTTCCTGTTTTGAAAAACCAGTGGAAATAAAAAATCAGAACATCTGATATTCTCCTCTAGGACTCCCACAGGGGTGTTACCAGTGGGTGCCCCCTGCGCAGCACTCAGCAGAGACCCTGGGCAGAGGGGCAGGCTGCTGCTGGGCTGCTGAATGTGAGAGAGCTCCCAGCCCTTCTGGGAGGGATCTGACTCCCTGCTCTCGCCCACATCCAAATGGCACAGCTGACACCTGAAGGAGCTAACATAGCATGGCGCCGTTTCTATATGTGATACTGTATTTATTCCTAGCGTGCTGCCAGAAGATGCCTTTTTAGAGATTTCATGTAAATAAAGTAGAATTACTACATCTGTTCCTCTGTCTGTAGCAGCACGTATCAACAAGCTAATTTTGCATTCAAGGCAACAGAGATAGTCCTATCATATAGTTGCAAAGTGCACAACTATAAAGCGCCTATCTGAAAATACTGTCAGCTCCTTCTTGTTCACAGTTCAAGTCATTGCTGAAGTGAAACAAACCAGGCAATGAATGAGGACTGACTTTGAAGTCCCCATCAATTGCAAGTACATAAAAGGATATGCTTAATATTTCACACTGCTAGGTGCATTATGATTTCTAAATCATAGACACAGCAAGAAGGAATTTACATGGTATTTCATGACAGATCAGTTTGAGCACATAGATCATATAACTCGTATTTGCTGGGAAGATCTAAAGTACCCAAGAACTCAACCTAGGCTTAATTTTTAATTCAATGGATTTTAAGATGTGCAAGATTATAGATTAAAATATCCAGAAAAACATTTCATATATTAGTAAGACATACAATAATGAAAAGAGGATGGGAGCATCTGGTATGGCAAAATATATTTTACCAGAATCTTATCCCACCCAGATACCTTAGAATGACAAAAAAAGAAGAGGGGGAAATGAGGGAATGATGAAAAGTATTTCCAGACAAATAAGCATGGCATTATGGGGAGGACCCACCACTTATCATTCAGTATTTCTGCCCTGCAACACAGCACACAGTGGATGAGATACAGTTCAACCACACAGACATTCCCAGACACATCAGGTCTATGGGGAGTACACATTTTTGCTCTGGTGGGGAAAAAAAAAAAAAAAGCAAACAAAAAACCCCAAAATATTTTAAATTATCTTTTTTGGAGAAGGAAACCATAACAGACGAGTGTTTGTATCTTTTGTGTGCACTAGCTGTATAGAAAAACAGCCCAGAGACAAATGGAGAATCTGGGAGGAGAAACCAGTATCAGTCATTCTGTCCACATACTAATAGGCCAGATTAATAGCTGGCTTTTGTCTCTAGCTTTTTCTGCATTTTTCTGCAAAAACAACAGCCGTGGTTTCTGCATATTGTAAGTGGATTCAGCATCTGCATAGATATAATTATAGCAACCCACCCATATGGAATGAATTGCTTTAGAGAGAAAGCTCCATGGGTTGCGCTCCCAGAATCTACAATAACACAAATACATAATTTTTTGTCTTATACAGATCTGTCCTCAGTTTGGAAAAAGCAGATATAAATGACAAGTGGAAAAACACTCATCAAGTGGTATTCTGCTTTTTACAGTACTGAAAACTCAGTAGGCAAAGAAACTCCAGCCTATTTGGGTGACAACTCTCTTCCTAGTCTATCTACGGCTCATGGCAATGACATATCTACTTGTTTTAATTGTTTCACTAGAGGGACTGATTGGTGCATTTAGGGTGCTTGAGTTCTATTATGGTGGTGTGTGCACATGACAGTGAGAACTAAGGTGCCTTGTCGAGCCTCTTCTTGATGCAATTTCTTTTTTTGTTGTTGTTGTTTTG
This sequence comes from Fringilla coelebs, assembly GCF_963513975.1. Classification (NCBI taxonomy): domain Eukaryota; kingdom Metazoa; phylum Chordata; class Aves; order Passeriformes; family Fringillidae; genus Fringilla; species Fringilla coelebs. The sequence goes on along the minus strand of NC_140029.1, from coordinate 10,551,276 downwards.
TTTAGCTCTTTGGAAGCACCAGTGACTCTGACCAAGTGAAAGTAAATAATGGATCACTGAAAAATAGGAAGCAAGCAGATTGGCCTTGACCTTCAGCTCTACATGATGCTCTACATAATGCACTCTCTCCAGTATGCAGAAATGAATGCTGATTTTGCTTAGAAAAATTGTTCATTTGTTTTGCTAATACATCTCCTGAAGAAAGTCAATTTCTCTTCCCTTTTTCCCTGCCTCCCATTATACTTAGGTACTTCATGCCTCTCCCAGTGAACAACTAATTCAATCGATCAATCATGCAAGAAAATACGTTAATGATATACTGTGCATGTTTAGATTAATAAACGCCTCCAATAAAAGCACTGGGAAGTTTGTTTGGATAACCCAGACAGGAATTATTATTTCTTACTGTTAATCATTCTATATTAACTACCTTTCAATTATAGGATTTCTGATGTATAAGAGTAATCTGTGCATAAACAGTCACTTTCCAATATAGTAAGACACACCAGTACTTTCATTTTTATGACAATATTTCAACCGTTTGGAGAGGATAAGTTCTGACAATTTCAGCAAATGTAGCTTTGACTGCTCAAGATTTTTAAAAATTACTACAGACAAGTGTATGAAAAACTGAAAATTAAAAATGCATAAAAGTCATGGCTCTATAAACCAAAAGGCCAGTGCCACCATCCTCTCCACTTGGATGCTTGCAAGCCCTTTGCAATGGAAAGGTGCAGAGGCCTCGTCATGCAGGCAGGACCACAGTGCTGGCCAGAGAGAAGTTTGACACGTGTATGTCTCAAGTCATCCAACCAGGAACCTGACAGACATTCCAGGAGCTGAAACTTTCAGGGGTTTAACAATTTTTGCTCCCCTGCACCATAGCTTATCCAGTTATTTTTGTGCAGAATTCACCTTTGTTTTTTTTAACTGAATCTCAGGTATATGAAATTCAGGTAGGTTCAGGCATTTGTCATAAGAGGAAAGCTCAAAACACACTGATCTCAAAATGTGTTAGGAGGACTCATGACCAACCTTTTGAAATAAGATTGATCATGTTTATGGTAATTTTTTTTTCAAAATTTTATTACAGATGTACTTGCAACAATAATAAGCAGTGATTTCCTCAGCAAGAACAGGATTTCACATTACAGGACATTAAAAAGTTATACACAAAAAATGCTACAGAAACAGTTCTCTGAGATGCAGAGCACGGCACACTAAAAAGTGGATACTCTACATTAATTCTGAATATTACTGTGTGATTTAGTCATCTGAACAGTGCTGCAAACGTGGATAATATAATCTCTCACATGCAGTAACTATTGAGGATTTTTAATGTCAACCTCTGCTTACGTCTACAGATAAGCCAACACACAGTCTACATTTGGTTCTCACATAGCATATGTATTTCAGTGACACTGAATTTAAAACAGTAGGTTCTAGCAAGAAAAAATAAATCTGGTTAACTCCTCCAAATATTTAACACACATCAGGAAGCAGAAACATTCAGTGTCTCTATTTAACACTCAGGGAATTAGTGACTTTGAACTCTTCAGCAAATGCTGCTAATCTGCCTCCTTAAGCAAGGCTTGTATGTTCTGTTAGCACAAAACTGAACAGCGACATGAAGCTCATGCGAATTACATAAAACATGTATTTTGTTCTCTTACAGCTCATTTTAAATCAGGCTGATGTGAGATACATAGCTTTAACCTTCTTCCATTTACACCCTGACTTCTTCAGAAAAATACATAGTTCAGCAGTACTGCGCTTGAAATAATTACTGACTTAAGCACCTTAATTTGCTCATTCTTTCTACAGTTGCAGTCCATGTATAAAATGATGTATAACAGATGTACCAGTAATTAAAAAAATGTCAAAATTAATTAAACTCAAAAGTAAAGCAAACCACCCAGATCTTGCACACACCTCACAGCCTGCCCTTCTGTGCAGCCTGTGGGCTAGTACTCAGCTTGCTGCAGTCTTGACTTCATCAGCACTCTCATCTGGCATAGCTCTCCAGCAAAGCATTCCATGTTTCTCTCAATTTTCACCAAATGCAGATGATTGTCACACAAGCTAAATTAGGGAACTAGCTCAATAGCAGTTGGTCAATAAATGTTTTGGAGATCACATGCTTTGAAATGTGTTCTATTGGTTACTTCTACTGCTGCTGCAGATATATTCTGCTTTAGTGGTATTTCCAATTCACTGTATTGGTTTTCTGATGGATCATTAACCAGCTGGCAACGTGCATACGACAGCTATATATAACAAAATTAATTAAAGCAAATTCTGCCATATTCCCAATTCCTGTAATAGCTCAAACTTGTTTTTTCTTTGATAATTTTTTCCTGAATTAATTACTTATGTTGTTTGGGTTGCATTAATATTAAAACCAGATTAATAATGCTGATGAGACTGCAACTGCTAACACAAATCCAAAATCTCCAAAGATGGCAACTTAGAGTTCTAAGCAGGCAACACTTCTAAGGTTTTGCTTTTCAGTTGAGGCTTTAAGTCAAAATCCCAGGCAACTCTGTGACACATGTTCATTAAACACCAGTAAATGTTTGAAAAAAACCCTAGCCATTCCCTCAACAAAGCAAACACCTCAAATAGAGAAAACTTGTCCAAACCTTTTAATCTGCTAAATATTCCCAAAACCCTCAAAAATATAGGAGGAAGAAAGAAAATTCCTTAATACTCAGTGAACATAGAGTTTGGCCACAGAGTCTGGGCTTCCTGTTGTCTGGATTTCTGTGCATGTCAACAGTTGACTTTGGAACACTTTCTTCCCATCCTGGGATCAACACCATAATAAGAGCTCAGAATATTAAAATCTTCACATTTTCTCTTCCTATAATAGGAAATAAAGCTACACAGCAATATTAGAAGATGTTTTAGTATATATTCTAAATTAAAACAAAATAAAATCCATGGTGGTTGCCTTCCACTTCTCAGCAGACTTACTGCCTTAGAAAGGAGAGTTCTCCCTGAAGTGTCCAGGGCTCTCGCCACAATACAAGTTAACAGTGGGAGCCACAAGGAAAAGCATCTTATACCTTTCCTACCCTCCCTTGTCAGCAGAAATAACCTACTCCATGGTTTCTACCCTGTCATTGAATAATCTGTTTTAGCTTTGGATGTTTAAGACTGGGTGTCTACTATTTTGTTATGACACGCATAAAATGTAGAAGGACAAACTGCACTAAGCCAGCTTGGTTTCTCTGGAAATTAATGCATGCATAAAAAAGCACTTGTAGTCATGGGTTCAGGGGATTTTTGTGTGTGTGTGTTTGTTTTTATATGGGATTTGAGATAAAAATCTAAATGTGAAACAGAAGCTGAATTCACTATCCACAGCTATTAGTGCTCAATAACCTTCTCAACTTCAGCACAGAGACTCTGAATGTCCATTTTTCAATGAATGTCCTTTGTCATGAAAAGTTTGAAGGAGACACTGTGCATATTTTATTAATTTTTTTTAATCCCCAGACGAGTCACAGAACAGTGAATTATTTGGGCTGCCCTATAGGCCCTGGTTGAAAGGGCACACAACAGTAACTTAGCAGCCACTTCAGCAAGAACCTTTTCTCCCTCAGCCAGAGCTGAAAGCAGATTTAGGAGAAGGTGAGACCCTTAAAGAGTCCCTTCTCAGGCAGACAGGAACTGGGGAGCCCCATGGCCTCAGCCCTCCCAACCCCACACCTGTGCTGGCCTGGAGCCACGTGAGACCACGAGCACTTTCCAAACAGACAGGAAGAGAGGAAGAAGAGGAAGAGAGGAAGAAGTGACTCTCTGCACTGTGATGGGGTGACTGATGCATAACTCACAGATTAGTTAAATTAGTAAGACTGGCCTAATTAAACCCTCTCTCCTGCATCTTGTCAAACTTCCAGCATATCTGGGACACTGAATGGCACCAGCGAGCAGGGTGGCAGCTGCCAAGGATCACTTTGCCTGCCAGGCTTCATTTTTAACACTGTTTTGCATAATATCAGAGTGCAATCAATTTTGTATTGTATCATTACAATAGCTGAGATTTTGATTATATCAACAAAGTATATAAAATAGCTCAAATTTTAGTTCAAACAATTACAAAGGGGGAATTCTTAAGCCAGGTATTGCGTGTGGAAACAAGGTGTTGTGTGAATACATGTTTCCTGAGCAGTTAATATTTTTTTTTTAACTGCTTATAATTCAGGGCATATTTACTAAGATTACAAAACATGGTATTACACTACTTGTTTCAAAGTATTTTACATTACTGACCATTTTTATGCAAAAAATGCTGAATTTAACAACCTCATTATCACCAGAAAGTATTTATCTTGCAAATTTCCCAGAGTATGAGTTCAGTTGATACAAACAGAACACCAGTTCCAGTAAAAGTGACAGACACCTGCATCAACTCCCACTTCAACAGGGTGATGTGCAACATGTGGACGCTGCTGCATGCAGCATCCCTCCCAGGTTGTTTTGGAGTTACTAGATCTGATCCAAAGGACAGAAAATTGTGCAAAAAGACAAGCAAAACAGTATTCCAGCCAGCAAACAGAGAGAATGCATAAAGAAAGGTTCACCACACACGTGGTACCCTAGCTCCAGCATGCAGGTCAAAAAAGTTAACAACAGAAGTGACACCCAGGAAGTTTTACTGCCTTCCTCTCATCCAGATAGTCAGCAATTCCTGATATCTGCCCTTTAGAAAACAGCAAGTACTCAAATTTGTAGTGAAATCAAACCTGCCCAGAATGCCAAGGCCATCACCGTCACTTGTCTGTTTGGGGTGGTCATGACAGAGGACTGACAGTTAAACTTCTCTTTTTATTCTAATTCATGTTTTTTGCCTACCTTCATAATTCTAGCTTTAAACTCCATGCATTTTTTTTTCTTTGTATGGTTACCCAAAGACATTTTAGGTTCATTTAGGAAAAACTGGAAGAGAATGATGTTTCAACACCATGGTGCACAGAAGTTTCCTGTCAAGGAATATTAACTGCCCTTTCCCATAAGGTCCCACTCACATCTTCTCTCAGCAGGAACACCAAAAGCTCAGGAAAGGTGCCTCCTTGATGCAGGCACAAAGCTTCTTCATAATCATTTCAGGCTTATCCCTGTCTGATTTAATATATGCACAGTAGGAATAACAATAGTTGTTGCCATCAATATGTTCCTGAAACTGTCTCCATGTCTGTCAACACTTCCCAATTCAACAGACTTGAGTAAAAGCATTCTTCTGCTTCTTCTCTGGCTGGCAAAATGGGGCTACATTATCAGTGAGAAAAACATCCTTTTGAAATCCACCAAGGAACTGTTGTAGGAGCACTTCTGATGGGAACAGAACCCAGCTCTTGACTTCCAGGAACAGTTTTGTCCAAAAGCCTAAATTGGCATCCACTCCAGACAGAAAACTGGGGAGAGGGGAAAGGGAATGAATGTCATAAAGCAACTTCCTTCCTTCAAGTAGAAAAAGGAACTAAGAAATGCTCTGAGGCCTAAATCATGTGTGTAGTTTTACAGCTAGAACCCTTCAGCAATATTGAATACCACCAAAGCTGCAGGTTCTCTCTACACCTGCACATATTTCCTGTATAATCTTTTCCAAAGATGGTTGCTCAGAGGTCTACATGTGCCTACTAAACCAGAATGAAAAAAAATCACTTCATTAGTGTAGTATGGCTAAGGCACAACCTGAGCTAAACCAAAGGCAGAAAAACAGTTATGAAAATATGAGTCTTTAATGAAGTAGCTTAGTTTTGTCACAGTTTATCACTTCATGGAAAGTACTGTTCAACTGAATGTATTATGTGAGCACATTAAAAGTTCTCTTAATTTTTAAGCACACTGTGGATTGAGAGTGACTCATTTGCTGTGAGTATTGGAACACTTGATCTTTAAAATGTGTGATGTGAATGGGAAGATATGACAAGATATAGTTTCTTTTTGCTCTATGGGATAAGTGTAACACAGTCACTAGAACTTTACAAAAAGCCCTAAGGCTCTGAGTCTCTGTGTGAAAGGACTTGAAATTTATGGTGAAGCAACAGATAAAGAGAATCTTGAAAACATTAAGGGACATTTTTTCTTTTTTTCTTTTCTGGGATGCTTGTATGCTTTGCCTGCGGCATCATTCCAAGAAAAGTTAGGCAGCTGTAAGATTTATTGGCTGGGACCAGAGCTTAAATGCAATTTTCTCTCATCACATTCACACAAAGATATTGCATCTTCCTGTACCTTCCTAGCTAAGAATGGCATATTTAATTGCTTCTGTGACAGGTTCTGGTTGGGGGTTTTGGGAACTCGTTTCTATTTCTGTGTCAAGTAATACCACAGCACTGTGTACAGTTCCACTCCCAGTGTGCATACTAAAGTGTGGAAACCTAAAATTTGTTTACAAGGAGCACTGATGTGAGCAAAATTTGATTGCTTGAATGTTTTCAGAAAGCAAAACACAGAAGTTAGTGCCTAGAGCAACTGGGTTTAAAATCAAGGAAACAAATCTAAGAATTAGAAAAAACTTCTAGCTTGGGTAAAAATACCCAAGTTCTAAATGACTTTTAAACCAAACTCAGTAAATAGTATCAATTATGTCCTAGAACACACTGAGGAATGGCAGTTTATTAAACTGTAGCTGGATATGCCTGTAGCCATAGGACAAGGAGTAGTGGTTTTAAACTAAGAGAGAGAAAATTCAGACTAGATAAAGAAAGACTTTTTTAATATAAGGGCAGTGAAACACTGGAATAGCTTGCACAGAGATGTGGTGGATGACCCATGAATGGAAACATTCAAGATTGGGTTGGAGAGGATCTAGTGGAAGAATTTGCTGCTCATTGCAGGAGGCTGGACTAGATGACCAATTGGGCCCTTTCCAAACCAAGTAATTCTATGGTTCCATACTCAAAATGTAAATTGTTAATAATATGCAATTATAATTTTCAATAATTGCATACACATATATATAAATTAAAAATGTCAACATTTCTAAGAGGGACACATTTTTCCCTTATCCTTTGGAGCCTTCAGCTTCATTACTGACTAGAACATGGTTCACAAGAAATGCTGAATGGACAGACCAAAATTCGGACTGGCTGCACCCCCTGGCAACCCAGGACATGGAGTCTCACATTTCTGTTATTAGCTGACAGTAATAAAAAAATTATTTAAAAAATAATAAATCCAGATATCTTCATCAAAAACTCTGGCAGCAGCCTCCTGACACCCTGACTAATAAAATTCAAATATTAGAGTAAACACAGCTAAGAACTACATCAGGTTGTTAGCCAATGCCTAAACTATTGGATGTTTTCAATAAATTGTCTGAAAGAGGACGGGAGAATTTCTTGAGAATAGAAAAGAAAGTGAATTGCCATGAAAATTTTACCTAACAGGTTTATCAAAATGTACCTCTTCCTTCTAACACTGTTCCATGCTTCCCCACAGATACCAGATAGTACCCAAGAAATTAAGAATCTGCCTTATAACCCAGGCCAATCACTGTTTCTGATATTTCCTGTTGATCAAAACCCCAGGCATTTAACCCGCTTCCCTACGTTTAGTCTGATTCACCTGGAAAGGACAGGGGCTGCTGACTGGCCAGGCAGAACCAATGACATTTATAGGTTTCTTCCTCTATTTGTCACATCTGAATGACAGCAATTAAAATTTTATTTTAAAAAATCCCCCACTATATCTCAAATAAAAAGTTGACTACCAGAAAATACATAATAGGAGGAAGAAATTTATGAATATTATGTTTAATCCTTCATTCTTCCTAATACCTTACTGCCTTCCCTGACAAAATAAATCAAAGCAAACATCTACAAATTCTGACACAACATCTCTGCAAGATGATATTAAATGTATTTTTTTTTCATATGGAGTGGTACTATGTCAATAACTGTCCTCTGAAATGGGTGTTTAGGAGATTATTTCCTTGATTGCTAATGAGATGACTATCTCCATATATTCTGATCGGAAAATACCTGGGAGTTATTATTTCTGCTGCTGCTGCTCATGCCTTGAGAACAGCCGGCCCGTGGCTGCTGTGCTGCACATCATGAGCACAGGAGTCCTGTGCTTTGCCATTCTTCAGGAACCACGAATGAAAATTTGTTTGTTGCAGTCTTTATCTGCATCTTTCCTCCTCTCATGCCAGAGGAGCACATTCTCAGTGAGAACACTGCACCCTACACAAAGCTGCCTCCTTAGCAAAGCTAACGAATCACTTGCACCCAGCTCAAGGCTACCTGTCTTTTTCCCAGTGACACCTTCATGCTCTCAGTGCTCTGACTAGTCCTGATGAAAGGGAGGCTTAAATGAAGTATGGATTTTCCTTCAGAGGTTTTCTGAACAATACCTTCACATATTAGTAAGAGTTTGGGGTTGAAATTGCAATCAGAAAAAAGAAAAACGCTCTAAAGAGCTACACTACTTGTACTCCTGTTTTAAGGGCAGGAACACAACATGGTTCTGTTTAAACCTACAGAGGAAGAATGTGAAATAATAACAATTTTTAAAAATTATCTTTTCCTATTCATAACACAATAAGAGAATGAGTAATACACTTTCCTTTCCATAACCCAGAGTGGCCAATATATGAAATGCACCTTCTCGTTGGCCAGGCACTGGTGATTTTAAACAAGAGGAGAAGGAGAAAAAAAGGCTTGGAAGAGGATGATGCCATGTTGTGCTGTTTCTGATCTGGTTATCAGTCACAGCAATGCAGGCAGGATAGAAAGATTAAGAGGGGTGAAAGGAGATGGGTCTGGACTAGTTCCTTTTTGTAGATTCTTCTGGTTGGCACAGCCAAGGGGCAAATAGAATGTCTTTGCCATATGTGAACACATCACTGCAGGATCTCCTTCAGCAGTTATGGAGCACAATTTGGATAAATGAATGCAGCCACCTTCAAATCACCTACAGGGGAGAGCTGCAAGCAAGGACCATTGATGGAATCATGCCCAAAACATTGCCACAGGGAAAACTCAGAACCAGGCTGAAATTAAGAACTGAAGATTTAGTAGAGAAGGAAAAAAACCAAACAAACCAAAACCAAAACAAACTAAACAAACAAACAAACAAAACAAGTCAAAGACTTAAAAGGTCACAGCTGTAAAGAAAATCAGGTACTATTTTAGTAGGTAACAGAAGAAATCAGAGCCAGTTTTCTGAAATGAGCTAGAAGCTAAGTTTTTTTAGAACACATTCTGAAGGAATTAGGATTTTCCTTATTCACTAAAGCTTCTATTTCCCAGAAAAATACTCCAGGATCAATTTCTGCTTCACAGTTGTGGCAGTGGGATGGCAAAAAGGAATGACCACGCACTTTTAAAAGAAAGCATCAAAGGCAACTTTGTTTCACTGAAGCACTAATCACATAATAATGAATGCTTATTAGTCTGCAATTCCAGAGCCTAAAGTTTATTCCCATTTAAAACAAAATACTCTCCCACAAACTGCATAATAAATGCACCAAAAAATTATGGGCTTTGAAACTACAGTGAAGATTCATTGAAACATGAAATAACCCATGGGAAAAATCTAATTGAGATTAGGGAAAAGAAGAGCTTAGTAAGAAGTATTGCATTCAGAAAGTAAACAAAAACAAGGAGACAAATCAAGATTGATTAAGGGAAGATAGTCTTAGAATTTATACTATCTCAATTTTTATATCTCTGAGTGTTTTGGTGATCAGATATGTTCCCACTTTTATAAGAATAACAACTCCATTTTTACCAGAAGTAACAATAACCTTTTATGCCTTTTAAAAATATATGTTTCCTGCAAAAAGTAATACACTTAAAAGTACCAACATATTTTCTAAAAACAAAAAACAAAAAAACATTGACATCATTGATTTATCTTGATAGCTAAAACCATGTCTGGAGATTTTCTTCATGCTTTAACTTGGTCATTTTTCATGTTTCAATGGGAATTTTTAAATCTTCAAAATGAGAGAAGGGTGCTGGGTGTTAAAAGAAAGAGTAAATGGGAGCTTTTAAATTATCATTCTACGACTTTTTTCTTTTTTTTCTAACAACATATACACAGGGGGAAAAAAAAAATCCAACACCAAGAAAAGCCCAAAACCAAAAAAACCTAAACCTAAAAAAGTAGAGAAAATAAAGATAAATAAAGTTCTGACACAACTCTGGGTCTAGTTTGGTCCAGTCCCTTCTGTGGAATATGAGCTCCAGATGATGTCTGAGTCAGAAAAGCAAAGACAACCCCCTTCATCCCAAGGTGTTTACAGCTGAAAAATCCTGAACCTGACATTCATAAAGCCATCTCAAAACTAATGGCAGGACATATAATTTTAGTCAGATGACAGTTATTACAACAGCATACTGACAAGATTCATGCTCTCTATAAAATGGCAGCTTCCTTGTAACATAAGCCTGAATAATTAAGTTAAAATACAACACACTGAAATACATTTCTTTTTTCTACTGTTCAACAAAGGCAATGGATCTAGTCAAAACTGGGAGAAAAAGACAGTTTCATGCAGATGTTTAAATAAATAATAAAACATTGCAAAATTGAGTGTGCAAATTAAAATCTGGACTCTTAAAAGTGGTGGAAGGTTTTTTAACATTTTTTCCTCTGGAAATATTTTCCTTTACAACAACAATTGTTACATTTTAACATTTTGCTACATTTTCACTGGAAATATTTTCCTCTACAACAGCAATTGTTTTCTTTAGATGATATAATTACCCTGTCTTTAAGATTTATGATGCAAGTTAATAAATGTTATGTTTTGGTTTTTTCTTTCTCCTTACTCCTGTATATATTTTTGAAATTCTGTGATTACAGCTTACAGAAGAAAAATCTTCCTAGGAGAACTATCTAGCACATGAATCAGTGTCTTCTTTGCTACATTAGTCTTATGCTAAGATGAAAATCATGTAGTCTCTTCTCATCCTGCTGGAGAAAGCCCAAACTTGAATCAATTTCAAAATTTAACAAATATAATGTAGACTAGGAAACATACAATGCTTTGTTGTTTTTAGAATCATATCCCAGTAGTCACACTCTCTTTGCAGGGAATATTTATTATTTTAATTTTTCTTAAACGAGGAATCAGAATTTAAAAATAAAATTTACTCAACAATACTACTAAAAGTTTGACTTGGCAGCCAAACCAGATTTTACCCTAGGAGTCTTAAGTGTTCCTTCAAATTACAGTGAAATGCCTTTTATATCTGTTACCTAACAGATATAGCAATCTCAAAGCTATAAACCTGCTGCAAACATAACCATGACACCAGAAGGCAAACTGATTGCATCTTAGGAGACCCACACTTCCATCTAAATGTGTTTCAGTAGCAAAACTCACTTAGGCAAGTCCTGAGCCTATTTCCCCCGTAATTTCTCAGCAGGAATCAGCATAAGCAATGCTTTGATGATCATATTTCTACAGGATTACCTGCTACAGGCAGTACCTTTCTTTGCCTCTGGACAAAATAAAATAAATTAACACATTTCTCAGAAAGGCAATTCCAAAGGACTGAAGTATGTCCTGTGCCTCTGTGGGGATCTACGCATTCCTAGATTTTTCACACGTTAGGTTGGTGCGTTTTTCAGACAAACAAAAAGGTAGAAGAGCTCCCCACAGTTTCAGCAACACTTACCCCTTTGGGGTTTTTTTGGTGCATCTTTCTATTACTACCATTCTTTCATGACAAATTCTGCAGTTTTTTTTCCATTGCCAAAAATAATTTTGAAAGCTCTCTTCATCCCCAAGAGGAAATCCTAAATCGTGGATGGCACACAGAGCCACCACACAGGAACTCTATAATACCATGCACTGTTCCATCAACAAATTCCTCTAAATCTGGAAAGTCATTCTCTGCCTCATCCCAGTCTGACTGGCTCCTTATAGATCCCATTGACTCAAATGGTGATTGCATCCTCTCAGCTCAACCTGCAAACCATGAGCTTACTTTTCTCCCACACTTTCCCCTGCAGGAATAGCTGAGGCTGAATTAGCCCTTGAAGATCAGCAGGAATGAAGTGGTGATGCCCTTCTCCAACACCAAGGGGAAGTACAGCTCCTGTTCCCTGTTTGTGTCACATTTTCATCCTTTTGATTAGCCCAATGACACTAAAATGAGCAAAGCTCATGGGTCATGTGCATGGTGGAAGCACAAACCCTCCCTCCCCACCGTGCTGGGGGCAGGGACCCTTCTCTGACAGAGGAGGATCTCCTCAGGCTGCCCCAAGGCTTGCACTGAGCTCCCCAGCCTGGCATCCCTGGCACTGACATTCAGGCTGTAGGGACTCCTCTGAGCTGAAAGTACAAATGCCCCCAGAGAATTAAGTGATGGCATTTGATCCCTATATTGGCATAATACTGAGAATTTCAGATTTTCAGAAAAATCAGACATCATGGAGTTAGAATTCAGTTTGCAGTGTGATATTCACCTTCCTTGAATTATTTAAAAGTATATCTTAGAAATGTCATATTTTTTATTTCCTTTACATGCCCCCATATAAACTCAGAACAATCTTTTGATTAAATTACTGGGAAAATTTGTTCTGTCATGGCAGGAAGTCTCCAACACTAGACTTGATTTTCCATCTCATCGACTGTATTTAAACAGGCATTTAACAATCTGAGAATACTCTCAGAGAATACAAATCTTTTTTCTTCCCAGGGTACATGAAGCTACATATGAGTACTACCAAAATAATTTCACTGGGGTTATTTTGGAGTTTGTACAACTGTTTGTAAGTGAAGCTGGATTCCTGTCCACAGAGTGGTTTTAAACATGAACAGATCTGAGGGGCCTTCTACAGGTCCTATTTATCCAAGTTCTACAAAGTTTGAAAATAAATGTTTAGTGAACAAATTCTCAGTACTCATATCTCAAGTTCTCAGTACTAATATCTGAGAAATCTCAATGGCATGACACCATTAACATTCAAAAGCATCTGTTTTTTTATCTCACATAATTAGTACTATATTTGGAATTTTCAAAATTTCAATTTCACAAGACAGAGATATAGCAATGTTAAAGAACAAGTCTTGTCTAGGAACAAAATATTAAAATAAATTCACATAATATTTTATGTATTTTTGGCTTTTCTTTATACAATTAAATTATATTAATCAAACATTTTTATGTTTTGGTTTTAACTAGTTAAAACACTACTTATTATAATGCAATTCCAAAGTTTTACTGTACATACTAACTGCATTTAAAATAGTCTTTGCCACTGAGAAGCAAGTTATAGAAGAAATAATGAAAAAGCCTAACTTGTTATTGAAATTAATTTAAAATATGTTACTCTTCAGATTTACACCTTTGTATGGATTTGCTATGAAAGATGTAGCCATCACCAAGACCACTGCTAAACACAATGAAAATGAATATACACATGGTTTATTCTGTTAGTCAAATCATTAACAAGTGACTTAGAAGTGACAGTGGAATTAGGGAGGATCTATCATTTAAAAAACAAAGCAAAAAAGAAAAAGCCAACAAGAGAACAAAAAACCAAACTAAACCTCAGTCAGCCGAAACAGGGTACTTGTGCTGCGTTGTCTGTGGACTGAATGGATGGATGATTAGCAAAACACAGTGAGAAAATAGATTGTATTACTTTTGGGTGCAGTAGTTAAATATGAAAAAGGAATGTTGGTCAAAATTGAGGCTGGTTCCAATACCAAAAAAGTATTCTGAAATCACAAAGATTAAATATTTTCTGAGTATACGAATGCCCTCTACTTTGATTGGAAGCGCAAGGAAATTTGAAACACAAATCATCAGTTATTTTGTTTTTCCCCATGGGTAGCACTGCACAGCTCCATTTTTTTACTGAGAGTGATACTCTCCAAAGAAAAAAAACCAAAAAAAATTTCTTAGTAGGGACCCAATTTAAAAAATAACCCTTTTTCTAAGTATATCATCACAAATTCAGAAGCCCAGGTATGTACATGACTTTTGATACTTGAACCTCTAAAGTAAATACAGTAAGACAGCCAATGCCTGCAGCATAATTGAAATACCTAGCCAGAAGTTATAGGAACTGTAAGTAAATATCATGTATTTTTCAGAAAAGTTGTTGAGGGATGCAGAAAAACAAGTCTCAATTTGACTTTTGGCTTTAAAAAGTTTAGAGGTTTCATCTATCAGAAAACTATGAAAACTGAACAAGAACAATCTTAGAAATTAAGAGACAAAGGTAAACCCTTCAGAACAGAACACTGTGGCTATTGCAAAGTATGACTCTAATATCCAATTCAAAAAAATCAAGTTTTCAGAATTTCAGGCTTATTTCCTTCTTCCAACCAGGCTGATCTGAAGCAGCTTTTCTTACATCTTGCTCTGATATGAATGTTTAATTCATATTCATTTTTAATCTCCCTTTCAGATAATCCCTGGAACATACATTATATGTCTGGAAGTTTTCCCCTCTATTTGGTTTTGCTTAAGGTGTTCAAAACCACACAGTTATTTGACTGAGTCTTAAGGAATTTATAGCTACAAAATGATGGAGCCAATTTTTCTGGTCACTTGGCTTAGTTACCACAGCAGCAAAGCAGCAAAGACAGACTGAGCCAAAATTCCTTGGAGCCATTGGAGTTTACTCTCATAGAATTCACATTTTCAGGGCATTAGGATAGCTGGTCTCAGGTTTCTGCAAGGGTTTTGTGTTGGGCATCTCACTAACAGGTCAAGGGGATTGACTCAGGCAGGTTACCTGATTTCTCTAAGTGAGCAGGGAATAAATGTCTCAGAGATGTGTGAGAGATTTAAATTACTGACTGTCAGGTTAGTGGGGTAGATTGGACTGACACAGCTCAATGTTTGTTAGCTTTGTAAGGTTCATCTCTGCCCAGTCAATGAAATAATTTCAGAAAATCACAAGTTTACTTCTGCAAAAAGCAGCAAACAATATCTCTTACTCCTATCTATCATCACTGTACCAATATGCTTTACGTATTTATCTATTTTACATATTATTTTACCCTAATTACAGTTAATACTTCAGCAGAGAAAGGGCCAACACACGTTCTTCTTTAACCAACTATACACACCTGCAAGGATCTTCCCTCCTTCCCATCACAACTTCATTTCCATAACAGCCTTTGATTAAGGGGAGCTACCTAATTACTTCTGGAAATCCCAGCAAGCTGTATCAAATGGCAGACCTGATTTATCTAAGAATGAATTCCCTGTACAAAGCCTCTTCCCTGGAATACTGTATTTAGCTTCTGTATTCCCCTCTTCACCGTTTGCTATGGTTTCTCCACATCTGGCATTTCTGCAAAGATCAAAACACTTGAAGAAGAAGCACTTGAGACTTCCTATCCCCCTGCTCTGAGGCCAAAATCTATTTGAGTACAACCCCATTCCTAGTCCAGTAAGTTTCTAGTTCTTCCTGATAAGTACATGCTCATACATCAAACCAAAACCTCACAAAAACCATCACATACAGAAATAAAATCCCTGAAAAAGGCCATGAACAAATCTTTGTGAGCTGTGTTGCCACCCATTGTATGAAAACACTGAACTAGAAATGGAGTAAACCCTTTGCTCTGCTTGTAGCAATTTTGGGACAATCAGGCAACTCATCCAAACCCTGTAGTGTGCCATGCTGCCTTCCAGCATTTGTTTGTTCCATGTAGACTTCTTGTCCTCCTTGGCCTATAAATAGCTAAAAACAGGGGACACCTTGCAAATAAGCCATGCAGGTATTGTGTGAGCACAGCTTTCAGAAATGGATAGTGATTTTGGATGTCCAAGTTCAGTGGCCTCAGAAATGACTACTTTTCACATGGCAGGCGCTTAACTTCTTAAAGTCGTTAAGCCATCTTAAACTGACTTCTGAGACACTCAAACTTACCATTTACTTTCAAAATGTCAGCCTCTGTACTCAGACAGCTTAATGCCACAAAAAAGGAGCCTTTTTGCTTTCTAAAGCAGCTCAGATTAAAGTTATGTAATATAGCAGATAACCATGAGCACTTTGTGAACCAAAAAGCTTTGTAATATTTCAATATACTGTGAGTTTTGTTTGCCGCTGACACAACTCTGCAGTGCCTTTCACTCTGTTTTCTTGTTTCATGTCTGAATCAATGGTATGACAAATCTCAAATTCTGTTTTAATAGTTTCCTGAAGGCCGAGTTTTTGTCAGCATTGTGCTTGATACAGCAGAAATAATCACCATTTAGATATCTAGACAGTTATTTTGCTTTATTATCAATCCATTAAAAATAGGTAATTAAATGAAATCAGATACAAATTGAGAGAATACAGACCATATGTAATAATTTATCATTGGATGGTAGGTTGAGAATCAGTCTGAATTCCCGATGTTACACCAGAACTGGGATTCTTTCCAGTAACAGAAATGGAAAAAAGCAAGTAGAGAAAATAAAAGAAAATGGATTTTTAAAAATTGTTTAAATTGTTCAAAAGTATGGGAAAAATCAAGAGAAATCAAAGGAAGTCGTCAAAAGCTGAACTGAGCTTATCTAAAAAGCCAAGTAGTGCTACCAGATTTGTATAGGAGTTGGTTTTGTCAAATGATTTTGCTATCCTTAATTCTAATGCTTGAGACAGTCTGCATATCATCTTACACTTGAAATATTCCACTCATGAAGATAACTGCTCTGTGGACGAGATTCCACCAAATGTCATTCCTAAAGAAGAAGGAATTAGAGGCAAAGTACCTGGAGAAATTCAACAACTGAAGAGCTCATGGGCCAAGCATGCATGACAGAAAGACTGAGTTGTTTGGATTTAGAGGAAAAACACAAAAAAACTCTGGCTGCTAGGAAAACATCTTGAGAGAGAAGGAGATACTTTCCATGAGAGCCTGGGAGTCCCACCCATGCTGAGAGCTCATTTCCAGTATTGCATGAGGACGAAAGGGGGAAAAGGATGCCAAGTCCAGATCCAACCAACCACCACAGACACTTAAGCTGAGATTCCCCAGGGTCCATCCAGGCTTACAGGCTGAACAAAAGCACATTCCTGGCAAGCAACTCATACCTTGAAACTCTGAAAGCAACGCTCCATTGTAATCAAGACACAGCACTCCTTTTAATCCTCCATTCTATTAAATTCAATTATTGTGGTAGGCTGCACTCTTAAATAAAAAGATCACATACAGTCTGTTTTTATAGGAAATCATGTTACAGGATATGGTATTAATTATCTGTACCAAAATGAAATAAGAAGTGTAATCAAAAGGTTATACACAGATCTGAAAGAGAACTAATTACAGTAAAACCTTGGTATTTTTGCTAGTAGTCACAGTCAGGGAAAATGGATATTTATCACAAGTATACTCCTGGCAGATTGTTCAGAGAGAAGACATTCACAAAAGAAACTGTGAAATAATTAATACACAAAGGACCTTTCTGATGATACATAAATAGACTTTGCTTCGATGAGATGTTGCATCCAGATTTAGCAGTGGGATACCAGACCAATTTACCATTATCAGCAAAACCTTAGACTAGATACTAAATTACTGTTGCTTTTAATGAGAGCAGACAATACCTATGCATGTACCTTTACTGAACAGGATACACTATTCCAACACAGCAGCAGCAGTTTGGTTTTTTTTCTTATGGGCTCACAAATACAATCTAAACTCTATTTCATCTGTGTTATTAGTTAGGAACCGTTTCCAACAGTTGATACAAATGGCCATCCACATTTAACTCCTGGCTCCAAGCAGTCATTGGCAAACTAAATGGAAGGGTCCATTCTCTCTTTATCATCAATAAAGTTATAGAATTTCCTCCAATAAGGGATTCCTGCTATTCTCACCACTTTTCAAGATATACACCTCCATGACAGCACACTAATGGTTCCATCAGCACAATTAAACCTTGTATATTGGTTTTGCAATTCTCTCAGCCCTGTGTCTCTCAGGGTTGCATTCATCCTGATCAATACAGGCTCCTCTGGTGTAACTCTTGTTTCCATCTCTGTGCTTCCAAGGTCTCTGCCATGACTGTTCAGGCTGTAACACATTCTTACCCTACAGACCAACAGTGG
This sequence comes from Fringilla coelebs, assembly GCF_963513975.1. Taxonomy (NCBI): domain Eukaryota; kingdom Metazoa; phylum Chordata; class Aves; order Passeriformes; family Fringillidae; genus Fringilla; species Fringilla coelebs. The sequence goes on along the minus strand of NC_140029.1, from coordinate 10,533,240 downwards.
TCTCCTGCAACCATATGCACAGAAAACATTCAGCACTTTCTCAGCTATTGCTATCAGTATCTAATTACAGAAGAGCTATTAAAAGAAGTTTGGATTTCTCTCTTTCTGGTTCAAAGTGGAGATATTACTTCTAGAGCATAACAAGCAAGATTGGGGCCACCCATCCCTTCTGCCTGCTCTATGGGACCACTTAAGGCATTAGAAAAACCTTCTTAAATAGGGCACATGATGATTGCCCAAGTCCATAAGGGTAGGAGAGGGCACTTCTATCCCTAATGGCAGCATAATTCCTGTGCAATAAAAAGAAACATTCAAATAGAGGTCATACTTCTGTTCTCACTGAGTTGCTATGAGACATGGAAATGAAAAAAGAGGCAGAAGCAGCTACTTGTGTGCTCTTGAACTGGTGAAAGTAAACCACAAAGTCCAAATTCTTGGCCCCAAAACTCTGTTCCTGTCATTTTCTACCTGTGCCATCTGTGCACTCCAACTTTTGCTCCTCCCCAAATCACAGATTTCTCTGGAGCACTGCCAAGGGGGAGCACTCCCAGGGCTGGGACCACAGGCTGAGAGGGTTGCAGTAAATACCAGGTGAGCAGAAGGGGTTTTGGTCCTCTCAAATTTACCTCCTAGCATAAATAATGTGCATCCTCACCATCAAGTTTTGCTTAAAACTTTCCTATTGCAGGGTACTACTTTCTGATCTCTGCTGATATTGGTGGTAGTAGGAAACCAAAACAGACCTTCAGCAGTTCCTCTAGTAACTAACATGTATTTATCTCATGAGTGACTTGAGAATAAATGCCAAAATGGGGGGGGGAAAAATTCAATCAGTATTACCACATGTGCCAAGCAATTTGCTGCATAATTCTTCAAGAAGTCATGACAATATTGCTACATGGGTTATGTCCTCCCTGACCGAAAAAAAAACCCCCAAAACCAAAAAACCTTAATGTAGGCTCTATGAGTAAAATCTCACAAAAGTCTTGTTGGAGATGAGTTTTAGTGTCAGACCTAAAATGCAGCATATTGTATCTTCAGAGATTTTTCCTTATTCCTCCCCTGAGACCCCAGCACAAGCAGTGCTGATGGTCAAATGAGGGATCCTGTAAGTGGAGATAACACCTCAGCAATGCAGCCCAGAGAGCAGCTGAGTGCATGGCAACACCAACTAAGCACTTACAGCCAGGCAGCACAGACATTTGCTGCCTACTATTTCTCCCTCCTAGGTTCTTTTCTTCAGCACCACTCATTTGTCTTTTTTTTTTTTTTTTTTTTACTCCATGAGAAAAAACATACTAAATGAAGGTATATTGTCTGAAAAAAACATTAAAGTGACCTGATCACTTTCTGTCTGTTGCTTGACAGCCAGAATATTTTAACAACTGTTTTGAGACCATGTCTGGTTTCATACTTGTACATCTTTTTGTGCAAAATAAAAACCAGGTTTATTGAAGCAGTTAAAACTTTATTTTCACTAAGCCAAGTACATCATTTAAAAAAAAAACAACTCATATCTACAGCAGAATAAAACAAAAAATGGCCCTATACAAGTAGTTATATCCAGCTCTCAAAATCACAATAGTCTCACGTCAGGTTCTGTCAAGTTGTTCTGATCCGCAGCAGACTCTCACATTTTTTACTCTTAAATGGAAACAAATCCAGCAATTACACATGATGAAGGAAGCAGTTATAGGTCAGTTTACAGCATAGATGCTGTCTGTAATGTGTATTTTGGTTTTAAATGAGGAATGTAAAAAGGGAAGAGGATACTTCAGATTTTCCTGATTATCCCATTCATTTTCTTTGTATTTGAGTTCTAAATTAGGCAGCTGTTCAGATCTCTAATCACAACAATAAACCTAATCTCCAAACATAAAGCATTCAAAAAGTATTCAAATATCCTATAAAGAAACTTTCTTGGACATTTTGTATTTTTTAAATCATGTATTACACATCAAAGTAAAAAGAGTTAATAAAATCAATTCCTGCTGTCTTCATCAATTATTAATGTGAAACAAGTCATATCAGAACTTTTTTTTTTTCTTCTCACTATATGCTTTGATTCCACTTACCACTCCTTACACAACTCCTTTTTGGAATGTATTTTGCTTTTTTGCTTTTATTTTTTTTTGTTTACAAACTACATAAGGTATTGCTGAAATTGCAGCTAAGATAAAAGCCTCTGCAATCTTTAGCCCTCTTTTTCACCTTTCTTTTCTGCTATTATTCCAACAAATAATAAATTATAGTGACCATGAAATCAAGATGCTAGAAATAATTGGTCTTTGTAGTACTTTTAAGTTAATACATACACATATGCATACAAATTTTAAACACATATCATGTACTTGCTGATAAATCACAGGCTTTCTATACTGTACTCACAGAAGAGATGTTTCAGCAGATAATATTTTTATAGCTGCTCTTGCATAATAATAACTATGACAAATATAACGCTTCACTCAGTAATTATTTGCTGCACAGTCAAACACTGTTGAAGTCAAAAACTATTCTTGAGAAGTGACAGAAATACCCATCAAAATCCCATGCTCTGGTGTTTCCCTTGCCCTCCTGTTGGTTTTGTTAATTAATCTTTTTTAGCATGCATCTGCAGGAAAAAAAACAGAACAGATACGACCAAAGAAACTATTTGATCTGTATCTAAACCAGACATAATTCAGACCATCAGGCACGGTAAGAATTAATGAGATGTTACATTTTGTTTGCAGAATTAACATGAAATAATTATCTATAATATCCTTGATCTAGACAAATATTCACTACCACTTTTCAGTACAAAAAAATGAAGCAAATCCTGAAAATTAGGTTAAGACATTTGTTCTCATAAATGTCCATAATTGTTCCTTACAAATTTCATGTTACTGCCTACCTACCTTCTTTTTTTTTCTTTTCTTTTTTTAAACATTCTTCCTGTTCTTCTCTGGTTTCTGCTTAATTCAATTGAGAAGGTATTGTATAGGAATCCATACAGAACTTTTAGGTTGAATCCCATGTGCTCAAATTTTTCCTGCCAACTCCAACAGTCAAGGTACCACCTTTACCATCTCCGTGTGGCTTCCTAATCACCATCATTTCCCTAAGCAAAATCAGGCAACTGAGAGACCCTTCACTTTGTTTCTTGGGGAGGTGAATATTGACCTGGCAGTCTGAATAAAGAAAATAAAAAAATAATTGAAGTTATTTCAACAGCTGTATATCACTGTGCTTTTCTATTCTTTTAGCTTATAAAAAGAATCAACTCAAGATTTTTATCCTGTAAGATAATTGAGCTCAAGGGCTTTTGTCAATGGTTTTATTTTTCGCTCAAGTTCCCAGAGCTAAGAGCTGTCCTGATATTTAGTGAGAGAGGATATGGCTCTAAAATAAATAAGCACTTATTTGTAGATCCATTTATATTATTTTGCTACTATGAAATAGTCTTTTTTATTTTTTAAATCCATCAAGATGCCATTTACGCAAAAGTTTTTGCCATGCTGTTTCTTCAGAAAAAAAATAAAACAAACAACCATATCCTTTCAATCCCTTCTCTCTTCAACCCAAAAAGCACACAGCCTTCTCCTGAAGCAAACTTCATTCATGGATGAGGTGGACCCCATCCTTGTTCAAAGGCAGAGGAATAACTTCTTCCCAGGACTTGGAGCAGAGGTGCTGTTCCCACCACCTGAATGTGGCGTGTACCAAGGAGCACCACGGGGCTCACAAACCTACTGCCACCCACAAGTACCAGGGGAAAAAAAATGTGACAAAATAAAAAAATCACAGAATACCCTGCAGAGTCCAATTTTACAGCAGAAGCAATCTCTAATTTTATGTACCAAAAGTCTAATAAATGCATTCGAGTACTTCCATATTATTCTGTAATTTGTATGTGATTTAGGGGAGCTTTGTTATGGGGTTTTTTTTGTTTGTTTGTTTGTGTGTTTAGTTTGGGGTCTTTTTTCTGAAAAGGAATAGCTATTAGGTGTGACTGTATCCTGCACAGCCCTGTGTTGAATGACTATGTCAGCCCAATCTCTGTCTCCACCCTACCAATGCCATTACACTTTTTCAGGAAATGTTATCTATTCAACAACTTGCTCCAGTTATCATAATACATTTAGCATTCAATAAAAAATGGGACATTATTAGATAATAAGATACATGGTTCATTTCCTAGTGTGCATAAAACAGTATCCTATGTGTATGCAACTCTTGCTAATTAGGGCATTCACCTACCTCCATATTTCAGACTTAATAATTGCCACTTTGAATATTCTACATCTTGGCTTGTCCCATACCCATTTCAAATGTCTCTTTAGTGGCTGCCCAAAAGTAGTTTTTGTACTTAATAGCAATTTATGCAGGATATATAGCTGATGTCAGTATATTTGTCTGCCATATACCTTTGGCAGCAGGATACCCTTGCAGCACTCATCTTCCTCGCCCTATGATACTTCCTAGCCCTTCTGACTTCCATCCAAGTTTACAAGTTTCACTTTCAAGGTTAATAACTCACTCCTGTGCTGTAAATTTTACACCAGGAATTTGTTTATATTTCAAACAGTGGTTCCTGTACCCTTACATTACCTAGCATTTTCATGGACATGCTAAATCAACTTTTCTTGACTTAGCTTAGATATAGTTTGGGGACTGGATTCAAATTCACACCAGCTTGTTTCAGCAGCAGCACCTCTGAATGCAACATTTCCATTCCTTTCTCAAATACAATCCCTAACATCATAAAGCAGCTCAAATGTGCAAATAAATGCCACTGAAATAATACAAAGAATAATTTGAAAGGTTTCATCACCAAGCAAAGAAAAATATATTTTAAAAAAAATCACCAACCATATATTTGGCTATTTCTTGACAAGTGTGTTTGCTAATATAGCAAAATACCTAAATAAACATTAAATTATGCTTGAAAATAATTCTATTTGAATTTTCAAAACCTGGAATTTCAGCACTTGCATTGTCTGCTGATAGCACAGAAGAAGAGATCACCTTTTCCCACAACCACTTCTATAAAATGGATTCCCTTTCCTGGAAACCCAGGTGAACAATTCCAGCAAAAATCATGTATAGTGCCTTTGTTGGATGTGGGGTTTGGTTTTGGTTTTTTGTTGGGAGACCTAAAAATATTGCTTGTTCTCCCTTATTTATTCACAGTGGTTCATGAGCAAGATTTTTAAAAAACAAAATCAAATTACTGGTGTATACAGGTCATGTGGTTTATAAAGCAGCATCAATTAAACATGTTAAAATTATATTTTCTCATTTGCAAGTGAAAATGAGTCAATATTAGCTGTGCTTTTTGTTTTCTAGATGAAAACATTAAGATTTCACCTTGAATAATGCATGACTGCTCGGATTAAAGCAAAGGAAAGTACAGACATGCTTTTTTTGTGTTCTATTATCCATTTGGTGTTTTGTAAGGAAATCCCATTGCTCATCACCCAACAAAGGCTGAAATTAATTATAAAAACCACAGATATCTAAAATGATGCTGCATTTATGCAGGTTTTGAAGAAGACAATATCATGGATCTGTGCAGTTAGCTACAGGACTAGTACTGTATTTCACTTACTAAGAAATGCTTTTCTAAGAACTTAATCTCTGAATATCGACACTTTTTCTCCTCCCTGATTCATATACAGTTTGGCTTTCAGAAGAACTTCCTCCTGAAGCAGTGGAAATTATAATTTTCTGGCACAGAAGTGTATTTTGGGGCATTCACACATGGTCTGTGGCTCTGATGCATACGTGCACATTGGGAAAGTGGAGAATTGAAAAAAGGTTTTGTGAATCCTCACACATTAAACATTTTCAGCATGATTGCACCCAATTGTAGGTCATGGGGAAGACAAAACTACAAGACCCAGGAGTAGAAGGTTCCTATAAGACCCTGAATGACTCCTAAGCCATCTGTATTTTCAAGCACAGGTCTCTTGGAAAAGCATTAATTGACATGAAAAAGCACATAGAAATGATGCACACAAGTAAATACTGCAAATGGTACAATGGTGGATAATTGTAACAACCTCTTAAATGAAATGTTCTGCACATAAAGAGGCTCTAGGCAGCCTCTGTTCCTCTGTTCTCAGAGTTCTTCATTGTTTATTGCTGAAAGCTTGTAAGTGTCATGTATAGCAGTTTCATGTTTATGGCACCCTAGCCACTGAATTCCAACAGAGATTCTTATATCCAGCAATTTTAAAGAAATGTCATGTCACTCCTTATAAATGAGTGACATAATATTTTTCACATGTCCATTGGCATTTAGAAATTTGCATCTCTACCTTAAGAAATGCTGCGAGAAAAATGCCATCAACCATCCACTGCCCTATGGTAAAATTTTGATTTAAAAAATACGCTTCAAATAAAGCACACATTTAAAAAAAGGGTCCCAACAATGACAAACTATGCTGTTTATGAATGTAAATCTTAAGTATAAGCCTTTTTAATAAAATCCAAATTAAGCATGGCCTGAATCCTTTGTGCCACAGATTTCAGCAGCCTCTGGCATACCTGCTACAACTTTGAAACCCACTTGCATACACAGAAATGACTCCATGACTGGCAAAAAATGTTTTAGTCGTGCTCAAGAGCTTTGGTCCATCCAGCTCCCACTAAATCAAGCCAATCCCTTTGAAGGGCCATAGGCAATACTCACTACTTGTTCTTCCTGCTGCAGGACAAAAAGGTGGGCAAAGCTGCTGCCACTAGAAAAGCTCCTGAAGGGCCACTGAATAACTGAACAGTGGCTCCTGAAGGGCCACTGAATAATAAACATGGGTGTTTATTTCTGCAGATCTGGAAGGAGACAGACAAATCCCACCCCACTCTGTTCTATGGCACCTGGGAGGGACAAAGGACCATCCAGCCACCTCCACCTGCAGGGTGGCAGCACAAGACTTGCAGAGGACACCACCAGGGTCAGCCTGGACTTTGATGGCATTGAGTGACCACAGCCACCTCCTGGCACATGCACTCTCTGGCCCAGCTGGGATTGAATGGCTGTCTCTGCTCCAGGACAAGCCCACAGAACCCAGCACAGCCGAGACACATTAGCGGACAATATTCTCTATTTCCCGAGGAGATGTGAACAGGTACACAGTCAATGTTACATGTTCCAGATTGCTCTTTCTTTTTCTTTCATTCTGAAGATATTCAAGTTGTTCAAAGCTTCATTTACATTACTGAATTGCAGATTCAAGTTATCTTACGGGATTCAGTGAGTTATCCACAGCCTGATACATGCCTACCTATCCCAAAATGAGACGTGCATTAAATCATGCCCTTCGCAAGAGATATTTTATACTTCCATGTAATTTGTACAACTTATTATCAGCCTTACTGTCAGAGACAACACAAAAACTGTTCAACTGAGAAAATAATTCATTTTCCCTTGATTCTGAGAGGGAGGAATAGAAGAAGAATATGAAAAAGGTGATAAGCATGTATTACTGATTTTAAATATTCAAGAAATTTATTCAAGGACTTTGAAATGTCATGGACATCAGGCTGTGAAATTATTATTTTGATACTTTATACAGTAAAATATAAAGGTGCATTAGTGCCGTGCTGTATGACATTTCCCAAGCGATTGCTTCCCCATTTTCTATGTCAATTGGGTAACTTTTTGTTAAATATCATTTACAGATTTTGTTTCTTTTGTGTATTTTTAAATGGGAAAGCTATGAGCTCTATTTCTCCAAGTCCATAATGTTCAAACATACTAAACATTTTGATTAAATACATGCTTTCCTAAATTTAAAGCATTCTAAGAGAATAGCTTTTTAATGTATTTTCTAAATTATGTCAAAAAGTCTTCAGTCACTAATATAAATAAGAAAATACAAGTAGAAGGTAATTTTTGAACACATACTGGACAACACCAAAAAGACTTCTACTCATTACAGTGATTGTGTTGCAGAATATGTAAAAAAGAATGAACAGGTCAGAAAAAGGACAGAATGTTCTGATTTCACTTGTAGTGTAAGGTGGAGGAGTGGCACAGGCAGACTCTGAATGAACCATCCTTTAAATGGACATGGCACAGCAGAAATGCTAACAGTGCTACATCTCCACACCTCAGTGAACACCACATAATGTCCATCCCCTCAGCAAAGCATCCCCTGGTCCAGGGAGCTGTCCTGGGGGGCTGTGTGGCCCCAGGGGACAACACCCACCATGGTACCCTGCCCTGCACTGCCACTGACATCCCCCGCTCAGGGCCCAGCCCACACACCCCACTGTGCCCTTAGGTGACATTTAGAGGGGATCATGGATGGATTTGAGCTTCTTGGTCCCTGTTACATCTCTGGTTTTCAATCTGCAGCTTCTGGCTCCCAGGCTGATGTGATTCTTCAGTCCCATGATTTTCACAGAATCACAGAAGGGGTCAGGTTAGAAGGGATCATGATGGGTCATTTGGTTCAGCCTCCCTGCTCAAGCAAAGTCATTCCAGAGCACATGGGACAGGATTGTGTCCAGTCAGTTCTGGAATACCTCCAGTGAGAGAGGCTCCACACCCTCTCTGGACAATCTGTTCACTGCAGTGAAGAATTTCTTCCCCATGTTCAAGTGGAACTTCCTGGCCATCAGTTTCTGTCCATTCCTCCTGTCCCATTGCTGGACCCCACAGAGCAGAGCCTGCTCCATCCCCTGAGCCTCCCTGCAGACACTGACACACAGGGATGAGAGCTCTCTCTGCCCTCTCTTCTCCAGGCTGGACAGGCCCAGCTCCCTCAGCCTGTCCCAGTGAGATGCTCCAGTCCCTCCGTCACCTTTGTCACCCTCCACTGGACCCACTCCAGGAGCTCCATGTCTGTCCTGTCCTGAGGAGCCCAGAACAGGACACAGCACTCCAGATTTGGCCTTACCATGCCTTAATGGAGGCACAGGATCACCTCCCTCTGCCTGCTGGCAGTGCCCTTCCTAAGGCACCAGAGGACCCCCCAGACCTCTTGGCCACAAATGGCAGTGCTGGGCAGCTGGCTACCCCCCAGACCATCAGGTCCTTTTCCCCAGAGCCACCTTCCAGCAGCCAACCCTGGTGCACGGGGTTGGTTCTTCCCCAGCTGCAGAACCCCACAGCATTTGCCTTTGATGAGTTTCAGCCAGTTGTTCTCTGTCTGTGTTTCCAACCCACCAAGGTCCTTCTGAAGAGCTGCACAGCTCTGGTGTATCAGCCACTCCTCACAGCTTTGTGTTCTTTTGTCATGCCTGAGGTCCTGGAAGGCCTTTCCTCAACACCTTGCGCTCCTATTTATGGGTTTAATAAAGCAATAAAAGCAAAGAGAATCTTAGACTATGATAAGCTATTTACCAATAGAATATGAGTGCTTTTATTGTGCGGTTATGTAATTTATTATGGAAGTGATTAATATATTCAATATGCATTTCCTCCTAATGAGTGCTTCGTAATTGATTCATAACACTATCACAGTGTTTTCCTGCAAAATGTACGAGAAACGGTGGGGAAATTGACTATTGCAACGGAGCTCTGTAACATGTAATCAGTTAGAACTGCTTTGCCTTCCACTTAGGCAATAAGCAAACACTATATTGTGTAATAAGTCATGCCTGCTGTGTTGCTAGGCACTATACTAATGAGTATGCTTAACATACGTGTAAATTATTACACCCTTACTCAGATCCTGCAGTGCCTCATTGCAATTTCTCATTTTTAAGTACAAGTGGAGAAAATACAAATTAAAGGAATTTTTTTACACAAAAACGTTGCCTTTGGTTGAAAAAACCCCGAAAGAGCAAAAAAAATCCCCAAACCTAAAGTGCTACCACTTTTTATAATTTATGTAAAACACATAGAATTCACTAAAATAATAATTCAAGTACCTACTGTCAGGATTTAATAGCAGCTGTCAGGTTGGGACTCCACTGTCCTAGACACAACTAATGCATACAAGCCCTTATAGTCCTACCACAACATATTAGGAAAAACTTCTACAAGGAAAGGGTGCTCAGAGGCATTGGAACCGGTGCCCAGAGAAGTGGTGGAATCAGTGTTCAAATATGGCTCTTGGGTTTATGGTTTACTGGCCCACTTGGTGGTGGCTGAGATATTGGTTGGACTCATTTTTGATTTTATCATTCTACATTGTCAGTCAAGATGTAATCTTAAAACAAAGCAAAATTAACCTCCTGTGGTATTCCACAGGGGGTGGAATACCCAAGGAAGGGAGCACCCAAGATTCATAAAAGGTTGTGGTTAAAAGAATAACAAAAGTCAGAGGATCCACAAAAACTCACAAAGGTTTAGTAGTAAATTACACACTTGTCATGGAAATTGTGTTTTGCTCATCTCCAGGAACTAGAACAAGGATGTTTGTCCCAGAAAGGTGCTACCCTTCCTCCACATGACCCCTTTATCCAGGAGCATCCTGCTCTTCCCCATGTATGGGCATCTTATTGCCAACAATTCTTGTATGTTGTTCCCAACAGAGCTGGCTCCATGGCCACCCAGCTATCAGTGTTTGAAACATGCACATAAACCCCTTATCTTTTGGGATTACACACCCCCACATTTGCAATGAACACAGGAGCAAATGTAACGAGGTATATCAGTTGTTCAGCTGGAGCCATTGTTGTTTCACTTGCCCAGATTTTGCTGTAAGAAAATTAAGAGAGGTGGGAAACATCAGTAGAAGTCTGCCCAATGTTTTTTGATGTTAGAAGAACCTGTTCCACCCCTCAGTATTCATTAATACTGCAGCTTGTCACTGAAAGCATTCCCTCTGTCTTTAACTTTTATCTCCTCCACGGTCTAATTAATAAAGCTCAGGCTGGAGTTTATTATTGTCTATAACTGTCTGGAGCAGTGAGACAGCTGTAGAGTTACTACAGAGGAAGAAGCAGGGAAGGTTTCACCATACCTTTTGAACAAAACAAACCCAAAACACTCCCCCACTCCTCCCCTGCCACATTCAATCTGTTCAGGCACTCAAAACGGGAACGGTCACATCAAAAAATCTACTGTGTCACTTCTATTAACTGGAGCTGTGATGCCAAATAAAGCTGTGTTAAGCACAATGAAAACGAGGCCTGAGAGGTTTGGTGCTTGGGAGATCAATGTGTGAATGCAAGACAGTCAGAAAAAAAATCTGTACAGCAATGAGAGGGAGCATCATGCATAATGCATCTGTTACCCTTCCGTAACAGCAGATGAAAATTGCTTAAAAAATGCAAAGCTTTCTTCTTACATAATAGGTAAACCACTGGTTTCCAGGAGCTTTCTTAGACTGATTTATTGACACATACAGGGTGCTATTGATAGATTGCAAAAAAAACCATTAAGACAATCCATTCGAGCTTGACTATCAATGTCAAGCTAGAATTCAATTCAGTGAAACACATGCTCATGTATGGCCATTGTCGTGCTGCCATATGGAACCCTTTGAGAAACAGGAAAGAATGCAAGAGAAATAAAGCAAATTACTCCTACAAAGGAACAATAATGGAACAGTACACCTACTTTCTCAGGAAACTTCAAACAATACAAGTGTTGTTTTCTATGATTTTGACTCTCAAACATGTTATTTATTTCACCTCACCAATACATGTGTTGCACTATACGAGATAAACCAAAATGGCTAAAAAAACCCCACCAAAAACCCCAAAAAATCCAAACTAAAAAAACAACCAAACACAAAAAAAGATTGAAATTGATCTCAAAAACCTCCAGAAAGTTCAAATAAAGTTATGAAGGAACTTCAACCAAATACTAATCCACAAGAGATCATGAAATATGGAGTTGCTCAGTGGATATCAAATACAGTGGATAAGGATTATTAAGAAAATTTTGGTCAGAGTTCAATAGCTTATTTTTGATAATAGAGAAACATTTTTTCTCTGAAAACAGAAAACCACATTTGTCTTTGCTGGAAGAGGTAAAAGAATTATCTTTTCGTCAAACATGCAGTAAAACACCAGGAATAGAAAATTCTCCAGAACACAGAGATGCTGCAATAGGAAAAAATTAGACTCTGAGGAAAACAAAACCATCACAAAAATAAAATTAAAAAAGGAAAAAAGAAAAAAAGAGGGGAATACTTATTATGAATCAACACACAGAAGAACAGAAGAGCTATTCTGAAGATGGAAAGCATGTGAATATAATCCGGCGATGATCAACAGATTTCCTTTGGTGCAAGACCTCTAGGGAAGAGCAAAAAAGCAGAAGTTGGCTGATGAAATAAAGACATCTTCAGCAGGAGGCCTATATAAAACATAAACCAGCTTTCATAATATTGAAAACTAAGTATGACTAATGACAGGCATGAAAGATTTCCTCTGCGTGCCTTCCGATGTTCTGATCATGAAGTTTGTTTCCTACATTGTAGTAAACAATCTGATTTTGGCAAGAGAGAGATGCTTCTAAATGGAAGTCCTGTGGGCATTTATCAAAACCACCTCTTAAAGCTAAGACAGGCATCGTAAACCACCCTTTACTTCCAGCTCAGATATGTGCTCAAAATGTGAACGTTGAGTCAAACCACTTCCTACTCTCAACAAGTGTTTTTTAAGCTACAGGCCTTTATTTTACATAGTAGAATATATCCTTTATTTTAATGGACTTCATCAGGAGTTAAGGGTTCCCCACAAATTAAAGATGAAGTGCCCATCACAGAGGAAGTGCCTGCGCAGCTCCATCGAGTTGCACAGCAGTGCCAAGCAGCTGCGCCAACTCCCCCATCTCCTCATGTTCACACCTCGCAGGAGCCTCACTGCCCACTCTCGAGAGCACTTCAGCATGTTTTTCTGGGAGTGTTTTTGTCACACAGCATGGCCAAGCAGCAGGAGAATCTTAGTACATACTCGGCCATTAAGATCATCTAACACACACATGCAACAAAAAAAAAAAAAGAAGGAACATAGTGAGATATTGCTGACTCTGCTACAAACTTTTCTTGAAAAATAACAGATTTGTGTCCTTCTGTTGTTTTTGGTGTTGTCATCCCACCAATCTCTTGCTATTTCTAAAAGTGTATATATATTTGTCCTAATAGCTATGGAAAAAAGAGTCATTCTGATAAAGACCTTCTACACATGCAAGCTGTGTTTGTTTTGGTTTTGGTTTTTTTTTTTTTTATTTCAATTTTTTGTTTAGACAGAGCACTTTGAAAACATGACCTTTGCATAGCAGACATTTTTTGTCTCTGGAGCCACAAAATTGGACATCAACTTGTCAAATAAACTCTTGCAAGTGCACCAGCTCACAGAGTAGGGAACTTGCTAGAACAATATTTCCCAAGCATTTTGGAAGAGTTCTTTGAAACGAAATATTTCTTGCCACTGAGTTTGCAAAAGGTAGAAGAGAGGATCTAGTCTTCAAGTTGAAAACATTAGGTAGAGAACTTAGTTTTCTTAGGAAGAAATAATGACCTCTACTCAAATATTTAAGTGCAATATCCTCAGGATATATTTTTGAAACACCTCTAGTCTGTAATTTCAGTTGGCTAGAGTAATTAAAGTTAAATAAAAAGCCCACAATAAATGAAATTTTTCCCACCTTGAATTTAAAAAGGTAAAATATTCAATGTGTTTGTCAAAACAATTTAAGACTTTTCTCACTTTTCTGTATGAGGAAGCATGATGTCACTCTGCACAGAAAAGAAAATCCTACAAAACCAAAAAAAAAGCACCTAAAGCATTTGATTCTTGGAGAGTATTGATGGAAACTTCCTCTTTGCATCCCTCTGAAAATTGGGATGAAAATTAGAAGAAAGAAAAAAGCATGTAACATCACGTAACCAGTACTCTTTTAGCTACAACAGAAATTTCTGTTATTTACATGAACAGGAGCCAGTTTCTTCCTATCTGGTTAGCAGAAAAAAAAAATTAAAAAATTAATTTTCCCTTACAATTTCGTAGAACCTTTCAGCCAAAACTGGTTACAAATTACAACTCTAGATCAAAAAGTCAGGAGACATTAAAGTTCTCTAAGCATTTTTTTTTTTTTTTTGTGGACAATGGAATTTTGGGGAAAAAACCAAAAAAAGCTACAGTTTGAAACAAAATTACATTTTTTTCTCCCCCCTACCCCATCTTGACAGCTCTAATTCCATGTCTATAAAGCTTTAGAAGAAGTTCTCTTGAATATTGGGACTTTGTAACAATTCTCTTATTTTAAGTTTACTTGGAAGATTCTTTTATTACCTTACTGAGTAAAAATCTTGAATACAGTAGGAAAGGCAAAATCGCCTAGAAATTTAAAACTCTCTAAACAAAAAAACATTCATCCCTGGTCATTCTTCAGATCTTTTCAATCCTTTGTCTAATGTACTCCTGAATTTTATGCCAAAACTTTTTACCATCTCAAATTCCAACACTGTCACTGAAATCCTTTGTTCAGCATCTTAGGATCATGAGCTAGCAAAATTAATTAAGTAACCTATCAAAAAAAGAAAAATAGCAATCAATATAAATATAGGTATTGGAGTACCCATATTTTTCATCAATGAATGCTAAATTCAAGAGACAAACTAAACAACAACAAAAAAACTTGGCAACAGTGACAGTCTAGCATTTAAAAAATAAACCTCCGGGGGACTGTGATAACTCCACTGTGGTATAAGAAATATTATTTCTTCAGTTGTCTGAAAATAAGCTAAGACAGAAATAGCAGTTAATGAATAGAAATTAGATATGAAGATTTAAATACCAATAGGTACTGCAAAACAAAGCCTTTTTTTTTTCTGGTAACAGGCTGTTTCAGACACCAGCCCTCTCCCCAAGTGTGGTGGCACTTCCCAGCTTCAAGGCTGGATTTCCAAAGGGAATTGGCTGCCCCAGGACAAACTGGGGGCCAGGTAAGCCTGCACTTAAACTACCCTGGGACAAGTACAGACAGAGTATGGACAAGGGAAATGGGGGACTCCCATTCCTCACACACAACAATATTTCCTCAGGCTAGAAAAGGAGGGGGGGGTTCTCCAGTTTTGATCAGTCAATCATATCAAGGTGCAGGTAGAAGGTTCAGCACCAAGATGTGCAGGAACAAACCCCCAGTGCTGTCCATGAGGTCCAGCAAAAAGATGCTGCCCATCCTAAATAATGTTTATGACTATCTGTAGAGGATACAGGATGCAAATGAAAATCAGAGCAAGGTGAAAACATACAAATCATTATTATTAATGATGATCATTGGTCTAAACCCATCTTCAAAATATTTTCTGCAAGAATAGTGGTAAAGTTTCTTGGGAGTGCCAAAGAGAATGATGGAGTGATCAGTTATGGTCATGGTTTAAGGGTGTTCCCTTTCAGGACAGGGGTAAATACAGGCTTCTGGCTCTTGACTGTGCCCAGGAAGATGCTGACAGATGCAAATGGTGACATAAGGTTCAAGGCAGATCTAAAGAGATCTAAAGATCTAAATTAGACCTAAAGATGTAGAATACATTGTCCAGTTTAGATAAAGAAAGGAAGTAATTCAGTTTGCACTCAGCGACAAGATGGAAAGACACCCAATGACACATGAGAAATTGTAAAACTTGGGTTTGTTTGAGATTGTTTGGGGAAGGTGGTGGTGGTTACTTTGGTTTTGTTTGCTTGTGGGTTTTTTTTTGTTTAGTTTTGCTTGTTTGCTTTTTTGATTTTTTTGGGTGTGCATTTTTTTTTCATTAACACATTGCTAAATATTTACTTTGAGATGCCCTTTGATGTAAAGATCAATATACATGAGAATGTAAGAACACAATCACAGAAAGACAGATAATTAGTAAAGAGCGGTAGAGAAAAATTTAAAAAACAGCGTAAAATGTAGGTGAGTGAAAAGCAGATTTTATAAAAGAACAATAGGTTTCATCTTTGCAAAAGCCCTGATCTTAAAAATGTCTTCTCAGGAGTATGTGCTTGCAAATATTCAGAGCTTTCTACTTGGTACATGTTTTTCCCCAAATTTAACCAATGAGCTTTAAAAGCAATGCTAATCTTTCTGTATGTCATCTTATTCCTACTGACAGGTGAGAACAGCAACCTGAAACTCTTCCTAACATGTGTCCAATGTTGAGAACAACAGCAAAGTCAGACCCTAAAAGACAACTGAAAGAAGGAAGAAAAAAAATGTCCCTAAGATTTTAGGAGAGACATGAAAATTCAAGGAGTAAAAAGGATGATCCCCATTTCGTATATCTCTTTCAATTTTTTATGGGTTGCATTAAATCATCACCAGTATTCAAAATATTGCAGTTAACAGACTTCTCTGTTCTTCTGCCATATCCAATTACTAAACAAAAAACTACTTCTATAAAATGCAGTCTGTGCTGAAGACTACCACATCCCTGTGGCATCAAAAGAAATTCCTCTTCCCTCTCTCTGACAGCTGCTAAGTTAAATCTGTGCTCCTGTGGATCCTGAGTTATATACCATAATATCAAAGTCAACATTTTTCCTTATGAAGTCAGCAGCTGGAAAATCAATTTATCAATCAACTATTAAGCCCCTATTACTTTACATATGTATTTTCAGTAGATATTTAAGAGGTGAGGCAAAAAAAAAAAAAAAATTCCCCTGGACAGTTTATACTTCAAAGTGCATTTCACATTATAAGGAATACATAATCTGCTTACAGTTTTTTAGAGTCAGAAACCTTCAAATCACTTCATGGAGATTTTTCACTCTCCTTTACTCACTTTTTAGGCCATCACAAGTATGATGACATGAAACCTACCAAGCACTGCTATCCTGAGCCAGCTGAATTCCCAGTCACCTGCAATGCCAGCAATTAATTCCAGTGACATGAACTAAAGTGATTTTAATTGTCACATTGAAAGTGAATATGGGACTAAATGCCTGTGAAGCACATAGAACAAGCTGCTGGAGACTTCAATCAATGTTAATATGTTCTGTTAGAATCACAGAGGGAGAGTAATAAAGATGGTGCTGCACACAAAAGGTGCAGAGGACTAAATTAAAAGCACAAACTTGAGCTCAAGACAAATCCGATCAAGGTTACATTGCATGAGACCCGGAGACCAACAAGTAAGAAAAAGTATCAGAGATGTGACAAACATGAGAAAGAAAAACACCTTTTTAGGTGTAAGATGTAGCTGCTGTACATCTTATTCTAAATATGCTTCATCATCTTGTTTCATGAAATTCATGGTGATTTAATGCATTCCCAACGTGGTCCCATTCTGCTGATTTGCACTACATTTCTTACTACAAGCAGGAAGCCTGCAAAAATCGTGTCCATCCCACTATTATCCAAATGGCTATTCCCTTCACTGTTCTGAGGAACTGCTAAGGAGAAATGCCCCAAGCAGTATCACAGCTATTTCTAATCCATCTGAGAGAGATATATTAGAAAGAGCCCTTCTAATACATCTGACACTTTGGTAGTTCAACATGATAATGAACAATAATTACCTAGCAAGCAAGTCTCATACTCCTCCCATCTCTCTGGGTGATAGAACAATGCTATCCTGTCAGCAGCAGTTCCTGTCCAAGAGCCCCATCCACGTTATTTGACAGATTTCACCTGAAGACATTTTCATAGAGATTAAATTATTTATTTCTTTTTAAAGCAGAATCTTCAGGGACCAGGATCTGTCAACACTATGTGCAACTGCAGAGCAACATTAAATCTGGAAAGCTTAATGCAATCACAATACATCCTTCATTAAAAAAGTCAGTCTGGAAAACTCAGATGAATTAATGTTGAGGAGGCAGCTAGAGGGTTTAACTGTAAGGAACGCATAGCACTCTCTGTATATTGTTTTATCACAGAAGGTCAGTGTTTCATGGTTTTTAGTTTTTAGTCAAAAACTCTCCTAGAAAAAAAATTTCTCCAATTATGAACTGAAACTCCTCAAAAAAAAAAAATCCTGTTATTTGGAGATCACTCGCCCACATTAATGGATGCAAAGAATCAGACAGTGGCTTCCATTTATGTCACAGCCAGTAGTAGAGTCAATACTCAAAATAAACAAAAAAAATTTCAAAACTCCCAGAATTTTGCCATCATCATTCATTAGATCACTTCTCCTATTCTGAGAAGTGCTGTAGGCAGGTGGTTACTCCTCAAATGCTTTAACCACAGTGGAAAGAGCCTGGGATTAGCTCAGCTGGTCAGTGTGGTGCTAACACTGCCAGGGTTGTGGGCTCAATCCCCATATGGGCCATCTGCTGAAGAGCTGGGCTTGATGATCCTTCTGGGTCCCTTCCAACTCAAACTATTCTGTGGGAATAATTGGTTCTTGACAAAATGGCAAAGTGGTGATGTCCCACACAGATGGCAAGGGAATTCTCATTAAAAAATAGAACTAAAACTAAAAAAAAAACAGTGGCACAGGTACTCAACTGCATCCATATATTACACCCAGTTATTACCCACCAGAGAGGGAAAATAAGCTAAGTGACACAAGCACTTACTGCATTCCCAGTCAGCAGTCCCTCTGCTCTGTGATTAATAACTCAGGTATTTATCATGGCTATCCCTTTGTTCTGCTCATCCTTACATTACCAAGTTCATAAAACAGGTCCTAGAATGCTGGCTGGGAACATTTTTATTTTGCTTATGAGTCCCCTGCAGAAGCAGCCCTGCCCTGCTGCAGCCTGCTCCTGGCAGGAAGCCCCAGGACTGATGAAGGGGCAGCACAGAGCAGCAGGTCCTGGTCCTTTGGCCAATGCCATGGGGGTCCCACCTGGGCTTAATGGGCAACCCCAGGAGCAACTTCTGCCCTATTTCATTTCTACTGACTTCAATGAAGTTTCAAAATGGACCAAACCCAGGCTTGGTCTCCAGCTGCAGCTTAAGCCTCCAGTACTAAGATGAAAAAGATTACAAAGAACCCCCCTGTCCCACCTGCCTGTCAAAATGACACCACAGGGTTGAGGAGATTTTATGGCAGACCAAACCCATTGATCTTCAGTTTATATCCAGCTTGCACAACTGATGTGTACTGAAATACATGTTCCTCAAAATCTCTCTAAAGAAACAGCCAATCTCAAAATCATAAGGAGGGGAGAGAGCAGCAAGAAGGGTACAGTTTATAGGGAGAACAGCACAGCCATGCTGCATGGATTAAATTCAAGTTTATGGCATTCCCTGAATGATGTGAAGAAGCTGGAAAAAGAAGTGACCTGCAGCACCACCCACTCAAATATCCTCTCCTTGCCTTGGGGGTTTCCATCAGGCTGCACAGCCCACAACAT
The DNA here is from genome assembly GCF_963513975.1 of Fringilla coelebs. NCBI lineage: Eukaryota > Metazoa > Chordata > Aves > Passeriformes > Fringillidae > Fringilla > Fringilla coelebs. Next base: position 10,514,058 of record NC_140029.1, on the reverse strand, counting down.
TTTCTAAATAAATATTAGGACACTTTGATGAAAGGAAAATGAATCTCTCTTGAACTTGGTAGAGTTGGAAGCATGGCTACTCACAAGATTTCGCACTGGACAAAATAAGGATAATAACAAGGGGAAAGAAATAGATGACCTAAAGGTTAGCTTTACATTTTTTTTTATTTTCAGTAGTTCATCCACTTCTCTTACTACCTCCTTAGTTACATATAATCCGTTCACTGCTCTGAAAGTGTTTAATAAAGTTCTTTTGCATTATTATTATTGTTGTTGTTGTTATTAACACAGGGAAAGAGGAGGGCAAATGACAGGGCAGTCAGGACAGATTACTTGTGTAAATAAACTTGAAATTTAGCAAAGGTAAACTTAATAAATTACAAAGAGCCCAGAAATAAGCAGAAGCAAGAGGCTGGGAGGCTTTGCCCTGCTGATGGGAACCTGTGTGGGCAGGGGTCCAGTTTGGGACTGCTGGTGGGGCTGGCACTGGTGGCTGCACTGGGGTCACTTCAGCACAGCCTTTGGCCATGAGAGAAGTGCACAACAGCAAGGGACACCTTCCCCAGGCCCTGCTCCACTGCTTCTGCCACAAGGGACCAGGGCAGGAGCTGCACAAGCAATGAGTCAACTCACACCAGGCACACACAGCACATCACGTGCTGCAGCACAAGGCAGGGATGTGAGTAGGTATGAGAATGCAGTTATTTCAGGCTGCCACCCACCTGGATTGTTTTAGAAGCAGCAGCTCAGAAGCTGAAAAAAAAAAAATACAATACAATGTGTGCCTCGTACTTTAAAGGAGAACGGCTAGAAGAGTACACACAGAGAAAAAATGCAATCATTTAATTATTATTATTATAATTAATCATTTAATTATAAATTTAATAAAATATAATATCAATATATACTAATATAATAATGCAATTATTTATTTAATAATATAATTAATGAATTATTAAAATTTAAATTACATTAATTTCTATTATGCCCAGCACCTTAATTTTTTTATTATTATCATTTGGGGGGTTGTGGGATGTGATTGGGAGTTTTTTGTTTGTTTCTTCTTCTTCCTTGAAATATCTTCTCCTTCCATATCCCTACTGAAAAAAAAGAAACGCCGCTACTTTTTACCACTATGCAAAATGCTCTTTTTTTAATGACTTGCAGTGTTGTGTTTATAGTTGCATGTGATGATCTTAACTGTTTTTCTGTGTTTTTTTTTTAATTATGACCAGAGGAGCCTCAAACAACATTTTTTCTCTTAAAACATGAACCCTCTTTTTCATTAAAAAAAAGTCAAGATTTACTTTACAAGATCAACACACAGCTATTAGTAGTAGCAATGTTTTTGTCCTGCAGTATATTCAGTTATTCTTTCCTAATACCCAATGCACCTTTCCCTCCCCAAGTGGATTTATTTAAACTCACACAATCACTTCAACTTCTCCACCACCTGAGAGAACACATTATTAGATAACCCTGATACCTATTACTATGAATGATTCAGAATTCCCTTTTTCTTTCTGAAAAACATTAATCACCCTCATTTCCGGGGGTGGAGGGGGGAAGTTTTCTTTAAACTTCAAGAAATACTACCTTGAGAAAATTTATCTCTTGTTCTTATCATTAAATAAACAAAATTTATATTTTCATAACATTCCTACACCCAAATAGCCTTATTCACTACCATACCAAAATGCTTAGATTCTTCACATTTTAAAGCATTTTTTGGGGTGGAACCAATTCAAGCCCCTCCTGCATGTTCCTGTACGTGAGGTATTGCAGAGTGTGCGGCAAGAACCACCAGAGAAGCCCACGGTGCCTGCAAGACACATGGCTGGTCCTCAGGAGGTTTCCTTTCCTACAGGAGGCTGCAGAGGGCAGCTCCTGTGAATCTCTGGGCTCAGGGGCACTTGGTGCTCTAGGGTGGCATCTCTACACCCCTCTGGGGAGAGCACAGAGAAGGGAGCACCTGGCTGAGAGTCAGCGGGAGATGGATGGATGGATGGATGGATGGATGGACGGATGGATGGAGGGACGGATGGATGGAGGGACGGATGGATGGAGGGACGGATGGATGGATGGATGGATGGATGGATGGATGGATGGATGGATGGATGGATGGATGGATGGATGGATGGATGGATGGATGGATGGATGGATGGATGGATGGATGGATGGATGGATGGAGAAAGCTGAAGGCCATGGCTTGGTACTGAGGGATGGCAGGTGAGGACACAGTAGGCTGGAGACATGGAGTTAGGTTTCTAGAAGATGCAGCAGAAGCACTTGATGCTTCTCCTTTTGACCCTTTAGTCATTTAGGGCACACTCTCTAAAACTTTCTAATCATTTAAAATGGCCCTGCTCCCTTTCAGTAATTTAGGCTGTTAATGAGTGTGAAGCAAGATGATTCAAAAGATATTACGTATGTTTGATGGCACCAACAGGCAAAGTGGCTATGTAGTGGGTACACTGACATAATTATTTTCAATATTTTATTTGTGTTACACATAACAAATTCCATTTTTTTTCTATAAAATAGGTAACACAGGGTTGTCTTTAACTGGGGATCTTTTAGTCTAATTTTAGACACATATACAGATTAAAGTTATCTTCTCAGAAAACAAGGCCATATAAAATTCCTCTGGCGAATGAAATAAAGTGCACCAGTTTAAATGCAAATTTTTGATCTAATCACCTCCACCTAACCTTATACATGTGCTACTATTAAAAGGAAAACCCAGCTGAAAAGTAAAATTCAGCCCAGAGAAACTGTATCAGCAGAAACACAGTTCTGGAGAACAAAAATTTACAGCTAAAGTCAATGGCCTTTCTAGAATGTATCAAGAAACCAACATAAAGAAAGCAGCAATAGATTTTCTATTATTCGTGGTAGTTTAAGTCTTTAAATCAATTTTTCACTTAGACTGGTATTTCTCCTCCAAAACACTACACAAAGAAAATTAACCATTATAAATAACAGACTAATTAATTGAGTTTTAAAAGTCAGTCCCTGTAGATTATCTGGCAGATAAGTATCAAGAGAAATACGTTACTTAAGACAATTAGTGAAAGGTTCAAAAGTTCATTCCTGCTTTGAAACAGCATTTAGTACTCTCCAAACCATTTCCATCAAAACTGGATGGCTTATAAATCCATTTCTTAGTGATTTCCCATAAGGACACAAACACTGCGCTGTTGTGGTGTTGTTGGGTCCCCAGAATGAGGTGAGAGATGAGAATTTGACTCCAAGTTCTCAGAAGGCTGATATATTATATTATTATATTATATTATATTATATTATATTATATTATATTATATTATATTATATTATATTATATTATATTATATTATATTATATTATATTATATTATATTATATTATATTATATTATATTATATTATATTATATTATATTATATTATATTATATTATATTATATTATATTATATTATGTATTGTATTATATTACTAAAGAAAGATAAAGGAGACATAAGAAGGCTAAACAAGAATTATAATAAAAACTCATGACTGACCAGAGTCCCAACACATCTGGACTGGGACTGGTCATTAATTAAAAACAATTCACATGGAACCAATCAAAGATGCACCTGTTGGTAAGCAACCTCCTGACCACATTCCAAGCAATCAGATACTCATTGTTTGCATTCCTTTTCTGAGACTTCTCAGCTTCTCAGGAGAAAAATCCTAGCAAAGGGATTTTTCAGAAAATATCATGGTGACACTGCACCTTGGCTTGGAAGGGGCTAAACTGAGCGTGTTTAACCTCCACCATGGCCCATCTGTGTATTGGGAGCAGGAAAAACACACCCCAAGCACCTCCCAGCTCCTGTCTGCCATAGCCTTGGTTTCCCTAAAGGCAACCATGGTGTTTGAAGAACCTCGAGGCTCCTCAGGACCCAGAGTCGTCCCTGGCACCCAGCTGCTGCCCAGGACATCATAGCTAGGGTGAGAAACCATGGTACTCTGATCCTTCATTTCCACAGGATCCAGAAAATAGTAGGTGAGGAAAATGGTAAAATATGGCAAAAAAATGACCTGACCCCAATCCAGCCTGCTAGCATCTGCTAGTTTCAATAATGGTAGTGAAAAATGGTACCATTCTGTTAGAGCAGGAGACCAGATACATGTCCAGGTTTTCAGATAGGAATGTTCATACATGCACAACTATTATTGCATAAGGTTGCATTCAGTAGTCAATTAGAAAGTACAACAGCAGGATCAAGGGTATGATGATAATTCTGATTTTAAGAGTTCCACGAACACATACGGTGAAAGGTGCAGAAGTACTTTTTGCTAAAAGCCAAAAAAATTGATGCTATATAAAATACCAGAGACAATCAAGGATATTTAATACTTCAGAGGTCTGACCATAAGCTTCCATTTGAAAGTGAATGCTTTGAGAGTAATCACTCAGTATGTATTTGTAAATCCCTCTAGGTATCTTCCCAAGTTCCTTGGAAAATTTTGGCTTATGGATCAGGAACTTTTGATTGAGCACAGTATTTCTGGCACCTTAAAGAGGCACTTCACTGCTGAGTGGAATCTACAACAGCATCTAGACTCTACTGCTCATTGATTTCTTTAACTGTCTCTGCATAGCTTTAAAGTCTCCATGGTATTGTTTTCCTTTTGATGCCCATGGATGTAAAATCAAGATCTTTAAAGATGATCCATCTGGACTAAAGAAACAATTTTGTATTTTATAAATTATATGTATCAAATTAGGTTGAACATACATAGATATACCATTATCCTTCTTTTTACATTTAGCACTGGTTATTCAAGAAATACACAAGTTACATGAATAAAACAACAGCAGAAATAACCCTCTGCTGAAGACCTTACAAGCGTGAATTCTGCATAGAAAACACACAGAATTTTCAGTGTAAGCCAATCTCACAGCGATGACATTAAAATACAAAGTTACACTCAGACATGACACTGTAGGGGAGTAAAAATATAACAATAAACGCTTGTATGATTTTTGGAGAGAAGAGGCAAGAATGAGAGCATTTGTCAACCACCCCTCTTGACAGCACACAATGGGAGCAAGTTGCTCCCATGTCTGACCTTCCCATGGTTTGTCCACAAAGCACAGAACACTCAAAGTGAGCTTGACACAACTGGACAAAATTGGATAGGGCATCTTCAGTGCTCTCTGTTTTAATTAGGTGTGTGCAGTGCAGCCTAGAGCCCTTGACATGGTGTCCCATGGCACAGACAGAAGGGATCTCAGCCCCCAGTCTTGACCCACAGATCTGCTCCTGCTGGGCTGCCCTTTGTGCTCAGGTAGGCACTGCCTCACATCCCCTGTCATGGCAAGGGAAGAAGATTGTCTGCACATTTTAATGGGAAATCTATTGTTAAAATCCCTTAAGCCTTATAAGCAATCTGTAAGAAGCTTTTAGAAAGAAAAAGAATTGTTTTCTCCGTACCTCCCCAAAGAAAGTGTTGGCTTCAGCAGTCCATTAACAGAAGTGACTGCAGGTGCCTTTCCTGCTAAAATTAAAAAGCTTTATGCTTACTCCTAATTCTATTATTTTTCATCGTAAACATTATCTCTCTAATCCTGAATTGTTCTATCTCTCAGTATCCTAATAGCAGCTCACATTTTCTCTGCTACACATTTTTTTCCTCAAGGCCCAGGATTTTCTTATCTGGTGATTAAAACTGTTTAACCAATTTAACTATTTTTCATAGTAGCAGCACATCAATAAACGTGCGAATATTGTTTTTTGGGCTCCTACTGAGAAGATAAAACCCAGCAGCCTCCCAATACAATAAAGATAAAACACACAGTATCACTCAGGCCAGAATGCTGCAGAAGAAATTTGTACTTCATGCCTTTCACAAACTCTGAGAAGTTACTGCCCAGGGTCACACACCCAGGAGCTGTCACTGTTAGCAAGGGCACAGCTGGAAAGCCACACATCATCAGGAGGCAGTGACTGCTAGGAAATCTGCAGTCAATGTGGAAAACCTTGAGCATCAAGGACTTCCTGCAGTCTGCCTGACAGATTATGGCCATGGTCATCCAGATTACAGGCAAATGTGATCAGGGAAGTCACAAAGAGGATTAGTACTTTAGCCATAGTGGAAAGATGACATAGCTCGGAATGGAGGTCTAAATATAGGCAGGGAAGGAAAAAATCTACTTAGTTATACAACCCATAGAATCACTTATGAAAAAGAGTGAAGGGCAGAAAAGCAAAGGTCCAGGAAGTTGTTGGGTGGGTAATGTTTATATTCAGCTCCCTTGAGAGGCTCAGGCAATTGTAATAGCAGCCAGGCATTTCAGAAACAGCCATCTGAATCCAAGGAAGCCTATAAACTTACAGTGAATTTACAGCACACTCCTGGACTAAGATGATTTCTTTTAACCATGTCTATGGAACTCTACTCAGTCAGTTATTTTGAGAGACAACTGTAAATACATCGCTGAGAGGAACACTGACATAAATCCTGCCTGGTGCTGTATATCCAGGCATCCACTACCCAGCTCTGCCAGGTAAGTATCAGTCATATCCTACACTTAGAAACAGCAGAAAGATGTGAGGAGAAGCTTTTTTCTGCCAGAACTTGTTCGCTAAGAGGTCCACAATGTCAATCAGTGAAGAAGCCTCACCCATGGCACAATACAATACAAACTGGTATTTCCTTGAGGCTACCTTTCTCCACTGTAACCCAGAACTAAGGCTGGCAAAATAAACTCCACAGTGAAAAGAAGGCAAGAAGATGGATGTGAGACTCACCAAGACAATGAGAAAATCTAAACTCAAAACCAGAAGAAAAACCTATTTTTTCTGTATTTTCCGTAATTTAATGAGAAGTTACAGGGTTTGAAGCTTCATAAAAAAGTATTTATTACATACATATACATACATCTTTAATAATATATATACATACAATACTTTTATTCTCTTTATTTCATAGACAGCTCTCAAGACATGGAATGGGTTGGATTTTTTCTTTTCAAACTTAAATTTACTACCTTTCAGTTGTTATTGGCCATTAGGTTGAGAACTTCAGAAATCAATACACTTTACCTAATATTTCAGAAAGAATGAAAACATTCCATTCAAACAGAAAGAGGATTAAATAAAATAAAGCATGCCTAATTAATAATAAATTTGTTTCAGGGTTTTATATTTTTTTAATGTGGAAATCAAAGCTGCATAACGGAAATAATTTTCAAACACGCAAAATAATAATGAAAACAGCAAGCAGAGAAAATAAGAAATAATTTACTTAATATTATTGTTTATCAAGCTAATAACACTTATCTCTCTGGGGCACAATGAATACAAGTTAATGTTTATATAACTCACGGAAGCTGAAAGGTGCTATTTGAAGTAACAGGTATTAAAATATAGGTGAAGCTAATTTTTATTTTAATTTTCCATTTACATGATAATTCTTTTTTATCACTGTTCCATCCAAATACTCTCACAAAATGCTAAATTTGAAGCAAAAGAAAAAATCCTTTTGTTCAAAGAATGACTGTTGGCTATGCTCAGTTTGAATTGCCGTACTGCTAAACTGACCTATTCCACAAGAAGATGCCAAATAAGAGGCCAAGATATTTCTTTCCTGCTTGTTTACACAGACTACAGCCATGCCCTGCAGGTGTTCACTCTTCACACTTTGGGTTTTCATTTTTTCTTCTGCATGTACATAAACTCCTCTGGAAGGGCTTGTGTCCTGAGGGGCTAAGAAAAATAGCAGCCTTTTCAAAATAATTTGAGGCAGATTTGTGGGGGGTGAGGGCATGAGGGAAGCCAGCAATTCCAGCTGCAGGGAATGTTTGTCCCAAAAAGCACATGCTCCTTCCACTTTCTGAGACAGAACAGGGAAGTTTGCAGAAGTCCTTGTCTTCCAAAAACACATTTATCAAGTCCCACACAGAAGCTCTCCTCTGAGTACATCAGACACAGACACGTTTGGACAATGATTGAGTTGGCAGTATTTAATGTCTTTGCATCTTATTTGTCATTTTTGAAACTACACCATCTTACACGTGCTACTCCAATGTCAATGTCCTCTTGGTTCTGCTCCCCAGGCTCCCCTGGAAACCAAGTTCTTAGGAATGATCATTTAATTAATTCCTCACCACCCACAGTGCCTCCCTAGCTTTACACACCAGCAAACCATGGCAGAGTTTACCTACTAAGAAAAGTTTCTAGACAAATATATAACAAGCAAACAAATAAAACCCAAGATCTGTCCCTTAGCTACAGCCTGTCTTTCATCTCAGGCTCCCACCACAATCTGCTGAAAATCCTCAGCACAAGACATCGTGCTAGTTTTGATATGAGCTGCCTTTGGAAAACTTATTTTACACATCAAGTCATTCTCTGTTTATCTGCTTACCTTGATTTTCTCTTTCCATCAGTGTTTGTTCCATATTGCTGTTGAGATGATAGCAAAAGGTCAAAGGTCACATCACTTTCCAGCTTTCCATCCCTCCTTTAAGCAGAGGAACCACATCTGCTAGTTCTGGTGGTATTCCCAGTGCCACCCTAACTCTGGTTGTGCCATGTGGAATAGCTCCCATTGTTCAGCCCACTCAGAGCACTGGACCTTGGCGAGGGTCTCCTGCCATCCTGCAGAGCTGGCGGGCACCACCTCCCCCCTGCCCATCCTGCAGAGGGAGGCTGCTCTGTGCTCTGGGCTTGGACACAGGCAGAAATCACCCCAAAAACATCACCTGCCCTTCTTGACTTGCAAAGGCGTGACAATAAAAAACACCTAAAACCACCAAAGGAAATCGGGCAGGCTCTGTGCAAGCAGGGCTGACACAGACAACTGCTGTCACCCATGATAAATCAGACAGAAGTATTCAGAAGCAAGTAGTGACTCACATTATTCACCCAAACCAAATGAAATGAAAACTTGCCAAGGAACAGGATAACCTTTAGTTTAAGGACACAGCCATAAATCACAAAATGAAGATTTCTTTTTAGAAAAATATTTCCAAATTTTCTGGCTCACCTTAAGCCTTTTGTATGGCAATCACTTGTGGACTGAGAGGAGAGGGTAGAGGATTCATTCCTCCTTATTCTTATAAATACAACCTTATAATTTTTTGAAAGAGTTTGGAGTTACCAAGACAGTGAGATATGTTTCATTATTAAAACCGAGTTGTCCCACATTGACCATGAGTGCCAAGGGGAATTTAAACTCCTGCCTTGCAAAATAAACCAACAAACACAGAAGTTACTTTTCTTGTGTTTACAACAGAGAAACACCAAGGCTTTCAAAAAAGTAGACTGTCTACCTATTTTACTTTTCATCACAGCTTCTAAAATTAAATTTTACAGTCTGAACATAGCAGTCCAGATCTGGGCAAAGGCCGGATATTAAATCTGCCAGGTCAGCCCAGGACTAACAGTAGCTCTGTAGCTCAATTCACAAAACAAGGATTAGAATATATATCACCACAGGAGAAATCTGAGGAAACTAGAAATCAAGATATTCCCATGGTGCTAGTTTGGGAATATGTGTATGGGTACAGGAAAAATTGCCCACAACCCAGATAACACTTTTTTTTTTTCCCTTTTCCCAGTAACTCAATTGACATAATCACAGTATTTCTGACCTGACACATAACCAACAGGATGTGGATTAAAAACAAAACAAATTAACAAACAATCAACCAACCCACAAATAAAACAAAAAAAACCCAAAAACAAAAAACAAAAAAACCCACGAGAATAAACAACAAAAAAGTGATTTTGTTTCTGTACAAACAGGCTGAATAAGCAGCAAAGCACAGGATGCCTAACAATGGCAGGTGGGATTTTCATTATTTTGTTCCCAACACAAGTTAGTCTGGTTAGCTTTCTGCAGGAACAAGCCTGCAGAAATCACAGCAGCCTAGGAGAACTCTTGGGTCAAACAGACATTGTTTGCATCAGGAGTAAAATAACTCAAAGTACAATCAAAACTACAGAGAAAACTGCAGAAAGTACAAATATGTCCTGCAGTTTAAAAAATGCCTTTTACCACAGAACCAGAATGGATCAAAGAGAGGATGTGTTATTCTCTCTCCTCTCTCTTTGAGGATATAATAAAAGAGTCAAGTACAAAAAACCCATTGGGAAACTCTGCACATTCAAAATTATTCTACTTCAAGTCACAATGTGTACTACTGAGGTGCTTAGCTTGATAAAGGTGAAATCTTGTCTCTAAAACTCTGCCTGTTCTTCAGACCCAATCTTATTTTAAAGTAATTGACTGAAACTTAATCTCTGGATTCAGTCATGTAGAAAATAAGTTTGGACTACTAAAATTAGCAGCAAGTCTTCCCAGAGTCTAATGTTTTAAAATATTTTAACAAAAGTTTTTGGTATTTCATCTCAGTAGCATTTCCAGTGCTACTTTCTAATAAAAATTAAAATACATTCTTATCCACAGCAGAATAAGTAAAAGGTCCACATATTCAAATTACTTGTGCCAGAAAAAAAGACAGAATAATATGTAGCTTTTCCTTTCCTTTAGCCATAATACAACAAATGATATTCAAACCAAAATGATATTCAATGGGTGGATTATTGTACCTGAAGGGGCTCATATGACACCAGGAAAAAACCAAATAATGTTGTTTAATAGTAACTTCTTTTTTTCTTACATAATAAAATAAAAATTATTTAAAGTTCTTGTACCTTAGGGGTTTTTTTTTCCCTTACGAAAGTTATTATCTTCAGCTGTTTATAAAGGAGTTATGAGATCAGCCAAAAGATAATGTAAAACAACAAAGTAAATTAAAAATTCAAGGCATTATAATTGAGTTTATAAGTTTATCACTCACCCCTGCTATTAGGAAAAATAATTCAAAAAAATGACATGGTGGTTTCGTCCAGAAGGACACCACTTCTCTAGCCTGAATAAGCAAATGAACATTTCCTCTCCCCAAAAAACAACCCAAAACAAGACCAACTCAACAAAACTCCAACCTCCCAATGTATTTTTACCTATCTGTTAATTAAAAAGAAAAACAGAAATGACACAATGAAGGTATTATAACAGCCAAAGCAGAGGAAGCGCTGGAGCTCTGGGAGGCATTGTTTGGGTGAAAGCTCAGGAGCCCGAGCTCGGCTGCACAGATCCCCTCCTGGAGCCTGGTTCTGTCAGACAGACCCTGCCCCGCACCCCTGAGAACAGACCTCGCAACCAGATTTCCGAAAGCCACGGGAAATCGAGCCTAAGCAAAAATTACAGCACTAAATCAATTATTTTTCAAGCAATTCCGCATCTTTGGAGAAGACCAGACGCAGCTTCAAGTCAAAAGACTGAAACAAATCAAGTTATTCGGCATAAACCAGTGACCTGGAGAAAAGCGATTATTTATGCTCTATTGTACTCTCCGTGGTATTAAAATTTCTTGCGTTATTATTTGTAACACCTGCACCCCCCACGGCAGGAGCTGCTCGCAGTCTTCAGCATCCCCGACAGGTGGCGTCTGGAATGCCACGGCACAATTCCATGGAAAACTTGGGAGTAATCAACAGCTTCTTATGCAAAGAAATTCATTTTAATTATTTTTACTGCTTGCGTGCTGAAAGTGCTCTGGCCACACTACCTAATCGCACAGAGCAGATGACATAAATGGACAGAGAACAGAAATGTACATCTCAGAGAGCCTCAAAGACGTACAAGGGCATGCATGCATTACAGAAAAACAAATACACAGGATAATTATAGATTTTAAAAGGGAATTACAACTACCGGGCAAGCAAAAGTAGCCAAAAACTGATTAAATAATTTTACTTTGCAATTTCATTCCTTCATTCTTTTATTCCTGTACTAAATTCAAATACATAATTTTTTTAAAAAATAATTAAAAAAAAAATCTGTTTTTTTAAAACACTTCCACCTTTTGTTTTTCCTCTGGTAAAGTAATAATCTTTTTTTTTTTTTTTTTGAGCCTGTGCCAATGGAGTATAGTAAACAAAGGTAACGATATATATAAGCCTAATTTCATTTCGCATTAAATTTTTATTGTAGTTCGCTTTATTACACAATTCTGCAAGCAAGACCTGCTGTGAATGAATGAAAAGAAAAAAGAGAAAGAAGAAAACAGTTCCAGGACTTGATGTATGCAGAGTCCTGTGGACATGCTACCTGTTACACCATCACTCTCCAGGGAGAGGTAACTCAGTGCTATCTCTGCAGCACAGAAAGCAAGCACACATGTCCAGCAGCTTCCCCAAAGGCAAACAACAAAGCAAGGAAAGACCAAACTAGAAGCCACTGTATTCAACTTCCCAGCATAATGCACAAACCTGGAGATTACAGCTTCTCTTCGCTGCATTTCCCCCTAAAACCTGTTAGAAATTCTGCATGCAATTTTTCTTACTCTGAGTATAATTTTTGAAAACTATACTATGAAGACTGAAGCCAGTTATTACCCTTCAGAATTACAGAACCTCATGGATTTCAGTAGCTGTGGGTGTTTGAAAGCTTCAAGTTTGTTCAGCTAGATCTAGTTTTAAAAGAGTAGGAAAAACAACACTGGTTACAACCATTTGGTAAAGCAAGATCATCAAAGGAACAATTTAATTCCAGCTCCAGTGAGAACAACACAAACCTTATGCTCTTGACTTTGCTGGGAGAGGTGATGAACAGCAGAGGAATGATTCCTCAGGCCAGCAGGTTTCAGAAGCATGCAGAGATATGCATTTCTAGTCTGCCACTGTTTGTATTCAAATACCTTTGATTTCTAGATTATTTTGGAATTGGTAGCACAAAACATACTGTGGGAATGGTAAGGCAAAACAGAGGAAGGAGCCAGATTAGAGGACAGGCAGCCAGGGTTGATCACATCTTTACAGTTCAGGACCATCCCAGAGAAGCCTATTACCAATTCCTTCTGGAGGAATTTCTAGAGCCAGCAACATGAAATCTCTCACTACAGTGCTTCAAAACTCTTTATGTATTTTGAACAACAACTGTGAAGAAGAAGAAACAGTCAAGCTATTTGGAATGCACTGCTCTACCAGCACCTTGCTGTGCCCATTCAGGAGAGACTTGAAATTTCTCAATCAGCATTTAAATCAAGTAATCTCTGCATGTTTTGATAAAATATATGTAATTGTCATTCAAATAGGACATTATGAAGAGCACAACAAATTTTCCTAGCATGGAATTCAGCCAGTGACAAGCTAAGTTCTCTTGCTTATATCAAAAAAGCAATACAGAATAAAATAAATAGAAATTAGTGCATACCAGGAAAAAAAAAACTGGTATTTCCCCAAATACCACAGCCAGAACTCAAACAATACAATCCAGGAGGAAAGAAAAATTAAAGCTTTCTCTGTACAGAAGCAAAATTCATAATTTTTTCATTAGTAACCACATCTTGGAGCTGTTTTTATTTCCAAACAGCTTCCAATCATTCGCTGAGCTACCATTCCAACATTATCACGTGTAAATAAAAAAGGGAGCAGCACTGAACAGTAAATATGATCTCATCATAACATGGTCACACTGTTGGAGCATAAGCCTGGGTGCAAAACATTTCATCATGTGGCTTTAAGGAAAAGCAGGAACCAGAGCACCTCAGGAGCAGCAGATTCTGGGAGAGGGGCCCGTGTGTCACACGCATGGAGGACCAGGATGGGTGGTGCTAGGCTGTTTCATAAAGAAAGGCAAGGAAGAAGAGGACTTGTTGCATTCTGTGCTGAGGAGAACCTTCAGTGCATAGAAGTCAATAATGGCAATGGTGGGAGCCCTTACCAAACACCTCTGGGTCAAGATCAGAGGGGTCATCTCCAAGGAAAAACTTAATATTGCAGATTGCTCAGAACTCCATTGAGAGGGACCCCATGGGATCTCTCATGGGGGCTTAAGGAGCTGGTGAGTGCTGGGAGTTTTTCAGGAATTCTCCAGTGGAAGCACTAAAACATCTCATCCCCATTAAATGGAAGAGAAGTAAGTGAAGCACCCACTTGGCTTCAGTGCGAGCTTCAGCCTGCTAAAAACCAAAGGAGAATTTTTCCAGACATGGAAAAGCAGACAGATATCTACTGGGAACTACAAGGGCATCCACCAGGGCATGCAGAGATGAGAGGATCTAGGTGATTAGAGACCCATCAGTCTTCTTTCAGTCCCTAGGAAAGTTATGGAACAAATCCCTCTGGGGGGCTATCAGCAGTCAGATGAAGAACACAACTGGAATAAACAACACGGATTCACCAAGGGCAAACTGTGCTTGACAAACCTCATCACCTCCTGTAACAAAGCAACCTGCTCAGTGGATGTGGGGTGAGACATGGACATTGCCTACCTGGACTTTACCAGAGCTTTTGATGCTGTTTCTCACAGTCCCTTCCTAAAAACAGCTGATGTGTTATGGCTTGGACAAGTTCTCCATGTGGTGGGTGGAAAACTGACTCACTGGTCACACCCAGAGGGTGGTGACAAGCAGCTCCTTCTCCAAATGGCAGCCTGTCGCCTGTCACATCTGGATGTTGACCCCTCTTGTCTAAACCGTATTTTACCAGGAAAATTTGGACCAGATCATCCCTAAGGTCCCTTCCAACCTGCTGTGCTATAGCCAAAGCCACCTCTGTAGCGGACCTCAGGTTTTGAGCAGCTGCCTGACAGAGGGTAGCAGCAAAGAAATTATTCCTTAGGTTTGGCATCATCTCTCAACAGCAACATAATGAAAAAAGACTGTGGGTTACTCAAATCTCCTTTTTTTTGTGTGTTCTTATTAGGGAGCAATATTCCATTTATTGTGAATTATGAATTATATGATACATTAAATACCACACAGTTGTCTTTGTCAATAAGATATTTTTTGTTGTTAGCTGCTTATGGTGAATCCTATGTATTTGATGCAGGCAGTGAGAATCAAACAAATTCACATCAAGTTTTGTATAAGAAATCCCTCAAACTCTAATTTTTTATTGACAGTCTTGTGACACAGTCAAAATTTTAAACACATTTACTTATGCAAATAAACTGTGTGCTGTTAATTATAAAAATACTTCTTAATAGAATGTTAAAATAAGGCATTAATTGGGTAAAATATTTCTAAATTCCTCACAGAAAATTTTGCTAAATTGTATTCTCTGAGGACATTTCAAATGGAGCCAGATGGGAATTTGAAGTATTTAGAGGTAAGGTGTTTGTCATAAGGAATATATTTTCCAGTCACTTCAACATTTCCAGTTTTGTTATGCCTCACTGCCTGCAAAGTCAGTCAGCTTCTAACCCTCAAACATCACTTATTAAAGCTAAAGATCTATACACTATGAAGAAGTGTTTTCCCACTTAATTGGTAAGATCCCACGTGTGTGTCTTTCCAACTCAACCAAAAACCATAGACTTCTACAGAGGGAAAAAAAAAAAAAAGGCTTTAAGTGATTTTATTTTTCCCCCCTTTCAGTTTCAAGCTGTCTTTAGAATTACACTCATTTTTTCCCAGGGCCTGATCCAAAGCTCAGTGAATTCAACGGAAAGACTGATCATCCTCAATATCATGGGAGCAGGCTCATAACACACCATATGCCAACTATGAAAGTATCCATCTGTCACTGATCCATATCTTGTTATTGTTATGTGCATTACAACAAGGGATTACTTTTCTAAGAGATGAAGCTTGTAAAGGAGTTGCTGGAGGTATTTCTGAGCAACAGTCTCTGAACACGTAAGCACCCCGGAGTGCAGGCACACATCCCCCAGCCACCAGCTGTGTCTGACAGCATTTGGTGTTCACCTCCACAGCTGAGCAGAGAAAGAGCACTAAAATCTACAGGCTCAGGCCTCTTTTGGCTTTTGGGCTGCCAGTAAGTATATAACTGATGGATATTTCACTGCAAGCGAGAGCCAAGCAGAAATCTTTGTGACCTTTGTGCCCAGGGACAGAGGCTGCAGCAGAGCAGTGTGACTGCCATCAGGATCCTTCAGGGGTACCACTGTCAGTCAGCACTGGTGTCATAGGGGCATCAACACCCTATCACATCATATTGAACTATCTGCCCTCATTTTGCCTGAAAAAGCAGGAAACAGTATTTTCCCTAGCCACAGAAGTGTGATGGCACAAGTCATTTTTAAAAACATACTGACAGAAGTATAAAGACCCCCTGCAACTAAGGATCTCGCTTGCTTAATTAATTGTCCTTTTAAACATTACCCTACATCTTGGCAAACATACATAACCCTCAAAAAAAGGGAGCAGAAGGCAGGCACTAATTCTAAGATCACCTCATCACCTCCTTTTTCTCCAAGATGAATCAATTGCATTTAAGAACATGCCGAAAATTCTTTTTGCTAACCCAATCACCTTTGCTCACTAAGTGAAATAAGCAGAAGCAACTCTGCTCTGAAAGTGGTTGGTCATGATGAGTGGGCTCCTATATTTAGGTGCTCACCCAAACCATGGTAAGCCCCAAAAAATTACCCTGGGAGCATCTTGCCCCAAAAACCCACTTCCTCTCACATCCTTCTCTCAGAACAGCCCCCACAGCCAGCTGGTACCAAACTCATCCCTAGAGCCTCCTCCTCCAGGTGCCAGGAGCTACTAGCCAGCAGCCTGTGTGCACATCTCCATTATTCTCCCCAGCACCTCCTAAAAACCACCTGTGCCCCACTCCCACCCTCGATCCTTCGCTCCCCACTGTGCCAGCCCTTCCTCCTCACTCTTTTCTCCCCATCTTGCCCTCCTGCACACTCCCTGTTGTCACCCCAGTGGCACACCCCCACACATCCCCATTCACTGTTTATTCTTTTAGTCACTGTTTATTTAACTGCTTAATCCTGCCTACCCTTTGCTAAATTCCAGTTTCTGCTGCATGAACACAATGCACATGCAAAACCTAAACACCTGTCCTGGCACAGGCAGCCACACACTCAGGAGGACAGTTAAGAAAGCAGGTCTGATTAAAACAGCCTTCACAGTAACACAGCTTGCCTGGGGATGCAACTTGTCACCACCTTGAAACTGCTTTTTGAGCTTGGTTCCAGTTATTTGAAACAGTGTTCTGTGTTTCACCTTTGGCAACCTGTCCAACTTGCCTGAACCAATGGGCATAGATTAATATTTGGAGTTATGTCTTTTCCAAATCAAGCTAAATAAAATGGAAATGTTCTTATGATAAAATCTATTTCATACTGTAGCTCAACAGTCTTCTCAAACACTATCCTACTTATCTAACACAAGAGATTGACAAATCAGAACGGTGACTTCAAGCTGTTGAAAGTTCACAAAATCTTGCTTTGCAATATACCAACACCAAATTTGTTGGTATGCTTGGACAAAAAGCAACAGTTTAGATCTAAGTTGTTAGAGACATTGGGATGTTTATGTCACTAACATACAACCTTTCAACGTGCAATAATTTAATACAGGAAAAAATATAGAAAAAATATATTTTTCATTTTTTTAAATATGGCAACTAACCAAACAAGATACCCTGGACCATTTTCACCACTAGTACAGACAGAAAATCTACAGTATTACACACCTGTCCTGGTCATATTACAGATGGCAGGTCAGCAATGAAGAAGGTACCTGAATGCTTGAAGAGAAATTTATGCATTAAGCAGGTTTCAGCAATGCATGATGAAGAGAGGTGCTAACCTTACAGAGCAGAATAAAAAGTTAAAAGCCTGTTCGAGGATTTCACAATGCTGCTTCACTTAAAAAAAAAAAAAAACTAAAAAAAAACTCCAAAGAGACACAGGATATTCTCTGTATATTTTCCTACTGTACTGCTCAGCCATATAAAGGAAAGCACCTCCAGGCAACTCTGTCCCTAAAGAACTGGAAACTATGTGTGCTTTTTCACTACATGTTATCCTGCGAGCCTCCATCATCTACCAGATTAAGGACTTAAAATAAACATCACACACAACAGCTCACTCTTCCCCCTATTTCTCAAACCTGAACAATCATTTTTGTTGTTGTTTTGAGGATACAAAATTTTGCTCTGCCAGGCTGACATTTGAGCTCCTTGGAATTACAGTGATTAATTTCATTAGTCATTACATTCATTAGTGGGGTTCCCTCTCTTTGGTTCTTAGGGGAACAATGTAGTTTACAGAAAACCCAAACCAAGTTCAGAATTCGTTTCTTGTCCTACAATTGAATTAATTCTTCCCTTGTTTTGTTGGTTTTAACAAGCAAAATAACCATGTGCCGCTCATTTAGAATAAATATTACCACTCCTTCTCCTCCTGGAAACTTCTGCCTTCCTTCTTACAGGAACATTCACTTGAAAGGAGCGTTACCTTTCAGTGCAGAAAAGGGCACTGGAGCTGTCGGTGCACTTGTGGGATGTCCTTACTGGAGATTACTTCAAAAGGCTTAGGAAACTGAACACACAGCTCAGGACTGTTTGAATTCTACAACCTGGCTGGAGGTAAGGAGAACACTCTCTTTAAAAACTGAACAAGAACTGGCGAAGGCATCTTGAAAGCCTTTGTTTTACTCATGTTTCTGTAATTCCTACTCCCACCCCCCACAATTCAGAAAATTGCTTTGAAGTCTATTGTTAGTGAATAACTGATCTTACTGAAATTATGGACCCAATGGGTGACATTATTTCACCATACACATCTGTCACTGGCATCACTGACTGGATCTCTGTTACAAGGTCAGAAATGCAATTTTATTACAGAACTGGTTGCCAGTATTTAATAATTCTATTTGTCTTCCAATGGGCGACCTGTGATCAGTGAGCTGCAAGATATAAGGATAGCACTGACTTCATTTTTCAAATGGTCCCATGGACATCCACTCACCAGCATGTGAGAGACAATAAACAATTCATGTCTGCTTGTGTTTCTCAACAGGGCTGATACAGAACAAATCCAAACATTTCAACCTCTCTACATAGGATCATAAAAGTCATTGATATTTTGTTGCATTGGATCTTTTTTTTTTTTCTATTTTCAGAAGCATACTCTATCAGATAATAAACTGCATTTATTATTCATATTGAAGTCCTGGCTCAAAACTCACTGTGCCAGTCTTCTACAAAACACTGATGAAAGATGGTTCTGGATGGCAGAATTTACAGTCTACAAGACAGATGAAAGATGAATATAAAGAAGCCCGTACTGAGGAGAATGACTGCTCAGAGTGCCAGAAACTGTCTCAACGCAGCGATTGCTAAAGAGGTTAAAACCAGTCCCCATGCTCATTTCACCTCATTTTTAAGTGAGAACCTTGTTGAGTGCCAGGTTTTTCATATGGAGAATGAAAAACCTCAAAGCTGCACCTGGGACACACCCATCTCAACAAAACTCCCCAAAATCAGTAGTTTAAGCTGCTAATTAGCCGTCTGAATGAAATTATGGCAGTCACTTCCCAGCTCATTTAGATTCGAATTGGTGATAGAGGAGAAAAGGAAGTCTAAGTGATAAGTGAGTTACACTACTTACACGACAAATTACCTAGAAATGCTGGGTGAGTTTTTTTGGTTTTTTTTTCCTGAACCCTTCACTTAAAACCTCCCAACAGATCATTCTATATGAGAATATTCCTGGATGAATGCCTTAGTTGTGTTTTTCCTTTTGTTTGCTCTTTGTAGTTCCTGTTAGTTCTACAGACCAGCTACTAGAAGCCAACACTGCTAATCTATGTCATTGCCTTCTATAATTTCTATCTGGATCCAATAAAAAATATTTGATTGTTATGAAGTGGATTTCTTTTCCATGCCCTCGTGCTTTCTGTAGTGTTAGACAAAATGATGATAAATCTAAGGGTGGTAATTATGTTATTGAAATTATATATTAAGCCTCCGATGGTAGTCACAGAGGACAGAGAGAACAATAGAGACTCATTATTGTAACCCTTTTCTTTTCCTCCTTTTATCTCAGAAGAAAGCCTCTGCAGTAGGTTATTCACCTTACTATTTAATTAAGCTATGAAATCAGTATTTAGCTACAGTTTGCATTTAGCACTATTCAGCTCTTTATTCCTTCAGCAATTTTAAATCAACATCTGGACGATCAGTCTGAATGGTTGGTACTGTACCAGAGCAATTACTGTTCCAAGGTTTAAAAAAAAAATCTGGGTGTGTGGATATGCACAAACCACCACTGGTCAGCTCCCTCTTGAAAATGAGCAAATTCTGCCAGGAAGTAAATATCTCCCCCATTGACACACCAGTTCCTTCCTCATTTTTCAAGATAATTAAATTTCATAGGCATCTTTATTCCCCAAACACTTCTCCAAGAGAACAGAGGCACTACATAATCTATGGTTTTGTTATGACACACACAGAATATTTAGCTCACTTTCTTGCTTTTCTTCTCTTTCAGCAATACCTTCTACCAATTTTCCTGTCACTGTATCTCTGGGCAATCGAACCCCTAAAATTTATGGAAAAGGTTTACAGAGGAACTACACTTATAAGGCAGTGCAATTTGGGTATAAATTAGGACTTACAGGTACAAAAAGACCTCAATGAAACACAAAACTCCTGATTTACCAGACCATTTCCAGAGCACTCACCTCCACTTCTTCAAAAGGGAAGGGGGAAGTACGCAGAGGGGAGGGCAAGGGGGCAAAAAATTACCATAAAACCAAGAGAAAAAACCCCAAGAAACCCAAACAAACAGTCCAAATAAAAATCAAAGGGAAAAAACTCCCCACATACAGAAATACCAGAACTCGCTGTCTCAGACCAGTCTACTAAGAGAGGCAGTTTTTTTAAGCTCAGTTTTCCCCTGAAACTTTATAAGACAACTGAACGTGAAGAAAAAAAAAAAAAGAAAAAGAAAAAAGGAGATATTTTATTGCATCCTAAAGCTTTGCCTGAAGCAAGGTAAAGGGTGATAATGAGAAACATCTTCATGGCTGCATTCTCCGCGAAACCACTCTTGAAAATGGCTTTTGGGAAAAGAAAGGTCTCCACTACTGTATACTGCTCAAAATATGCTTTCTACAGTATCACTTCCTATGATACTAAAATTTCTAATAATATGATCAAATAAATGCCACTAAAAATCAAACTTTTTGTAAATTATGAAATCCTTCATACATAAATATTTCTGCTTCTAGTAAAAAATGGTGGGGAGAATAAAAAAAAAGCTAAAACAATAACAAACAATAAATCTGTTGAAAGTAAAACAGAACCCCACGACAAGATCTTTCTAGTAATTTGTCTGTCTTCACCTCCCTGGTAGTGGCAGCCCACGGCATCCAGATAATGTCTGAAGTGATAACTGAAGATTTTCTGTTTCCCTTGAAACACAGATGTATAAATTGTGTACATTGTGAATATGCATAAGGCACAGCCTAAGGTCTCCAACATTTTTGGGTTCCTTTTCATTGGAAACAGGAAAACAGTGCTAATCTCAAATGTGGACAATTATTTGAGCTTACATTCTCAATAGTTTTGCCAAGCAATTTCTCATTTCTTCTTCTTTTCTCTCACACAATGAACTTATTCAGACAAGTATATTTTCCATCGATAATGTCAGGTTTAAAATATGCAAGACACTTTGGGAGAGCAAAAAACTAGCACTCAGGCATACATTGTAACAAGAAATCGCTTCTGTTTGTTTCTTTCTGTACGGGAAAGCATCCACATTTCAGCCTGCTTTTTATAAGAAGTAAACTGTGGTAAGCTTAGAGAGAGGCTGAAAGAACTTAGCTGTTCCCCCCTCTCCCCTTTGCTGAATTTGCAGTTTGGGATGCTTATGTAAAGATGTCATTTTAACATTTAAACACTGCTACTCCCCATCTTCCAGTGGGAGAATCACATGTAAAGAACCACTTGGACATGGTTTTCCAGAAGATTCTAAGAAATCTATACATACATCAGTGCTCCTCCTGAGGAAGTTTGTGTTTTAATAAACTGAACACTCAACGAGCCTGATCACGCCTCTGTAAATCAGATACCTTGTTGCAGGCTCAGTTGCTTGGATACAGAGTAATCAGGGTAAGTGAATAAATCAAATTATCAATAACATACACGATTGCATCCTATTATTGAAACAGTAAACTGAAGTAATTTTTAGATTAGTTAGAAAAGAGACATTTGAAATTTACTGGGCAATATGAGATGCAAAATAATTAAATGAACACTAGTAGACATTTTAAGATTTGGTCATTGCAGATACATTGGAAGCATCATTGTTCTCTTTACAACAATAATTGCAGGAACTACTCACGTAAAGTATCTCTCTAGTCATTCTGAAATAAACACTCAACTAAATGCTTCACAAATTGTTATTCTTGATACAAGGTAAACCCTTATGAAATGAACTTAAAATGTAACCATCTGAAACCACTCAGCTTGCATTGATTTTACTGCATTTGACAACAATGCAAGACTGAAAAGATGGGGAAAGTTCAGCTTACAGCAGAGATGATTAATAGGAGACAGAATAAAGGTGCACAAAATAACATATGGAAGAGAAAACACAAATTAGGCACTTCTAATTGCTCTGCCTCCTAATGCAAGAGCAAAGGGCAATCAATGAATCTGAAATGCAGACATTTTAAATTAATGAAGGAAATCTTTTTACACAAGCTATAATTAATCTCTGAAAATCACTTCCACCAAGTAGAAAACCTCACAGCTTATTGAAAAAAGATACAGATAATGAGAACATATATTTGCATTTAATGGGATGATAAATAAAATAAATTGATCATTGATTGGTGGGAGCTATAAGGGGGCCTAAAGGATACCACTTTTTAAGAACAACTTATTCTGTCCCGATCAAATAAAAGAATGGCTATGTTCCTCATGGAGCTCTCTTGGAGCTTTCTATTGACAGCTGTTAGAGTATGTAGGTAATAACTCTAAGTTGATACAACAGTTTGAGTTCATAGTCTTCCAGAAAGTATCTATGATGTCATTAATCTCATTGATTGACTCTCCCTCAATCTCACTAGATAATTCTAGGGACTTTGCTACAAGATCTGTAATGGCAATGACAGCTACTGTCCTTTCTGAGAGAACTGTGATCTCCAGAAATAAATGAGGACTTTTTTTTTCTTTTTTTAACTTTGAGATTCTAGACTGTCTGAAGCATATTGGTGATAATTTCCTGACATGCTGAGAATGAATCCAACAAGAAGAGACATTCTGCTGGACATGATAATTAAAAGCAAGGAAGAATATGTTGAGAATGTGAAAGCTGGGGCAGCAACCACGATACAGTGAGGTCCCTGTGAGAAATACAGAATCCAAATAACCAGGCCACAACCCTGGTATTGAGTAAAGCAGACCTTGACTTGTCCAGGAACCTGCCTGGAAGAATGCCACATGACCAAAAAAAATAGGGCTTCAGGAGAGCCAGTTGATTTTCAAGGATCACCTTTCCTAACTCAAGAGCAGTCCATCCCAACAAACAGGAATACAAGCAAAAGGCAGTAAGAGATATGTAAAGGTTTAAAAGGACCCCCTGACAAGACCCAGGCATAAAAGAGAAGTGTAGAGAAGTGGAAGCAGAGGCAAATGACCCAGGAAAATGCAGATGCTGCCTGAATATGCAGGGACAATATTAGGGAAACCAGCCCAGAGCTGAATCTGGTAAGAGACAAAGAGCAATAAGAAAGGCTCTTGTTTGGTACAGCAAGCACCAAATGGAAGCCTGGGGAAAATGTAGGTCTGCTGCTGAATGGAACAGGTGACCCAGTGGGAAAGGACACAGAGAGGACACTGGTCAAGACCTTTCTCACTTCTGTCTTTACTGGTAGCTGTGGGCATTCAGTAATCACAGGTCTCTGAGATAAGCTGGGAAGTCCAGAATAAGGAAGATTTACTCTTGATGGAAAAGAATCAAGTTAGAAAACCATTTAAACCAGATGGAGGGATATAGGTTCACAGGACTTGGTGGGTGTCACTCATGAGTGACACAGGCCAATGTCATTTTAAAGCCATTCTGCATAGTCTTTGACAGGCCTTGCTGCCCAGAAGAGGTTTCTAAGAAAGAAATCATATACTGCTGCTAAATTCCACAGTGGCAGGAAGGATGATAACTGTAAGCTACTCAGTTTCACCTTGATCCTTGGGACAACCATGGAGTGACAATCCTGGAATCCATCACCAAACACATTTGAAAGACAGCAACAAGAAGGATGCAGGCAGCAAATATTCATGAAGAGAACATAATGCTATAAGAACCTAAAAGCCTTCTGTGGTGAAATGACTGGTTAACTGGATGAGAAGCAACAGCAGATGTTTATCTTCATTCTGGCACAGCTTTCAACAGTGCTAACACACTCAGAGATGACCTACTGAGGTACAGACCAGGTCAAAGGGCTGTGACCAGCAGCACAATGTCCAGCTGCAACCCACCACCAGTGGTGTATCCCAGGGGTT
Source organism: Fringilla coelebs (assembly GCF_963513975.1). Classification (NCBI taxonomy): domain Eukaryota; kingdom Metazoa; phylum Chordata; class Aves; order Passeriformes; family Fringillidae; genus Fringilla; species Fringilla coelebs. The sequence goes on along the minus strand of NC_140029.1, from coordinate 10,489,740 downwards.
GATACTGGGCTCAGAATTATTTAATATTTTTGTAAGTGACTGGGTGAGGGGTGGAGAGCTCCCACATCAAGTCTGTAGGCAACATAAATAGAGTGAAGATAGGAGCCATGTAAATACCTGACAGAGGGAGTAAAGGTGATGGAGACAGACTCCCAGAAGTACCCAGAAACTGGACCAGTGGCAACAAGTACAAACAGAAACACAGAATACTCCATTTTAATTTTTTTTAACATAGTGAAGGTAGTTTACTACTAGATTTAAGAGATTCAAAACACAAGTGGACATGGCCCTGACTGCCCTGCTCTTGGCTGACTCTACTCTTTGCAAAGAGTTGGACCAGAAGATCTGCAGTGGTGCCCTCCTGCTTCTGCAAGACTGTGCTTTCAAATTAATTGTAGCAGAGTACCCAGGACCATTCACAATATTGGAAGTCACAGTGTGCTGAAAATATGGAAAAAAAAGTGACAGCAAGGACTACTGGTGAAGCCCCAAATCAGAAATGAGTGTAGGTGTTTCCCTCAAGGAAGGGGAGACACCCTTGAAGGCCCAGGAACCTCCCATGATTACATCAGGTTCAAGCTTGTGTGACTTTACTGAAACCCTAAATAACAGATAATGGCAATGAAATAAAAATTAAATCATTCAGAAGAGTTGGCCTTTTTTAATCCACCCTGAGATGCCAATTACCAAGCTACCACAGACAAGCTGCACTGTGCTTTCATTTTGGGTCAGGATACATCAACCAAACCTCTCAGGGGCAAGAGCAAAGATACTTCCACCTCTTGAGCTCTGCCAAAGACTAACTGCTTCACAGTTAAAACCTCTTGCTCCCCTGTATTTTCAGCACCCTCAGCCTAGGATGGAAGCCAGAGGAAACACTTCTCCCCTGTGGCAGGGAGCACACAAAGGGGCACTCTCTCCCCCCAGGCTCAGCAGGGCTCTACCCTGCTCTTGGGTACCCTGTGATAACCAGGCACAGCAGACCACAGAGACAATACAGCAAAAGAAACCTGCTAATTTGACATGCCCTCTAAAAACCAGGTCAGAATGCCTTTAAGCTAAATAAACCACGTTCTGCTGATCTCATAAAAAAATGGCCTTAGCTTTAGGCACTGAAAGTAATTCCTCTCAAATGACTAAATACTTTTGCTTAAAATGCAGGTCTTCTTCAAGTCTTTTCAGGAGTGATAGAAATATTAACAAAACACAATCCTACTAGCAATTAAACTCTGGGAGGATTAAAAAGCATGTATTTAATTTTTTTTTCCCTCCACAAGCTACAATAGCTACCTTTTGGGCCATGGTCTAATTAAGTATTTTTAAAAGCAATTTCCATTTCATTAGAGATTATGAAGCAGGTAGGTTTTATTCTTTTTACTTTGTTTTGACAGCTTACTCTAATACACTTCTTTACCCTAGTATATTTCATCACAGCTGTATAATTAAGGAATAAAGAAAACACAGTAAGACTACTACCTTTCTCTTCATGTCACCACTAATCAAAATACCTATGTACACACACTTCATTATTTGCATAAATTTTGGGGTAAGTGTGGTGATTTGGGGAATTCCCAGGGCTTTGAATCTATAATTTACCTACTATATCCTTGAAAAGCCAGATATCTCCCAAGGGAGGTAGTTGTCTTACTAAACAAAGGGGAAACCATGTTTCCAAAATTATCCCTCTTAGATATAAGGGAAGAAATATGTGTAAAAAGCTTTTTCAGCACCTACAGCCTTTGAAAGGCTTAATACTGGTTTGGCTTAAGGCCAGCATGACAACAGATGTCTTAAAACAATGTTTAATTGATGAGGATACACAGGTGAATAAAAGCAGACAATTGGATCAATTTAAACATCCAGCTGAATTTTTATTACTTTAACAGGCTGAACAATAATGCATCTCTAGTGTGTAGAGGTGAGAGTATGACTGATATATGACTCATAAACACAACAAATCCATTATATATAATTTTCCTTACCAACAGGAAAACCTCCCCTGAGAAAGCAGGAAATTGCTTAACTCGGAGCTACAAGGATTTCAGATGTCCCCTTTCCCCCAGGCAGGCTAATCCACAAATAAAATCCCAGCTTTCTGTTTCTGAAAACTATTCTTGAGAAATTTGGATTTAAACTGGTTCTTCAGCTATTCCCTTACTTGCCATCCAGGCAGTATTGTAGGCATAGAGAGCTGGGCAACACAAAAAGGATTTTCCAATACCCCACCAACTATTTTATTTCCCACCCCTTCAATAAAATTGGGTAGGCTTGGTAAAAGTGGATTAGCAAGCACTTTTCCAAGTTTTCATGTGGAAGTGATGCCTACATATTCAAGTACATAGGGAACCTGGAAGAACTGAAGGAGTGGGTGCTGGGCTGGTATTTGATTCTGGGCAAACCAGAGAATCCCAACAGGTAATGCATTATGGAACAAAAGGTAGAATGCAGACTGAAAAAGTCTTTTTATGTTTTGTATTTCTTCTCTCTATAGAACTATTGATGCAAAATTAAATGGCTAAAAAAACCCAAAATAAAATGAAGAACAAACAAACAAAATGTACCAGCAAGCATTTTATTAACCATTTCTGCAACCCCCAGAAACAGCTGTCTCATTTTATCACAGACAAGAGAGTTGAAACAAGGGAGTTGACTGCACAGTTCAAACAGGAATAAGACCATGCTGAATGAAGATAAAAACCTTCATTGCTGGTAATACTACTGAACAGCAACAACTGCACCCAAAATTAACATGTAGCAATCACTTAGAGCCTGAAGTAGAAGAACCATTTGACTTTTCCATGTGTTACACTTTCCTTTGGTCCTAGGCAAGGAAGGAAAACAACTCAAAAATTATTGGCTGACAAGATAAGAAAAAGCAGGACACCACCATTCTTCTAATGCAACTCTCCCTTCTTGGACAAAAAAGGGTCATGATTAGAAGATGATGTCAAGCTGTGCATGTCTCACTGTTAAAAAGCAGGATGACATTCCTTCACTTTACAGGCAATGGCTACACACAACAGCAGCTGCAAGACTGTCAGACAAAAAATGTGTTACCATATCAGGAAACTAAAATGAAAGTGAGTTTGTCATTCAACATCACTGAAATCAGCTTATAAACTTTTATTCTCTGAAGTAACTGAGATCTCTTTTGGTGGTTTGTTTTTTTTCATCTCTTCCACCTAGATGAGATATAGTGTGTTAACATCCTTGGATAATGTCATTATTATCAATTGCTTTCAGAAAGCGACTGTGATTTAAATAATGAAAATTATCATGTAAGATCTTGAATGAGATAAAACTTTAATATTTTCAAAATATATTCAGGAGGATATAGTAATATTTTAGTCTGGCTTTGGAAAACAGTTGCTTCAATTAAGCAGATACAGGTATGGTTTTGAGCAATAATTTTTAAGGACTGCTGCTACCCCATCTCCCCAAGATAAACTGTTCAGAGTGAGAAAACTGAAAGGAGTAGATTTAAAATACTATAAAAAAGTTTCATGTTCGTAGGATAAAGATCTAAGATAGAGAAACAGCACTGTATTTTTTAGTGAACCATTCATTACTGAACAATACAGTAAACACAAGAATGATTTAAAAGACATCACAAGTAAGTGCATGAGGTAAAACAATAACATTTCTTTTGCCCCTTCTTTGAAATACAAAATAAATATTGTGTCCCACTCTCAAATCTGAGTTCTGTTTTAAGAAATGATGCTAACATGCTTCATTTGCACCTTATTAATGTATTTGATCATTGCATTTTCAAGCAGTACAGAGGATGACTTTATCAGGAATGGTAGACTTTGACAGGGCAAATGACAAACACTTTCTACTTTTTACAAATACAATTTATTATTTTCAGCTATTTACCCATTTTTATTGAACCCAAATTTACTTTCAAGAAAAAAACCAGCAATTCAAACTCTAAAACAAATAATCTGACTATAGACATCAGAATAGTATTAATTAACAGTTAATTTTTTCCACAGAACATTACTCAAATTAAATCCCCATGATTTTATGATTTTTTTTTTTTCCCCATAGGTGAACTTGGTGTTAATACAGAGAAATCATCCTCTCACATCACACAGTAGGCTCAAGGTGTCCTAAGGACACATGCTCCTGCCAAACAGCAGCTTTTATCAAATGACTGAAGCCTGATATGAAGAACCATCACTTATCCTTATGGGACAAGCACAAACAGAACAGATAAAGAAACAACATATTTCTTAATTTACAATCTGTTACCATAATATGGATGCATTATGAACAGGCAGTAGCTTTACAAGATGGCATATTACTTATTCATTAGACCATTAGATCTTCATAAAAGCCATGCTCTGAAAGCTGCTGCTCTATTTGCCATGTCATGCTCAATAGAAAGAAACAAATGTTAGTTTATGTGAAATCCAGAGAGTTCAGTTTGGGTTTTTGGGGGTTTTTTTAGAAGATATTTCATTTCTTGTTTGACTACTGATTTTGCCATAAAGTTCCAAAACAGTCCAAAATTAATTTTTTCCTTCACTTTTATTCAGACAGAGTGCCTTGTGCTAATACATTTAAAATGGCTCTCAGAAGTGGAACTTAAGCTCTAAACATGCCACAGGAAGAAAAAGACTTGGCACCATCATTTAGTAAATTATTGTCTCACCTCACAGAGGAATTTGGGCAAAGAAATCTACAGTTACTTTAAGTTTTCATTTGCTTCCAATGAAACAGCATTTAGCTGCTTTTGCCTAAAGAACTATCTCAAATTGGATAAAACCAGCCAAAGTGGATTACAGTCTTCATTGTCCTTTATTTGCAGAATATATTTACTCACCAGAAAAATCCCATCATTTATCTTCAAGACATTTCCTACAGGTTTATCCCATTTTGGAACAGCATTTTCTAGCTCCTTGTACTAAATACATCAATGAAGTGTTTTCCTACTGGAGATTCCATTTTATTTTCACAAATACACAAAAAATGTCTATGCTAAAGTAATTGGTGAGTAACAAAAGTACATGGTCCCTACAGAACTCTATTTGGATGTATTCCAAATAGTCCTCAAAACATACTGGTACAAACAACTATGTTAATTTATGCTTAAAAGGAAATTAAAACAACATTATTTCACTTTCAAGCTAAAAAACAACAGTAACCAGGTTTGTTACTATTTTTTTTATCTTTATGTCTAGAGAAGCCATTTTCTTTTTATTTTTAATTATCATAATATTTAGCCTAGTGATAAACTGAACAGTTCTTTTCAAAGGTACAGGTTTTATAGGTCTATCACATGCAATCACAATGTTACATGTACAAGACTAATGATTTGTTTTACAGAAAAATGTGAAACTTTTATATATGAACTTCCAGCAAAGTTATTGACTCATTTAAATGTTGGATTTATCACTATGAAATTGATTGCACAATAAATTGAATTATTTAAGTAATATTTTGCAATCTATGTCTGACAATTACATCTTAAGTAGTGTTCTTAATTAAAAAAAAAAAATTCTAAGAAAGACCCTCCAGCTATCAGAGAGAAAATAAAGACCCAACAGGCTGAGAAGAAACAATCAGGATTCCATTTATGCCACTGCAGAAATTACATCACATTTTTATATTCTTGCATTAGTGTAACAGTAAGTGTATTATAAGTAGCAGAAAGAGGATGAGGTACTGCAGTGTATAAGTTATATAGTGTTTCCAAGTTTTACACATCACATTTGAAAACCACTGGGTAAGGTCCACCGCCAAGAACTCAAGTGCATTAAAACATTTTCTGTAAAATTCACTATACATTAGACGCCTTCAGAAACAGACCATGGTCTGAGAGTATCACAGAAGAAATCAAGATTCCATTCACTCAAGGTGAAGAGGCCAGACAAGTGCTTCTTTCCATCACACTGCTGTTCTCCAGGCTCAGCCTTCTAATTGACTCTGAGCATACTGAGGAAACTGGGACCCACTCACAAAAAAGCCTTGCAGTTCCCTTCTTTTCAAAAGGCTGCTTCATACTGTCAGAAAACCTTCATTAGGGAACCTCAGCTCCCCAGGGGGACTCAGCCTCTGTCTCCCTCCATTCAGGTCACTGGGGGCACTCACCCCCTCCTCTGTGGCAGCCATCACGCCCTCAAAGAAGAGAAATCAGTTTTATCTGGGGTTGGAGGCAAGATGAATAAAATAAAAGTACAAATCAACAGGCAAAGACAGGAGGATTAATGAAAATACCACAGCTGCTCTGAGTAAGGGCCTGCTCCCTAGGACTGTGCACATTTTGAGTACATGGGTCACGGGATTAAATTCCCGTCATTGCTCAGATATTCCAGAAGCAATTCTTGTGCACTCTAGGTAACAAAACATGGCATCACACAAGCACAGGCCACTTCTGCTGCCTCAGAAGTGTACACCTACAAAAGGTGCAGCCATCTCCCTCTGTTTGGCTCCACCTTCCCTCAGGCTTCCACAATGTTTTCTCATGTATGGATATTTTTTAGAATGGAGCAACTCAAAAGTGATGATTTCAAAAGACAGTTAGGGATGGAGAAAGCAGGCAATGCCACAGGACAAAGACCACTCCCCAGTCCTTTTTCAGGATCTTAACATTATTCAAGTGATGGTGCTTCACTATTCACGTTAAAGACTATAGTAAGTCAGCTGTAGAGTTTGCTTGGTTTTTAAAACAATGTTTTTTGCTACTCAGTTCCATCTCATGCTTCTAGTTTCACTTTATTAAAACTCAAATTATCTATTTAAAAAGTGAAATTAAACCCACAAATCAGACAATAAAAAAGCTTTTTTTTTTTTCAGAAAAGGTAAGGAACTACAGGAACAAATATGAAAAATAGAAGTCATTAAACAATCTAAATTAATGAAGACAGAAAAGCATATCAGCAGAACAACCCTGTGACCATGTCACCCAAAGTCACTGGCGAGGAACTAACCCAGAGCAGAAGAGCTCTCAGTTCATTAAATCAGTGCTATAAAAACCACAGGTCTCATTAACATTAATCCTGTAACTCCCACCCTTCTACAAGTGTCAGAGACAGATTGGATACAGACAGATTTCACTGCATGTTGCTTTATCAAACCAGTTACATTTCCAGCACCTTTTATTACTGGTATCTCTGAAAATAGATTCTTTTTTCTAGGTTGGACTATAGAAGTAAAAACTGGTCTCCAGACAAATAAAACAAGCTACTTTATGGAAAAATCAATTTGCCCTGATATGAAACAGTATACATGGTGGCATTGGAGGATTACGCTTGAAGGAGCCAGGGATAGTTTTCAAATCCTTTCAGAAGCTACATCTCATTTTCAAATCTATACACACTATAGTACTGACAAAACCTCTTACTTTCTATTTTCTTCCATTCATATATTCTCCCAGTCTGAGCTGGTCTGCAATTTTAAGTTGATACAATAAGTCTTATTTCAATCTCCAGAATTTTATAACAAGAAATGCAGTGTTTTGTCAAAAAAGGGGGATTTTACACACAAAGAGAAGGCTTGAAAGGCATTAGGATTTCTGTCTTCACTTCCCAACAGCCAAACAAAACTAGCTATTTTTGTTTTAAAAATCTGATCTACCAGAAATGAAGTGGCACACTTGTAGTATATAATGAAACAGATTTGTAATATGATTGCTATTTTTGGATACAAAGTCAGCTTTAATTAGAGTGCCCTAAATTTAGGGTCTCAAATTACAGACATTTTTATGGTCCTCTTCCCAATAGATTTTTAGCACTTACTTATCTGTTTCAAATGCTCTAATGTCCATGCCCTGTAATGTACATGGAAATTTAGCTGGCCTCTTTTTAAATTGTGATGAAATTGCCTCATCAAGATTGAGAGAGCCCTCACCTCTTCTAAAGCAATTTATTCACTAAATATGGCTTTTGAACCTTAATTCCTCCATGTTAAATTAAATCTTCTAAATTAACAGTGATCATGTCTTTGCAAACACTTCAGTAATGATAGTGCAGATGAGCTGTGTTGACTTTCAATTCCGATGTTATCTTGAGCAGAGTCCCTGGACAAGAGAGTATCCATGGATACAAAGGGCCACCATCTCCCCCCCCACCTAAGCAAACTCTTAAAAGTTACATCTCACTTGCTTAATTAGTAAAAAGCCTCCTAAAAAGCCATCTTAGCATGGAGGAGGAAAAGTGGCAACTTGGAATTGAAGCTGAGTTAGAAGCACACCAAACTGCAAGGCAGCATTTATTGCTTGTAGCCACCACCAATTTCTTAAGTGCAGAACAAACTAATTTTGCAGGCAGATAAATAAGGTGATTTCCAAATATATTTTTGCAAATATAAAATATAATCTGAATTAATGAAGAGAACTGCTGTGATGGAAGAGAAATGTTAAAAAAAAAAAAAAAGCAATGGCAATGCAGAGATTAGCAGTGGCTCCAGCATGGTAACAGCTGCAATTAACTTAAGAAGAAACAGGCAGGAACATACTATCAATTTAAAAATAACTTTCCATATGAAGAAAGAGTAAAATTTGGGATCTGACACTTTAAAGAACCCCCACTGGGAGGGGCTGTTAATATTTTTAAAGAATTAAGTCTTGACAGATACAAGGAAATGCCCTGGAGCGAACTATTGAAGTGAATTCAATTTAAAAGATTCAAAACATAAATGCCAAATCTAAAATATTTGATGGTTAACTGCACGAGACCACAAACCCAGGTTTGATTCAGCATTATTTTTTCTGCCACAAAATACAACAGGAATTTTTTCTAGCCCTTAAATGACAAATTGTGAGGTTCCATTTTTGCCAACCTCTATGATTCTAATCAAAGACATTCTCCTAGAAAGTTATTATGTTGAAAGCAACAGCACCAGCTTGTAAATAACATTGGAGACTTCATTTTCTATTAGAAGTCTGTAGAGCAGTATTATAACTGCTCTATAAAGTCTGGCTCCATCTCTGAGCACAGCCTGGGTTTAGGATAAAGAAACCACCTCTGTAGTTGAGCTGGGTTCACCACCCAGGGGTATCCTCTCCACCCTCCTGTGACAGAAACCCTTCAGCCCATCTAACAACCACACTGCCAGTTTAGACCTTGGATACTCTGATCTCCCATTATGGCCATCTCTTAGCACAACTTTGATCACAGAAGCCTGAACCTATCTCACACACAACTCTTTAGCTTGTCCCAGTCAAAGCTCCTTTCTCGCCTATTTCCAAGATACTTGACACACACAGACACCCACAGAAGAAACAATTATTGGGAAATTGTCATGTTTTAATTGATACCTTGAAATCCAACTTGGGATTTCAGTAGCATCATCATCACCCTTTCTTGTAAAAATTCATGCCATAAGAAAGATCAAACCCTTACCAGGTAAAAAGCCACCATACATAGTGTATTCTCTCCCCTGACAGAAAATAGGGCAATTCCCACCTCTCAACAGCTTTTTGCTTTCATTTTGTCTAAAAAAATGAAAAATAAAACCCATATTATATAGAGCAAACTGTTATCCAGAAGTTATGGGCTTCGAGGACTGCACTATGTAACAAATCTCTGATCATAATGAGAGATCCCATGAATATCAGGCAGCAGATGTATGTATCTCCTCCTGGAGATGGAAAATGCATGTTAACTGATTCACACATTATTTTTTCAATTGTTACTTATTATCCTCCCTTGGGATTGGCAGCTAAAGCAAATTCTCTAATAGTTGAAGAAATAAATTAATTTTAAATTTCAGGTAGTATTTACATGCTTTCTCAAGTGGAAACTTAAAAATATTTTGTTATCTCCAAGTTAGACAGTCTTCTTCAAAACAGCATTTTAAATAAAAGGCAGCTGAGAATTCAGCCCTGAACTAAACCTTTGTTGCACTGAACTTCATTGTACCACAGATATTGCATATGTACATAATAATGATGTGCAGAACATAGTTTAAATTCCCAAAACAGGCAGACTGAGCTCAGGAGAGAGAATATACAGACATTTGTCACTAAGGGTGAATTGCAAAATAAACACGTTCAAACTGGAAGAAACATAGAAGAGCTTATAAGAAGTCACGTGGCCAGGTAGCACTTGTTTTTACATGGTGTCCTTCTGTGAGATGTTGTACCAGACAACTTAAACTTCCCTTAACATCAGTTGAAAACAAGAACAATGACATCATGCTAGGTCAGGGAGGAATAAGAATTCCTCTCCCAGCAGATCATAAAAAAGATTATTAACAACTCAATTTTCCTTAATGTTTCTTGGAAATACTGCATTTCCAACTCTGAAGGTTTTTGGCTCTTTTTTTCATTGAAATCCAACATTATGGAAAGAAGTAAGCCTCATTTAGTTTATGCAATTCAAAATAAATTATTATGGATATTTAATAACCCTCAGATTTACAAATATTAACACCTACCAAGACCCAAAGACCACATGGACCACAGATATGTTTCAATGTTTAATACTGAAGGAAACAAATTGACCTCAATTAAATTCTAAAAGCAGAAAAATCACAATTGCTGAGTGCTTTCAAATAAATCATAACCTAAACCAAATCATTTAGTGTTCATATATTTTGTCCTAAGATTCAGGGATGCTGTACAACAGACTTCAAAAGAAGATAAAAAGATTAGAAAAAACCATAAAATTACAGTTTAGAAATTACTCTGAAAGAGGTAATTAAAAGTTTTTTGCCCGCATCATTTAACTAGGGTTTGGTTTATTGCTGTGGCAGATCAATGAAGACTGCAAAATACAATTAGGAAAGTAAATGGACTCAAACTCACATAATAATGGAAAAAATAACACACTGTTCTTAGTAATGTCACTGCAATTTTTTCCACAATATTCTTTACTATGCAAAAACATTAAGTTCCATTACAAAATTTGAAAGGACAGATTTTTGTATATTTTTTAATTATGAAAATAACTTGTTGAATAGTTAAAACCCACTGAAAACACACATATTTATGTAACTGGTTTCTTCTAGCCTCCCCACATTTTATACAACTCTGGCATAATTATTCCTGAAGACTTATGCAGTGCTGGAGCCGAAGCAAATGGATTTCTGCAGGGAGAGACAGTGACTGAGACTGATAAAGCCAAAAGAAACCAGACTCTGCTGGGACTGGGCTTGAATCTTCATGATTTCCTGGCAAAGGATCACTGACTAAAATTTTCATCTCATCTTTCACCAGCTTAATGAGACTGTCCAGGGTTGTTTTTTGCTCCTTATTTTTTTTTTGTTTGTCTGTTTTCAAATTGACCAAGACTATAAATTAAACATTAGTTAACCGTGCACCAGCACAGAGAAGACTTGCATTAAGCATACAAGCAATATTATTTGAAGGGTATGCAAACAATCAAGCATAAAAATATGTCTTGCTGTTCTAGAACAAACACATAATTTGCCTACAAAATAGGTGGGGGAGTTTTTATATACAATAAAGAAAAACAACTTGAAGGAACTTAATGTAGCATACTCCTAATGTTAGAAGTGATTAAAAAATAGTTGCTTAGCTAAATTGTTCTTAGTTGGACAAGAACATCACACAATTAAGGTCTCCAACCCCTCTGTGCTAAGAGCTTCACAAACACTTAGTAAGGAGCATTGTTACAGTTGAATGGGGCAAACTGAAAGACAAAAGAAGTCTAATATGTTCAAGAATCAGCAGGGTTTCCTTGGCTTTTTGAGTGATTCTTTGCAGATTGACAACTGCATGTATAACCGGACACATAACTCATGAGATACACTTGGAGTAAAATTATGACAGGTATTAACATGACAGAGAAGAACAGAAGCAAGGGCTGAGAAAAAAGTAAATATGCAAGTAGAGCAGCAAGCCAGCAACCTATCCAAGGGGTAAAGACAACATTCCACTAAAAAATGAACATGCTTGAGTGCAAAACAAAACAACAGGCACGGAAAGACCACAGGATAATATTGTGTCTCCTCTTACTCCAAGCAGTACTTTGTAGCTATGAAATTCTACCTTACAGCTTCAGCATTTCAACCCTACAAACACAGGGGCCCAGAAGGAGACAGCCTCCCGTATACCACTGAGGTCCAAGGAGATGAAAAGAATCCCCACAGCCCAAATACATTTCCAGTGATGCTGCAGGACACAAAGGCTTTGGCTTCTCCTTTGCCAGCCACTGAACAGCAGCTGCTGCTGGCTTTTATTACAGGAAGGAGGACAAGGTGCACAGTGACAGAGTGGGTTTGCATTTTGCTTTCTTTCTCCCCAGTTCTGTATCTCTCCAGGTCAGACTACAAATGCCTGTTTGATTAAGGGCATGAAATTATAGGAAGCTTTTGATTTCACAACATTGGGTGATGAACCATAATCTCATCTGAAGAAATCTACTAAAGAACTACATAAGATCTGCACAGTGGGCATCAGAACCCTAAGACTGCTGATAAAAAGAGGCAGCTCAGCACATAGGTCACTTTCACAGAGACATTAATTCAAGCACAGAATTTCAGAGATGAAGAATACCAGGAGTTTGTCGATATTACCACTTTAAAGTGAAGAGTATTTGCTTTTTCTCTTCTCTTCCTCATCCTTCATGTTTATAAGGGAATTACAAGTTTAAACAAAGTCTTTTAAATAACCATATGTAGTGGAAGAAGGGGAAGTGCTGGATTCTGTACCTGGGACAGTGCAACCGGGATGTACAGACAGACTGTGGAAGGAGATACAGGAATGCAGTGCCGTGGAAAGGGACTTGAGGGTCCTGATCAAAGGCAATTTGGATGCCAGCCAGCAGGGCCTTGGCAGCCAGGAGGGACATCCCTGTCCCGGGGGCATCAGGGACAGCACTGCCAGCCAGGCAGGAGAGAGGATTGTCCTGCTCTGCTCTGGGGCAGCCTCACCTCCAGTGCTGGGGGAAGTTCTGGGTGCCACAACATAAAAAAAAAATCCCTAAGCTATGAGAGAGCATCCAAAGGAGGACAGTGAGGATGGAGAAGGGTCTGGAGGGGAAGCTGTGTGAGGAGGGGCTGAGGTCCCTTGGTGTGTTCAGCCTGGAGGAGACTGAGGGGAGAGCTCACTGCAGTCACAGCTTCCTCATGAGAGGAACAGGAGGGGCAGGCACTGATCTCTGCTCTGACAGTGACAGGACACAAGGGAATGGCCTGAAGTTGTGTCAGGGGAGGTTTAGGTTGGGTATCAGGGAAAAGCTCTTCCCTCTAGGGATGGTTGGGTATCTAGTGGCCCACAGTGATACCAGGGATGCCCTTCTGAGGACATAAGCCACAGAGCCAGTCACTAACTACTTCCCATTCCCACTGTACTTCACACTTCCTTACTTATTCCCCAGCACAATTTCATGGCTCCCTAAGCCCAGGACCAAAAGCAGCACAGCAATTTCCTCCCCTTTTCTGTATACAGTCCTGCCCACAAATGTTTCTTGTTCACACTATGTGCAAGAACTGCTGTAAAAAATAAAGAGGTGTTCAAACATAAAAATACAAATGCAAGTTTCAGCTAGAGACTGAAGGAATAAAAAAAAAGAGAGAATTCAAGATGATAGGAAGGATTTCAGAGAAGGGCACAGAGTGAGAGAAAAGAGGCATAAACTTGATTAGAAATAGGGGAAAGGACAAACCTGCCTTGACTGCCACCCAACTTGATGACTACAGAAGTAGCTGAAGCATCTCTGCAAGGCACTTCCTTGGAAAATAAATTGGGCTTAAATCCCAGAAATCCCATTGCTAAGATGAACAGAAGGGGTAACTTTTAAGCAACACCTGTAATATACTTGTGTTTGTATCCATAAATAAACTGAAACTAAACTAGAGGTAAAGAAAGATTGTATTTCAGCACAGCACGCTGTGGGCAGAGAGTAAAGCCAAAAAAAACCATGAAGGTATAAAGCAAAGCAGAAGGAGCAACAGAAAAGAAATTGAAATTGTTCAAAGATAAATTCAGCCATGCTTCTGACAAGTAGCAATAAAGGCAGTAACACTGAGCAAAGACCAATGTAGGTAAACAGGAAAGTAGAGCAAATTATCAAGATGGGCATAGGCATAGCATAAAAATACTGAATATACAAGAAAACACACAAATATATGCACAAAAAGAGGAGAAATACACATACAAGAGAGATTGCAAAATGACAGTTGAAAGGATAGATCACAAAAGTACACTTGCCTGACATGCTTTGAAGATAAATATTTTTCAAATTACTTTAACTACAGCAAGTTGGAAAGAAAGGATATATGAAAGTAAGGCTTGAAGGTTGGAAAAAATAGCTTTGGCAGAAGTAGTAAAAACAGTTATTTCCCCTCTCAAAAGGATGAAGACACAAGTGTGGGACTGCAGTGTCTACCTGTATCTATCCAGTCAAATTTTATTGGCATGTGTAGATTGAGTACTATGAAATATTCCAATGCTGCTCATTTTTACTGGCTTCCTTTCCACTTATTATATTGTGATTGCAAAAACACACACACCCCTTATTGAGCGTCACACTCCAAACATCAAAATATTGAACTGTATTTTTGACATTTACCAGAAGTATTTCTGGACTATTTCTGGAAAGGACAATATAATTAGTTCTGGACTTAATTTAATCCTGCCCAGATAATGATAATGTCATGGTAATGACCTTCAGTCATAGCTGTCAGCTCTCCAGTGATATCAGTACTTTGTTATTTGTCATCAACTCATCTTCCCCCGCTTTCACCTTGGGTGAAAGAAGCTTTTCTGACGTGATATATTGGCTTGGAACTACGGAGCACAGAGTTATCAGATTTTCTTTTTATTGTATTAATTCATTCCTTATTTGGGATGAAATCTTTCTAACTTCCTAAACAAGCAGTCCCTCAAATATCATCAAGAAAGCCAAAGCAAATTACATCAAGTCCTTAAATGCAGCTCATGACTATTTTTTATAAACCTCTACCAGGTTACAAGAGCGAGGAATGTACTGATTCTCCTCTAATAGGTTGTTGTTTGGTTTGGGTTTTAAAATCCAGAAGCCCTACACATCCCTCATTAAATAAACACAATTTTCTTTATAGCGAGTTGATGCTCACCGGGGCAATTCTCAAAAGCATCAGAACATTAGCAGCACATTTGGAAGATTCATACATGGCATACTCTCAGCATTAAGGAGGAACATTTAATTGGTGGCAAAAAACTTGTGAAAATGAAACATTTCAGATCAATTTCTGAGAAGCAAACCAGGTAAATTCTGATTTCCTGCCAATATAAAATATTATTGAAATATCTCTGATTATTGTCCATCTTTGCAGACTTTCTGTTTCAGCTACCTGAGAACCTGGAGTTTATTTCTCTCCATGTTAAAATGTGGTTATAACAACATCCTTGAAGGATTTATAGTTTTAAGTGTTCCATTAACAGAATTTCTTTAGATTGAAAGAACATGAATTTGCATTTGTGAACTAATATTTGAAATTAGATTTCAAGTACTTCTGAAGCATTTCACTTTTTGTCCTCAGACAGCTTTGAAGCCTATTTGCCAAAACATCCACTGAAGGTGGGTTGCAGACACAAGCAACAGGCATTTAAATTTCATGTTGGTAAGATTTCCCATCTCTGTAAGACCTGTCTGCATGCTCTGCCTACCTGCCTGCCTCTGTCCTGCTGTCTGTTAATGGGCAGGATCAGATGCATGGCTTTCACTGCTGTCCAAGATAATTAGACACATCCAATGCTGTCCCAAGCAATTGACACATTTCCTGTGAGCTGATACCAATCCAGCACTTCTTTAAAAGTTTACTGCTGTATGTCTCAGTGCCAGATGGAAGAGGCAAGGTGGAAGTATTTTTGGAAAGTTGTCTATAGATAATAAACATCCTGGGTTTGCTTTTCTTTTTTAGTCTGGCATAAAAAAAAAAATGAATCGCAGAATAAGATAGGTAGGAAGGGACACACAAGGATCATGGAGTCCCATCCCAGCACTACGAAGAACCATTCCCAAGAGTCATCCCATGTGCCCAAAAGCAGAGTCTGAACACTTCTTGAGCTCTGCCAGGCTGGTGCTGTGACCGCTGCCCTGGGGAGCCTGTTCCATGCCCAGCCACCCTCTGGGGGAAGAACCTTTTCCTAATATCCAACCTTAACCACCATGACACAACTTCAGGCCATTCCCTCGGGTCCTGTCACTGTCAGAGCAGAGATCAGTGCCTGCCCCTCCTGTTCCTCTCATGAGGAAGCTGTGACTGCAGTGAGGTCTCCCCTCAGTCTCCTCCAGGCTGAACACACCAAGGGAACTCAGCCTCTCCTCACACAGCTTCCCCTCCAGACCCTTCTCCATCTTGGTTGCATTTGGACATTTTCTAATAGTTTAATATCTTTCTTAAGATATTAAGATATCTTTAATATCTTATTGTGGAGACCAAACTGATTCTGGCTGGGATAGAGTTCATTTTCTTCCTAGTAGCTGGTACAGCGCTGTGTTCTGGGGGTTTGTGATAAGAGCACCTCTGGATAACCCACTGACGTCTTGGCTGTTGCTAAGCAGTGCTTACCCTCTCACAGTGCTACTCCTCTCTTTCCCCTTTAGTATGACAATTATTATAATTTACATGATTTCAAATTATAACTATACTATCTCCACCCACTCATTATTTTCCTGATTGTTGTCTGCACCCCACCATTGCGGGGGTTGGAACTTTGTTGCCAGCTGGGGCTAAACTCAGACAGAAACAGACAATGTGGCTGCTGAAGAGGTTTCATTCCATTCTGCATCAAGAGTGCCCTTCCCAAATCAAGTACAAAATTATGACAGCCTAACAGCCAGATTTCTGAAGGAAACCTGTTACTTTAACTTCAAAAACAAATTTTTTTTCAAATGTGAAAGACCCACTTATAACTCTTTTTTTTTTTTTTTTGGCTTTCCAGCAAATTTCTTTACTTCTACTGTTGAATCAACTGAAGGCCAGGCACTTAGTCTTTTTAATTACAATTCTCCACTTGAGGAATCAGAGACTTGTTTAAGCTTTTGTGTCTTTCAAAAGAATTGAGCACATTTTTATTTGAGAAAAAATAAGCACATAAACTGCATTAAATCATGGGTATCACGGCAGCTTTTATCTTCACTGTTTTATTTCTCAGATGTTTTAACATTTTTAACTTTGTTGTCACACTGCTTAAACAGCCCAGACTATAGACTAAACTGAATTATTTACCAATATGATCCCCTCTTGAGCTCACTAAGTTATCTGCCTATGAGAAGCTGATAAAACAATCTAGAAAGCTAGATTTTGTTCCAATTTTTAAAGGAGAGCAGAGATTTCAAGTGGCAGCTCAGAAAGAAAGCAGAAACACAGTCAAATAAGCAGACCAATCTGTCTGCAGACAACCTTATGTTCACCTGCACAGATATTTGCAGACTCAACTGTCTAATTGGAAAACTGTTTCTTTCAAATCCCACCTGCTCCAGCTTAAAACACAGTTTAACACCTTGAATCTGACTTTATTTTAAAATAAAGATATGTTTTCAACTTAGACAGGAAACATAATGAGTAAACAGATTTTTAAGCAGCTGTTGACAAAAAAAACCAGCCAGGATCAAGTGGGTTTTTTTTTGCTTTTGGTTCTTTTGTTGTTGCCTTTTTTTTTTTTTTTAAATCTCTACAGATCCAGCTACTCATCATCTCTTGACACATTACTATGATAAAAAGTTGAAAAAAATAATATCAGGTTCTCTGGTATTTCAATTCACACACCTCACAGAATCATTATAGTCTTCTGAAAAGTTGCTCTTACTCTTCTGGTCATTCTACTATTAAAAAAGAAGAATATTACAGAAACCATGACACTACTGTAGAACACAATCAAGCCAATACAAAGACTGAACAATCAGAGTTACTTAAAGTTGCCAGAAAGAATAGGTCCATTCTCTGAAAGAGCACAAATTGGAAGCAGACTTCACTGAGTTCTGATGGGAATAAAGAGTAAGAGCAGCACTAGGGCAGAAAGAGAGGCAAGGATAACCTGACACACATTGAATTTTAAAGGTTTTTATTTTTCATAGTCAAGTTCAGAGAACTACTAGCTGTAAAAATTAAAAAAAAAAAAAAACCCCACCAAAACACACCATGCAAAATCCAAAACACAGACATAAATTCTTAACACTTACCTGGGAATAAACCCTGATTAACATTCAGTCAATGCAGATTAAACACAGGGGGTAGGGAGATTGTTTTCAAAGGTGGTGGGAAATGAGAAGCTCATTCTTATTTTCCCCAGGATCATCCCAGAGAAAACAGAAATTATTGAGTAAACCACAAGAGTTAATTCTTTATCCCTGTGGATGACCCAAGCTCCCACACACGGAAAACTCCTTCTGTCTCATTTCTTTAATTGGGAAAAGCCTAAAACTAAGCTAGGAAAAAAACCACACTGCCAGGCATGGCAAGCTACAACCATTAGCAACTGAATGTCTGCCCCACCAGCAGAACCACCCTTAGCTCTATTGTGCTTCCCAGCACACTGGAATACAGAAAAATCAGGCTTGCTCCTGGCTATTACTGCTGAGAAACTGGGAACTGTGAAATAGGAGCAGAGAGAGAAGCACCTCTCCCTTCCCTGGTAACAACAGATGCAATGCCAACTCTTCTCCCAGCTCCATCCACCTCCCTTTCTTCGTCACTTCTCATCCCAGCAGGAACAGATACTTTTGCCTCAACATCTCTGAAGTTTTGAGATATCTCAAAGCAGGAGTTCCTACACAGGGATCACAGAATCAGAAGCTATGAAAGTTACTGCTATTGTTATGTTCCTGTTGCACTGATTCCCCACCTAATGACAGTTTAGCTCTGTAAGGGCACAAAGCTCGGAGAAAGGAGCTGGATAAGATCAGGAACACGTGCCTCAGCCATCAGCTCAGCTCTCACTGATGGAACAGGTACCAGTAGGGTTTGGAGAAGTAGCATAATGGGTTTGAGGATCTCCTAAAATTTCTATTGAGCATTTCAGCTATAGCTTTTTTAAAGGCCATGAACAGCAGCTGGAAGGGCAGTGGGAAAGCTGAAAAGCAAGACAAAAAGCAATGTAGCTAACAAGTGATTCTTGAGCTACAGCACTTCCTAAAATTTTAAACTAGGCGTAGATCCTGTTCTAACAACAAAAGCAAGGCAAGCACCACACACCTATCTAATTTCACACTGAGTAATGCAACTATGTGATGCACATTAAGTACTGTAAAATACTGCACTCAAGCTGTACAATCCTCACATAATGGGATTAGCAAGTACTTAATGGGAAGACACATCAATAATACATCATTATAGATCTGGTGTTTCTTAGCATGGCTCCTTTTCAGACTGCTGATGTCTCATGTCTGCTGCAAGGGTTTATATGAGAGAAGAGCTTTGAAGGTAGCAGAGGGTGAGATCTTTAAAAGGTGCTAAAAAGTTCATGTTTCAGGTGCAGTTCCCTGTAAAATATGTTCCTGCTTTATAATATCTCAGAGCTGTAAATGACCAAGCACTGACCCAACAGGGCAAACATAGTTTTAAGGATGAAAACTTCCACTTTCAAACCAATTATCCTTTCATTTCTTTGCTGTGGTTTGGGTACTCATCCCTGACTGAGAAATACATACAAGGGATGCTTTCCCTCTCTCTCTGCTGATCAAAGCTGTTTTCTTCTACATGAACCTGCCAAAACCTAGCAACACAGACACTGCAAATCAGTTCCCACTCTGTGTGGGTGGGATCATACTCACAAACATCTAATTTCTAGGTGCCACAGGGAGACTATTTTGGACCAAACCACTGAAACAAAATGAAAAACATATAGTTACAGAACCAAGCTGGCTCCATGAGTGGCACAGGACTTACTATTTCTGCCTCAGGCTCATTCAACATCAAGCAAAACTCAGTTGGCAGGCAGTCAAATGGGACACTTGAGGCATTAATTTACTAATAGAAAGGAACTCACTGCACAGTGCTTTCTTGAGGTTGCTTCTGTGATAACTGCACCTGAAAAATGGGTTGCATTTGCATTACTTTTTAATGGTTCCTGTTCTTACATTTCCAATATTTTTTTTTTATTTTATCTAAAGCAAAGGTATTACTGCATAGGGAAAAGGACCCACTGATGGATCTGTGCTATATTTCTGCTTCCCTTAGAGACTTTGCATGGCCTTTGGCAAGTCAATTTACCTCCTCATCTATAAGGCAAGGTAGTAATAGCACAGCAGCTCCCAAAAGTGTTCCATGTTGCCCTAACTTCTGAATAGAAAGTGCTTCATAAATACTAACATCAGCCAATGAAAATGCATAAAATATTAGAATTTAATGATGCAAGTGCATCTCATTGAGGGCCTGGAAGATAGGCTAGCTTGACTCCTGCAGAAAGCCAAGCAGAGTCACCAGGGAGAAGCCAGGGGGCCCACCTCCCAGCTAGGGGATCTGCACAGGCTGCTGAGCCCCCAAGAGCGGGTGCAATGCCTCTCCTGCCCCGGAGGCACAGGCACTAAGAAGGTGAGTAGACAATATCCAGGATAAATGTGAATTCAAGACTGCAGGGAGAGCATGAGCATCTTCTAGTGGAGACAGCAGAGCTGGTGTTCTGCTGTGCACCAGACAAAGCTGACCTCTTGCTCTGCTGGGCTGAAGAACTGAAGCATTAAGGGGATTAACACAAGGCTGGGGGTATTTGCTGTCCTGCCTAGCTGTTCTCAGATGGGTTTCATTAACTGACCACCGAGTAAAACCCAAAATTTGGTCCCCCAACCTCAGCAGGATAATGTGAATAAACAAATGTGAATAAACAAAGCTGAGGAATTACTAGTGTTTCAACAGAGATAGAGTGCTGGGATACTAAACCCCCACTGGAGATGTGGTGGCTAATGATGAATAATTGAGTAGAGCTTTTCACACTTTCCTTGAGACTGGCAGTTTGAAGCAAAGGCTCACTGTCTCCTTCTCAGTGCTAGTAATCACATATGGCAAACAGAATATATTCTATCTCTAAATCTAGCTAAAACTGCTATAGACATGTGCTGGATATTGCATTTAAATATTTTGCAGACAACAGATATGTAAGTATTTATAAATATTCAGAATTTATCATCGTTTCTGATTTTTCTTTTTTACTTTTCTTCTGACTACTACAGTCTAGTAATTGTTTTCAGTGCTAACAAGTAGATATTCAACACAGTCCAAAACAACCAAAGTGATAATTTTACAAGAAAAAAATTCAAGGTTTTAAAAATAAGCAGGGGTACTTCTGGTCTCGTGCAAAGCATATAGAAGAAACTCAACTTTCTGTCATTCTGCAATGCATGCCTACTAACCTCATCATATGCCATCTTGATAATGATCCTCATTGTCAGTGCCATAGACTTGAAGGCACAGTCTTTATTTCACACAGCTCAAATTGATAAGCAGCTAGTTGTGAACAGTAAAGCATTTCCCACAAAATCAAATTAAGCAAGATTATCTCAATAGGAGCAGCAATGCAATGACACACATGCACAAAACAGATCTCAGTTACTGTGCTTTGATCCAGTAGATCATTTTAAAGCTCTTAAATGCTTGGATTTGTTTGCAATTGCGTTGCAATTAGATTACTTCTATAAGACAATGAAATGTAAAGGTGAAGAACAAATACAGCAAAACAAGGCTGACCATACCTGCAGCCCTACCAGCGCTGCTGAATCAGTTACAACTGAATGCTTAATTGCAATCCAATTACAATACTCACTATATTGCAAATAATCAGCTTAAATTCATTAAAATGAATCATACATCAGGTATTATTATATATTAATTGCTCCAATAAACACCAAACATTCAAAAGTATTATGAATATATTCAAAATTAAGCTTGCAGCTCTTCTGGATTAAAAAACAGAAAACCACAGTTGTTTCCAGTAGTAAAACAAATACTTGAAGCACAGAAGTTAGGAAAAAAAACTATTTTAAAAAGCTCTTTTCTGTTATCCCAATTTTGACATTAATTCAATTTGCATTTTGCAGAAGGCAAAACAGACATTCCAGAGCAGAAAATGCAACAGGGAAAGGGATCATAAATAGATGTGAAATCAAAATTAAGGAAAGATAGAAAAACAAATCACAAGACTAAGAAAGGTAATGTTTTATTAGAGGCAGTGTAATTTGGGCAAGAGGCAGGGTTGGGAGGAGAGCAAGCAAGGAGCTTACAACACCTGCTGCAGTTTCCTCTGTCACAGGGCTGCTGTGCTGCAAAACCACCAGGGCTAGCTATTTGTTTCCTCATGACATTTTCCTTTATGTCAACAAGTAGGCCAGCTATACAGTTAGTGGATATAAAAGCATTAACTCCAGTAGAGAACTTTATTTCACCCTTCTTTCAGTCATTTTCTCCGTGGCTGAAATTAGACTCCAGAGGAGCAGTAATGAGCAATAGGGAGGGAGGGAGTACAAAACAGCTTTCACAGGAAGAATTCCATGGATAAGCCATTGCAAATTTCAGCTGGTTGTACACAGTATCACAATTTACTGCTCCACATAAATTCTGCTCCTGATTATAAACTGACTCAAAGGGAGTACAGGCTAGAGTGATATAAAGCCCTTTCTGAAAGAAAAGTCAACTGCAACACACCTCATGGAATTTGGAACAGAACACGAGCTTTTAAAGGGACAGATCCAGCTGGGATCACACTCTAGAGGGAAAACCTGATTTCATGGACTTCACAGACCAGAAAGGGCTTTTGCAAACTCTTTCAAAGAGAAGCTGTACAGAAGCTTAGGACAAAAGCAGTCTTTGGAGCTGTCACAGATTACCAATTCCCTCTAAGAATGTTTTTAGCTTTCCTCTTGCCATCCAGCACTGTCCATGCGAAAACCAGGAGCAGAGAGGCAGAACCCTGTAACTGTGGGCAGGAGTCCCATGGATGCCTGAGACCACCTGCTTGAAACCAGAAATACATCACCTAGCAGTGAAACTCAAGGGAAAAGCATCCATGGGCAGCCACACTGAGAGCAAGGGCTGTCACTCAGGGCAAGCAGCAATGGCAACAAGCTACCACATATCAAAGTGCACTATAGGTAGCATCAAAGAAGGGGGGAGCAAGCAGGGTTTTGCAAGGAGAATTTACAGCATGGATTATAAATCAACAGGAATGCCCCCATTAGTCTCCTGTAAGTCAGAGAGGTTCAGGGAGAGGAGAATTTGAGAAAGCAGGTTTACACAAAGGCACAGAGGACATGAACCTTGAAAAAGCAGCTGCTTACCGAAATTTATAGCCTAGAGAATTTCAGTAAGTTGTAAATTACATTCCTCATGAGAGACTCAATTGTGCACATATGTATGCAAGAATGAGAGTCACAATGCAAATATACTCCTGTGTATATTCACTAACTTATATGTGCCCCATTGAGTTTGAAGATTTAAAATACTCTTCTGCAAAGCTTATGAGGTCTACAATGCCATTAGTGCTCAGAAAGAACATGCAAGCTAGAAAATTACATATCTATTATTCAATCATTTTATAGATTAAATTTTCTCTTCCTTAGATAAGTACCTTTCAGTCCTCCTGCCATGTTAGAAAATATATGCATCTGCTTTGAATAGATATTTAATGAAGTTATTCCTTTTAAAAGAGTATCTGTTTATGTTTACATTGCATTAAATAATTAAACAGCTTGTTATGGAAAAGCACTTAAAAAAAAAATCTTTCTAAAGATGAATAGATTTTTCCATATCTTTTCTTCTTAACCTCCTCCAGCAAGAGCTATTAAACTTGAACTGCTTGCACTGCTGTGCTGGAGTACATATCTTGTAAGGGAATGCAGATAGGTCGATAACGTAGCTGAAAACCACAAAACTGTAAAACAGACCAAAGCCTGGGAAATTCTCCCTTCCCTATACCAATAATCTTTATGCCTACACCACCTCCTGCAAACAGGCTACAGCTGGCCTTCAATCAAAACCTGAACTGCACTAAGAGGTTTGTAGGGAGGACAGAGCTCCATCTCATCACTGCCTGAAGTCAGGCAACCTGGGTTCAGTGTGAAACTAACGGGAGTTTAATTAAAACTACAACATGACCTTGATCTCAAGTTGCAAATAAAATAAACACAAATCTGACCTACTATAAGAAAGGGGAATCCTGGGATCCTTATCAACGTGGAGCTGCAGTGCATTTCCAGTCAATCCTTATGGATGCAAAAGCAGAATTTCACCTGAATTATTTGGATCTGCCTTTAATAGCTTCCATCAGAGAACAGAGAAGCACACAGCAAGCTTGAGATCATCACTTAGAACATTGCTGAATTAAAGGGGGCCTTTTGCTGGGTTTCAAAAGGTAGTTTAACCAGGTTAGCTACCTCACTGTAGCACTGAAGATTACAACTGACTAGCAATTATTCAAGGGATGGCAAATCTGAATGTATTCACAAGCTCCAGTACATTCCCATACACTAAAGCTTTAAACCCATAAGCCCTCTGACAGCCCAAGAGTCTGAGATGGTGTGCTTTAAAGGAATGGGCTCCAAAACCTTCGCTCACAGAGTGCTCCTATTTTAATATTTACCCCACAGATCTTGACAAGAGAATATAACAGCGAGCATGAGTCTTAACAAGCTTTATCTTCTAACCATATTCCAAGATTCAATTAAGATAAATGCAATGTTATTGAAGCAGCATTCACGAACTATCAGCCATTTAGGATCTCAAAAAGGCCAGGTACTCCTCAGGAGGCCAGCCACATTGTTTATACATTGTTTATACCTAAAGGGAAGCAGCTCAGTTTGCTATTCTCCACAGAGTGTTTTCACTCTGCTAAACTTATATTTCCATTTTTTATATTCCCGGAAAATTGTTAACAGAAGTGTGTTAGTCCCTTCTGGTAAGACTGATCCTAGGAAGCAAGGGAGATCCTGTTTTCAATGCTATGCAATTATTTACATGATTTTCATCTGTATTAAACTTCTCTCACTACTAGACAGGAGTTTATTAACCTCAAACTAGCTGTAGCAATTAATCACCCTGTCTTGTCAAGTAGCTGGTCACATTCCAGAACAAGAATTATAGGACTAAGAATTGGTTTTATTTAAGATTTCTGCATCATAAAAAACTATATTTAGAAAACAGACAATGCATTTAGCAACAGAGAGGAGACACCATACTTCAGAATTGGGAAAAAAATACAGGGAAATTACCAAAAATTCTAATCCAGAACATTTACCATGCAATCTTCTCCACAAACAATGCATTACTTGAATGCTAAACTCTTCCAAGGCTACGCTGAGTTCATCACACCTACCACTAATTGGTTATATAACCATTTAAGTAGGATTAGTATCATAATGTGCTGTCAAACCTGACAGCTGGAGATGTGGTTCAGCAAATAAAATACTCATTTACAAAGACTTCTTTAAACCAAGGTGGTTTATGTTCTTCGAGTTTTTGTACAATTAAATTACAGCTCCATATTCCCCTTTTGAATATTGAGCCAGTTTAGCTGACATCCACTGCTGCAGTACCATCTGCCCAATTTCCCCCTTATTTTTCTGAAAGGTCACACTGAGGATCCTACAAGTTGGTGTATTCTGTGTATGTTCCAGAGAAATCCGTGATGTTGCAATGCCCTATCTTGCAAACATACTTCAGAATTTTTCACCATGTTTTTCTAGCATTTTTGGTCACTTGAATAAAATCCACTTCCATTCTTGGAACACATTCACTTTTTTGCTCCCGTGAACTACAGATTCCACAACCCTTACCCTAATTTTTCATGTAGCATTGTTGAAATTATCAATATGTTGTCTGATGAAGAGGAAGTCCAGGACACTTCTGTGTAGCACTGGAGAGGACACAGCCTTCTCCAGAACCATTCCTGGTATTCTTCAACCAAGACTGCAACCAAGACAACCCAATTCCCCTTGCCCCAAAAGGGGTTGCCACTACTAACATTTGCTTGAGTATTAAAAATATGTCACATTCAGAAGCCAGTATGTCCCTTTACCCCTGAAAACATCATAAAAATTGTACTAGATCTTAAAAAGCTGGTACCTCTGCTGCCAATCCTAATCACTGAAGACAAGTCCCTGAGCGGAGAACTTCATGGACAGGATGCAAAGAAACAAACACTGGTTGACCTTTATTTTTCAGCTCTCAGTGTATAATGAATGTGAGATTCTTTGAGATCCAAAAAAACCCCAGGGACTCAGTATAGCCAAATTTTAATTGGCAGGGCTTCAAAGAGGGGAAAAAAAACCCCACAAAAATCAGATCACAAAATCTCACCAGGATAATGGCTTGCCTTGCTGAAAGTACAGAGTCTATTTCCTATTATACTTTTTCCATGTTTCAGGACATGCTGTCTCCTCTACCATTTTATAGCCAGCTAGAGAATACATTGTACCAGAAAATCCACCTGCTAATGCATCTCTGATGATAGGTACTGGTGGAGAAAAGAGCCACCAAAACACACACACACATTCCCAGAACACTATCCCAAATGCTGTATTTTTTGTGCCACAGACAGAACAGACCACAGGACTCACCCAGTGCCCATCAGCAGATGAGAGCCAGCCTGGGAAGCAAAGCACAGATCCCCACACTCCTCTGACTGCTGCTACCATCACAGTTTGTCTGTGACACTCTCAGTACAGAAACTCACAGCAAGAGGGAAATGCTGGGAAAAAGTGGCAGCTTCCAGAAACAAAATTCTGCAAAAAAAAAAAAGCTTTGGCTCTTTTATGCTGTGCCTTGGTCTCCATTGCAGTATAGGGCACATCAGGCTGTATGCAAGACTGCTCCTTGTCTTGCTTGTTGTACCAACTGGAATACAGAATCCAGAGGGTGGGATGAATGTTTGAACACACACACCTCCCAGGTACATTCCTAGGCTACAGCTTTCAACCCTGCACGTCTTTTTATACACACATGCACAAGGGGTTTTCTGCAAATAAAATATGATCAAACTCAGGAAGAAGTTTTACTGCAGTTAAACTCCCACTCCAAGCGAATATACAACTTTAAGCATAAATCAGTTTTTCCATGCTTAACCAAGTGGTTATGATTTTATGGCAAAATTGTAACAAGCTTCCTCATGAACAGAAATATACATTTCTCACATTCTGATCAACAAACATGGTGTTGACATGGGGCAATTTGCATCTTTTTTAAGCACTCCTTCCTTCCCCTCCACTGCTATTTGGTTTGTTAGGTTGGACAAAGGAAAAAAAGTCAAGCTTAACTGGTACTCTTGCCATCTGTGTCATGATTGCAAATTTTGTTTTGAACCACAATTTCATTACAGCTGTACCATATATCTGACAAAAGGATTTATCAAGATAATGACATTATAAAGCTATATCTCAGAATTACCTGTTAAGCAAAGAAGCATGGTCCAGTTGTTCTATCAGAGAGTTGATGCTCTATAAATCAAAGTGTCTTAATATACCTTGGAATACAGGCAAGCCTAACTAATAAAAGGAAAAATCTATTCTGTACTGTTTTATGTTGTTGTGGTTTGGGAGGATTTTTTCATTATTTAAACATGTCACTTAATTAGAACTGGCATTTTTGCATTTTGAAGATTAAAGAGATCATACAGTAATAATTAAAATACATTCTTATGAATAGATATTAAATATTGGAAGACACTAATTTTATCCTAAAAGAAATTTAAGCTCTTTTAAGACCCTACTTCAAGTATTGCTTTGAAACACATACCTGAATATATCAAGATTGCACTAAACCCCAAATCACTGGATTGTATTCTTTCAGTGAAAAAAAAAAAAGAAAATCATATATATGCTGATCAGTGAAGTCAGTAAAAATATATTCACTTCACAGAAAACTGAAGTTTGGAACCCAATTCCAAGCATCCCAGGCAACACCACGTGTCAGATCTACTACGTGCTATGAAACCACTCAAAGTTAACTCCAGCATTACTTAAGTAGTGGTGCTATATCTTAGAAGTAAGTGATCCTATGGCATTGCCAGAAAACTTTCCAGAACTGAGACAGAAAATCAGCACTCAAGAAAAGCAAATACAGATATCAAATGCAAAACTCCTCACTATATGAGCCTCAGCTGGTTCATTATGAAACACCAGACGTGCTGTATGTGAAAGGACACATTTCACACACCTGCATTTTCTACTGATTTTGATAATTGACCCAGAAGTCTCTTGGTTTGTTCTTGAATAGAATATCTTTGAACAAATATATGCATTGAAGAAACAGTTGAATTTAGCATTCTTAAGCTCTTATGAACAGCAGTAAGTGGATAAACTTCCCACCAGGACAGGGAAAGAAACAGATCAAATCCCAGGCATAATTATATCAAGAAACCTCAGCCTCCATTCCCTTTTAGTGTATTCAGGCTTATGTACTTTGCTCATCACTTCATTAAATAAGCTGCATATGCACTGAAGCTAAGCCAGTACAATTTCTGGTTCACAACAACCCTCCAAAGGGATCTCTTCATTCCAGTCACACTCATGGCTGTATGAAAAGCCTACAAAATCAGTTTCTACACAGGTAAACTTTTATTTAAAATTAAAAATGATTAAAAAAAGCAGGTTTAATTCCAGTGCCAGGGTTTCTTTAGTTCTTTAAGCTCTGAAAACAAGAAATATGCCAAGTTGCTCTTCACTTTGACAAGCACTTTGTAAACTGCTGTAACAAGCATTCTAATTTAACTACAAGAAAATACTTAATAAGGAATCTGACGTGAAATTAAACTTTTCATTTCTTTCCCAATTAGAATACATATATATCATAGACAAATGAGAGACAGAAGAGAACTAACTATGCCCCCCCATACAGTCACTGTCAATTAATTTACATTTTAAGATAGTATATCTTTTTCTTTACAAGTTCTCTACCTGCCTAGGTAGGAGTACACAGAACATACTCATTCTAGTAACGTTACAGTTATGTCTTCAGAACATTTTTTACACTAATGCAGCACTCCAACAGTAGCACTATCTATCACACTTTCATGGTGCTATTTACAGGGAATACATTTGTCTATTTTGAGCCTCCATCTCTCCTTTGTTAACACTGCTCTGGCAGGGAACCACAGCCAGAACACTTGTAACAAGCCAGCCTCTCCCTTTTCTACAAGGATGCCACTGACTAGAAAACCCCACCACCCACTACTCCCAGTCACTTGAGGACTACCACATCCCCTCCTCTCTTTTATGGTACAGAATTGTTCACATGGTGCTCCATTTCCAGGAGTGCCAACAGCTATCACCAGATTATTTTGGGATCACTGTCTAGCAATTAGGACTAACATGTCAGGTTAGCCCAGCCTACAGTCCAGGCTGCTGATAGCTGCACATGTCTCTTTATCAGAGACAGTCTGTGCTTGTGCTTAGGCTGTAACTCCTCTTACAGGCATTAGCAACTTCAGCAAGCTGTCAAAAAGTTTTACCAGGACCTCTACTCCATGTGATGGAGCTGTAAAAGCCAAGCTCTTGGGTACCTGCACCCTGGGGAAGGTGCACCTGCTGAAGCACCCTCTGAAGTCAGGGGAAAGCCTGCTTAGGAGATGAGGCTCAGCCAGGGTGTGACTGGGAGGTGAACTTGGATTTGATCAGAGAATGATCACCCACATCTAAAATAAAAAGCAGATGCATCCTCCTCCTTTACGAGCAGATTAAGTAGTTAATCAACACTGAAAGTCAGAGCTGCAACATATCACACTACTACAGCCAGGAAACTCATTTAGCTTTTCTCTCACAGTCTGGGAAGCAGAGTGGCTGTGTGGAAGTGGTTTTTTCGTATTCTGGTGGTTTGGGGTTTTTTTATTTGTGTAGGTGTTTGACGTTGTTTTCAGTTTGGAATTTGTTGATTTTTTGGGGGTTTTTTTGTGGGTTTTTTTTTTTTTTTTTTTTGTTTGGCTTGGTGTTTTGGTTAACACTTAGAATCACAGATTCTCTGCAGACCTTTACTGACTAGAAGGTTCCCTGTAAGTCCCCATCATGGCATGCACTGGCAAGGGATCCCAAGCTTAGCTAAAGGTGGGCTTCTTGGGCCAGGACTGCAATTCTTGCTGAGCTTTACTTTTCTTACTTAAAGAACACTTGCTCTCAGAGAAAAGAGCTATTTCAGTTTCAGATGGAATGAAGAATCCTCTCTGCTATCTGTAAAAGAGTACTCATGAAAGACAAAGCACAAGTTATAAATAATAGACCTCTGCAGTTTGATTGATATTGCTGTAACTGTTTAGGATACTAGATTGTATAATATTTTGGAACAAAAAGAATTAAACTCATCTTTCATAACAAAGTTAGGATTTTGAAGTGCTTATTCAGATTGATACTTAAACATGCCCTTTTATTATAACCTATGTAATGAAAAATTTGCAAAATAATTCCAGGAAATTAGTAGCTTAAAACTTGGAATTATTATTCAAAATGCAGCAGCTACAAGAGATGAAAAGTACTGTTAATATTAATTAAGCAGAAATAATTGTTTTAAAGAGCCTAGCCACAAAAATGCAGCACTTAAACATAAGCTCTGGATCTTTTAAAACTACTCTAGATTTGCAGAAGATTTAAACTCTTCCAGGTGAGTGCTTATGTTTTGAATATGAATTAGCTGTTTGACTGCAGTAGTCGTGTGTGTGCACCACACCTTCTCTTCTTTCCTGTGACAGAAGATTGAAACTCTGACATACCACATCACTAAGAACTTTCTAGCAGAATATTTTGCATAAGTCTAAATGAGTCATTCAGGGGACCTTTTTTTAAAAGCCAATTTCTAAGGAGGGAAAAAAACAAAACTACTGTAGCTGATTTTTTCCCCCCAAAGTATCCTGAGGGAGTTTATATTAAGAGTTTAAAGAATGAAACTGACTTTGGTGTTCCATTCCCAGTTGCTAATTTATTATGTGGAGGAAGTCACATGAGCCTTGAAAGAAATCTTGATGAAAAGAGATCTGTCTCAGCTGCATGGGGTTTAATTGACTTAGTCTTGCAGGAAGAATGCATTAGTATTATCTATGCCTCTGTTTAACTATCAGCCAAATGGCAATCATCATGATGAATTAATTTTCTACTCTGCCATGCAAATCACTCAATTTGTGGACTCACTTCTCTGTTTAGCAGGACACCTGGCTGAAATTCACAGACCCACAATTCTAGACAAGGTCATTGGAATAATTCAGCAGAAGGGGAGAAGACTGCCTATGGACCACCACTTTTACCATGCTGGGTACATTCAAACAAATATTTTGTTGGGATTCTTTCCCCAGAGGGGCAGGGCAAATTTAGCAATTTTTACTGTGGGTCATTATATCTAATTAGTACTCAGTATTTATTTTATTTATCACTAATGAAGCAAATTCTCCCTTGACTGCTTTCAGAATCTGGACCTGCAGGAATTTACCTCAACAGAAGCAGCTCAGGTTACACCCAGCCTGCACAGCTGTGATCAAGCCAGCATGCTGATGCCAATGAGATAGAAAATTTTGGTGTAGTGTCACCAGGCCTCAATCCATAGCTCTTTCCTGCACTACTGATAATTACATAGCTATGAAAAAACAGCCCAGAAAACAGTCATCATCCAAGAGGACAGGGGCTCTTCCAGCACTACTGTCATTATTGCTGTCACCAGCCAGCAGCATCACAAAGAGGAAGGAAAAACTATTAACAAATTTAGCAAGTCCAGTATGGATTGGGAAGCAGACTCAAGAGTTTCTTCACACAGTGGAAGTTTCCTTCACCCATCTGTTGGGTGCAGGCACCCATGGGGAAAGAATCCCAAACAAGCAGCAAGTCCTCTGCAGTTTCACACCACACCAACAGCACAGTGACATTTCCAGCAAATTAGGGACCAGTGACGCTTCTGCAGAATCTCCAGATAATGAAATCATAATTGTTTAAATCCACAGCAACCAGAAATCCTTCTGAGAAGGCAGCCAGCATTCAGCTGAAGAATATTTTGCAAGTGCACATTGCCAATCCTTAGTTATTTCCCTCTAGTGTTCAGAAAAACATTACACTTGAGATAAAAGGGGAAAGATCACACAAAGCCTAATTGAATTAGCTTAATTATTGTGTGTGGGGAAAAAACAACACAGCAACAAAAGTGCTGTAGAGAAGATTTTGTTTTCCCAGCTGCTAGTTTTTTCAGGAACATATGTGATTATTGTGATGCTAGATAACCCAAAGAGAGGATGCCCCTGCAGTCCAAAGGCACACTTGGGACTAAAGAAATAGGCTTAGGTCATAGGTGTAGAAGATTATACTTCACACTTTAAAGGCCATGTGCAAGGCTTAGGCCAGTACCTGAGGGTGGCTCATGGCAGATGTGGGCCATCAAGAACAGAAATACTATTGCATATAAATTTATTACACAACCTTTATTATGCTAGTCTACTTCCACTGACAAAGTGGAAACGTCATATAAATCTATTTGTAAACAGCCTGATAAATTCCAAACACCAACCCAGCAAGTTTTCCTTGATATTAGAGAAAATGAGAACAGCAGACTCCATCATCAAGCAAAAGTTAACATGATAAAATCATTAAATCATAGTTAAATGATACTTTTGCTTCAATGCTTTTTAATACATTACTAGACAATCTTTGCAGGAAGCTTACTTGGGACCACTGTGAGCTAGTGAAAACTTCCAGATGAACTTTCTTTACAGGTCCTCCTCCTCTATATGATTATCTCACACTTGGGTAGAACACAGTGTTTGGACAGAGGCTGATATATATTGCACTTTTAAAGTTTTTTCTCCTTATACAACAAGGTGAAAATGAAAATTACTGAGCAGGGCAAACACCCTAAATAATTTCATGAGTGCACTTCCTCTTTGATAAGAACTTCATACACTGGCTGAACAAAAGGCAAAAGCAGCTTTAGAAAACTACAAACTTGCTATAGTTCATTTCTTTAAAATCCAACCGTTCTTCTAAACAATAAATTAGTTATACAGCATATCATCTCACTAATAAACAGGCTGATATTTCAAAATTAGGATCCAATCTATGGCTTCAATAGCCAAGCCAAAGTGCTCTTTAAAAGCAGTCCAGCAACCACTTCCAAGACTCTCTGTAGATAATACTATTTATGGTATCTGATTGCATCCTGCAGCATAATTCAATCCCATTGTGTTCTTGGTACCAATCACAAAGTATAAGGACAGCAAAAAAACTAACCTTGATATTCAGTTTAGTATTTGCCAGGTAACACAAAGCAGCACATCCGTTGCTCACAGAGTTCCAGATATAAGAGGTGGGAATTTATTCAAAGTAATTGCAGAAATTCAACAATGGATGGGGCACCACAGAGAGACACTGGTACCATGGTAGGAGATATTTTAGCTTCTTCAAGGAAGACATTTGTACTTTGAAATTACCTGCCAAGGTAGGGGTTTTCTCCTCCCCCATCACTGATAACCACAAAGAAGTCACCATTCAAGTCAGAAAATTATTCTTAACTTAAAAAGAAAGAAAGAAAAAGTGTTGAATTAAATTCTGCCAATTAGAGATTCATATTGCAGGAGATCACTTTAATCAGAATAAATCCCTTACCTTTAATGTCAAATGGGTATACAGTTAATGACAAGATGTGAGCACTCATCCATACGACAGAATCAGCTACAGTACACAACCAACACACTTGCACTCAACCAGCTAAAACAGAAATTGTTTACAGATGCTGCAGGTCTAAGGCTAGTTTAAAGACACATATAGTACTTCCTTAGATCTACATTTAAAATCTCAGAACTCCTCAGCTTACCAAAATACTGTTGTCAAGGCAACAGTATACAGAAGGCAGGCAATTAAAAAATATACTTATAGAGCAAGCTATTAAATTTAGTATCTTAAATAAATTTTTGGTTGGATGACCTTTTGCCACGGAAATTAAAAAGAAATGCTTACTTTTGATCAGAGACTACTACTTAACAGGATTTAAATTTTGAGATATTTTGGTAACACCTTTCATAGTGATTTTCACCCCCTCCAGTTCTGTCCAGACTGAAATGACTAAGTAACAAAAGCTGCAAGTCATCAGCACTTCTGAACAGATCAGATCCCATGCTTTTTAAATTCTTAAATAGATATGGAAAAAAATCCACCTAACTACTCAAAAGTTAATTTTTTTGTCCTACAGTTAGGCATCTGCTACACCACAATGAGCAGATGATATAGTAGAGAGTTAGGTCTTCATTCTGATAAAAAGAAATGCAGCCTGTCAAGTATAATAGAAAGAATGGAAATAACTCAAAATAAAAGAAAACAAAAATAAACTTAATTCCAGTAAGAGAAACATACATAATCTAATTTTATCTGGAAAAAACCCAAAAGATTTATTTAAGTGCAATAGTTGAGAGCACATAATGAAGCCCTGAACTCAATAAAAATGTTATGTCAGTGATTAAATTATTTTACCCATCAAACCCACATATTTAAAAATCACCTTCTATGTAGATGACTTTGCATGCCATGATTCTAAACATTACAAAAAATTCCTAGTTTGTTCTGCTTATTATATCCAGCTAATCTGTGTCCTGAAGTGGGATGAAGTACAGGAGGATATTACTACCACATCACTAGCAGCTTTTGTCCTACAATTGCTTTGCAAGCTACAAGTGTCCCACAAAACCACGGATGAACTGGCAAGGCCATGAATTAGTCTGAGCACTTTATATCCACATTTTCATTCTGCTTCATCAGCAGAGAGTCTTTTTTTCTTTCCTTTAAGCAATATGAAAGCATATCCGTCCAAACCCAAATTTTGTAAGTAAAATATTTTTGCACGAATAAGATATTTATTTTGACACATGCATTAGCCTTATGACCCTGGCCCTTACGTACTTCCCCCTTATGCAGCAGCTTCGCTCAGCCCCTAAAGCCTTTTTGGACCAGAGCCACAATTCCCCCCACGTGCTGCACTTCAGGAATAAAGACACCACCTCCCTTCACTGCAAGCTCCAGTTGGGATTCATCAGAGCCAAGTCCCCTCTCCAGCAGCCCTGAAGGCATTCCTTTCACTCCTGAAGGGCACCCAAGGCTTCGCACCTGGGGCAGCAGCGCCACGCCAGCGCGATGCGCTCAGCAGAGCCATCCTCACCTGCCCGCCCAGCAGCGCTCCGGGAATGCCGCAGGTGTCCCCGGGCACAGGGAGCGCTCCCCGGGCGTGCCAGCATCCCCCGGCATGCCAGCCCCGCAGGGCGCTCCTCTCCTAGCGATCCCCTCGCATTCACGGCACAGACTTTGCTATGCAGATCCAGTTGTCAACTGGTTTTCTCAGGCACAGTGCGAACATCCTCCTGCCATCGCTGCGGGGAGGGCAGCATCAGCCAAACAGGCAGGCACATCCCTGCCCACTGAGTGTAAAAAACGCCAATCCCTTGTTTTTAAAATTTTAAAAGTTTTAAAAGTAGTAATAAAATGGTTATAAAAACAGTCATATAATTAGAGTAATAAAGATTTGGAAAATTTGGATTAGAACAATTAGCCATAATAGAAACAGAGTTATGGATGTCCGGGTACCTTTTTCTGGGCAACATAAGCCCGAAAAAGGACACCCATTAACCCTTAAAAACAACAGCCTGTTGCACATTCATACTCTCATACATGATGCATAAATTCCATTCAAACACAGGATTCTGTCTGGTCACTGTCAACTTCTTCCTCTGAATCCTAACCACATCTTCATAACTGAGTGAGGCAGGAAGAAGTTCATTCCTCCTGATAATGGAGCAATAAATTCTCTTTCTCTGAAAGACTTAGGTGTCCTGTGGCTGCTATCTTGGTGCAAGCCCTTTCTTTAAAAAAGGTGTCTTACATAGCATAGTTTCTATTTTAACATTTTGTTCTAACCTAAAACTATATTTAGCACACTACTTAAGAAAATTAACACAGCATAACTTTCTAACATAACACATATAATAATCATTTTAATATTTGCGAAAAGACAATCATAAAATACGCATTTTTCACACTGAGCAACCCAGGGAGCTCTCTCAGGTCTCTGGATGCCTGAGAACCACCCGCTCAAATCATCCAGGTTGGGACATGCACTAACAGTTCTGGTCACCTACAGTTTGCACAACAATGAAGCTCAGGGAGGGCAGAGGGAGCAAAGTAGAGGAAAAAAAGAGAGCCACCATTATAAGTCTATTTAACAGCTTTTATCAACACTACACGTTGTAGCTTTACCTTTTAATGGCAATTAAGTACAAAGGAAAAGCAAGCATATATCCTGGAAACTCAGTTAACACTGCTTAGTGCCAGCTCCTAACAATTGCTTTGTTATGCTGTATATAAAGAACAAAATAGGTGTCTTCTAGGCAGAACTTCAAGTCATGCAACTCAACAGAAGGCAATGTGGGCGAGATAAAGTCCTCACTCAAACCCTAAGCCACACCAAATCATTTTTCTAAGCAGTCATCAAGTTAAAACAGCAGCTTATTCCAGATCTGCATAATCTTGTACTGGAAGTTAAGAACAAATGAGGTCTTAAGCACTTTTCTGAAGGCTGCATATGAACTGAAGAAATTAGAGGGCTTTGTGTTGCTAATCATGACTACAGTTACTAAGTTCTGAAACAGTAATACAATCTAAATCTTCATTAAATTTATGAGAGAGTATTTATGGCATGCAGATTTCTTTTTACTGCATAAAACCACTCACACTCAGCTTTGGGCTGGATTTACTATTTTTTTTAAGTGTTCTTTCAACATAGCAAGCATGCAAATGCATTTGAGACTGGATGGTGCTATTTACTGTACAGCCAGGAAAGACATTCTGAGAAATGGAAACCACATGTTCTTCAGAGAAATTAAATCACAAAGATAAGTTTCATTAAGCTCTGCAACATCCATTTCCCAAGGCATGGTCTCCATGCATTCAACAAACATGACATCAAGTACAATACATCAGAGATCCAACCTTCCCAGACTGGCATGCTTATTAGTGGTTGGGAAAGTGACAGCAGATTGTAACATCCACGTTTGCAGCTGTTTTACACTGCCCCTTTGCTAATACTAGCTCAACAGCTCTCTGGAGCAATCTTAGCTCAAGACCTGGATGGATTCTGGTTTAACAATGGTATTTTAAGAATTACCAGTGCCTCTGCACAGGGCAAAAGGAGTATGCTCAGTCTTGCACCAGAAAGAGACAGAAAGGGCAGAAAATGCATCAGGTCTAGGGAAAGCCCAATTTGGATGGCAAGCATTAAATTGAAGACCCAGGCAGACTCAAATGAATACCATTGTGACCAGAAGGGACCATAAGATGGTCTGATGGACTGATGGTTTACAACAGGCTCTTACATGCTGAATCCAGTAACCTGCATTTTAATAAAGCTTACATCACAAAAAAAAAGTACTAAATGCCAGACCAAACACCTCTAGATATGGAGGATCTATCCCCAGAGGTTACCCATCTTCTCTGTCCAAGATGTCACATCTTTTAAATAAATTTACTAGCTTTGACTTCTCCTTCCTTATTGCTCCTTCCCCTAGCAGGCATTCAGCATCCAGGATTTTCTGAATATACTCATAGTAATGAAGTTACTTCTACAACCATCTCATAAAAGGCTTAAAACAAATTATTGGCTAAGGTCCCTAGACATCCACCTTGGATTTCAGCTTTTATGGTTATTTTCCAACACATTTCTCATAGTAGAATCAGCCATGCCATATACAAGAGTCAAAAATAAACTTTCCTACACCCATTTCCCTATGTCATCACATGACAAGGACATACTGAACAGAGCCCCTGCATTGGCCACTAAATTCTTCCCTCCCTCTGGCAGCACAACTTACATTCCTCACTCCTAAGCCCTGCATATGTGTGAATCTTCAAAGCTCAGGCAATTCATTCTGTATCAGTATGAAATGATTAATTAGTGTCAGAGCTTGAAATTATCTCCACAGAGACACAACAAGGAAAGCCCAATTTTGTTACAATTGCCTGATGGTAACTTCTGCAACTGTTTTGTGTTTTAAACAATTAAGTAGGTGTTTTACTGCTAGTGCTATTTTTGTGTGTGTGTTGTAACACACTGCAAGAAATCACTTGATCAGTAAAATTTGTACATAAAGAATATTTGACAGAGCCTGTTTCCTTTAAATTGTGCTAACAAACTTTATTTTTTTTTCCTTACATAAAGTGAATCCTCTTTACTTTTTTCAATCATTTAACTTAGAACTGACAGCAGGATGCCCAAATTAATGCTATCTGCATCAGCCATTCATCTTAACCAAGTATTGGAGCTATGAGCTTTTGAATATGACCTTGAATCTGCAAGTATATTTTGATATGGCAAATACTGCAACATATTCTACCCTACCTTTTCAGTGGTTTCATGGGAAGACATGACCTGCACCTGCCAAAGGTCAAACTTCCTCTCCAGGAGCTGTCAGAAAGCAACAAACCCCTGAAGCATGAAGTTAATGCAAACAAGTAGGTTACAATCTCTTTTAAAGCCCAGTACCTAGTGCCCTAAATCTCCATGAGCTTGCAACACTATCTTAATGTTCAGTCACCAAGAGCATCTTTTCTGCAGGCCTAGAAGGTGCCATCTGAGAGCAATTTTGTTTGCTCACCACCACTACAGACTTAAGGTGTGTTTATGATTATGCTTGAGAACCCCTCCAAAAACTTCCAACACAAATTTGTTCAAGTATGCATGTCCAAACAAAAACAGAACCCCAAATCCAGAAATGCCTTGCCTAGGTCATAGGTTACAGAAAAACCCCAACCCAAAATGAACCCAACACGAGGCTTGTAAACAAGATCCCACCAAGTTCTTCTCAAGCTTGCTTGTGCCAACAGCTGTGTTAATTTGTTGTTCATTGCTGCTTCCCAAATCCATAGTCAGATTTTATCAATGCATTTCAAAGTTAGATACTAACAACAAAAGATAAGCAGAGTAAGAGATCACAGTGAGGTATGCCACAAAACAAAAAGTATACCTGTGATGAATATTACCATGGAAATCGAATTTCCTTATCTCTCCAGGCTTATAAACATCTGGGGCAATTCTATGATTCTTAAACTGATTCTTTTTCTTATTCATCATAGATAATACACCAGGGAATTGTGCCCAATTAAGAAGCACAAATGTTTGCTCCATGTCTACTGCTAACATCTAAATCCTAATACTACTTTATAGCAGGAAACTTGAAACACATTTTAGAGCCATTTGAGATCTTACACTTATTATGCTGCAACTAACATATTGCCACTGAAGTTGATCTGGAAACAGACTTTTCAAGTGAAACAAAGTAGAAGGGATAATTAGGAAATGCATAGGTAACATTTCCTGTCTAGCTTTTCAGAGAGCGTCTGTTCTCAATTATGAATTTTTAAAGTGGGAAATTGAACTAAACATTAAAAGTAATTACTAGCTATAGGAAAAAAAATGTAGGAAGAAAACAGTTTAGATTTTTAAGCATCTAGCAGTGAAGTTACTGCCTTCAACTTCACTTTCTGAAAGTTACATAGACCTGAAGTGTTTGGTTTTTTTTTTTTTATTATTCAAGTTCTCTCACCTCCAATCAACAACAGCCCAAATACTTCAATACTTCATTATACACTACTAGGACAAGCCTTTAAATGAAGGGGGTTTTTCCTCTGTGCTGCACTCAGTCTGCCTTTCATATCCCCTAAACGGTAAGGGAGCTAAGTATGGAACAGGGAACATGTGCTGCTATAAGAGGTAACACAACCAGCCAAACCAGGAATGACTATGGAGACAGCTCACCCATTTCACATTCTCATGGTGCAGAAACCCAGCTAAAAGACATGACTCAAAAGCCAGAAGAAGCTCTTTGGGGAGAAAAAAATAATTAAACAAACAGCCACTTAACTCTTCACCACTTCCTACACCCCATGGGCAATACCCATCCTTTTAAATGGAAGGAGAAGTAGTTATTATGAGAAGAAACAGTACGGTAATAATATTAGAAACAAAACCAGCTTATCTTTATGAACAGCATGATAGGGACTTCGGTGGGGAAGCACCAAATTTTGCTGCAAGAATGTCTTTACACTACCAGAGTAAAAGTAACATTCACAAAACTTATCACAGAAATTTTAAGTTCTACTTACTACCACCCAAGCACTTCAAGATTGAAATTTACATAGCAGCCCTAATTATTCCATAGTGCGTGACAAATGTTTTGTTACCGTTTTTTGCAGGTACAAGAGCAATCATTCTTTAAAAGTCACTTAACTAAGAGCATCACTATAATTAAGGCTTGTTCACTGGGCAAGCACACAGAGCCTCGAGAAGAGTTAATTCAACTTGTAGCTCCACATGCACTTGCACTGCAAATGAGTAAACGCTGAATGGTCTATAAATACCTTTACTACCACGGATTTGGTTTCTTTCCAGGACCAAAAAAAAGAAAAAAAAAAGGGCCAAGGCACATGAAACTTTATCCCCTGGGGGAGCGTTACAGCTGTTCCCATTTACAGCTTTAACAACCTGCCCGCCAACACAAGCGGCACAAGCTCAGCCCGAGGTAGGGGACACCGGGGGGACGCGCACGGCGACACTCATCTTTTGCTGGGACACGGACACGAGCGTCGCGCCCGTCACGCCGAGATGCGCGATCCGCCCGGCGAGCCGGCGGGAGAGCCCCTCCTGCGCCGCACGGCGACAGGAAAAGTTCAGCCAGTACAAAAAGTCATTTCGCAAAGCGGTGACAGATAAAACTCCCGAGCGCCGGATCGCGCTCCCCGCGCTGGGGCTGTGCAGGGACCCCGGCCCGCCCGGGCGGAGGAGGGAGCGCGGCGCGGCGCGGTGCCTACCCGAGCGGCTGCGGATGACATCGCGGAACTCATCGGCGGCCCCTTCGCCGCCGGCAACGGGGCCGAGGCGTCCCGGCTCGGCCATGCCCGAGGAGCTGCCGAGGGAGGCGGGGGAGCGAGGCTGGAGGGGCCGGGCCGGGCCAGGTGCGGAGCGGCGCCGCCCGCCCTGAAATAGCGCCGGGGCGGCGGCTCCGGCCCCCCGCCCCCGCGGGCGATGGAGCGGCGCAACTCGCGATGGAGAGCAGTGCCCTCCCCGGGGCAGGAGCGGCCCCCGAGCACCGCCTGCGGCAGCGAGGGGCGGCACGGAGCCACCCTGTCCCTGGCAGCGGCGGGGTGCCAACTTTTCTGGATGACCGTCCGCTCAGCCGCACGTCCCTGCGGCCCCGAGCAGCGCTCCCCGCCCCGGCAGAGGCGTCGGGGCAGCCGGGAGTGCCCCGCAGCCCTGCAGAGCCCGGGCAGTGCCCGTGCCTGCCCCGCGGGGAGGGAGCCCTGCCGCAGGGATCAAGCGACAAACGCGCTGGAGTTCGTCTTCTGCCCCCTCCTTTGTAGCTCATCCTCAGAGGGCGAAGATCCTGAATACCTGGTCCAGTGGCACTGCTCCAAAGCCACCCGAGTGGGAGCCTATTGGCACCTGCTGGTCAAATCCCTTTTCCTTTTTCAGGAAAGCGGGACACGGGAAAACATTTCCCCTTGTGTTTAATACAGGAAAGGGGCATCTTTGTCCCCTCTCACTGCAGTCAAGGGACAAAACGCTTCCCGCTGGCGCTGCTTCCTTGCAACCTTCCATTAAGTGTCAATTTGGATGGCTGCCTCCAGCCCACCATTATTCCTTTCCCCTCAATTTTCTCTCCAAACCGAGTCTCGGGACTTGCCTTTTATGCTATTTCCCTCATCTCTCCAGGCCCCCAAGCAGATTGCATCGCCTCATGGGGAAAGTAACCAGGCACAGGAAATGTTCTTGTATGTATTTAAACACCCGCCCTCCTTGCAAGAGAAATCCAAGCTCTTAAAAATTTCACCTTTAAATACACACAAGCAGAGAATCACCTGGTCTTGCTAGTTTATAGGACAACAATGTACTGTGTTTAATACAAGTGTAGCCTAGCTGCTTCTCAGCTTTAGTACAAATTCATAGATAATTCATAATGTATATAGAGGGACAGGAAATTAAGGATAAGCCGCAGAAAGGATGTATGCCTTCACTTGTATTTGTGTAGATAAAGGACCTGCATCTCGTCATATATTCCAGAGTATATCAGAAATGTACTCTTTTGAAGATAACAGAGTTAAACAGAATAGAACTAGGTAAGAAAACCAGGTCAGAGACAGTGAACAATTAGAGGAAAACTATTTACAGACAGCAAGGCATGTGGTGGTAGATTCTGAGGGGCTGGTGCCCATGTGAATCAGCAGGACACATCCTCCACAGAAGGTGTCTCGTGGCTGGGTTCTGCCCTCCTGTTGTTCACAGTTTTAAGAGATTAAGTAGATGAGGAGTTTTTTTCATAATCTGATAATTCCAAAAGTATTTTTAAGGTTTGTTTGGGGTGATCAGTGTTTATTACTTCAACAAAGTGAGTGGGAAAAGAATGAAGTATTGCCAGCCTTAAATACCAAAAAGCATTACTCAGAAAATGCATGAAATTGTCCTTGGATTATTCAGGGGAGAGATATCATATTTCTTTGTCCATATTCCCATTTTCAGTTCCCTCTGCTTGCCCATGGTGTGTGCCAACTCTCACAAACTTCCAATGATGCAATTTTGGCTCCCACCACAGGGGCTCTTGCTAGAAAACCTGTCTGAGATCAAATTGCAGGCTGGGTTACACCAGATAGTGAGGAGAGCCTGTAGTTTCTCCTCCAATATTACCATTCTGTTTAGTACCGTGTTATCACCCACTGCCAAGTTTTTCCCAAGCTATCAGCTGGATTCTCCCAGTCCCACAGCAATCCAGACATTCGGTAATTCCTGTCTGTCTCTCCCTGTCTTGGTTTCCCAGCCTCTGCCTCTCCTTTTTAAGCTGATTTGTTTTTTGCCAATCAGCAAATTCTGGTGCTTTGGGGAAGGTGGCAGTTCTGGCATGCCTTCCCCTCCCCCATAACATGCACAGCATTACAGAATTTGAAATGGGATTCATGCACTTCTCAACAGCTGATCCAGAGCCTCCCATACGTTCTGTTCTGTCTTTAAAACCCACATGGGGAGATGGTATAGCTGCTTCCCTCTTCTTATTCCAGCTCGTCTTCTGTCTGTTCCTGAGGACAAAATGGAGGGAAGATACTTTAACCTCATTTTGGTCAAGCTGTGATCGCTGTTCTTCCATAACAGCAATGGAGAAGGAAGGCAATCAGAATAGAGACAAAAATTTCGTGGCTGACACTTTTCACTCCAGACTGCCTGTATCAGTAGCCAAATCTCATTACTGTGATTTGACAACAGGAAGAACATGATCTTATATGAATATATGCTTATATTCAGCATTTAAGAACACTAAATTCTTAAACACTGAATCTGTTCTGCTTAGAGACCCAGCAAGACTGTATGCAGAACTTCAGTGCTAGAAGTCTTAACAGATTTGATTGACTTTATGAGCAGGCATAGTGCCTTAGTGCTCAGTACCTCATATTTTGGTAAAAGTTAAAAAGTAAAACTTCTGCATCCCAGTTCTGCAAACACTATTTACATATGTATCTACACACACACACACATGTATGTATGTTTGCAGCACCACTGTTGGTTTAGTTCAGAGTCTCCAGCAAAAATTCCCTGCTTTTCCTTTATTACAGTTATCATTCTCCTTAAGGGTCTTGCTTCCCCACCAACAGGAATCTTGTTTGAGACAGATCTGCTCTCCAGGAAGCTAATCTAATCACAAAACTTTCTGAAGTATTTTATCTCCTGAAGTCCAAATCAAGGTAAGACACTAGAGCAACATATATTACATTCTTTTGATAAAGTTACTCCATCATGTTAATCAGGGGAAAAAAAGGTTTTATATACCTCTTTCCCAGAACAAATATTCTCTTCATGAAGAGGGTTTTCTATCAAGGCCCCTAAAATCACAGTAAATGTCTTCATCAGGCAAAAACCAAATAGTGACAAGATTGGTTTGGAGCTGTCTAATCATGTAGAATCCCTGCATCTAAAATTCTCCCTTTTTCAGCAACAGTACATGTGTCCTTTTAGCTCAGATGCAGAGGAGGACTCTTAGATCACACTGGTGCCTCTAGCACTGCAAAACCTGCATTCAGCACACTCTGTGAATTTTGAAATATGTCACTTTTCAAACCTCAGTGGAAACTACCATTCCCAAAATTTAGTAACATATTGTATTCTTAAAAGAAGAAGAAAAAAAAAAAAACACAGAACAAGCAAGAGTAATTGGCTGGTTTTGATAGTGAATATTTGACATGTAACTTTTAAAGTCATTCTCTGGGATGCATACATGTGTGTGTATATGTTCATGTAGAATATACATTGTTTGTTGCTGGAGGATGAGGAGAGTATGGTCGGAATCAAGGATGCTAAACAAGAACTGGCAACTTTTGCTATTCAGTTCTTATCCCAGAAAACAAGTTTCACTCAGTTTGTGGTCACCATGGAAAATCTTATACTGTGTTTTTAATGTACGCTATTGGAATTATTTGGTTAGATTTTTTATTAAAATCTGAGGCTGGTTAATTAAAATACTAGGGAGGCCTTCAGTTAGAAATCACATTTTAGGATGAACAATATATTTTAATGGGTAAGTGGCAGTTATTAAAGGACCATTTCAGCAAATTATTGACTTAATAATAGACTCTCAAACAGGATCAGAGTCTGAGGTTAGATGTTCTGAGTGATAGATTATCTGTCCTTAAAGGCATCTGTATACTTTGATTCCACTTAAATATACTGATCTTTTTTTCGATGCGTGTTTAAAGGCAGACTTGTTGCTAGTCATGTTGAGGCAGCTGCTTATTGTCAACTACAAGCTGAAACCAGCATTTGCTTGTTCAAAATTAGACTTTATCCACAATTTT
Source organism: Fringilla coelebs (assembly GCF_963513975.1). Taxonomy (NCBI): domain Eukaryota; kingdom Metazoa; phylum Chordata; class Aves; order Passeriformes; family Fringillidae; genus Fringilla; species Fringilla coelebs. The sequence continues at coordinate 10,445,035 of NC_140029.1, read as the reverse complement.
CATCAATATAAACAATCTAATAAATATTAAAATAGACCAAAAGATTATATGGGAAGATGTCCCAACTTTCAGGTCAGTAATCCTATTCCTTGGCAAGAAAGGTCTAAAACTTTAGGAGAAAATTTAACATTCTGGATTAAAATCTTTTTCAAATCATACAAAACCATGCATGTCTTTTCCAGGAGATCATGTTACCTTCTAGCTCTGCCAGAAGTATCCATTTGTGATGGATCAGAAATATTTCTCCAGCTTGTTTAATAAGGGAGCTGTTTGTAAAAGCATACCAGAACACCATCTTCCCTGAAAAAGAAGTTATTTATCCTAACCACAGTGAATGACCTATCCTATATTAAAACCAGTTTTCTTGGCTATGTAGGATTTTGGTTCTCATATTATCTTTTAATTATTCTATAAATCAAAATGAATAAACAGTCAGAAAAGTACATAAAAGCTTTCATTGTGATAATTTATGCTTTAAAATGATGGTTTTAAAGCAAAAAGGAAGTATGGCTGCGCTAGATATTTCATCTGCCCTTACTAATTTATGGCAACTCCCTCAGCTAACAAGAATCACATGGTGTAAATGGAAAATGAGCCTCTGCTGGTATTGAAAATAAAGAGGTAATTTATTTCCATCTTTCAGAAGTGCTATTCAAAACTGCATATAGGCTTTTGTCACAGCTGATTAAAAAGGTTGGGTTTCATCTTAGAATTAGTTTTATAATCTGTTCAAGCAAAACTGAAAGTCAGCACTCTAAATACACTGAAAAACCTGAAAGCTTATTTGCTGATAAGTACTTACTAAATTGGTGACCTGCTTACCTCCTGGGAACACAAATACTGGTGAGAGGCACAAAATCTTGTCATGGAGTTCCTCATGTGTTTGTGATGGATCATGTTGTGCCTTTTTTCTGCCGTTTACTTGCTGCTATGATGCTTGTAAAATTGAAGATTTATTAGAAAGCTTTACATATAAACCAGTGCTGTGAAATGTTTACTTGAGATTTGATTTTTGGTGTACTTAATTCTGGAGGAAAATTTATGTTGAATCTTTAATAAAAAGGCCTTTAAGTAACTGAAACTAAATAAAAATAAATGCCAAAAGGAATTATTTATTGCATGATGATGTATCCTGTATTAAAGCCCTTCTATTAAAAAGTTAGAAAATAACCTCTCAGTTGCAGCACTCATAACCATATTTACAAAGGCAATCAGCAGTGCCTCATGCATACACTTAAGCACTCTGTGAAGTAATGCCTAATTACATTTTCATAGCTATCATTAGGCATCTTTTGGCTTATACTGTCATGTGCAGTAAATGCTTAAATGTTTTGGTCCCTATCCTCAAAGATATTTCGACATCTAGTTCTCATTTCTAATTTATAAAAATTAGGGACCATTAGGGACCTTTTCCCAAAGCCAAAGTATTTGAAATTTTGTCTCTTGGAAGAGTATTTGAAATTTTGTCTGTGTTAGAAACTTGTGAACAAAACTAGATTGTCACTATAATCTGGATCCAACACTGCTGTGCCTACGACTTCAATTAAAAAGTCAATTTAATTTTTTTTAATGTGTTCTTCTCCAAATCTTTATGCTATTTCTATTATTATCATAGTCCATTACAAATAATCTAGTATAAGTATATCTACACTTGGACAAAACTGCCCACCACATCCAAGGAATATTCAATCCATGAATGGAATGGTTTAGTTCCTGAGAGACCTCATCATTACCCAAAATAAAATGTCTCCAAACTCAAGGAAAATTTTTTCTCCCATATTCAATTCTTCTCAACATCATTGTAATAGTTATTTAAAACAGCAAACTCTTTTTTTTTTTTTTTTTTTTTTATTTTATCTTTCTGCATGTGTGTGTTGTATAGAACGTTTGCACTTCCTGTAATAAATATTCCTGATTCCCCTAAAAGTTTCTGAAGAAAGTCTTTTATGTTAGTGAGAGCTTTATTTGATCTAACTTTAAGCATGTCCCTCATGGTTGTTTGGGCGCCTCTGCTGGGGCTGCCATTCACAGAGGAAGAGTTAAAGAATGGTTTGTTATGGTTTGTTCTTTATACCTAAAAGAATACTTTTTCTTCAGTCAAAAAAACCTGAGAGCAGTTTCAGCAGTTTCACTCTCCGTTTTCCTAGTCTTCCGTAGGTGTAAATTCACTTGTTTAATTTAAGGAACGTGAGTAGAAGCTGAAAAAATATGCAGATAATGCAGTCCTGTAATTGACCTAATAATAAAGTTAGACAAGAAAGATTTGAACACAAATAAAATTACAGAGCCTTGCTCTGAGAATCATACACCTGAAGCAGAAAATTCAAAGGCACTCATCAAAACGACCCAGAATTGTGTTCAGTAGAGAACCAGTGACTAAATAAAATGGTAAAAGGGTGCAAAAAAACCAAGCCAGTGATCAAGTACTTCTGCTTTACCTTGCTGGTAAAATAACACTTAGTTTACTTTTATAAGCACTACTGTCTAAGAAAGAAAATGTCATTCTAAAGGGCAAATGTTAAGGAACTTGAGCCTTTGGGACTTAGGAAACTGTTGTTAAAGAAGCAAAAAGCTTGGAGTGGTGTAAAGATTTTTGGGTAACTTGGATGTGCTGCAGCTTGAGAATAGGGCAAAACACAAGTATGGTATTTTCTGAAATGGTTAAACCCCTGAAAAGCAGAAAGACTAGAGAAACTTCATCATTCTAATTGTTAAAACTGTAATTGCCAGCTCAGGTTTGCTTGAATTTACAGAGGTCTTTTTAACATGAGGTTAATTAGCAAGGCTTTTCAAAGCCTTTTCACATCCCTGTCCAGGTCTAGCCCAGCCCAGGAGCAGCTGATGTTTTTTACCAGTTGCTCACCAGTCTGTGTGCTATCAGTGCAGTCACGATTCAGTTCCAGCCAGTCGCGCTTGCCTTACCAAGCCATGCTGTAATTGGAGCTGTGCACTCTGACATTGCCTCTCCCAATAAATCCAAGCACCACCAGGCACCTCTGGAGCCTAAATACCTGCCTCTTTTAAGTCTAGTCTTGGAGCAAGGCTGCTCTGGGGTTTTTTGCCATCAAGTTCTTTTCTGTGGAGAAAGTCAGATTTCATTTTCCTGGACTGGCTGTCAGGGATTATCAGCAAGTGTTAAATTCACATTCAAAATATTTGCAACAAACTCCTATTTTTGAATGACATTTTGTCAAGGGCTTTTTAATTATTGTCATCTTCAAGTGTATCTACAGATTGACCTGTCAGCTGTGAGGCAACTGCTCTGATAAATCATTGTGATTGTAGAGGAATTTCCACAAAAATGTTTTAAATAGTTGTGCTTAGATTGAGGGGTTAATGACTAAAAATGATTGGAGAAGTTAGAAAGAAGCATTTGAATCTTTCCTCTCAACAGAAACAAAGGAAAAACACAGTAAGAGGTCATTTTTCTTTTGTGAAATGCTTCAGTTACCTGCAGAGTTAAAAGGAACCTTTTAGTCAGATCTGTTCATCATTAAAATATATTAGCAAGTCTGAACAACTTATGTATTAATTCAACAACTGCTTTTTTTCTGCTCTGAATGGTGTTTTACTCTTTCAAATATTTGTCAACATGACACGTGCCCAGCACATTGAATCCAAATTCTTATGGTTGAATATTGAAGGAAACCCAGTTAGAGACATATTTCTGCAGAGCACTGAGGTGTCTGCCAGCAAACCTAATGTGCAGACTCAGAAATCACTTTATGTAAGAATTACCCAGCATAGCTGTGGCCCTTTAACACTTCAGGACTAATTTCACACATTTACTTGGCTATTCTTACAGATCTCAGGGAGAGCAGGGCCAGGAACCTGAGGACTCCTCATGGCAGTGATGCCCTGTGATGCCTGTATCAGCAGGGCAGGGCTGGGCACCCCAGGTCCAACCACTTTATATTAAAGAATGCTATACTAAACTGTACTAAAGAATACTGAAAAGATACTTACAGAAGGCTAAAAAGATAATAATGAAAACTCGTGACTCTCTCCAGAGCCCTGACACAGCTTGGCACTGATTGGCCAATGAGTCAAAACAACTCACAGCAGAATCCAAAGGAACAATCACCTGTGGGTAAACAATCTCCAAACACATTCCAAAGGAGCAAAACACAGGAGAAGCAAATCAGATAATTATTGTTTTCCTTTTTCTCTGAGGCTTCTCAGCTTCCCAGGAGAAAAATCCTGGGCGAAGGGATTTTTCCAGAAAATGTGAATGCCACACTTTTCCATCATGATCTTGGCACCACAAACAAGGATCCCTGTTCTACCAGAAGGCTTCAAACTAAAGTCTTGTAAGGCTGAGCTGCTGCCAGATGCATAATGCACACACGAGTGCAAGCAGATATTCAAACAAAGAGCAATGAGCAACTTGGGGAATGTATAACCAGTCTTCCCTCAAACATTCATCAGTTTGCCTTTCAAACAGAAAGTAAAATAAAATAGCTTATTTCCATCCATTAATTGTCCCACTGCAATGAGGTAAACACAGAACATGTGTGCGTTCAGGAGGAGTAAGATGACCTCACAATACATATCCTCATATTCTTCATTCTTGCTATTAATTTTTGTCAGAAATCTGGAAGTGTTCATGAAGCTGGAAATTAAAATTACTCTGAATATCTTGTTGTTTTATACAGAAAAGACTGACACTAAACCACCACTGTGCCAAGTTAGATCCTCGCAGGGTCCGTGAAGAGCTAGGAAACAACAGTCCAAACAACAGTCCCTGGCAAATATTTTGTAATGCAGGACTGTTCCTTAATATACAGATTTTTTTTCTGTTTACTCATTAATAAAATGAGTAAAAACAGAGGCATGGATGCTGCATGTATAACTAAGAAGCAGTGGCAGGCAGACATCACTTGGGGAGCATCCAGCAGTTTTACTTTCCTCCCAGGATGCTAATGTGGGTATGTAGGACATATTTATCTTTTATGTGTTCTGTAGTCCAGCCTGTCAGCTACAACTCATGTTTTTCATCATTATGGCTGCAAAAACAATACTCACAATAGGGATGGTTGATGAAAATAAAGTTATTAATACAAAGACATCATTCTTTCCTGTGTAAATTTACACCATTTAAGTACAGCTGGCCAAGGAGAACAAAATCCAGCAGTCAATGCAACTTTTAGAACAACTGCAAGAGTTCTCATCTCTACTTGAAGGCGCCATTCATTCACTTCTGCAATGTTTTGTGCTCATCTGATATCCCTTTTGCTTTCACCTGTTATATTTCCAGAGTTTTATGTATTTCTGGTGAGGAAAACATCAGCTAGGTTCTCAGTCTACAAATGTTTTTATGGATGGAGTTGACGTTAGCAAACAGAATCTAACTGTATTTCTGGGAGTAATTAAAAGAGTAGACTGCTAATGGGAAGACTGGTGGAAAAAGAATGTGAGCCACACTGAGCAGGGCTCATAGTAACTCCATATTTATGAGGTGACTATCTCCCTACTACATCTCTGCTCACTGCCACCCAGGCTCTGATTGGCCCTGAAATCAGCATTGATATCAGATAGATGTGGAATTTTATTTGTTTTAGTTTTAGTGATCTCAAATGGTTCCATGCTAAAAAACCCCCAGTTCATACCTACTACTAATACCCATCCTCCACATAAATTCAATAGATATTTATTAGTTGCTTTTAATTAATAGAAGTGCCTAAAACAAGTATATGAAAAAACTTAATCTTTGTAGGATACATCTCAGTGCAATGACAAAACAAAAAACAGACAAAGAAACACAGAAAAAAAAAAAAAAACCTACCATGAATCTGCTAATATATTACTTTATTGTTTTATTTACTTTACAGTTTAGAATACTTATTAGATTTCATTCTATTCTAAAATTTTACCCTGAACTGTGCTAAAAAGTACAATTCTCTTATTTCATGGAATGGAAGATTTAAAATGTGTTGGTATGAAACCACTGTAGTGGCATTACCAAGGTGTTTTTCTTAGGTACCATTCAGATATATTTCATAGTGACAAAACATTGCAATAAATATACCAAAATAAACTCTTTAGCAATACCATAATGAAACATTTTGACTTTATTGGAATGAAAAGAGAAACTTTCAAATGCAAAAGTAAAAATAAATTGTCCTGAAACTCATAAGATACTAAAAATCTCATCTGAAAAAGCATTTTCATTCACAAAAAAAAGCAATGATTTTTGTAATAAAATTGTTCCCTTGCCTTTTTTTTCCCTTAGTTCTTTATATATATATTTTTTTTTTCAATAAGCCCTAGGGATTACTCACTTTTTTTAAAGAAAAAAAATCCTACATGTGGGCCCAAAAGTAATACAGCTTTGTAGTTAATGTGTCCTCCCAAGGATTATAAATAAAAGCATACAAATCCCTCTCTGTCTCTTCGTGCTATGAGCTTTCACAGGTTCACCCTTTGCTCATTTTCTGACCCATATTCTCTCTACCCCAAGTTTATTCATAACCAAACAAATGGCAGTGACAGATGCCAAACCACAGACCACTTGATTTGCTAGGTCAGGGTGGGCACCAGGCACCTTCCCCTCTGTGGCTCTCTCAAATTGTTAAATGTGTGTCCAGGTCCATGAAATGAAAAGAATTATAATGAAAAGAAGTTATTTCATAGGTCAAATTGTAGAGGGATAAAATGTAAGAGAATAGAGATAGTGCAGAAAGCAATCTCACCCCTGAAGTGTTGCAGCTGTATTAATTATCAAAGATTAACAACACACCTACCCTTAATAAACCACAAGTATTTCCAATAAAGATAAGTGTTATAAAAGAGCAAGTTAGCAAGTCAAAGAGAGAACTAGAGTTTGTTAGCTGTACTGTGAAGAAGAAAGAGTCAGTACTATGAAGAGCTACCCATAAAAAATTACCAAAAAAGTGAAGTACTTTTACAATAAAATATCAACATCAAATTAGTTCAATGTAGTCATGCAAAGTTTTAGCAATAGGGGATCTGCCCAAATATTAGGAAACTAAACAGATTCTAAAATCTTTCCACTGTTGCTATGCCCTTCCCTTTTCCCCTCTGAAAGGATGGATGAAAGCTATCTCCATACTGGAAACAAAAGCTGCCATAAGTGATGTGTAATTCTAATCAGAACTGTGCAGCACACTGCAGTTCCTCTGGACAGCCTTAATTCATACAATTTCTAACACTGGGTTGAATGCAGCTCCTGCTAGGATGGGGGTGAGTGCTGTTGATGGCTTTGCAGAGGCTGTGATCCAGAACTGGAGCAGAATGGAATCCTCAGCTCTGGATTCATCTCTCAGTGCCCACCTTGGCTGGGGCACGAGGGAGAGGCTGGTCTGGTGAGAAGTGCTTTGCACTGAGAGTCTCTGTCTGACTGATGTCCATGTTTTGCTACTGAAGCCTAGGAAAATTGTCCTAACGTGCTTTAATGTTTTAGTTCAACTTTGTAACACAAAATAATTTTAATTGAATTATGATGGAAGAGCAAAAAGACAATAATACTAATTTTTGAGAAATGAAGTGCACGGCGATGTTCGTAACTTATCAGCTCACATTTTTCTTGATTCTAAAGCATTTTGCTCAATAGTTGAAATAATTAAGAAAAGACTTATTGCTTCCTGTCCTCCATGGCAGAATGAGAATTGTTGCTGCAAGGTATCTTTTTTCATTATCAAAATAAGAGCAATGAAAATGACATTTGTATAAAATGACAGTACTTCAATAATAAGTTTGCCATTTTAAACATAAATTCATCCAGAAGGCAGATATTCTATAAGAAGAAAGTCAATATTTCTCCATATGTAAATCTGCCTTAAAACTACCCATACTTTTCACAGGCCTGGATCAGTGCCTGCATTTTGTAACCAGATCCTTTAGAGCTGGTGCAGTCCCATAGCACATTGCTCCTCCCCATCTCTCACAGTGAATTGACTGGAAACTTCACCAGGCAGAAAAGTTCAGGTTCTTCTCTGACTTATTTTGTGTCTGTCACAGCCATGTAACATTTCCAGCTGTAACAGGGGTGTAGGAGAACCTGTATAAAATGCAGGCACATCATTTTTTATCATACAACTCTTAATTCATGCTGTCTGATTTTTGCTTCAGTCCTGTGGTGAATGTTGAGCAGGTGGAGCCAGCTGGCCAGGTGTAATCAACAGGGACGGAAAGGAAGACAGAGCTGCACCAAAATGCAGCTTTTTTAGGTCCTTTGCTATTTTTGGTTGACCTCATTAGAATTTCTGCCTTATTCATTAAGGCTCTGCTTCAGCAAAGCATGTAAGGCTATAGTTACAACAAACAGTCATCTGAATGAATAAATTATATTCTAGTTAAATACATACTTTGCTGTTTTCCTGAATAGGTGTTTTAGCACTTTATTTTTATAATTAAAAGAAAAAATGTCACAGAGGAAAACGCAGTTATGTAATATCCCATCATTTTGCACAACTCAGACAATAAACTTAATCTTATCTACTATGCTAAACAACTTGGAGAAGTTCTTAGTCATCTAGTCAACACACCTTGAAATTTGAGGGTAATGCTTATTACAGATGCATAAAGCTCATTACTAATGAATAAATATTCATTTTACATCACTTACTTTAAATTCATGTAATTCTTTATCCATTGTGCCTATTCATGTAAGGAATTTAAAGTTTAGCTGATTTAGAATTATCCATTAGAAACAGAAAGGAGGAAAGAGAAGGGAGAGTACAGATTTTTTGTACAGAGCTGGCTCAAATACAACTTGAAGGACTTAATTTCCAGTTTAGAAGAATAGCATTTGCACTGGAATAAACTATGAATGTTTAGTACTGTAGGGGGTTTTAGAAACAAACCTATAAAGAAGCAATTAAGGTCTTTTCTGATGAGATTAATTCTGTAGAAGTAATGAAGAGCATAATTACTAGGGACAAACAGGAAAATTTTTGCACTTCCTTTAAGGCTCAGAACTCACCCACTTCAGACAGCTACAGTGTGGTATTGCTAACCTGAAAAAAAAAAAGGGCAGAGAGCTTGGCTTCATCTTGTCACAAGTGAAAAATTGATAGTGATGCTAAGAATGTAGGGATGCTCTTAGCAGCTCAGAGCTCGATCTGGCTTTGCAGAATCCTCCAGCAGCGTGTCTCCAGCAATCACCAATAATCAATTTCTGGATGGGAGTCTTAAGAAACAGCAAACACAGCAATCTTCAAACACAGCAATCTCACTCCTTACGCCAGTCCAACAATCCCTGCCTTGTGAGCATGCAAAGCTAGAGTTTAGATACTGGTTTTCATATTTTTAAGAAGTCTTTATCTTCCAGCAGTCTGGTCTGGCTTTGAAGCTGTCAGCAGGGCTCTTCACAGCTCGCTGTGACAATGAACTCCTCTGTATATCCTCATTAGTTTGTTTGGTCTGCAACTTCACATCAGAGTTCCCATAGTTCTTGAATTATGAGGAACAATCATCAGTTCCCTCTCTACCTTCTCAGTTTCACTCATGATTTTATAGTTCTGTCAAAAGCTCCCTACAGTGTCTCTTCTCTGAGCTGAGGAGTTCTTGTCTGTCTAATCCTTCCTCTGGGGATTGCTCTGTAAATTTTTTTATCTTTATTGCTCTTCTCTGTACTACTTCTGTTCCGTCCTTGCAGTTGCAGGGAGACAGATTTCCCAGCAATACCCAGGATTCATGTGCATGAAGTGCCATTGCATTTTTCAGTTTCGTTCTTTATTTCTTTGCAATAACTCATAAACATCCCATTTTTTTTTCTGTTGACTGTTGTTGACTCCTGAAATAACATTTTCACAAGCCCTGTTACTAGACCTCTGAAATCTCTTTCCTCAGATACAATGGATAGCTTAGAACTCCTCACTCCAAAGGTAAATTTGTTTACATGGCTATCATCCTTTTTTACTTTTTCCACATTTAGTCATTTATCCCACTATGAGTTAATACACCTGGTAGCTCAGTATTGAGAGTTTATTGGCAGTGGTATTAACAACTTTTTCAGCTCTAAAAGCCCTCTGCACCATGAACAAATTTTGCTGTTACACTTTTCAGTCTTTCTCCAGATAATTTTTGCATACATATAGCAATACTGGGCCCAGTGTGAATTTATGAGACTCTTAGAGTGGTTTATCCTGTATTGACAAAACTGACTATTAATTCCTACCCTTTCTTTCCAATTTTTGAGTATTTATTTGCTCATGAGAGAATCTTGGGAAAAAAACAATAATTTGATATCTTTGATGGGCTGTTGAAAGGTTTTTGAAGCACAAGTGTACAACAGCAAATGATTATTGATTCTTTAAAGGATGAGCAAGACCAAACTTATTTCTATAAAATTCACATTGATTTTTCTCAGGGATACCACATTTATCTATGTACTTTCTGTCTTCCACATTATATACTCTACTCATTTGTCTGATCACTAGTCCCCAAATCTCCATGGGAACCTTTTCAAAATTTTAATGTAGGGGAGTTTTGATTTTTCTTTTGCTACTCAGGCCATTTAAGAGGAAGGTGAGAAACCACTTTTAGTTGAATGCTCTTTTTAAAATGTTCAAGACCCTTTAGAACTCTGGGAACTTCTTACTATGATGCTAGCTTTTCCTGCTTTTATCCCATCTGAGGGATCCTCCAAATGGTTTCCCAGAGAGATTCTATCATGTTCTCTTCAGGTATCAAATGTGAAAAGAACTGATCTTACTTCACCCAGCTTCTGCCATCATGAACACTCAAGATACTTCTCAAGAGATAAGTACAAACCCAATTCTAACAAAGGAAAGCAAACTGAGAGCTGAAGGGCTGGCTTTAATAAAGGACTGACATCAGGACTATGTGCATAAATATCTTGTCACCTCTTCAGTGATTTAGCACTAACAAATTTGATATCAATGTCCCATAACAGTTGAGCACGTCTTGGGCCTGAATTGATGCACACCCCCTCAATGAAGATGGAAACTGTTTCCTGACTCTATTTTGATGTCTTGATCATTAGGTTGTACTGCCTGGTATCTGAGGCTACTTGAAAGGGTCTTTTTGCAGTAATTAAAAAAAAAAAAAAGAATTTACTTGGGGTTTCCCCAGATTAAAAAGAATATCTGAAAAAGCCCAAGATAGGAGCAATCCTACTGTTTCAGAAATAGTTACAATCCAAAATCAGCCTATACATGAATGAAATTTAAATCATAGATTCACAGAATATCTTCAGTTAGAAGGGATCCACAAGTATCACCCAAGTCCTGACCCTGCACAGGGCAGCCCAAGAATCACATTATCTGCCATAGAGCGCTGTCCAGATATTTATTGAGCTCTGCCAGGCTGGTGCTGTGACCACTGCCCTGGGGAGCCTGTTCCATGCCCAGCCACCCTCTGGGGGAAGAATCTTTTCCTCATACCCAACCTAAACCTGTCCTGACACAACTTCAGGCCATTCCCTCGGGTCCTGTCGCTGTCAGAGCAGAGATCAGTGCCTGCCCCTCCTGTTCCTCTCACAAGGAAGCTGTGACTGCAGTGAGGTCTGTCCTCAGCCTCCTCCAGGCTGAACACACCAAGGGACCTCAGCCCTCCTCACACAGCTTCCCCTCCACACTCTTCTCCATCCTTGCTCCCCTCCTTTGGACACTTTCTAGGAGATAAATGTCTTTCTCATATTGTGGCACCCAAAATTGCACCCAGCACTGGAGGTGAGCCTGCACACTTCATAACTCACAGTGTAAATGAACACAGAGATGAGGGCAGTTTCAGACAATCTTTTGTTATAAATTCCTGGTGTCTATGCCTTGTGCCTCAGCACTGTTCATGTTTGCATACTAACTAATGAACACACCCCTCATTTAAATTAGTGCTCCCTTGTCTGGTATTAACAGGCTGCAGCAATTCTGTAGCTGGCAAGCAAGGAAAAGAGGAGAGGCTAAACAGGATTAGCAGAATATCAAAGCATCCTCTTTAATTACCTGCTACAATATGTTCATTTATTTTCGTCTGCAAGTAACTTTTTTCACCATTCATACCTGATTGATCACAGAAGAACAGGGCTGGGAGCTGGGAGAGTCTATTCATTATCTTAAAGGTTGTTATAGTGGGTGCTCTTATTAATCAGATTTTTAAGAGGAAAGGTATGAGGTTTTCCACCACCATTCAGAAAACTAATGCTCAAAGGGAGGACCTAGGCAAGTGCCACTCACACCAGCAGGCCAGCTAATCTAATTGATAATAGTCCTATTAATTTGGAATTGAATATTAACAGCCTGCAGCACTGGATCATCTTCATACCAGCCTCATTATATCAAGTCCTCATTCATTTGGAAGTATAACAAGTGCATAGTATTAATAACAAAATTAAATAGAAGGATGTAAATTGGAAAGAGATATTTATTATTAAGTGTTTACAGGAAAGAAATAAGCATTTTAGTTCCACTATCATTGAACTAAGGCTGCATAGGAGCACTGAAGGAGTTACATGAATGCAAGATGATGATTTAGGAGTTGAAATTAAGGATTATTATTTACTTTAAAAGTAGGGACATGGAAATATGAATTGTGGTTCTTTTGTCACCTGCAAAGGAGTCCCTGTGAGTGTTGCTGAATCACCACAGTTTCATAGTGCTTTTCTGAATAGTGTCTGGGTCATTGTGAACATCCTGCTTAGACTGTGGCATGGACAGCAGGATGCAAGCAATTTTCAGGGATGCCAAGTTATTACTCTCTACAGGCTTAGGCAAGGGAGAGTTTCTAGGACATTTTGCACAACTAACCTGTCTAGAAGTGCTCAGAGCAGAACTCAGGCACTTAATAAATTTTACAGCTGAAAATTGAAGAGCTCTTGACCCTCTGCTACCCAAGCATTTCCTGCAGATTGTTGTCATGGACCTTGGTGTATAAATTCTTCATGTGTTGCAATTCAAGCATGGATCTGTAAGATTTTTTTTCTTTGAAGTCATAGGTGATTCTCTACTATAGTTTAGGTTTTATATAGCATGTTAAAAAATGTTAAACAAGCCAGTTGTATCCAATATATAAAGACAGAAAGCAAATATGTACCAATGCTCTTCTGTGCTGTTTCATAGAAGTGATATCAGTGATGGGTGTGGTCCCCAATATTTTTTCTTTCAGTGTGAGAAAACTTTTCTCCAAGGCAGCTCAAGTTTATTTATTTATTTATTTATTTTATTTATTTACTGGCTATTTGGCATCATGCTTCTGGTATGTTGTGTCCAGAGTAGCATTTGTCCCACATTTTCAAATCAGATGGGTATGATTTGGCACAGCTGGGTTTATCCTACCAGTTACACAGCTTGGAATAATTTTGTCTGGGCTAGGGCAAAATGAGCCATAGCTTCCCAAAATCATTTGTCACTGCTGTAAAATTAAAGACAATTGTTCCTGATTGGTAGTTTCTGCTCAAAAAAAAAAGAAGTTTGATTTGAAGGAGCAAGACTGCTGCAGATAAAAACATGAGGGCCCATCTCAGAACTGCTTTATTTGAAAAACTTACATTTTGGTATATGGTAATTTTTTCTTTACTCACACAAAATGAAAAAGCTCTTTACAGTGATGCTGTAGGATTTACTGTGTAACTGGCTCAGTGCTAGAGAATAAATAGTGAAAAATAAATAATATAATGGTTTCAGAGTAAAACCAGGATCTGGACAAAATACTCTGTCTTCATGAACAAAAGAGTACAGTAACAAAAATTTGTTGAAGAAAATAAAGAAAACAGATACCTTCTGAATTTCTAGATTTACACAACTGAGTTTATACACCTTGTGCAAGATTTTCTTGATTTCTCCCTGCTGCTGCTGGGCTCTGGTGTCAGATTGGTGACTTTGGAGGGACAGGTTACCAAGTTCTGCAGAGACCAAGTCCAGGTGAACCAGCCAGAGAGAGCCAGGCTGTGCTTAGGGCTCATCAGAGCAGAGAGATATCCATGAACTAAATTCCACTCCCTGCTGTTTCTTCAGAGGGGGAAGCAGGTTCCCAGCCAACACCAAGCAGAAAGGAAAAAGCTCCTACTTGGTTTGCTGACCAGCTCCTGCTCTAGAGGAGACACTACTTGTAATCAAATTCCTGCTTCTCAGTCCAAAATTAATTTTGCTGCACTTTTTTTAATGGAATTTGTTCAATCTTCATCCAAAATACAGACAAAATTCTGTCCTTCCTTTATGAGTTAGGACAATGATCTCACCAAAAAAAACCCCAAAAAACAAACAAGCAAAAAAAAAAAACAAAACCAAACAACAAAACACTGCCAATAAAAACCAAAAACTACCACGTTTTGGTAATGATTCTATGATTCTATGATTTGTCATCAACTTTGCTACCAAATTACAAGCAACACCTTCTGAGGTCCCTGTCATCTACTCCAAAGGGTTTACCCATGTCTTTTCCATGTCTGACCCTAAGAAAGCACAATGTAACTTTCATTCATATAATTCTGAAATTTTATTGTACTAATACAATAGTGATTTCAAGACAGCTTCTACTTTGCCCTGCACTGCAGAAATCTGAGGAAGAGTGGCACTGCTGTGCATTGCTCTGTTTTTATACCCCAGTAAACTCTTCCTCAGATCATCATGTTTAGTTGCTTTAAAATAGAAACAAACAATGCCACTTAGCATAAGTTGAGTCAGGTAATAAATGAGCTGAGTGCTGAAATGAAGGTTCCTTATTTGATTAAGGAACCTAAAGAAACCGGAATTCCATATTCATGAATCCATAATTTTTTCTCCATCTATATCGAGTCAGCAGCTGCACATCAAAAGCTGAATCATGTTTACCAAAGGGAAGGAAAGAATCTACTGATATGTTGATACCACAAATCCACATCTTTCTTTTGCTGTCTTGATTAAAAGGGGACCAGAATTTAAGCTTTTATCTTAAGGTTTCTGGTAAATAATACTGGCTTAGATCATTCCACTGTGTAAAGTGTGATTCAAACTGTACAAAAACAAAAGACAAATTCTGTGATTTTTTGAAAGTAGAGGGATTGATTGTTTTTTCCCCCCATCAAACTGGTGTTTCCCATCCTGGACTCCAGGATCAGCATTCATTCATGACCTCATGTCTATGTGAGGCTTGAGGCACTCTTAAATGAATCTTGGCAGTGGGACAGGGACCTCCCCCAGCAAGCCCCCTGGGCATCACAGGCCTGGCATTCATTCCCATAACAGTTCTATTCTGGAGCTGTGTTTTTAATGCCATTTAAACCTCTAGTTATTTATAATGTGGGACCTATTAAAAAAATAATCCAGGCTTTCCTTCCCCATGTGACTTTTTTCCAGAGAATATTGCAATAATTTACAGTGGAGAAGAAAGAAATTTGGTACTCTGAAATCCTCATCAAGTCACACACCCTTGCTTTCACACAAATCTCTATTTTTATACAATACCAGATGTGTAAAAGAAAGCTCTCAGAAATTTCCTTATGTATACACCTCTTGGGGCTGATATGGGCCGTTATTATGATTTATTTGCTATTTGTTGTGCACTGGCAGATGTTTGAGTATTTGCAGACAAGATGGATGATGTTACCATTGTGTGACCTTGCAGCCTACTTACTAATGAGGTAGCATGGGCAAGCAGGGACCCCAGAATAATGATGTGCTTGCAGACTTGGGCTACTACTGAGTTATTTGTATTACTGCTTGAAGAGGCATAGGTGTTAATTATCCAATTAGTACCAATTAGTAACTCAGCTGAATTGGAGGTGGTGCTGTAAAATTGTCAGAATTTCTCTCAAAATTACTTCCTGGGGCAAGCTTCCACCTGAGAAGAAATTAGATTTTTCAATGCTTTTCTAGCAGGAAGTCAAGAAACAACAGCTAAGCTAAGTGACATGTTAACACAATTATAGTGTATTTTAACCTATCTTCATTTTTATCTTTGTCTTTGATTTAGTGGATTTACTTTTTCTGTAGGTTGCAAATACAGCTCATCAGAGCACAGCTCAGCATGCTTGCTGCTAGAAAGAAAGTAATCACTTCTCCTGAACAATTCCGTAATGCTTGAGTAAACCAGATTTGAAATTAGTAGGGGTATGAAAGAAGTTCTAGTTGTGCTGGATGATAGGAGAAGATAAAGATGAATTATTTTTATATGCTTTGTTATTAATTGATCCACATCTTATATTAAAGTAGACTCAGGACTGTTTGTAAGGTCTCAGGTATGAGCCTAATGCAAAATATCAAAAGGTACCCAGCAAATCTAACATGTATAAAAAGAATATTAAGCAGTTTAAAATAACTCTTTAAAGTGCAATTAGCTACTGAAACCATGGTCACTCTGTTTCAAACCTGTTACTTCTCTTTCAGTATGTAAAAAATATTAGGTAAATTCAGATCTATTCAGATCTTTCTACAGCAATAGTTACCTGCCATTACTCACAGAGCAATGCAAGGTTACAGTTCAACCTTTATTTGCCCGCAGGAATTAATGATAGTGCCAGTGAGCAATTGCAGTCAAAATGTGATCAATAGGTAACAATACTCCCCACCTTGTTGCACTATAAGCATATTTCTGAAGCAAAATTTTTTTTTTCTTTTCAAAGTTTACCATATTTTCTTACATTGTGTATGAGCTGCAGGGATGGGAACAAAACCAGTTATGATTTGGTATTTATTTGAGATTTTTTTTCCTAGTCCTGATATAACTGTATATAAAGTTCATTCCTTAAATTGTTTCCTCATTCCTTAAATTGTTTATTTCTCCAAGAAACTGATCCTTCAGGTTACCATTTTGATGAAAGAGCAGTTCATCAGGAGCCAGAGCACCAAGTTCTATGGATGAAGGGCCAAGACTTTCCCTCTGGAAGCTCGAGAATCCATTGCTTGTTTATGCAATAATTGCCTCAATATAAAATTCATCTCTCAGCATCCTGTGCTGTCGATATCAAATAGATATTTATAGATTCTGGGTTTTTTCGTTTAATCAAATTAAAAAGTAAAAGGTGCTGTTAGATGAAGGCAATGGCATGCATAGCGAAGCACCGTGATACGTATAAACTTGTGCATTTCTAGCTAATCAATTACATGGTGCTTTTGCCTTTTATCTCTGACTGTTAATGACTGCCATATTAAATAAAGTCTTAAATAGCTTGCTAGGATGCTCCCTGGTCTCTAGAAGGCAGACTGAGTGTCTGCCAGCTCCTTTGCTATAACATCTTAAGGTCTTTAACTGTCTGAACAGCTGGATGATTGCATATAGCACTGGCAGGCAGCCACTCTCCCCTCCAAACCCCAATTAAAGCCTCTGTCGCAGAGCTAAGAAAGCACAAGCTGCACTTTTATTTTATGCAACAATCGATGGCAGTCGTTTTTTAAAATGATATAGCACTCTAGTTTTGCATATGGCTCAACAAACACCCTTCTGTTTGCAACTGGCTAATGATCTGCCAACGAGCCTCCCCAACGCTTTTGCCATTTGATATTATTCACCAGGCAGTTCACAGGAAAACTCTTCAGTCTGCAGGCTTTGTGCAGAAATTTCTTCCAGCAACCCATGTTTGAAATTTCAGACACATTTATTGGTTAGAATTGAAAACAGAGGCCACGTGGCTATTTTTTTGTTTCTTGGTAGGAAAAGTACAGCTCTTGGGGGGAGAGGCATCTTTGGGGGATGATTCAACTAACCCTGTATTAGTGTGGGATGAATCACCCTCTGCCTATTGACTACAGAAGGAGCCTGAATGATTGACTAATCTAGGCACTTAAATTTCAAACCAAAGTAAGGTGGTTCCCACTCTTAATATATACTTTTGACAGACAGTGATATACAACTGTTATGGTAGAGCTGTTAATGGACACACTGTTATATAGAATACCACTTTAGTAAGTCTGAATAGCACTGAGCTAATCCAAAAGTTGACTAAAAACCCCAAACCAACAATGGTCTCAAGTTCTGTCTCAATCAATAATAACATTCAAACCACATCTAAACACAATGAACTGTTAATATTTATATATTCCTTTGCTTTACCTTTATTTTTATAAGCTCTACTTTCTTATCTGTTCTTGACACTGCATGAGTCATATTCTAACCCAAGTTAACAAAGTTTTATTTAGCAGAAAAGTTTCTACAGCCTGCAGGGCTGTTCTCTTTATGTATGTATATATATGACTGTGTATGTCTCTATGCCCAAATCACTTCCTTCACCACCTTGTCCTGGCAAAATTTAATATTAAAGGACCTTCATATTGATAAATCTGAAGTGTCTTTCTTTTGCCTAAGTAATTAAGCTGGCATCCTTCTAAAGAATCCTATTCAAATAAATCAGAGATTAGTTGTTAGAGAATAAATTCTCTTTTTTGAACTGGTAGAAATGACTATTTAGTCACGCAATTTAAAATGCTTCCCACTGCCTTTTGTTGGAGCAGGTACATCCCTCTATGACACCCTGCTTATCAACCCTGCTTCAACTTCACTGCTTTCCAGTAGGGCATGAAAAACTGCTGCAGTGTATACAACTTCTGCATTCTGCTGATGTAATGGGCTGCTCTAACCCAACACAGCCAGGATCAAGCAAGAGGTAGTGGAAGTTCTTCTCTCTAAAATCACCAGGGTGACATCTCAACTGATTGTGAGACACTGTCCTAGCCTGAGGCAAGAGACAGCAGTAGCCATTTTGTGGGAATTCCAGTATCCCAGGATAACCTAGAATTACCTCCATAAAGTTTTTAAGGGCACAAGATATTTAAATACATGTATCTTATGAAAGAAAAAAATACTTTTTTTTTAAATTATGACTCATTGTGTTACAGTTTGGTTTTTTTTCTTAAAAAGCATTGGGGTAAGCAATAAAATGTTTCAGTAAAGCAACCCATCTGTGCCTTGTACTTTATGGGCTAAGAATATGGACATTGTTTCTGCTTGGTAATAATTAGCAAGTCTGATTAGTTGAATTCTGCTTTTGGACACCCTGGAGAGACCTCGCTTTGATGGTTTGCTGTACTTGTCCAGGAAAAGTTTCTCTAATGGTTTATAGTGCCAAACTGACCTATATATTGTGTTTATTTTCCTATCTGTCTGGTATGGTACTAACTCACATCATTTTTACCCTTTATAGCTCTCTCTGTCTTTAGAGAAATATACAGTTGCTTGCCTTTGACTTTTTTTTTTTCCCATTCTTTTATTGAAAAACATTCTCTGTGAATAAAGTAATGATTCAGTCTTTCAAGATTAGTTGTAAATCCCTCCTATAACAACACATCTTCCTATAATTAACTTTGTGGCTAAACCTCCCCCTAAAAATATTTCAAAGGAATTTTCCATGCTTTATGTGTGATGAGTGACCAACCCTTTGGAAGTGAAATGTTTAAGCAAGTTTATGTCATCTGTTTTTGAATACTAATATATTATAAGATACTTAAATAATGACAGTGATGAGCAGAAAAGGAACATCAAAACTAAACTTTTTCATGTAAAGAGACTTCAGTGAAACATCTTTTACATTCAAAAAACAATTTGAATTACTAGTAAGGAAGAGGAAAACTCAAATTTTACATTCCAGGAGGGAGTTTTATCCTTCAAAAAGTCCTTAAATGCTAAAATAGAATGAAAAAACAAACAAACAAAAAAAAAAAAAAACAAACAAAAAACAAAAAAAAAACCCCAAAGTGTTGGAAGATTCCTATGGTAACAAGTGTAAATAGATATTTTAATAACATTAAAAATTTTAATTTAACTAATTTTACATTTGTTTAATTGTATAATTCTATTTTATTCCATATTATTAGTATTAATAGAAGGATATGATGACATATAACAAATAAAGGGTCTAATTTATTCCATTAGATGATGACACTAGCAGATTCAGAGAGAAATCAATTTCCATGCCAAAACACATTTACTTTGTGTCTGTTTAGCATTCATTCTGCTTCTGTTCAGAACAGCATTTCCCAAACTATTATCCTATTGGATCAAAATGTGCAAGGAAATTCCACAAGAGCAACATTTAGGATGGATTTCTGTTGCTCTTCTTTTCATTCACTCTGAGACCACTATCATGAGATACAGAAGGGGTAATTCAGACCTCCATCACCAGGTAAAAATGAGGAGTTGAGAGAAGGAAAGACAATATGAAAATATTATAGATGTTCTTCCAGACCTCAGGAGAGGGACATATTTTGGACAAATGTTTGAAGAGTGGGTGTGGGATGCTGAGCTGGAATGCTTTCTGTTAACCATCTCTAATTTCATTTCCTACCTCGCATTGTGATCCAGGAAGTCTGTTCTCCAGCATGAGTCATTTTGTCACATTCCAGATCTGAAATGAATAAAGCTATTAACATTTATAGTATGCTGTAGTTTTGCCATATTTTGCAAATGTCTATTCTTTTTTCATCTGTTGTCATTGTCAGGAATAACAGCTGACAGTGTAAGTATATATGCACATCACCAGTGTAGAGAAAAATAAAAGTGACCTTTAGTCATTTCATAATAAGAGCTCATTCCAGTTTAAGATTTGTTAAAATGTGATTTAATCAGAGCAGAGGCTCAGAAAGAGTGCTTCATTATGACTGCTGCAGTGAAGATGAGTTGCCTAAGTTAACAGAGCCATTCCATGAAGGTTTATGAGTGACATTGACTTTATAGGATTTTGGCTGGATCTGAGCATCAGAAGCTTAAGTGTTAGTTTGATCCAGCTCATGGGCAAGCCTGCTCCAGGATGGCATTGTGGCTGGTGCAAGAAAAATAGGAACTAAGCTGGCCTAACCTTTCAGAAGAAGTCATCTTAGATAGATTCATTCTTAGAAGTGAAAGCTGCATGAAAAGCCAAAACCAAAGTCACTCATTTATGATTAGCCTTCCCAACTATATAAATATATAAATACATGTATATTCAATTAGGTAAGTAACAGTAGTAATTAACTTTTAACAATATTATCATGATACTATGAATAATATTAGAAAGCTTGGTTCTTTGGAGATATCAGCTGAAGCACACTCCTATTTCTGCATGACACCTCCTGCCATAAGCCTCCTGCTGCTGCACTAATAAAACCTCAAAACCAACCAGCCAACCAAAAAACCCCACAGAAAAATAAAAACAAAAGTTGATAATTGAACAAAGTACAAATACTTGTTTGTATCAACAGTTTTTGTTTATAAAATCCTCATATTTTAGCATTGGAGGCATGCATATGGCTGCTGGCAAAAATGATTTAGGTTGGCATGTTCATACCTGTCAACTGTTCCTAATTCATTTTTGAATCTACGTAAAGGTAGGCAATTAAATCATTAGAGCAGTGACCATTCCTTAACTGGATCCAAATGTCTTTCTGCCTTCCAGATAAAAGGGATCATAGACAGTACTTCTGCTTCCATATCAAAAGATAAACTTGCACAAATGCATTTCCTAGCCAGTCAGAATATTTCTTTACAGCAAGCATTAGTTTCAAAAATAGGGCTGACTCAATATGTACATCTTCTTTTAAAAATCACATCACAAAAAGGGGAGTTGTTTTATGTGGTCAAATGGTAGTCAGGCCTCTGTTTTTATTCCTGTATAAGGAAATTGCCTAAAATATGTGGAACCTGCTTTAGGTTCAGTTTTTTGTAGATGTGGCAAGGCTGTGTTAGCTGCTTTATGCCAATTAGTACCTTTGGCCATAAGAATACCATTTTATCCAGGAGGGTGTCTGTGTCAAGAGAGAATAATGTACTTCAGATGACAAGGGTGAAATGTACCTGCTCTACACAAACATTGCACCTACCTCACTGAGATACAAATGGTCCCAGGTAGCAGCAGAGCATCTGGAGTGCCCCATTATAAATTAATGTTTCTTAGGACCTGAAAAAGTTAGAACAAGAAAAAATGAATGTTTGTTGTTTAATGAGTGATTTTGTTTGCAGCATGTAAATATCCTTTATTTATGTCAGTATTTTCATATTCTGCTTAGATCAGTACAAAATATTTCTATATCTGCCATATTTTAGGCAGGTCTTAGGTAGTGGCTTACATACTAGAATCAATAAATGAATTTTAATGAAATATGAATAGCAGGATGCTCTGCCTGGAATGGGGTAAAATAACTCAAACAAAGCTGAATTGCAAAGCTACCAGTGGTGGGTGGAGAAGGGGGCATCATGCTGCTTTTGGTGTTGAATAATGCTGAAACCAGCCTGACTCATCAATCCCAAAATTAAACATCTCATAGTGAGGTGGAGATGTAATTGACTCAGTAATGTATCCAACAAAGGAGCAAACAAGTGACACTACCAATAATTTACCCAAAGCTTCTAAGCTGACACAGCTGGTCTGGAGATATCTGACAGTCAAACACTTTATACTATAAAAGCTTAGCAACACTTTTTAATGGCTGGGTCTTCTAACTCTTTTGTGGACTGATGTGGAAATTCCTGCTTTGAGTGAGGTTGTCCCTCAAGGTTACTCCTCAAGACTGAGTGAAAGAGACTTGCCCAGTGTCATGGGTATCTGTAAGTAATATCAATCTCTACTTCATCTATTTTTTTTTTCTAGCTTTGTCATAATTGTCTCAATATAATTGCTTCAATATTGGTTCATAATGCACTGCCAGTAGTTATATACTGTGTAGTAAAGAGCTCTGATTAAGGTCTGTTAGTCTAATTATAATAAAAATAAATCATTTATATTTGTATAAATATAGTTAGTTTGTCATCCATAATCAAGGGATGGAGTTGTATAGAGGCTCAATTACACATTTTTAATCCTTTGGACTCCAAGAGTTGACAAAGTCTGGAGCTGAGACTGGACCCAGCTTTGCCTAGACTCTCCTCTGAGGAGTTTAGAAAGCAAGGGGATCTTTTTGGCCCTTCATAACCCAGTGGGAGGACTTCCTAAAAAATTTTGAATCTCCCATTGTGCCAGTGAGAATATGTTAAATAAATTCCTTCCTACAGCTGAGAGCGGATATTAACCGCACACCCTCCCTCACTGAACTTTGTGGAGCCACTCTCAGTCAGTGAGTTCAGCTGACAGAGGTAATTGGTGCTGCTATTCTGCCATTCCATATTATGCCTTTAGTCAATCACAGTGTCCTGGATGCTGCAAATAAAGCCAAGAGTCACAGCAGCTTCTCTGACAATGAGGGGATGTGTCTGCTCTCCCTCCTCTGGACGTCATGCTGAACAACCTCATCATCCAGACTAAGGGGGTGAGGTCTTTCCATCACTGCCACCTCCTCTTAGCAGCTCTGTCTGTTCCCAGAAATGCATCATAACCAGATATTAAGATAGATTAATCTCTCACCATCTTTACATTACTACTATCAAACTGTAAGCAGTCCTAGCTACTTTATTTCTTAGGCAGTCCTCTGAGGTCTGCTAGACAGAAAACTTCAAAAAATGCAAAGCTAATAAAATGGATTGAATCCCTCCTGGGGATTTTTGTGATGTGTCAAAATTCAGCACATGCAGATGATGGATGATAAATACAAACCTAAAAAAGGTTTTCAGAAGGAAAAAGTGGTATACTTATTTAGCCAAGATAGAAATGTTAATGAATTTTGCTGCATGGAAGCATTATCTACCATGGGTGGTTAGGGCTCAGGCTTGCACAACTAAAAGTGATAAATGAGACCCAGCTACAAAATAACTGTTGGGTTATGAGTGTGCCTAGGATCATTGTATGGGTTTGACAATTTTAAATCTATCTCAATTTCTTATTAAATAATGTATATACTTGAGAAGGGAGAGAGTAAGCCCACACAAAAGTCTTTGAACAGGGATATTCTTATTTGTTATCTGTGGCAATGAACTCACAGCTTTCATAGAAGCTGTAACTTAAAACTCTACCATGACTGTTTCATTTAGACACAACTTTCCTTGATCAATCTAGACCTCAGATTTTCTGTACATCTGGGGTACAGAAACCTTAACAATCTTTCAGTGGAAGTATCAAAGAACAGTTTTCCTTGTAAGACCACAAGTGGATTTTTATTGCTATCAATCCCATATCTACTGCTACCAATCGCTGAGTGGGCTTAACCAAATACCACCAAATACCAGCTGGGGTGAACTAGATAGAAAAGGGAAGTTGTAGAGTTGTGGCAAGGCTGTGTTAACTGCTTTATGACAATTAGTACTGTAGTCATTAAATATTCATTGGATAGGTCTGCACAATATTTCTAGACTTTTGAAATCTGAATTTTCTTTAAAAGATCCATATATGCTATTGGAAGAATCCTAGCTTTTATTAAAAAAAAAACAAACCTGAAACAATTATCGCCTTCCCTAGCACTTTCTGACATTTATGAGGCAGTAGTGTTTTAGCTTTCATGTGATTTTGAAAAATAAAGTTAAACTGCATCTTTCATATCATGAGACAATCTGGTCATTGATGATGGTATTATTTATCTATTTCAAATATAAAGCTGTGAGGTTTTTCCAGTGCAACCTGATCTAGTTTTAAAGCAGTGTACCTTTTGATGTGCTCTCTTAAAAGTGCTTTTTAGTACTGCTGGAGTTGGAGAACCCCTCATCCCTGGGGTATTGATCTGGCAGAAAGCACCATGCCTGCTAATACCACCTGTGAGACTATGGTTTGTAATTTTTATATCTGTTTGACTTAACATGCTAGAGCAGGAGAAGGATCCAAGTCAAGCTAAAAGACTGCATTACTGGTAAATATGAGCTGGAGAGCCAAGACAGCCTGGATCTCTTTACAAACATTATGCTGTTTCCTGGCTTTGGGATCCGATGAGAAATTCAGAGACATGGCATGAGCAGAAAGCTTTCTAAGATTTAAATGTATGTGTCTTATCCTGCAGAGAGTGAACTCATTTGTAGTAAATGAAAGCCCACTGGCAGAGAAATGACATTACAGTCTGTTTGCTGTGGTGTGCCACCTTGGCAAATAAAACCCCTCCACAGGACAGTCTCCTCCTAAGCCAACCCCATCACAGAATTCAGGCACTTACTCATTTATCTCTCCCAATTACTAATTTTTAAAATTAAGACTTGCATTTTTAGTGACAGCATGTATCCCTTATATGGAGCTTTTTTTGTACTGACATCTCTAGCCTCAATCCATAATGTGAATAGAGTCAAATGTATTAATTCTTTGTTATTTAACAGCTGTGCTATGGTCCTCAAGCTCCTTCAAGTGAAGTCACATTCATTTGTCAAAACTGGGACTGAGTAAATTAAAATAGAAAATGTAAATAGTTAACAGCTGAGACCAGAAAAAACCTCAGTCTTTCCTGTGCCCTTCTCATGATGTGTACCATAGTCATGTTTTGTTAAACTAAAAAACTGCTTCAACTTCACCTTTCTGTCTCCATGACCTAGAGACAATGAGAAACAGCATCTTGACATTTCCATATTTGAAATTCTTAGCACATGCTGGAAAGAAACATTTTTCCTCCCTGGTTAATGAACAATGGGACAGAAAATAAGAGACTGTAAGCATCATGACTAACAGAAATTAGAGAAATGTGTTTTTAAAAACGCTAGGAAAACAGAATGAATTTTCTGTACATTTTGTGGTTGAATTTTGATCCAGTTTATCCAATCCTCTAAATAAATACATTACTTTGGATCATTATCCACTTGGGAGAATGCCATAAAAATGTACCACTAGTTGACTTACAGAAAGGAAAATATTACAAATTATAAATTGAGCACAGCTGGGCAGTATCCTAGTGGGAGCAATTATTTTGGCATTATGAAATGCAGGAGATTACAAACCCTGAAATGAAGAAAAACAATGACCTTTCTTCACCAGAAAAGTCTTTTCAGTAAGTCTTGCTGAGAGATGGGTGGTAACACAAATTGATATATCATGTTGCAAACACCATCATTAATGTGAATGACACTTCAGACTTCAGGGAATCAGGTAGTGTTAAAGGTGTTTTGTCCTGTAGAAGATGGTAACTGAGATTGGGGCTTTGAATGAATATTTTGCTCCAGGCATCACCTTTATAAGTACAATTTCCTCATCATACAGCCTCTCATACACCTCTTTCACGCTTTCAATCACAGCCATCAGGGACTAGCCGTGGTGTCAAGGGGAATATGGATATATCAAGGGATATCATGTTAACTCAGAAGCTTATAATCTGATATCTGCCTATATGAATTTAAATGGTTTCTTATCTTTAGCAAAAAAAAAAAAATTAAATTCTATTGTGAATAATTTTTCTTCTTTATTTTGTAAAATATTAAGGAGGATAAAAAATAGTGTAATAAGTACTGTTTATGATGATTTAATGTTGCTATTCTAGTTAAACTAGTGTTACTAGAAACCCACCATATCAAAAGCCAAGCATGACTGCGTACAACACTGTCATTTCCTGTCTGTAGTGTGTGCTTCCATTTATTCATAGAGTATCTCAGATTGCCTCCATAGATGTATTCCAGTAAAATGCAGTAGAGATGTGAGTACTTAGGCTATTTGTGTTGCTTCTCATTTTTCCAATAATCTCTACTGTGACATAGCTTGGATAAGAACTAATTCACTTCTAAGTGTATTACATAAAAATGAACAAAGATTTATGGAAACTCTCACAAAAATTCTAGTTTAATACTGGAGACAAAAACCTTAATCAAGAGGAAATATTACTCTATGGTTCATAGACATGGAAAAAATCTCAAATATCTTGAATCTTAAGCAATATTTGGTATGCAACATGCAATCCTCCTAAGACCTGGAAGGTTATGAATTTGGGCCCTGGCTAATAGTCCAATCCACCTGCTTTTTGTCATTGCCTGGAAGGCTAAATGCCAAAATACAGCATGTCTTAATGCTCTTTGGATAGCAATCCTTATCAAGTATCACACGTTTAGATACAGGAAATTATTCCAGGCTAGAAATGCACTACAAACCAGACACAGATAAAATATTTCTTTGCCCTCACAGGTGCTTGAAGAGTTAATTATGATGGGGATGACACTAGGTGGGGAATGTGTGTATGCGTGTGTAATAATCTAGTGAAATTAGCAAGCAATTAATTGAAAGAGTTGTTTTATGCTCCTTTTTGAACCAAGTTGTTTTGAAGCAAATGTTCCCATGGCTCAGGAAGAGGCACCTCTTAGGTAGATCTCCCTGGCAGTGTTCTTCAAACCCCATGGTCTGCAGAGTCCAGTAATGAGTCCTGAGATGAAACATGGAATATGCAGTAAGTATGTAGAGTATGTGGCTGGAACTGCTGTAAGATTTTAATATTTTAAAATATAAATTCAGTGATATTGTATGCCACCTTTCAGAGTGAATGCTGCTGCCACTACAGTAGATGTTTTAGCAGACATTTTTGGCAATGTTATGCCTTTAATTCCCCCTCTCATTTCCAGCCTTTCCTTGTTGTCATGTCCTACTCAGGGCCAGCTCCCAGGCAGTAGATTGAAGCTGCCAGTAGAAACTGCAAGCAGGTGGAACTAGGGACAAAAGGATTTCCTGTATTTCAATTTCAAACAACAAGTAAACGTTAATATAAGAAATAAAGGAAGAAATCACTGAATTCTTTAATGCAGGGCAGGGTATTTGATGCTGAAGGGTGGGAAATCCATTACATAGCATGTCTAGACACTTCCAGACAGTGAGTTTCTCTGTGCAGGATAGACTGAATTATACATGCAGAGTCAGTAGTTTCACATTTTGGGTCTTACTTCTTTGCCTTGTGTCCCATTAAATCTGTCATAAAAGTGTGTCATGGTTTAACATCACAATGAACTTCTCTTGCTGAGAGCCTGGCTAGGAACAAGGGGTTTTTGCTATAGCACTTCCTAAAACATTCAACTCAAATTTACATACAACAATTTAAAGGTATTTCCATTTCCTTCACCCCTGGTAGCTTTGGATCAGGCTGTCACAATTAATTGCTAAACAGCAAGAACAGTTATAAATTTGACCTATTGCATTCAAATCAAATCTGCTGTTATCTCAAACCCCTCAGGCCCCGTGTTGGGCACCAAAAAGGTTTAAAGCAGCTCGTAACTAAGCCCCACACAGCCGCTTGCTCACTCTCCTCTGGTTGGAAGAGGGAGAGAACAAGTGTAAAAGTGAGGAAACTCACGGGAGACTCGCAGGCAAAAGCCACACGTGCAAGCACAGAAAAGCAGGAAATTCGTTCCCATTTCCCATGGGCAGGCAGGGCTCAGCCATCCCCAGGACAGCGTGGCTCCATTAGGTGTGGGAAGACAAAATCCATCACTCCAAAAGCTTCCCCCTTCCTCCTGCTTCCCCCAGCTCAATAAAGGCCTGGACTCCGTGCTAGAACAGTAACTAAAGCATCCCTGTAATATCAACACTCTTTTCAGCACAATCCAAAACAGCCCCATAAAAGCTATTGTGAAGAAAATTAACCCTCTCACTACCAAAAACACCTCCCAGACAAGACACAGCATGAATGTTCCCATGAAATGTGTCCTCCCATCTCTTCCTTCAGTGACCTTCAGTCAGTTCATGTGGGTGCTTGTGGACCAAGCACAGTGTAGGGCAGAAGGGACTTTAGAATAGGAAACTGCTCTTACAAACCCTCAGAAAGGACTCCCCATATCCTTTGGTTGCTTTTCCTTGGAAGAGAGAGAAGTGGGCTTGTGTTTCCTGGTGTTAACACACAGGCTGGCAAGGTTAGCATGTACTGCTGAGCCTTTCCTCTTGCTCCAGGGAGTTGAACTGGTTCTGTGTCTGGTGCCAAATACAGAACTTACAAGGCTGGAGTTGGGGAAGGAAGACTGCTGAAGGAATGGGAACAGGGAGAGAAAAGGACACAAGAGTTTGGACTCATCTTTCCACGTCTCCTGTTCAAAGGGCGTGTGGAAAATAACATCTTTCAGAGGGGAATAAAAACAACAACAAAAAAGGAAGCTGATTCCTCTGTGCTATGTTTTTTTTTTTTTAATTTATTCATTCTCGCTTTTTCTCCCTTCCTCCCCACAGGAAGGATGAAAGGAGAAAACAGCTGGACCATGCAATTACTTATGTCCTGTCTTTTGGCATGGCAGAACCACCCCCTTGCTCTCAAAGATGATTTTGGATTTTATGAGAGCCTTTGGCAATCACCAGCTCTGTCCCTGAGGCCCAGAGCAAAATCTGCAAATGACTTTCAACTTTGGCTCCTGCAAAATTTTGAAGGTGCCTTTAGCTGTTTGTCCTGCACTTTTTCACAGGAATGGGGTAATATTGTGGAAGGATGAAGGAGGCAAATTATTGAATAGGAAAGGGTGAAAAAAAGATCCAAAAGAAGTTCAACCTAGTTCAGGGGTAAGAAAAGGATTTCTAACTTAAGTGTACTGAATCTCTTTGAGCTACTCAGAGAACTCATTTGGCTCTGCTGACAGTCTTCAGAAAGATTGGATTATACCCCATGTTTCCTCACAGTATGATGCATAACATACACATTATTTCACTGAGCACACTCAATGCAACTCACTTTAATAATAGCTTTTATGAATGCCACAGTTCTTATTCATGTTTACATCAATGTACTGAAAGAAATCATGGTAGCAGTGACTACAGGTAAACTAGCTTGTGTGCTTCAGATGACTGGAGGCTCTGGAAGTAGCTTAAATTCCTATCTAGGATTGTGGAAAAAAGAAACTTTTGTTATCTGCCAAAAGATATGACATTGGTTTTTTGTCTGAGTGATCAAATGCATTGCAATCTTGATTCTTTTTAGTATCTCCTTCCTTCCTTCCTTTCTTCCTTTCTTCCTTTCTTCCTTCCTTCCTTCCTTCCTTCCTTCCTTCCTTCCTTCCTTCCTTCCTTCCTTCCTTCCTTCCTTCCTTCCTTCCTTCCTTCCTTCCTTCCTTCCTTCCTTCCTTCCTTCCTTCCTTCCTTCCTTCCTTCCTAAGAAGAAACTGGGAATAGAAGAATGCTTTTAAAAAAAAAAATTATGACCATTATTTTGCTTATTTTTATAATTCCTGGTTTTACTCCATAGAAGATAGTGCATACACAGACATACTTTTCTGGGTAACTGCTTCTCTTAGCAAACTCTTCCTTGCTGATTAGTCCATTCTATTTTCAGTTCTGTGAACTGAAGGTGAATGTGTGGAAGAGATAGATTATGCTTTTTCTTTTTCTGGGTGTGGAGACCAGCTGCAGTGCTGCTTCCTAATAACATGCAGAGAGTCCTCTAAATCACCTACAGTAACCCAGTAAGTATCAAAAGCAGGGATTTTCCCACTCATATAACATTATTCTGTCTCCAGAAATTCTTTATACTGGAAAGCTGAGACCAGATGGGATCTAATGGCACAACTGGCTACTGCAGAGCTGGGAAGAACTGAAATCCCAGCTCTGAGCTGGGTGACATTGGTTACCCATAATCTGTTCCTGCCAGGCAGGGGGGCTGACACAAGGCAGTGCTGCAGGAAGATGTGAGCTGAGGGAAGGGAATCCCTGGAGCTGTATGTGCATCCTAAAGAGCAGCTGTGTGACTGGAGGTTAGGTTTGTCTGCTGGGCAGGTAAATATCAAAGGCAATATTTTCCCAATTTAGGCTTCATTGTTTTCTGTTAGGCTTTTGCTGGCTAACACAGTGATGTGTCTGCTTGGATCTGAACCACAGTGAGGGGACCTGAGCCATCATGGGGAGGGTATGATAGATGGTAGTGTCTGCACACTTCAGTGGGTTAAGTTCCAATTTACAATACATTAGCTGGGATCTTTTTCCATTTTTCAACCCAGGCTAATGAATGGAGACCAGGAACCAAATAGAAGGAGCAGTTAGGGAAGAAAAAAAAGAAAAGGAAAAAAAAAAAAGGGAGAGGGAGAGAGACATTTGGTTGGTAATGATTGTGTAAATGGATCTGAATAGTAGGATCCTCAAGTAGCACATTTTCAATGCTGTCAATGGCAATGAAAATAGGAGCAGAAATGTGAGCAAGGAAAATGAGCTAATGCAAGAAAGAGCAAAGAAGGGAGAGAGGATGAAAGAGCATTTACAAAAAGAGTTTCATTGGTTGGTAAATTCATTATCTACTGGGCATGGGTGAGTATTACTAATGAAATTGATGAGTTGGCTTTTTTAAAAATACTGAGTTGAATTGCAATCACCAAGACCCTATCATTTTACCAAAGGTAAATTAACCATATTCCTTTCCCTTTAATTCCATAGAATCAGCAGGCATCTAAATCAAATAATAAAGAATAGGGATTAGGGTTTTCACTAGTGTTGTTCATATGTCAGTGCCATCTTGATTGAGTTTTTTTATAAGTCACACTAGGAAAGAGAACCTATTCTAGACGTCACAGGTTTTCTTGTGCTCATACTAATTGGACTACAATTCAAACTGGAGAGACTTGATCACAAAACTTACTGAATAGATGCACTTTTCAGAATGTATGACTCACACAAGCTCTGCCTTAGAAAAATCAAGCAGTTGTACAGAAGACATGAAAGATTTATGTAGAAATATTCTGCATATTGGGATTTTTTTTAAATAAAAACTTCTGAGGGTATGTAGCAAAGGACAATGGACTAAAAACTACCAAAAAAAAATATTGCCAGCAAAAGCCAAACCAATAACAGGAGAGAGGGAAAGAATGTGTATGTATTTTCTTGTGGTCATGAATTAATCGTGTTAAAGTTACCATTACATGAAATCCCTCTAATAGAACCTGCTCATACATCCTCCTGCTTTACCTCATTTCTGTCTCTAGGTGTGAACTCTCAGGGACTTGTTCTGTGTTTGCACTTTGTGTTTGTACAGAGCTCACAAACTGGAGAATTTCTGAGTGGGGACTCCTAGACGATAGTGCTAAACAGAATGAAAGATATTGGTGATGATGATGAATAATAAATAAAAAATAATAATAATAACATAACATACATCCTCCTGCTTTACCTCATTTCTGTCTCTAAGTGTGAACTCTCAGGGATTTGTTCTGTGTTTGCACTTTGTGTTTGTACAGAGCTCACAAACTGGAGAATTTCTGAGTGGGGACTCCTAGACGATAGTGCTAAACAGAATGAAAGATATTGGTGATGATGATGAATAATAAATAAAAAATAATAATAATAAGCCTAAATATTAGAACACTTAGCGAAATAACCTGGTTGCTTTTAAAAAGTACAGTAGACTCGTTTCTTTCAGATATGATTTTCCAGAAGACCATCACCCCTAAAGAACAGTAGAGAAGATCAGGTTAGACTATATTATAAGAGCAACTCTCCCTATTTGTCATCCTAGAAACTTCCAAGTGAAAAAAAAAAACCCACCAACCAAAACAGAATCTAACACAGTTGATTATGTGATTCTCACATAAGCATGGTACATGCAAACAGACGCAGATAATTTCTACAGCCATGTCTATGCCATTTTTTGCTGGTTTTGTGACCAGCTTTCAAGATTTCCTGAGTGTGCTTTACTAAATAGAGACAAATGAATGTGTGGACAGGGGTCCCTTAATTAGCAAAACCTGGAACAGCTAAACCTATTTAAACAGTGCAATGTGATGCCAAAGACCTCACTTTTAAACTGTGCAGAAAGATTACAATCCAGTAACTGCAGAACAGGTAATTTTATAAGTAAAAAGCCCTGTGAAATCCAATATCTGAGACTGTAAAATGTTATCTACTGAGAGCCAATGAAGCTATAATCAGGTGACAATATCTAAGGAATTAGGGTCTCCAGATCTTTATAGAGTAAATACAGACAGAATCGGCCCTAAGTTGTTTCAGGGACTAGAAAAAAAAAATCAAATTTTCAAGTAAAAGCTATTGTTTATTTTCTGTGTGTCAGGCTTCTGATCACTGTTAGTAGATAAATCCTTTGGTGAGCAGCACTGGCCTGTGCATCACAGGAACACATTAACAGTAAATGGGACCTTCCAGCTCTTCAATCTGGGCAGCAGGGAAGACTGAGATATATAGTACATAAAGACAGACAAAAAATTAAAGAAAGAGAGATGGCTGATCCTTCTTATGACTAATGCTTTATAGCTCCTATTTCATTTTTCTACTTGACCTGTGATCTCTCTTTTAAAGTTTCTATCTCTAGACCAAATAAAACCATAATTCAGAAATTGTATGAATGATGGTATCTTAACTTTAGTTACATAAAAGCTCACTTATATGTCTAAAATCAGTTAAAATGAATTTTAAAATTCTATTTAATTTACCAAAGTCCTAGAGCATTTTTAAATCCATTTAACTGTCTCACCAGATTCATATGCACTGTGTATTTCCAGTATGCAAATGCTCCAGTGAAATCTTATAAAGACTCACTTTTCTTGCTTTTTAACTAATTTTTGTTACTGGAACTTGCATTTTATTCACCATGATGCATGAATATCCTAATTGTTTTTAAGTTTGAAAAATGATCATGCAGTTTCACACTTTTTTTTTTCCCTTGGTGAGGTTGTTGTCTGTTTTCCTGTTCTTTCTTTACTTTCTTCTGAGGACCAGAAAACTAGTCAAACTTCAAAACATGCTGTGAAAATTGGCAGGAAGATGGGAAATTTCAGATCAAAGACTAGCACACACAAGATTAAATATAGTTCCAAGCAGAGCAGAAGGCAGTAAGTTCCAGCATCTCTGCTGATATGGTCACTGCAGTGGAACTGCCCTTTCCAATAATGTAATTTCAAAAGACACATGTTTGATTTTCAAATAAATTTCAGGGTTTTAATTACTGCAGATATTCCTGGCATCTTCTAACATTATCATTAGGGCATGAATACTTTTATTTCATGCTGTAATCTAGCATAACTGTATTAGACTGAGCCATGAGCTACACGTTTCACTCACTCTCCCATCTTGTAATCATGCAGGCTTGAGCAGGGGCAGACTATCAAAATATTAACTATTTCTACTCTCCTCTTATTTTTGAATGCAGAAGATTCAGAATTTCTTCTGATTTCTCCTCTTTGCAACCCCCTTTTGTGTGTCTTTCTTTTGAGCAGTTCCTTCAGCGAAAAGAGCAGTTTCTTGAGCATCACATTTTTGTGTGCCTGATTTCCCAAGGATTCTGTGTTTAAAACCTGCTTAGTAGCCCATACTGCTGTTTTTTTAATTTGTCACTATTGACACTGAGTGTGCTCTCTCCTCTACCTGGGCACATATTCTCATAAAGCTTTTAAATCTTAATATAGCATAGACTCACATCTGGTAGGAGCTGGCTGATGCATCCAGCTCCAAAGCTAACAGAGAGACTGTATAAACACCTTTCCTTGGGAAATACACTAGAAAATACAAATATATGTTGTCCTCAAGTCTAGTTGATCTCATTTTTCATGTACCAAAGGTAAAAATAGCCAGAATGAACACATACACAGAAAAAATTATGCATACTGCCTTGACTTACTTGTGCAGACCAATCCTGTTTCATTTTTTACCCCATCACATGGATCCTCCAGATCTTACCACCCAAGGACCTCCATGAGGAAGCAGCAGGGATTCACAGCTCAGATCCAGTGCCCACCTCGTGTTAACAGCCAGCCAGACAGCCTGGTTGCTGAGAAATTGATTACTCTTTGGAAAGACAGTGGGTAATCTTAGATTTGAGCCATTATGTTATTCTTAGAGCAGTTTCCTAAAAGAAACAGAGACCCCAGATGCCTTTCCATTTCCTGGCAGTGGCCTGCAAAGTCCATCTCCAGAGCAGTGGTGCAGGAATCCAGCTCCCTCAGTAGATTGTATTAGTCAACTGCTAGGAACATAAAGCTGCATTTCACTCCCATGCTTATAAGGTTTCCCCCTGCTGTGCTCTGATTGCTTCAGCTTTTTGGCATAACTCAGCGCGACCTGCCAGATGGCTCACTCACAAAGGGAATTCTCTTTCAGATAGCTTCTGGAATTTTCCCAATGACAGTCTCTTTTTGCTCTGGATATTTCTGGGCCCTTCAGTTCACCTCCTTTAAATGCAAAAAAACCCAGTGCTAATGCACGTGTCTTCTTCATTTATCCTCTCCCCTCCAAAAATACCCTAAAAATGCAACATTTTACAGCATTCAGGTTATATGAGTAAATAGCACAATCGTCTCTTACAGTCAGTCACTAGGAATTTCTTTTGAAGGGATTACCCACTATCTCAAAATATTTTCAAAAAAACAATTCAGGTAATTTGCACTGAATTCCATGTAGAGTTATGTACATTAATGTAGAGTTATCTATGTTAACAATAAAGAACGTTGAGAAAATGTTCTTTATCCCTAAATCTTCAGAGATAATTAATGCATTTTTTCTAGCAAACTTTAAGAAATACTTTGTCTTCTACAAAATGTGGGCCTGTTTTTCCTTAGAAATCATGTCTCTCTCAAGACTCTTTTACATTTACGTCTCTTTAAAAATTCCCAGAGTTCTTTATGTTTTGTAGTTGTTCTTTGATGATTGAAAAGGGACATCTCAGTTTCTTGTGAATAGTTTTTTGGGCCACAGGGAATATTAACTGTGTACATTGCCATCTCTTTGGAAAACACTTCTCTTACAGTTGTTGTGCAATTTAGATTTCAGTTTCAAAATAAGGATTTTGGAAGTTTCTTACATTTTTTTCTTCTTTCTCATGTAATTTTTTAGGGTAGTTTCTGTGTGCAGATATAAACCACAACTTTATTGTCTATTTTGAAAGCCTTTTGTCTGAAAATTATTTCCTTAGTATTCCCAAACTTTTCTGTTTCTTCATTCTAAGTTACACTCCTTTTTTATATTATAGAAACTAAATCAGGCTGGTCATAAACTTTGGAAAAAATCCGAAACACTTTCTTCTGCTGGCTCTTCTGGCCCACCAGATGAAGTAAAAGAAGTTTCTTTTTCTGCTGGAAGACAAAGAATACTGGATTTACTTTTTGGTTGTGAGAATAAGTCATGTGAATGTGGTAGTCTGATGTTGTGACCACACTGAGCAACATCACAACTAGCAAAGATATTAAGAGGGAATAGTACCTCAAAAAATGTCATAAAAAACAGATTGGAGTCCACTTCCTCTTTGATGAGCCTGTAAATGTGATGGACCCAAATAAATGCTTGTAAAATTTCTAATTTTCCAAAGGATCTCTTCCATTTTCTCTTTCAAAATGCTCCTTTGCAACACATCTCATTGACCTTTCATAAAATTCACATTTGATTTTTTTAGGTACTTACTCTTTCTAGGAGAGATGCATCATCAAATGATTGGTAGATGAGAAAGATTAAAAAGTTAATTAACACTTTGATTAAAGTTCTGCAGATCAACAGCACTGTCTGAATTGTCTCAATTTTAAGAAATAATAATAATAATTTCTCTCTAACCACATATCTAGCAACAAAGAATTGAAGTGGAAATTACTCTTTCAAGAAAAGCAGTAATAATAATGTCTGCCAGTCATAAATGAGGCTTAAGCTCACAGAAGTCAGAGTGAGTTCTTAATCTTTAACTGTTACAAGGTTGCTATGAGATTTCCTATATAATTTTTGATATATATTAACTTTTTTCTTTTTTTGCATTATCAAATCATCACTCTACCTAATGGATCTCACTTTTCCAAAACACTTATTTCTTATTCCCCTTACTAAAAGGAAAATGAACACCAATCCCCAAACTAGAATTAGACTTCAGGGATTGCAAATGATGCCTTTGGATATTCCATCTGAAAATGGTTGCTTCTTTCTCACCATTTTCCTTGGCTGCCAAGGGCACTAGCAGATGTCATAGCAAAGACTTTTAGATATAGACTGGTTTTACCTGCATGCTGCACCCCTGTTCCAGCTGTTGGGAACTTCAGCTTCCATCCATTGTTTCAAAACCATGGCAGGAGCACTTTCTGGAATACTCCAGAAGTCCTGTGAGGCTTTCTTTGCTTCAGGGAGTCCACTGGGAACACAAACCTCTCGCTCAAGGAGCCAGGAATGGTGTCAGTGGAGTAAAAGATATTTTCTCTTTATTGTAAAAGATATTTTCTCTTTATTGCCCTACAGATGCAGAACTACTTGAAAAGGTCTGATTCATCTCTGGAATAGCACAGAATCACAAAATCAGAGAATGGTTTGTGTTGGAAGGAGCTTGAAACACCCTCTAGTCCTAACCCTTCTGCCATGGTCAGGGACAATTTTCACTAGATCAGGTTGCTCAAAGCCCCAACCCATCATGAATCCCTCCAGGGATCCCACCCTTCACTTCTTTGGGCAACCAGTCCCAGTATTTCACCACCCTCACAGTTAAGAATTTCTTCCTAAAATTCAGTTTAAACTGTTCTCTTCTGGTTTAAATTGTTCCTCCTTGTCCTATCTCCACCTTCCCTTGTAAAACCTCCCTCTCTGTCTCTCTTGTAGCCCTCTTTAGATGCTGGATGGACTCTGAACTCCCCCCAGAGCATGCTCTTCTCCAGGCTGGACAACCCCAGCTCTCTAGGCTGTCTCCATAGGAGAGGTATTTCAGCCCTATGATCAATTTTGTACTCCCACCCTGGACCCACTCCCATAAGTCATCCAGGCCTTATTGCAATTTTCAGGCTGTATA
Source organism: Fringilla coelebs (assembly GCF_963513975.1). Lineage (NCBI taxonomy): Eukaryota > Metazoa > Chordata > Aves > Passeriformes > Fringillidae > Fringilla > Fringilla coelebs. The sequence goes on along the minus strand of NC_140029.1, from coordinate 10,407,707 downwards.
TCAGACTTCATCAAGAAAACTGACAAATCTTTGATTTAAGCATCTAAGCAACCATAAGACAGAAGAAAAAAAAACCAAAAAACCCCCCAAAACCCCAAACAAACAAACAAAACCCATCCACTCAATTCAGAATGTGTTTTTCTTGCTCTAGACTCTTCAATTCAGAAATTTTGTTCTTTTAATTTTCAAGAATAAGTTAGAACATCTAAGAGCAGTAAATATACACAGAAAAAAACCCCATAATTAGGAAAATATTGGGGACAGTAGCAGAATAATTTATTATTCTTTGTGTATTTTGAAGGCACATTCACTTGCCTATACATACAACTATTCTTACTGAGGTACAGGCCATGCAAGCCAATACCCAAATATATATGTTCACAAATATAACTTAAATTAGCAGTATTGATGAAAGGACTTTATTCTTCTGTCCAGTTTTAAAAATTCTTTTTTTTTTTTAATCTGTACAGCCTTGTGCCTTTAAATATAGGAAGGGGGATAGATAAGATTTGGAGATGGGGGGTGTTTGAATTAAAAAGGGACACACAAAAGGGGCACACAAAAATAATCCTATCTGTATAAGCCTGGAAAACACATTCAATCCTGATCTAAAGAGACACCAGAGATTAAAATGTGATCCATCACAGAAGCACAGAAATAAATTATACATATGGCTGCTCTCAGTGTGAATATCCATATTTACATGCACAAAACAACAGTCATCTGCTAATAAGAGTACTTGTCACTTCCCATTAATCTATCCCAAAAGCTTGTATACTCCTATCATGAGGAGTGAAGCTTATCTTGTGAATTTGGGGACTAATAGTACATGAGCAGGTTCAGCTCAGATGCAGACATGAACCCGCTCTGCCTGAGCTCCAAGCCAAGCAGAAGCTGGGGGAGCCACTTTCCTGCAGCCCCAGCCTTGAAGCAAGATGTTCTGCTTCTCAAACTGCACAAGCTACAAAGGTTAACCTTGACTCCAGGCTTGTTTGAAGGATATGCAAGGTGACCTCAAGAAAGAGGCTCAGGAAGTGCTGTCAGGTTGCCCAGTCTAGACAGGATGCCCACACCTCCTCTTTGGATCTGTCTCCCTGAATCTGATTTGACACAGGAGACCTTCTTTGAGTTTAGCATGCCAAAAAAGTACATTAAATGATGGCATCAGCTTTGCCATATGTCTTTGATAAGTACTTAGATTATGTTTGTTCTTCTAAATGGCAGCATGACAGCTCTCAATAGGCATGCTGGGCTAATTCATCAATTGCATCCTCCAGTTAAGTCATAACCAACCAGCAAACTAAAAAAGAATGTCTGATCATTAATAATCCAGTGTCCAACCTTGATTTTATGCTACTATTCTAGTGTGCCAGATAGTCCAGATAATTTCATTTCATTTTCTAGCCCTCCTCTACACTGACATTGCTTTCTCATTTTGCATCACTAGAATGTTTTTATCATAAACAGTAATTTTTTTGCCTTTATGAAAAGATTAACTATGATCAGAACAATAGCTGCTGCTTAAACAATTTCATTAGTGATCAGGTTCCAAACAAAATAGTTATTTTAAGTACAACCTTCAGTGCACTCTAGGTGTCATTAACTCTGCATCAAATGCATTTCTCTCCACAAATTATTGATTACCTTCCATTGTAAATAATAATGAAGATTTTCCCCATTATTTGGATATTTCCAAGTGGATTTTTCTCCATTATAGATGCTGCTGTGTCTGGATAAAACTTTTCCAAGTTTAGAAAATATATTTACATGCTCAGTAATAGGAGAGGGTGGCGATGGTGATGTTGGTGTTAGTGTTTGGATTAAACATAAACAACACCAGGAAAAATTCAAAATAATTCCACTCCATCTGAGACTGTGAGGAGTAGAACTCATACCAAAGAGCAGTCTAAAAATGACACTATTCCAATTCAATTTTTTACAATATCTCTTACATTTTTTACCTGTACAGTCACTAATTAGACAAGATGAAGAAATTTTTTTTTGAAAAAATTAATAAATCAGTATTTTTCTATGTACTTTTTCTAGATAGAACATAGCATAGCCTGACTCCTTGCAAAAATTTAAAAATTGTTATTATTGTTCTTACAATATATACAAAACTGTCACTGAAAAAATGAGAGGCTTAGTTATAGCAGGAGCAAGGGCTGATAAAGTTTCACCCTGTAGATCTGATATTGTACTTTACCTTTTTATTTGAGGCTGTCTAACATTTTTTTCTTGTGTTTTAATGAAAATCTGGAGTTCAGTCTTTAAGGAAAAAGTAATATATTAATCTATTCTGCTTGCAAGCCTTACTAAAATCTAAATGTGTCTCTCTGTTGAATAGTTGATCTATGAACACAATATTTTACCAGTTCAGGAGAGAAAAATATTGACTGATCCCCCTGACCATTGAACTATGTAGCATGTAAATACAAATATTTTGTTCTGGTAAAATCCATCTTAGACGAGCTCCTGGCCTTCCTTTTTTCAATAAACGTAAGCTCCTTTCTCTTCCTATTTAATCTTTTCTTCAACTCACTTAATTGACCTTTTCTATAAATTGGTCACCTTTCACAGTACTTCAGCATTAATTATTATACCTGTTTCTTTCCACTATATGTCCAGAAAAGAAAACACTGTAGAAGAACTCACTATACCTTTCTAATTAAGACTGAATCAAGGATTTAGCTTCATTGTTATGTATGAAAAGACAGCACGTGTGTTGCTGAGCGCAGAATAAATTTTCTGATAATTTGTATGTTAATCCATTAATTAGTTTACGAGGACAAGTAATTAAAAATAGTGCCTTTAAGAAATGTAACACCTGCTGCACCTCCCTGCCCCATGGCTTTCCTCAGGCCCCTGCCCATGGAACCCCTGTGCCAAAGCTGGTCCCTGAGAGGGATGCTGAGCCCTGGACGCCCCAGCCCCGGCAGGATTTCCTCCTCCCTCTTCAAAGGAGGGTGCAGGTTTTGTTAGTACATGCCTGATTTTGATCACCATGCTCTTCAGCCTCTGTGGGTGGGTGGGAGCTGCACAAACCCAGCTAATCAATAGTTATCTGGGTGAGGAAAAACAAAATAACCCAGGAAAGTTTTGAAAAAGTGTCTCGAGGTATTTACTGCTACACAATATTGACAAAGACCCACTGGGAAGCTAAATCTGCCAATCAAACTAATTGGATTTAGCAGGAAATGATGGATTGAAGATGTATGAAAATAACCACCAGTGTGACTGAAAAATGAAATGCCAAATAAATTTACAATAGCAGCCGTATCTAGTATATCAGCCTCCTGTCTGCCTAACCTGTGGCAGAGAGAATAAATCATAAATTTTGGGCTCTCCTGCCAAGATAGAAGCATTAATCACATACAGTCTGCAAGTCCCGCTTGAATAAATGTAACTTCTGACATAATTTTTGGCAAAACCTGCAAAATTGTGTATGCCAGAATTAGGTTTGGGACCGATATTCGTTCTTGTCATAGAAAGCATATCACATAAAATTATGTTAAAGTGCTCTGTCAATCAAATAACCCCCTTTTTTAATATCTCAGATTTTTTTTTCTGCTGCTTCTTTACCATGCTGTTGCATATTTTAATGTGTTCAGAGCAAAGGAATATCTTAGTATAATTATGAAGCTAATTTTATTATAAAATTTTAATTATAAATTTTAATGTGGCAACCATCACATATTTTTATGTTGAGTTCCTTGAAGAGATTCATTAGAGCAGCCCTAATTATTATGCATTCTTTTCATTTTCATTAGAAATCTGAAATGAGAGACATAATTGTTTCTTTCTGAGAAAATCTGTTGTTCAACAAGGTTTGAAGATTTAGTCTAAAATCAGTGCTTTTGGTTCACTCTCTTTGTATCCAGGGCAGTAGGCCCTGATTCCTTAGCAGCAGTTTGGGATCACTATTGATATCACAAATCATTTTTTCTGAGTTTAGAGCACAGCACGCTTTCAGTCTGAAGACTGATCTAGCTTTTGGCTAGTGGCTTTTGTTTGTGTTTTTTTGGTTTTTTGGGATTTTTTCCCATCAGCATTCTTTGATTTCCATACAGCACAAGAAAACTTTTGCTGTTTGACTTCATTAACCCAGTGAAAGTAAATAGATCAAGCAAGAACTGCAGACACATATTTGCTAGCTTTGGAAGTCCCAATTTCCATTAAGTTAATATTTCTTTTACTTTTCAAGGCTTTCTGTATTCCACTGCAAAAGAAACTTCCCAAATGGCTGGCAGAACACTAAGCTGTTCACTGAACTGTCATACCACAAAATGTTTCTGGATAAAAGTGTTCCCTCTTACCACAGCAACCTTAAAACTTGCTTTGAGATCTGCTGAGAACTTATGATGATTTTCAGAAAAAAAAATTATGTCTTTAGCATTCCTGTTGGCAACCCAAGGCTGCAGAACATTTCTATTAAGTTTTTGAAAAAATATTATCTTTGATAATAGAGTCAGGTTGATATTGTGCATATATTGTATTTAATCATGTATTCTCACAGAAAAAACAATTAAGAATCGTGTGTACTATCATGTAGTCAAGGTTAGTGGGTCATAGCAGATGTGTCTATAACAATTGCATGTATAGGTGCATGCTGCACATATTGTGCTATGTGCAGCACACATGTATAGTATAGTATATAATATATCCGTGTGGTCTGTATCTGTACATACTGTGTGTTCTGTGTACAGAGTGAATAGCCATTGCATATATAGCATCTATACATTAGTGAGTTATTTCAGGCATTGGAACAGCCTGCCCAGAGGAGTGGTGGAATGCCCAGCCCTGGAAGTGTGGATGTGACTTTGGGGATATGGTTTAGGGGTGAACATGTTGGTTCTGGGTTAATGGTTGGACTTGATGATCTTAGAATTCATTTAAAACTTGAATGATTCTATGCTTTAATATCTACACAACATATTTAGTAGTGCACAATACATATACTGTAAGCACTTATACACAACATTCTCCTCGAATAACTCTTTCTGTTTCCTTCTTTTCCTGAAAGTAGGAACAGATGGAAACAACCAAACTGAATCAAAGCAAACCAAAAACAAACACACCAGCGTTAAACCCATACCCACTGTCAGGAGCAATAACTCCAGTGTGGATTTTTGTGCTTATATTCAGACTTACAAAGTAGCAACTCTAAATGATGGCAGTGTGAATGTTACCATATCTTTTGTGAAACACACAGGTTATAATGTGTAAATAGTATTTGAATGTTGTGATTTGTATAGTATTGATCACATCACCAAAATTATAATAAATTAAATGTTAGAGAAGGGGAAAACATTCACAACATTTATCTTGAATTCACTTCCTTACTGTATCAATCCTCTGGCACTCTGGTGGCATCAGAAGGGTCAGCTGTGATTGCCTGTGTAAGACCTACAGTTCTCTTAATGGATATAAAAGCAACAATAACAGTAATAAATGCTTCAAGAAAATAATTCTAGTCCATAGGTTAGGTTGTCACCCAAATTACTGTCAGGTCAGCTGCTGCTCTGTGAGGTGGCAGGATAGTCAAACATCAGTGACAGCCAAAAAGGATCAGCTATTCTGGCACTTGTCTCTGCTCTTCTTCTCCACATGCTTGAAAGAATTTAAGAGCGTGTTCTACTCCTCTTGAAATGGGTGCATCTAAATTTTCCCTGTCATGCATCAGAATTTTTTTCTTCTACTTGAATGGTCAGATTTTGGAACTGCAATAAGATCAGAGAGACAGTAAACCACAAGCAAATGTGCTTTATATTTAGTGGGACAGATGGTCTCAATTACCATATCTTGTTTCTTGTGCCCTATATTTTCCACTTACCCTGTTAGACCTTTCATATATTTCTAATGAGAAAATTGGGTAGATTTAAAATTTTATTTTAAGGATTTTTTTTTAAAGCCTTGGTTTAATAGATGAATTTAAATTATTTTTCTAGGAAGAAAGCCAATATGAGACAAAGCCATTTTCCCAGAAGAGAAACGGAAAATATTGCTGTGTAACAACTCAGTACGTTACTGTGTCGTGGTTTAACCTCAGCTGGCAGCTAAGTCCTGTAGCCACTCACTCACCCTCTCCCAGTGGGATGGGACGGAGAATTTAAAGAGTAAAAGGAGATGCATGGGTTGAAATAAAGACAGGTTAGTAGGCAAAAAAAAAACCAAAAAAAAACAAAAAAAAAAAAAACAAAAAAAAAACCAAACCAAAAAAAAAAAAAAAAGACATGCCAACAAAACAAAACAAGACAAAGAATTCATGCCCCACTTCCCATGGGCAGGCAGGTGTTCAGCCACCTCCAGGACAACATGGCTCCATTGTGCACACTGGTGACTTGGGAAGACAAATGCCATAGCTCTGAATATTCCCCTCCTTCCTTCCTCTCCCCACAGCTCTACAAGTCATGGCCCCATGTTCTCTGGGATGTCCAGGAATGACTGAGGGAGCTGGGGTTGTTTAGCCTGGAGAAAAGGAGACTCAGGGGTGACCTTATCCCTCTCTACAGCTCCCTGAACGGTGGCTGCAGTCACCTGGGGCTGGGCTCTTTCTCCAGCAGCACTGACAGAACCAGAGGACACAGTCTCAAGCTGTGCCAAGGGAAATACAGGTTGGGTATTAGTAGGAAGTTTTTCCCAGAAAGAGTGATAAAGTAATGGCCTGTCTGGGGAGGGGGTGGAATCACCATCCCTGGATGTGTTTAAAAACAGACTGGATGCGGCACTCAGTGCCATGGTTGAGGTGTTAGGGCATGGGTTGGACTTGATGATTTTGAAAGTCTCTTCCAACCCAGTGATTCTGTGATTCTGTGATCCCTGTGGCCAGCTGGGAGCAGCTCTCCCAGCTGGGAACTCTCCCAGCTTCCCAAGCCTGCTCACTACGGAGGTGGGGGGAGAAGCAGATAAAGGATTTGACTCTCTGCAAGTCAACACCTGAAACAGCAATAACAAAAATATCTCTGTTATCAACACCATTCTCAGCCCAAAGCACACAGCCCCATGAAAGCTATTGTGAAGAAAATTAATTCTCTCCCAACCAAAACCTGTACATACCGTTATTGAAGGAAGTTTAAACCAGATTTTCACTCTGTAGTCAAATATCTTAAGATTTTGAATGGAGCAGTCAGTTCCAGGTAAGAAAATTAATTTTCTCTCTAGACACTTTAAAGTTCCATAGCAATTGAGAAGCTCTAATTGATTACAGAACAATAGCTTCACTAATGGCTTCAGAAGGGGTATTTCCAGCTTTATGTTTGTGTGTGTTTGTATTCTGTACAGCACTGTTTTTCCAAAAGCATTTTCACTGAGTCTAGCCCACAAAAAATTACATTAGCATTGCATTTATTAGTATTAGATGGCATGCCATTATTATAAGAGGTCAGAATAATAACACCAGAGCCTGGAAATGATGCTGCTCTACCAGGGTGGAAATTGAAGCCAGTTGAGATTTGCAAGGGGCTCTGTGTTATCGCAGTTCTTCATGTTCTAAATCATTTAACATTGGCTCACTTAAGAAAACAAAACTTCTTGTACACTCATTTAAATATTGTGATAAATATGGGATTATAATTTTCAAATAACAATGAATGTAAAAGGTGATGTAGTTATGGGAGTCTACTATTGGAAAAGTTTAGTTATTAAATAACTGTTTAAAACAAAACCATAGATCAACTTGAAAAACAAATATATTCCTGACTGTGAGTTCTTTTAGCCTCATTTAGTTTATTTGCTGAAAACTAATGTAATTTCTTGGCTACCACAGTTCTTTATTTTAAATACAATATATGTAAAATAATACAAAACCTGTTTGTTTTTTTTTTAATTGTGGTAAATTTTGTGGCTTATCCCCACTTTTCACTTTTGTGTTTTGGTTTTCAATCATGAACAACGATGCATATAGCTTCATCAAAGGGAGCAGATAGTTCTACTTGTTAATTTATCAACAGGAAAAACATACTCATGGCATGAAAGGGATTGCTTACTGAATAAGGAAGTGTTTCAGAAATCTTTAATTACAGGAACTTACACCAAATATTCATAAAAATATTTACAAGCTTCTGTTGTTAATAATCGCATCTCTTTGGTGGTTGGCTGGTTTTTTTGCTTTTTAAAGTCTCTTCAGAAATTCCCTATATTTTTTCTTATTTATATCATTAGGGTTGAATGCTGCTGTATTTCCCAGTGTGCCAGATGGCTGGAGAAATGAAGATACAATCACCTCTCCTGAAATTTACATAAAAATGAATGTGCTGACATCAAATTAAAATCAAAGGGAAAAAAACTCACAATGACCTTGATGAATGTGAAAAAAGGAGGGAGATGAAGAAAAAATCCCAGCAACTGATGTAAGAGGAACTGTAAAAAGTCTCCAACTGTTTTAAGTACGTCACTTCAAGACTTTTTCTATTTTTATTTTCAGCTTTTTGTTGCTTGAGGAGCTATAGAACAGAGCCTGAGATCCAAATATGCATTTATTCTGTAGATATAACCCTTCAGTTAAAATATTAAGGAAACAGGTATTCTCTTTCTTTTCCTTTAATTTGTTATTAAGCTGTGGTTATGACCTTCCCCAAATTTATTGTAATACAGGTTTCACAGAACTTGTCTTCATTTTGAATTAATTGAGTTTGAATGTTTTTGAAGGATGCAAGTCACCTACCCAAAGATGTGCTCTATTATAGTTTAGTAGCATTCAATATTTAATAGCTTCTGCTTTTCAGAAGTTTTCTTCAGAGGATAAAGATGAGAGTTCAGGGAATGAAACAGAATATAGAAACTCCCAGTTTCAAGCCACAGGGTCAGAAGAATCTGCTAAGTATGATTACCAGTAGTCATTATTGCTGAGAATTTGAGAACTCTTCATGAAATGATCCAAATAGTAACTAAAGGCCAATTCTGAAGGAATACTTATTATTACTGCTGCTATTACATAATTAAACATAAAAAGTATGGCCCATTGTGTACAACTCAAAGACAATTTTTAAGTCTAGGAAAAATATTTTGAATCCAAGTAATATTTTTTTCTCCTATTCTTTGCATTTTATTGATGACCAAGTGTAGTATAGCTAGTCATGTCTCCAGATTGGTGGTCTGAATTGAGAGGCCCAGAACTCCTTTTGGATCTGATGGGCATCTGCTTGTGGCACCTAAAACCTGAATCTAAAGCAGATCTTGGCTTAACCAATTTTTTCTTAAAGAAAAAAAAAAACCCTTTTGTCTTTTACTTCACTATTAGAGGAGCTGCAGAGTTATAAACTAAAGGTGGTTTGCTAAAGGTTATGTTTCTTTGCTGTGCTGTATTTTGCACATGAATAAAATGAGAAGGCTGCAGTTTCCAGTCAATCAATGTTTGATGAAATAGCAACACTTAAAAAAGTTCAGCTTAACAGTTGCAAGCTTTCACTTGAAATGTGGCATTTTTGTGCCACCTCGTTAAAAGTTCATAGCAACTTTTGAAGACAGTAAGAAAATTACTGGTAATTTTAAATCCTCAGCTTCATTTGACAGCTCCGTGTTTTAGGATTCAACTTTTTTTTTCTTTTTTTTTTCTCCTGTAGACAGTACATTCTCTGTGAATTCACTAGTTCTAGACCTGACACTTATTCATTGCATCGCTCTCCTTCAATTTTATACTTGGCAATTGCTCATACTCAGCCCTGGAAATGGGAGGCACTGTGTGAGTGCAAATAAATGTAAGCTAGGAAATTAAGGCTATCTTTTATGGCTTTTAAAGTACATGTAATAGATTCTTTATCTTCCCACTGGACAGTCAACATCTCATTTGGAGCAAAAAACTCCCCAAAATGCTACATTTCCCATTTGAAGCATCATTGAAGGGAAGCAGAGATGGGACATAACAGTTACCTCATCAATGGCTCATCAGCTTTAAATTTGGCTCTCAGAGGCCACTATATATATTTCAGAATAATGCCAAATGCCAAGAGTGCCAAAGGGAACTATTTTTAATGTACTCATAGTTCTTTTGCCTTCTGTGAACCTGGTTTATGCCCACAAACATGATACATTTTGATTTTGTTTTGGGTTGGTTAATTTTTTTTTTCCAATGTATGGTTGTTAACTACTAAAAATGATTATGTGCTTGTAAAAGAAATGCCCAATAAACATTTTTCATATGGAAAAAACAACATAATCTATAATATTTTGTGAGAATTAATAGACATAATATACTAGAGGATTACTTTTTATTATTTCTATTAATATTGTCTTCAGTCTCATTAAATCTTCCTTACTTTTTTCCTCAGAAAGCAAAAAGGAAGTACAATAAAATGAACATTGAGGAGCTTCAATGCTAATGGCCATAATATATTCTAATCAACATCTTCAGGAACACATCTGTCCAAGTTTGAGATGCTGAACAAAGTTGTTTGGGGAGACTTTTTAGGCTGAATGGGAAAAACATTAGAATTTCAGGAGAAGTCTGTCACGAGGATTACCAACCTGATAACTGATATGAAGAGTACATATCACTGAAAAATAAGCAATATACCTGCAAAATAAGAAAGGAAAATTTCTAAGGCATAATTATGTAGAGTCTTCATTTCACCTTTCTGCCCTGCTTAGCTGGTAAAATTAGCTCATGGTTTTCCTGTCAGTGATCTCTGGCTGGGATGTGAAAGATCTGTAACTAATTCAACAACTCAGACAATTTGTGGTCCAAATCAAAAAGGTTTCATTTCCTCTACCTGGTAACAGTTTTGCAGTCCAGCTTGGGGCCAAAGTACTATCATGCATTGTTTTTTTTTTTCCAGGAACCAGAGCAAATAAGATCCCTTACCAGTCTGCCTGGGAGGTGGGAAGCTTCTATGGAAAAAAGACAGCTGGGAAAGGCAACATTTTCCCAAGAGTCCCTGGAGGATAAGTGTGAGACAGCAGTGGCAGCTGCATGGGTCAGAGCTGTAACTACTGACAAGAAGAGTCTTTTTCTTTGCCTAAAGCACCATCAGCTTTCTTTCATCACCAGTAGCTTAGGAACAGAAGGGTAGACTGGATTTGTAGATGTTGCCTGAGAGCATGTTGTGAAGTCATCTTGTGAAGCTAAAGAAATGGTTTTCATCTTCTGTATGGGATTTTCTTGGCAGATAAAAGTAGTCCTCGGGTTCAGTGGTGTTAACATCATAAAGGGTGATTTAATCAATGGGCATCTGTTAGGGATGAATGAATCCTAAATATATCACTGGCATCACAACTGGACATCTTCTCATGAGCTATAAGGGAAGACTTAGAGCTATAGTGCATGTGATAACATTCTGGGAAAGAAAACTGGGACTTTTAGGTACTCAAACTACAATTTAGGCTGTCATAATTTTTTTTCCAGATGAGTATTAAAACATTAACTTTTTCTTGTTCTGTTTTTTTCAACTAATTTTCTTTCTTTAATTTACTTTTCCAGACTTTTTCCTTTAAAGAGAATTTTTCTTGAGACTTCATTTAGACAGCAATTTGTTTTGCTAGCTTTGGTTAATCAAAAATTAGTAAATTGACATTTCAGAATGAGTAAATAGACTTCTTACAAGGAGTCCCACAGGTAAAACAAGGAGTACAAGTTAATCCTGGGGACATTCAGATTAGACACAAGAGAGCAGTTTCTCACAATGAGAACAATCAGCCATTGGCATAGTCTGCCTAGGGAAGTGGCAGATTCCCCAGTGTTGAACAGTTTTAAGATTCAGCTGTACAGATTGCTGCATCATCTTGTCTAGACAATGCTTTTGCCAGGAAAGGTTGGACCAGATGATCCCTGATGTACCTTCCAAGCTGGTCTTCCATGGCATTTCACCCAGGACTTTCACAGTTCCTTTTCCTCTGATTTTTCTTACAGGTTAGAATCAGTTTGCCAGCCTGGTGCTATTTTTCTAGCTAAGCTGCTTGAATATGATTTAACTGAATTATTACTGAAGGTCATTTCATGGTTGCCAAATTTATCTTTAAAACAAAAACTGGTTTTGAAAATACTTGATTTATTTAATTGACTGTGAGTTCCTGACTTCTTTTCCTGCCCAAAGTCTTTGCCACGTGAAACTTTTTCTTCTGGGAGTTATTTCACAGTGTGTAAGAAGAAAAAAGTTAAGCAGTCAAACTCTATTTGACATATGAGCTGAAATGCTAAATCCTCTGCTATCAGCTGTAAGCAGTTAGGGCTCACAAGTGAGTCAGGAGCAGAGTTAAATGGGATTTCAGCCAAAAAAAATGGAATTACTTATGGAAGTAGTTACTCAGATAGGGGGTCAAATGCTGGGCCATAATGAAGAGTATAAGTATAAACTACTGACTGGATAAAAAGTTTTCAGAAGGGATTTATGCTTTGTCAAAGGACTTTTGAACATTTTCCTGCCTGGAATGACATGTATGAGACAACTTTCATAAAAGTAAAAGTGGATGGATGTGATCTCAGTTTCTTTTGATCATTCTTTAAAGAATACTGAAACACACAGACAAATGAGACAGTTTATTACTACTGAAATGATATGATGCTTATCTGTGTGCTTGAAAAAATAAATAAAACTGTGTATTACACTTACAGGTACAGTCAAGAACATCAGTTGAGAAACATCAATTGTCATCCATCACTGAGCTTGCCTGACAAAACTGTATCCTGGAAAAACTTAGGACAGCCACACTTATAAAGAAAATCCAGATTAACAGCTGGTATATCATTTTTCAGGTCTTCTATCACTTTTTAAATTTCAGATGTACATTTATTTTGAGACATTCCCAAAGAAATAGTCCTTTTACCTTGAGTTGGACCTGTGATACTGCCTACTTCTGTCTTTTCTCCTCTCTGGTTCAAACTATGACCCTGTTTTCACTCTGCTTTGAAATTTTTCCTAATAATTAGTCTGCTCTTCCTCTGCCTCTTAATATAACACTGTTTTATGTATTATATTATTTTATGTATTAATTAATGTATTATGCAATTAACTTCTTCTTCTGGCTCTCCATCCCCTTGTCCATTACTAAATGTGTTGAACACCTTGCCAGTTTGCTTTTCTGAACCTTCTGTTCTGGATGCTTTGCAAGTCTGCTTGTCACAAACTTTGCTTTCCTGCTCCCTATATTATTCTCATAATGGCCATTAATTATCTTTTCTGTGTTTGATGTCCTTGAATATTCTTTTGGAATGTCCAAATCACCTCTAATTTTTTGTTGACATGAAAAATATGATCATACACTCGCTGTTCTTTGGTAGCTGCAATTGTAATTTAATGATATTTTTTAGCAATTCCTCAGAATTCATCTGAGGAACTGAATTAATCTGGCATACCATATCTCTGATATATCATGATGCTATCCATGGTAACCTATGGATAGCATCAAGGCAAAAAAAAAAATAGGTATAAGGCACCATTTTTGGGGGGAAACCCGTCTACTTTATTTTGATTTCCCTGAAAGACTTAGTCCTTTGAAGGTATATATTTAGAAAGAGTCATCTGAATTCTGTAGAAAAAAGAAACACCTTTAGTCAGAGACTGACAGAGAATCTTGAGTAGTATTACTTTATTTAGTCTGGCTGGCATGGAACTAATTTTCTTCATAGCACCCTGCATGATGCTGTATTTTAAATTTGTGACCAAAGCAGTGCTGATGACACAGGGATGTTTTAGTTCATGGTGAACAGCTCTGGAGTAGTGTCAAGGTCTTTTCCATTTCTTACACTGCCCTGCATGAGAGTCAGCTCGGGGCACACAAGAAGCTGGGAGGGGGCACAGCTGGGAAAGCTGATCCCAGCTGACCAAAGGGATGTCCCAGACTATGGGATGCCATGTCAGAGCTGGGTGGAGGGAAATGGAGTTTTTCCAAGTGTAGTTTTCCCAGGAGACTGGCATTGGTCTGTGGGTGGGAGGTGGTGAACCGTTGCCTTTGCGTCACTTGGGGTTTTGGGTTCAGTTGGTTCATTTGGTTGGTAGGTTTGGTTTGGGGTTTTTTGTTTTTTGGGGTTTTTAATGTGTGAAATAATAAAAAAACTCAAAAATTTGTACTGCTAAAGAGGACAGCATTATAAAAATATATTAAGGAGTTTAAAAAAAATTAGATTAGGAATGAACATTGAAAGGCATTTCAAAACACACTTTCTACTACATATCAAATCAGCCTTCCTCTTGCCTTGTAGACCTTATAAATCTTTTCTCTTTTCTTGTGGATGCACTCCCTGAAAAAAAAAATCCAATTAAACAGACTTGGTCATTCATCTGGGGGAGGTTTGGTGGGGTGTTACAACATTCAGCATATGTGATACATATTTCCACAGAGATGTCCATCCAAATGACTTATATTGAAACTCATCAGATGCAAAGTCTTAGGAAAATGTTTTTTGAACAGTAAGACTCTATTTCTCAACACATTTAATTTTAAGACATGGGATTTTCTGTGAGAAGATATTACTAATGGAAAATTCTAAGCAAACTTTTATTCACATCCTTGACTGTTATAGCCAACTTCAAATTTTGATGGAATTAAAATGTTCATTTTTAAGATAAGAAAATAACAGCCTTACTTTAAAATTTAAATGAAGTTCTATTTTTATGATTTTCAGTTAAGCTTTACACCCCTATATATTTTTTCCTGTGTACATAATATTTTTAGATTATAATTAAGTTCAGGAATAGTCATGTTCACTAATTAAAACCTCTTCATGTTAGGTGACATTGCTTATATTACAGAATTTTATGTCAAATGGAAAATGTTAGCAATTGCTTCCTTACAGAATGCACACCTCTGCTCCTGGGGTCAAACAACCAAATTCTGCTGAGTTTTGAGTTTTTATGGACAGAATGCAGCAGCTTTTGTTATGTTCTTGTATCACTTTCTGCCATTTCTCAAGTACACTGAAAGCTAACATAAAATAAAGGAGTGTTTCTTCCTTGTTCTTATTTTGCCTCCACTCCATTTGAATTCATTGGGGTACTCTTTGATCAGTTGCTGTGCATTTTACAATAGCAACATCTGGGATTCTTTGATCTTGCCAAATTGTTTGTATTCTTTATAGCACTTGTAAAAGAAGTAATTAAAAAAACAGAAGCAGACCTTAAAACCCTTAAAAAAAGTTACCCTTGAACAACAATAGAAGGAATAGTGCCTAACATCCTACCCTGATAAGGCTCTTGTTAAGAAAAAAGGCAGCCCTGCTTTCCTTATTTTATTACTGATGCCATAGCCATGTCCAAAAGGGCCACTGTTGCTTCCAGCCCAAAGTTTGGAGAAGCTGTGTTTTGAACAGGATTGTTCTCATTCTCATGAGCTAGGAGCCTCAATTCAGAGTAATTGGTCTCTATTTGGAAGTCCTGTTTCACCTGGAGCAGGCCAGTCCTAGAAACGTGGCAGAAGCATCACGCTGGAACCTTGTGAGCAGCAGAGCAGCAGCTGCTGGAGCTTTAGGGTGCTGAGGGGTCCTGAGTGTGTCCTGAGCTGCAATGTCAGCAGATTTGTCACTTGCTACTGCTGTTCATTCCCTGAATTCCTGGGGCACAGAGCTCTTCCCCAGGGGCATCCTCTGTAGTCAAGGGTATTGAATTAGAGACAACATCTCAGATTTTAGAGACAAGGCAGACTTACTTCAAAACACACTCCATGTAAAGGGTAGGCATTTATCTATATAACTTACACATTCTGAGAATTCAAAGTAATTTCTGCCATCATACTTTGACAATTCCCTGTCTACTCATTATACATGCATAACTACTATCCCACTTGTATTTTCATTTGCTTTGGCAAACACTGTCTGTTACAGTTTTATTCCTCTTTTCAGCAATGATGGACTTTACAGCTAGGAAGGAAATTAGCAGCAGCTACAACACCATATAGATGCTCTGTAGAAGCCATTTTTATTTCTTAACTTAGTAGCAGGAAAAATTTGTATTTTAATTTTATTATTCTGATAGTAGTTTGAAATTCTTGCTCCTCCTAAACAGTTTAATCTTGGCTTGCTCAGCATCCTATGGAAAAAAAAAAAAAAGAAAAAAAAAGGGCTGGTCTTGACCAATCTTCCCAAGACTTAGAATAAAAACAAAATGGAAAACAGTCTATAAAATTACATTATAGTCTACAAATTTAATTTATAGTGCTATTGGAACTGAGAGAAATAGTCAAAGATCTTTCTTTAAAATAATAACATAAAAGGATGATACTCATC
The DNA here is from genome assembly GCF_963513975.1 of Fringilla coelebs. Taxonomy (NCBI): domain Eukaryota; kingdom Metazoa; phylum Chordata; class Aves; order Passeriformes; family Fringillidae; genus Fringilla; species Fringilla coelebs. Next base: position 10,391,557 of record NC_140029.1, on the reverse strand, counting down.
AGCAGCCAATTTTAGGTGTTTTTTTAAAAAAAGACAATTTTCAAAGCTTGCATGACTGCAAATTTTAATTATAATAAAATGTGTTACTTTTATCTGATTTTAAATGTGTCTCCTGAAACAAAAGTTGTTTCAAATTTTATACAGTATCAAGGCATGCCTGAGCAATTCCAGTAACAGATTTGGGAAAGAAATATGAGAATTATAAAGAAAATCATGGTTACTGTGCATCACCACCATTTAGGTGGTGGTCTGTGACACTAAAAGCTGTCTGAGCATCTAGGAGGCTGCAAAATAAAAAACTATTAATGACTGCAGCAGGCAAAGGAAGCAATGTCTGAAATCTGTGAAGAAGCTTGCTGCTGTAAAGCAGAACGTACTAGACTCTGCTGATGATTATTCTACCTCATTATTTCTAGAGGGCCACTTCTAAGATCATTCTTGTATTGCAGCAGGCTTTATGCAAACAGCAAAACAGAACAGCTTAAATAGCTTCTCATTTAAAGAGATAACAAAAGCAACAAATGTGATAATCTTGCCAGGTTCACAAAGCAGGGCAGTGAGCAGATCCTCTCTTCTTTGCTTTACAGCTGCCTTATTCTCTCTAGGCACAACATATCATTCTTTTAAGCAATTTTTTTCGAGTTGGGGCAGAATTTTTATTTTTTTATTTCATTCTTACTCATTTGTACACCTGTGTCATTACCAGCAATTTTGTTGGAAGAAACATTGTCATTTCCTGATCTTTTGAGTCATAGTAAAAGTTGGTCTATGAGAAGCAATCTCATCTCCACTGACTTTATTTTTCTTGCTATAAAATGGGTGAAATGAAGAAACATCAGAAGCCATGTTTAAACCCAGGACAACGTCACAAAATATCCTTGGCTGTTTTCCATTAAGAAGAAAACAACTTCTGTTCTAGCACATCTCCAGCAAACATAAACAGATCTGTCTTCAGCCACAGAGTTAATCTAAGCCAGAGGTTTCCCAACCACAGTGTTTTGAACATTCATAGCACACTTGAAGACAGCACAGATGCAGTCCTGGCAGAACTGGTAGAAACTTCACCCATCTCCATGATTTCCATGTGTGATGGAGTAATTTTGTGTTTGGAATTAACTGTCCTTCTGCAATATCTGCTTTTTATTCTCTATGAAGAAAACCTGTGTAGATGAATGCTACAGCAGCAGGACCTGCATTTCCAGCTGAGGATCCAGGAACTTGGCTAAAGGCTCTCAAATACCTTGGGACTGGGGTGTTATAAAGTAGTCTTTAGTGAGTGAGGCAGAGGGATTCACACATGATTTTCTGAGATCCCAGAGGAGAAGAGTTTTGACATGGATGGTCAAAGATAATGGACTTGACCTGGGCAAGTGCCCAAACCAGCAGTGGCTAGGACATGCATCCATCCTTGCCCAAAGCCAGCCCTCAAACCCTGCAATCTCTCCTCTCCTATAGCACATAAGGGAGAAAAGCAAAAGCACTGTCATTTCTCCAGATATGCTCCACACAGGGAATGAAACATTCTGAAAGCCATTTTCTGGTTATCTTGGATGGTGTGGGCTTCATGCTTACAGACTACCCATGTGAATGACATGAAAATGCCATGATGGAGATTTGGTTTGTTCCTTTTCACCAGATGTAATAAATACTTCATACACAGACAGATTCATTTACATACACAGACACAGACACACAATTCCTTTCATTCATTCAAGTGACTCCTTTTAAATACATAAACACAAACTGACATTATAGTCCTCATCATTTATGTTTGGTGATATAGCAAATATGAGCAAAGCAACTGCAGCATCAAGCTGTTTTAATAAAACTGTAAAAGATAATTTATACTGAAAAAGTAATGCAATTTTTTATTTTCCAACAACACAATTTTTCAATTCTTGCCAGTTGAGATTTAATTTGGCAGGTTTTTTTTGTTTTTTTTAATTTGTTGGTTGAGTGGTTGTTTTGAAATTTTTTTTGTATTTTGGAATCATCAGGAAAATTAAAGAGTGGTTCTAACAGCATATCTTTTTGGACTGAGCTGTGCCACCCAGAGAAAATTACAAACCACTTTCATGTTGCAGCATATTTAGGATGTGACAATGTCAGAAGTGTCAGCACATTCTGCTGATGATAATAATAAGCAAGTGTAATAAAGTTAATGCCTAGGCATGTCCATTGTCCAGAGCCTTGCATCCACTCATTAGAAGCCCTAAAACATCTCTGAAACCTGTAATTCCTGAGCTGCCATGTGCTGAAAAAATAATTTTTTTGCAAAGTAGCTAGCCTGTCTTGCACCATACATGCTGTACTTGAAATTAAATCTACCTTTTCACAGTTTTCCCTCATTCACCACTCCTTCTCCTGCTGATAATATTTAGGTCTTCCTGCCCCTCTGTTGATCCACCCTAACATTTTCTGAAATGCTGGAATGGCATCTCAGCAGCCTGCTCTTTTCTTGTTCTTTGAAATCAGCAGTGACAAAAATTAAACCTGCTTCAAGAGTGACAGGAACTGAAAAGTAATTACTTGTGTACAAAATTAAATTAAATATTATTTTTCATTTCAGAAGTTTAATTTCATGCTGTTTGCTGCCATTTTTTCCCCACTGATGAATGACTACAGATTATTTTTTTTTCACTAGTCAGCTACCTTTAATTTTAGATAGATGTTGATTGCTTAAAAGGGGAGTTTATCAAAAACTTTAGGAATAAAACCGAAGCATGACATAATAGTTGATAACACTAACTCAAAGTCTTTTCATAGTCAATGCAGCTCATGTGTGCAAGCAGACTGTGGCAGTCCATAGTAACTCAGTTTGTCTTTCACAAGACCCAAACAATATATGATGGCAAAGCACATTCATTATCAATCAAGGGTGAAGAAATAAAGGCTGAGGCACAGGACGCCAGGTTTCTGAGTCACGTCAGGAAGACAATTTAATTAAGAATGGAGCATAAATTAAGACCAAGGCAGCTAAAAGATGAAAATTCAGCTCAGGCTAAGAGCAGCAGAGTGATGTTTCCTGCTATACTTTAATACCCGATTCTCCCTTGGTGGCTGCTCTCATTATTGGAGTACAGATGGTGAAAACACATACTGTTCAAATTTACTATGCTCATTCGCAAGGATGTTAGTTAAGAAAATAGTGTTGCTCTAAACATTATAGCTCCATTTATGCTCTTTTTATTTTTTTTTTCACTTTCCAACACTAAAATAAATAAACCTGCGTATGCAGTTACCAAAATGTTCTGTGTGCTTTCTAGTGATGGAAAATACACGATGGCTGGTTTGCAGACGCTGCAGTCCATTACAGAACAGGATAATTAAAATTACAAACTTTAAAAACACATGTAATTTCTTCAATGATTCTTAATGCCCTCTCTTGAGTCATTACAGTAATTGTGTAAATATGTTATTATAGAGTTATGAGATGTGATCTTTACTCGATCATCTCAAATTAGACTTCACTAAGTCGAGTTTGCTGTCACAAGGTTGGCTTACTGAAAATGCTTGGTCACTCACTGATTTCACAGATTATAAAAGCTACAAGACATTTGTGGCCCAAGTCAACAGTAAAAGTGCAATATCTTTTTATTAATAATTTAGGAGATGGAAAAGTGCTATATTAATAAATATTGCAGATACTGTTAAACCATAGACCTAAAAAGGCAACCTGAAGTAGTAAAACACAGCTATATCTTACTTTTATACATGAAATCAGAAAAGCAATTGGACACAAAGTAAAATTGCAGCCCATAATAACAATGACCAAAGGAGCTAAAACCAGGGTTTTCAGTTTGCACTTAGCATACCATGCTAAGTGTGCTTGTCATCACCAGAAAGCACTATTTGTATTTAGATACAAATGAACAAATAACTGAATGTGAATTTAAAATCCTCATTATAATCTTTGTTATTTTACTGTGTAGCAGACAAGTTTTCAACCCACATTACCTTATGCTGAACTTTTTGCTTCACACCCTCCCTGGTTTGTGGGGTTGTCTGTGAGCATGCACATTCATATGTCCTGGTCCCTTTCTTCTACCTATGCCTCAGTTTCATTTTCTGTACACTGATAAGCTATTAATTGGAAAGTGTTAATTTTTATTTCAATTATAGTCTTCTATAGTCTTTATTTCAATTATAGTCTTCTTCAATTATATTTCTACGCTAAATACTGGCAGGTGTTTGGCACTAACTCAGCTTTTTCTTTTCCCTTCTGTATTTTCACCATTTTTCCTCCTAAAATGGAATAAGGTGATGAGACTTCTTTATCAGAAATCACCAACTCTTCTTTTTATTTGTTCTTATCATGCAATGTCTGATTTACATATCTGCTATCTTGTTTTTTGCAGTGTTTTACAATTTATGAATACTTTGTAGAGGTTTGCTGATTGAAATGATAAATGTTCAAAAGACACAGGTAATATGGCCTGATTTCTCATTCAACCCTATCAGCCAACCCTTGCTATCAGTGTCAGAACACTGAAATCCAGTCCTGGGCACAAAGCTAACGGCTTGCAGAGACCTGATGTTTCACATCTCCTCCTGAGTGATGAGATGTGAATTCTGGTTCCATTCTTTGCGCAGACAGCCTCTAAACACAAGGGTGACTGCTCCATCTGGTCCACTACCATGCCCCAACAGTGTGAAGTAAGAGCAGCTGGTCTAGGGGGGGCACAGACCAGAGTAAACCTGTGCCACACTTTTATGGTGAACTTTTCCAGCTCAGATACAAGCCAGCTGTGGTTCTTTGTGCTGATGAACTCTTCACTTCCAAGAATTTTTTCGAAGGTGCCTTTAGTATACAAATCGTTCTGACAAGCAAAATATCCTGCAAAAGTTGTTCCACAGTTTATGCATGGCCTGGGAACATCTTTTGTGCTTAGTGGGCCTCCAATGTAATTAATTGAGTTTGATTCTCCAGTTTCAGCAGCATAAAACCAGTTTGCAATACACAGCAATGGTATGGCTGCCCTTCTCCTAGTCAGCTGTGTTTCATGAGTCTCCTTCATATCCCCTAAAAATAATAATTCTCCAAATTACAATAGAATTCTGATTCACCTGGGCTACATGGCAAACTAGCTCAGTGTTGGCAAATGTATGCAAATCCATCAATTTCAGCAGAAGTGCTGACTCACAGACATTACACATCATATTATGTCACCAGTATCAGCACCATATTTCTCATTGCTTCCCGCATCCTCCTGTAATGGGCACTCTCTTCACTTGGAAAGGCAAGAAAGATGAGCTGCCAAATTATATTTGCAACTCTTACACCAGTTTATGGAAAACTCCACAGATTCACCTTCAGATCACCATGCTTTGTAGACAGACTTCAGCTTTATCACCCAAATAACCCTGAAGACTGGTGGTTTTGATAAATTGAGAATTTTCTCTGTATTGTCTGTGACTTGTGTCCTTCCTTTCTCAGTCTCATGTGCAGCAGCTGAGAGAAAAGAGATCACTGAAGCCCTTTAATTACAGAGCCGGAACTGCACTGCTTTCATGCTCCCAAAATAGCAAAGCTTACATAAAAACATTAGCAGCATGAAAATGCAGAATATTGGGAACAGCTAGCAAGACAAAGATTCAGTAAAGGTAAACAAAAACTACATTTAGACAACTTTTGATGCAGACAAGTCTGTAGTTAACAAGAGAAACAGTCCCTCCCTTCATGGCAATGTTTCCCCCAAATCAAGCCTTTTGGGAACAAGCCATCTTTAAAACCAGGGATTATTATTCCTTGCATTGTACTAGTGCTGCTCATTGTGCCAAAATAAAACATAGCTCCCATGGAAACCCAGAGCATCACAAGTCTTTGCTAAGTCACACCTCAGCAATGACAGACTTGAAAGAACCCAAGCAACAGCAGCAACTGCAGAGCCTTAAGCAAAAGTATCTTTTATTTTTCTGCTCAGGTCAAAGTAACTTAAATCCTCACATGGTTCAGTGCAATACAAGATCACACCAAACTAATGGAAATCAGGTAGCTTCTTAATGTAATGTCACTGAACAGAAGTTGAAATAAATAAAAGTTGGGTATATTTTTTATAAAATGATTACTTACTAGATGATTTTTTCCTTCTAATCTGTGCTAAACTAACAAAATTTAACTTTGGCATATTTGAAGAGTAGATCAAAACAGAGCACTTAGGAGTAGAGGCACTTTACCCCAATGACTAACTTCTGAGCATCTGCCTTGGCATAGTGCTAGTAGGGACTACTCTGCTGCAGTCATTACCACTGTAAAAGAGCAAGTGGAGCTCCTGGACACTGTGGTAATTAGAAATCCTATGGCACTTATTAAAAGTGTAAGAGCATTAACATCAGAGCTCCATTCAAATTCCCATTTTGGTGATTATTGTTAGCTCAGTTCTGACCTTTTCCTGCTTCAGCTGGCTGTCAAGTTTCCCATTTAACCTCCTAAAGACTAGCAAGTTCACTGCTGCTGCCATCCTGTCACTGGTCAGGTGCTGCATGCAAAAACATGCAAAAAATGCTGCATTTTTTAGTAGGAAGGTTGGGGCAGCATTTTCAGTGTTCCCTTTTTGGCAGTTTGCTTTGGGATTCTCACCTGAGAAGGTTCTGATTTTACCCTGAGAACCTGGCTGCTGGTCCCCAAACCCAGCAGCCCTGCTGCCTGTCCCTGCAGTGCAGCAGTGCAGCTCCTTGCTTTGGGATTGTCCTCTAAAAAGGTTCTGATTTAACCCTGATTTAACCCTGAGAACCTGGCTGCTGTCCCCAAACCCAGCAGCCCTGCTGCCTGTCCCTGCAGCACAGCAGTGCAGCTCCTCCTGCCCCAGTGCAGCTGCACAATTGGGGCAGGCAGTGCTCAGCCCTTCCTCGGTGCCCAGAGCTGTGACTCAGAGCTGCCACCTGATCTCAGACACATCAGAGCAGCTGACTCCATCCAGCTGCACCCCTGTGTGTGTCCCCATCAGTTATCTGGCATCTCCCTGACGCTGCCACAGCACTGAATCCACCATGGGGGTGTTTAGGGTATCAGTTACGTCTTACAGGCACAGAGAAAACACCCCAGACACCCCAGCAGATCAGAGCCCTTCACCAGCTGGCTGAAGATAAACCCCAGCCCTTTGCTGGGCATTGAGGGCAGCTAGCAGTGTCTGTCACTCTCTGGTCAGAGGATGAGGAGTCTGGTCCTGGAATTGACTTGTACAAGTAACCATGAGCTGCTGAAGGTGGGGGCAGCAATTACAGTTCAAAGGAATCAGATCACAATGAAAATTTACTACTGATGTTTTACATGTAAACACACAAAACCCATAATACACAGTCTCTGGGATATCAACGTCCTCAATATTAAAAATGCATCTAGCTGCATTTTCAGGTTTTGGGTATTGCAGACTTTTGTCATCTCAAGAAGGGTTTCTGCACTCTGTTGAAATGGAAGAACCTGAAGGCAGTTTCCTTCATATAGAGAGCTGCAATATTGAGTGTACTGCTAGGGGAGAGCCTTCAAGTTGCTGCATCTCCACTTCAAGCTGTGAGAGCCAAACTACATCTGACTCATTGCAGATGATGAGGAAAAAACTTTTGTGCTGTATCTCAGTTTCTTCACAGAGAGGCATCTGCTTCAGAGAATCAGTTAAAGATTGAGGCTTATACAGTGAGAAAACAATTCTGTTCTCCCCCCAAGGGAGCAAGAAGCTCATCTGTCTTTTCTTTCAAGATGCTGCTGTTTTTTCAAGGAGCCTCCTTCATTCTCCAGCATCTGCTCTGCTCTTGGCTGTGGAAGAGATTTTCTGGGATTTACATGGAAGCAGGGAGCTCTGTATAGTTAAGTCCAAACACATATGATATTCCATCCACATTTCCCCTCAAGCTGCATCTCTGGTTTTCATTTTCAGATTATTAAATATTATTCCAGACCAAACAAGAAAATATCAAAGGTGTGAAGGACACATAAGCTAATTAAAGAGCTAAAATAACATTAGTTTGATTCTTATGGGTTATCTTTGAGACTATATGACAATATGATCCTTCTACCCTCTTGTGAAGGTTTTACTGAAAGGAATAATTCTGGGTGTCTTAATGTGGTTTTATATATACCTTTTTTTTTTTCCTGTAAGAAATGCTTTATGGAACATGAGTAATTAGGTTTCATGGAGAAAAAAGTGGATGAATTGTAATAATCAGAACTGTAATACAGAGGAGAAGAGTTCCTATATTTCACCTGCACCCTGTGCCTCAGGCAGACTGTGAGCACCCTCTGTTCACTTACCTGGAAGGTACAATTCCACCTCTGAGCAGAACTCACACTAAGAAGCAACCTGGCCACAGGAAGGGAACCATTCAAGTGTATTTTTGTGACAGAAATATGGTCCCATTTAAGGAGCAATAGGAACATGTGGCCTCCCTGAATGATGACTGGGGAAGGTGCACACAGAACTTATCAGAGTCTAAGCCTGAATGATGCTTTTAAGGTACCACAGGACATGTGAGAGGGCTGCCCGGGTCAGGGCAGGAGCCAGCTTCATAAAATAGAATCACTCAGGTTAGAAAACCTCCTCCAGTTCAAGCATTAAGCATATCCCTCTGTGCCACCTCTGCAGGTCTCTTAAATACCTCCAGGGATGGTGATTCCACCATTTCACTGGGCAGACTGTTCCAATGTTTGACAACCCTTTCAGTGGAGAAATTTCTCCAATCATCCAATCTAAACCTCCCCTGGCACAATTGAGGCTGTCCTATTTTCTTATCACTCGTTACCAGGGAGAAGGGACTGACCCTCACCTTGCCACAGCCTCTTTACAAGTAGCAGTAGAGAGCTGTAAGGTCCCTTCTGAGCCTCTTTTTGCCTGGAGGCCAAACACCCCCAGCTCCCTCAGCTGCTCCTCATCCATCCCACCTGTGCTCCAGACCCTTCCCCAGCTCTGCTGCCCCTCTCTGGACTCACTCCAGCCCCTCAGTGCCTTTGCTGTGGTGAGGGGCCCAAAGCTGGATGCATGGATGCAGGATTTGAGGTGTGGCCTCTCCAGTGCTGGGGTGATGATCACTGCCCTGGTCCTGCTGCCACACGGATGCAGATAAGGGCAGGGTGCCCCTGGCCTTGGCCAGCTGGGTCCTGTCAGCTCATGTTCAGCTGTCAGATGCCCCACACCTGTCAAAGAGCCTAGATATTAGAGAATATTTACATTTCATTTAGATGACCCAGAGATAGAAGAGCTGTGTTCCTCTCATCATTTGGTGACTGTTTTAACTTGGGTATTACAGGATAAAGATCAATGTTACTGAGCAGTTTAGAAGTAGCGCAGCTTGAAGCCTGCATGATACAAACAAAAAATATTTTGCAGCAAATGCAGCATGACTTCTAAACCTCAGTGAATGTCCTGTGTCACACTGTACAATACCAGCCCACTATGGAGCAGTGCACCACCAAGGGAAGGAGGAAGGAATTCATCCTTTTATTGTCTGGATGTTATTTGGTTTTAAGCAGTTCTGGCTGCACTTTGTACCCCACAGTACTGGGTGATGATGAATATCAGGGATATATGAGCTACATGCTATTCTTTAATTCCTTTAACTGAAGAATAATGAGACTAACTTGTTTTGGGAACAGCAATTTAGCTGAGTTATATGTATTTATAGAATTAGCTATTATATTATTTAAACACAGACACCTGTAAATGCACTAGTGAGTGAAGATTAAGTATATAAAGGAATAATATATTTTACAACACTGCACCTCTCTGCAGTATACTTTTGGATACTGCTTTAGTAATTAAAAACTTTATGAGCAGTTCATTGTAGGATAGTAAAAATGTGTTAAAATCCATTAGCACAGATTGAATATATTCATGAAATGCTTCTTTGGTACAATAATGAAATTCAATTTATTTTTCCCCCTCTTTTTAGTAAGAAATTATTCCATTGGAAAGACAGAATAGATAGAGCAAATTGTGAATAAAATGCAATATAAATAAAAACAGTTATTTTAGATCAAGTCATGCAAGCTTTTTATTTATGCAGCAGCTTCTATCTGATAAAAAAGTCTGTGCCATTCTTAACTCTTAGGGAAAAATCCCAGCAACATAGCAGATGAAAGCATGATAAACTTGCACTCCCACAGAAGTTACTGGGAAGCAGCTATTGTGAATCCTACTACACCTAAAAAATTGTCATATTGGGAAATAAGGAATCCACACCATAGAATTCGATGACTTCTTTTTATGTCGTTCATTTCTTTCATTGCATTTTATAAGTTTGCTGCTTTTTCTCTTGCCAATGAACAGGCCAGAACAGACAGATAAAAAAGTGCTCCTGGGGGAGCAATTGTAAAAGTAAAATATGGTGGTTCCTAGCAGCAGCACAGAAATACACACTTAGAAAGGAGAGAAGGCCACTATAATGCAGGCATTGTTATTTGCACTCTGGAAAATTTCCTCAGATTTTAATAAGTTGCCACAGTCCTTTTAAAATCAGTGTTAATTGCTGCATGCATCAAAACCAAAAGATGGACAAAAAATTAAGCCATGAAAGCCAATTACAAAATCCTAAATGCCAACTGCTTCGATCACATGTGTAGAATTCATGCTGAAAAATTCCTTTGTAAATCTTTCCCAGTAACCTGTAATGTCATATTTGTTTTCCATTATATGTTACATACCCGTGAATATGAAAATTAGAAGCTCGAAGGTCAACTAATATATCATGGTGATTTGGTATGAGATATTTGACACCAAGTGAGCACATACCAACACTGATATAAATATGATGTTATTATTAAGGTCAAGTATAATTGATATGAAATCCAGGTGTGAAGAGAAATAGTTGCCTTCTCCTCTACTGAGGGTATAGCTGGCTTTTCCTTTTAAAATAGCACTAATAAACAGTGTAATTTTCTTTTTCTTCCTAGGCTCCTCTCTGCAAATCAGTTTTGAGGGATTCCACAGCTTCACAATTATTTGTGTAGTACTATATTAATGTGTAATCTTACTTCCCAGTTTTCCTGAAGGATTTCTTCTCTCCCAGTCATGATGTCTTTCCTAACAGATCTTCTCTGTCTGGATTAATTTTGTGCTGTCTGGCAGAGCTGCTGGATTAGTCTCTCTGCAGACAATACACAAAGTTACAGCTGTAAAGTGTGGCTAAACCTGTGGGGGAATTTGCTACCTCAGGCCTAGCTGTCCTGTGTCTTCCTTTCAGTGGTACCAGATGTATAATTTATTGTCTGGCAACATTCAGCATTCACAGCTCTTATTTACTCATGGATTGTGCCTGATTCCTGGGGAAGGTATGCCATATGCTTATTATAGAGGAAAAAACTTTAAAACAGGATTGCAAGTGTAGGATAAAATGTTATTATTGTGTCTAGAAGTGACCCCTCCTGTGGCTAGGGTTAATTTTTTGTGTATGGACACTGTTTTCCAGTACCAGCTGTTGGAAGGTGAGAGCCACCTGCAGTTTTGGGAGCTCAGCTGGGGCCGTCCTGAGAAGGGATGATCCCAGAGAGGTTCAGCCCACAAGCCCCACAGCACTGCCCTGTGAGCAGCTGTCACCAACATGTTTTATGAAAAATCCTTTCCTTTGGATTTTTCCTCCTGAGAAGCTGAGAGGCCTCAGGAACAAATATAAACAATGATTATCTGCTGTTGTGGAATGCAACAGGTGGATCTGGGATGGTCTCATCTGGTTGTTTCTAATTAATGGCCAGTCACAGTCAGCTGGCTCGGACTCTCTGAGACACAAGCTTTTGTTATCATTCTTTTTCTATTCTTAGCTAAGCCTTCTGATGAAATCCCTTCTTCTATTCTTTTAATATAGTTTTAATATAATATATATAATAAAATAATAAATCAAGCCTTTTGGAACATGGAGTCAACATTCTTGTCTCTTCCCTCATCTTGGGACCCCTGTGAACATCACCACAAGCAACCTGCTCTTTGCTTCAGGTGACATTCCTGTGCCCCATTCCCTCATCCTGCCCCTTGCCCTGGCCAGGAACAAGCAGGTCCCAGCCTGAGCACTAACAGACGTGTCCTGACAGCACCAACAGAGCAGGTACTTGTCCACATTCTACAGAGGAGAGTTTGCCATCTCCTTGGAGCAAAAGACAGACTGAAGCAACCCAAAATTCCAGCACGTTATAGGAATCTCTGAAAGAGTGCAGACATTAAAGAGAAAGGAGATTTAAAGCCAGGGGTTCCCAGGTGCTCACTGCTGTTTGGTAGATATCTGCAGATTAACATGGGTAAGAATTGTTAACAAGATGAACACTTTGGAGAAATTCCCACAAGTGATAGAGCTGCATTAATAATCATAAGGAAACAGTTGTGCACAGGAACATAGAATTAATTTTCATTTTAGGCTCCAGAACAGAGTGTAGCTATGTACTACATGGCTATTTCTGTACATTGCTGTTCTGTTTCTGCTTAGCAGCTTGGAGAATAACCCAGGAGACAGAACATACAGTTTTTCACATTTCACCACAACTCAGAAAACATCCTTGTGTCAGTTTGTACAATGTATTCTCCACATAATAAAATGCCATATATTAAGCAAATGCTAATTTAAAGAAGGGGAAAAAAAGCTCAATTCTTCCCTGTATTACATCTTCATTGAAGTCAAGCTGTTGCATAGAAAAAAAAATAGGGCTGAATATCACTTGAACTGCTTACAGCCACATCTTCTGTGTCAAAAGCAAATATTAAATTAAATTAATTTACTTTTCTAAAAGAAATAAACAGTAGATGTTATATTTCCTAGTCTAATATATATGAAGCCAAAAGTAAGATGCTCGTGGGATTTGTTTCAAGAGACTCACAAAACTTTATTTGTTGCCCAAAACAGAAGAAATATGTAAATCAATTTTTATTTTGGATAAAATCATTCCTACTGCCAATTTAAAAGGCAGAATTAGCCCGCTGAATTCTGAATTCTCAGCAGGAATACCGAGATAGAACAGATAAAATTAAATTTGCTGTAAGAGAGCTGTCAAAAGTGAACAGTGCTGTGCAGCACTGTGACTTAGCTTTTCATTATTAAAAATATGCATTATAGATCTCCCTTTTTTTGGATAGCAGAGTAGCAGACTATCCATGAATCTATATTTGTTATTCATGAGAATTTGCTAAATGCACAGGCCAAACAATTCACTAGTTCCTTAAATTCACTGTGTTAATTCTTTGTTCTTAGCATTTTTTTGTTTGCCAAAAGGTTTTTTTCTTTATTTATTATTCTTTTTTTTTCATTCTTTTTTTTTTTTTTGTGGATGATATATTTGTCAAAGAGATAACTCATGCAGTCCTAGTAAGAGCCTCTGGTAGCTAAACATCAGACTAAAATTGAATTTAGAAAGATTACATCTTGGTTTTTAGCCTGCTGACAGAGAGCATTGGGGATGTGTAGAATAGTTTTAAAGATTTTGAAAGGTAACTAAGGAGAAAATCAAATCTATTTCCTTTTGTAATTTTAAATTTACCATTATAAACTTCTTATGAATTCAAGCATTTATTTGATTTTCTTAGGGAAGAAAACCTATGGTCAAACATATTGCAACCTAATATATAATCAAGAAAATTTTAATATGTTACTTAATTCACAGAAATATTGAAAATATGGTTATATATTTCATTCATTTTGCTAGTTTAATTTTGCCTCACTAATAGCTACATCATATTTTAATTTATTTTAGCATTTATTAGAAATTACTTCTTTCCTGTCTATTATGCTTACAACACATTTTCAAGATATTCTAATTTCTTCATATGAAAATTGCTTTTTTTAAAAGGCCTTTCCCTTTGCATTGTGTCTAACCCTGATGCTTACCATAATTTCTCAGCATAAGTTGATAACTTTCATTTGTTCCTTTACAAAAGCAGTCAGTCATGTGGATAATGGCAATGAAAGGTACCAAGTAACTGTCATTAAACATTCCAAAAGGTTTTCATTAAAAATATGTTTATTGTATTGCTTGAACAAAGGAAAAGCATGCAAAGATCAGTAAAACACTATAGTTAATTTACCAATGGAAAAGTATGATATGGAAGAGTGAGTTTCACAGTGGTAACCTAACTCTTACCCCATGCTTTCTTCCAATGTTTCAACAATGATTAATTAAAGATGCCTAAAGAAATTAACTTTGTTAAGAATGGGTGGAAATTTTACAAATTACCAGTCACTGGATTTCTACACTTAGGTATTTTTCCTGGTAGGACCATTGTAAGCTGGCTCAGAAAGTGTTAATTTTGCAACATTTTTATGTGGAAGAAAAATTATCACCTCTTTTGAAAACATCCATAAGTTATAAGAATACAACCTTTAATATCTAAGGAAAACATGCAATGTCACGGATGTAAACCACTGCTCAGTTGTTTTCCTGTCATATCATCCACAAAGTTGTACCCTAACCAAGGAGAAAAGGAAAAAGACAGGATGAATAGAAGAGAAGATGTGGAGAGCATTGTAGGAATACATCCTGGCTCTGTAACACATCTTCTACAGACAGAACTCAATTAAATAGGACCTTGAAGAAATCTCTTACTGGTCTTGATAACCAAACTGCATGGGACTAATATCTGCAAGTAAAATTTTAGATATGGAAATAAAGTGTTGAACAGTGTTGATAAAGTTGTTTAGCAGCTGAGACCAGAAGCCTCTGATCATGCAAGGGAAAACTCCCATCACTCCCATGTCCCTGCTTGGCTCAATCTCCTGTACAAGGCTTGAAAAGTCATGAAACTTTAGATGTTACAAACAGGTTTGGTTTTCTTCCTTTTTCTTTTTTAATTTTTAACAAATTTTCCTTCAACCTTTATATCTAATAACTCATAAAATTTAAATGCTGTTTGTGAAGACCTACATCTTTGGGCAGACAAAAAATCAATTCCTGCTGTTTTATTTGGGAAATGACTCCACCATCTTCCCATCCAGCCAAGCTGAGGCTCAGTCAAACATTATAATGAAAGCCATTAACAAAGCTCTTATTTACCATCTTTTCAAAAATCTGATATTGCCATATATCTTTTTTTTTTCTGAAATGGATTTTCAAGAGCAGAGTCATATTTCTGAAGCAGTTGCAAAGCCCAATGACCTTTCCCAGCATATCACACAGATACTTGGTGAGATGCATGGGAGAGTTCCTTTTTTCTCCCTCCTGCTTGTTTTTTGTGTCTCTAAAGCAAATCTTCCACGAGGTTATTGTGCATATTTAAGTGTATGAAGTGTCATAGTCACACCTCCTATGAAATGGGAACAAGTATGGTCTGTAGTTATTACACTGCCAAATCAGTTCTGCCGTGCACAGCAGAAGGGACAAGTGTGAGCTCCATGTTCTGCAGTAAAAAGTGCTGGAGCAGACTAAGCTTACCGAAATAAAAATGACATTTAAGGATGTAGAACCAGCTGTTGTTTTAGGAATTATCAAAACAGTGCTGTGGCAAAAATGGTCTGATAATGTCCAACTCCAATCTCAGCAGAAACTTTTAAGATAGATCTTTGGCATTCTCCCCTCAGGAGGTTTGGCTATTCTGCTGTGTAGCTCCCAAAGTCATGGCACTGCTTTCTACTGGCATAATTAATGTGCCACAGCAAAGGTAAGAAAAGTTTCCTAGAAGCTAAAAGGATGCATTTTGCAAAAAGTGTCAGAGATTTCATTTTTAAATGCTGTTATCAAATTCATTATTGGGGCAGGACAAATGCAAGTATAGTTGGTTTTCTCAATTGGCCAGACTTTATCTGCTTGCCACAAGTGGGTTTTCCTTTTTTTTACAGAACAAACTTCTTTAATGCCAGGCTGGCTTTCTTGCAGCAGCCATTTTCCCTAAAGAAAGTTCAGTATAACTGAACCTGGTGTGGTTAAAATGTGCCTGCTGCCAGCACAGGAAAAAGAGAAATCACTGAGGTTCAGTGACTCACTTCAGCTGAGTCGCCTCTCATCTGTCCGAGCCGTGTTCAGTGGTGTGTCTCCTGGTGTTCCTTATGCTCACAACTCCTTGCTTAAAAAGGTATAAAGGAACTTTTTTTTTTCATACTTTTGCTGATGTTGTGTGTCTTGGATATCTGATTTTGCCCATTTCATTTCAGCCCTTCAACCCCTGTATATCCAGAAAATTTTTCCTGGCATTTTCTGTGCCTGTATTTTGTTCCAGACCCTTTTACTTCCAGACACCCTGTGAATCCTCAGTCCTTTCAGCTGTGGGAGTCTGTATCTCCTTCCTTTTGGTGCTGAGTTGAGTTGTGTCACCTGTCCTCATAATTTCTTGAAGTAATGCCAGGACACCAACAGCACAGTAGTAGTGGCAAGTAATTTTTCCTCATGAAAAGGTACAGAGAAATAGAGAGGAGGGCAAAAAGACAGAAAACAGAGAAATTATTATGGAAAATTCAGGCTTGGAACAGAGATGAAATGAATAATTAAGTTGAATATTTGAAAATCTCCTTAAACTGTTCATAACTGTGTCAAATTGTTCATGACCAATTTGGAAAAAAGCTTATGATCTCACTGACCTTATGCTTCTGGTGAAATTTGTTTTAAGCATGATTTGGATCCCTGAAAATACCCTACAAACATCCCTGAACTATCAGGAAACAAAACTGTCCCACAATGTTTAAATTTTATAGCCTCTTCATAGCAAACCTTGAGTAAATAGAAATAAATAAAAACAACAAAGTCAAATCTCATTATTGCAGCAAGTAAATTTCACTACGTATCTTCTGCACAATATGGTGAAACTTTATCCTTTCATCTTGCAGAAATTACTTGCTAGAACACACTCTTTGATGAGAGCAGAGGATCATTTGGGAAATAAAAAACCCTCTGCCTCTCATAAATTTTGCAAATTGCTTTCAAAAAGAAAAAAAAATCAAATTATTAAAACACAGACTTTGAAAACTAATGGAATACGAGTCACATTTGCAGGTTCCTTTTTAAAGCAAATATTGATTTTCTCATTACCACCAGTAAATCATGCAAAACTGCCTACATATCACTGTAAGTTACCTAAGATACAAATCCTTTTAGTTTTTCTGTACTATGACATGGTAGACTCAAGATAATGCTAGCCCAGCCCATGCCACTCTAATAATAGAAACTGAACACTGGACTAGGATATCCTTGCAGTGAAAAATATTCTTGAAATAAGGAGCATTCCTTTTAAGGATGAATTACTCCTTCCTCCAAGCATCCAGTTAAGCAGGTGCGTGCAAACCTTGAATCAATTTATATAACAAAGGCGAAGACGCAGAAAAAGGAATTTGAAGTAGTCAATAAGAGGTAAGAAGCAACCTTGAAGTGACATGAAAAGCCAAAAGGATGTTAGAACTTCAAAACAAAACCAGATGTCCTCTTCAATGTGTAAGTGAAAAGGATATTTGATTCTTTGTGCATCCTTGAAGTGCCATGGCTGAAAGTAAAGCTTTGTGCTGTGATGCTTCATTAGTTCAAAGTGCTGTGTAAACATTAGCTAATGAAATCTCACAGTATCTCTGCATTATCTGCATGTTCTCTTGTCCAAGGACATACTCTGAGACATATATGTGGAACCCTTATTTTCTAGCCCATGACCATTTCTTTCTGCTCACAGTGGTTTTTAGCCTACCTCAAGTAAATTCCAAGAATGCCTGAGCTGTCAATAAACCACAGGTGGCAGAAATACATGTTTTTTATTGAAAGTATTATACAATATTTAAAACTATTTTTGCAATAATATGAGACGGTTTGACCCACCAAAAAAAAAAAAAATAAGCATTATTTTATTTTCTTTCTTCACACCAACACATGCAAAATCAGAAATGCAAGGTGATGGATCAGATGCATTGCTTTTGTGTTGTTATTGATGTGCAAATAATCTGCACGACTCCACAGAGCAGTGTGCTTCACTCTAGTTCACAGAGAAAACTTCACGCAGGTAAAGTCTAAATATATCAGCCTGAGTTGATGTGATCACACAGAGTATGAACTCGGGTGTGAAACTGGATAGTCAAATGCTGAAAATCAAAGTTCCAAACTCTGCAAGGAGGCAGCTCAGAATCCAGCCCAGTTGTGCAAAGTTTCTATGCATAGCTCAGTGAACTTGGTTTTTCTAGCCAACTTAAAGCCAGGGAAGTGGGCCTGAATGATAAGCTTGCTTTGCAGAACTTGGGTAGCTCAGTGTGGTAATGCATGGCTAATCCTGAGAAAGACTACAAAAATTATTTCTCTCTTTCTTAATCCCTATTATATGAATATTTCTGATGTTCAAATATTACTATATTGAAAAGAACTGCTGTGTTTGCTGTATTTGTCATATAATGATATCTTTTGACTTAGGTGCACGTGGCCTCAGGCTTTATGGGGCAAATATATAGGTATTTGTGGGCTGTGAGAGTGTAGGTTAGTTCCTCATGTTAAAGCATTGCAGCATCAGCTTTGTCCCATCTCATCTGAGCTTCTTTCATGGAGAAGGTTTTCTATAATGACAATCCTCATGATTACCTGTGGTGAATCAGCAGGTAGTCACCATTCTTGGGGCTGTTTGCTGGAGGCAAAAGGCCATTTCCTCACTCTAGAGAAACCCTCATCCTGCCTTGTACCCTCACAGTGTCATTCCAGGGCAAAAACAGAGTAAATCCCTGCTCTGCGTGTGAGGCTGTGCATGCAAGTACATGAAAGAGACATATATATTGATATATGTATTTATATATACACACACATACACACTCACTTAAAAACAATAATTCAATGTTAACAGATAGTCTGCAATTGAGCCAAGAGCTCTGCAGCATGCTAGATTCAAAAATCCGGCTTTTAAAAACTAGGAGAGAGAGACTCTTGTGGGATTTTCTGAGAGAAACATCATTAAAGGCTAATAGGAAGTTAGACCTCAAGACCTCAAAGAGAAAAGAAATTGTAATTTCAGCATTGAGAATAGTCAAGAGAGAAGAGAGCAGATTGAAAAAAATAGAGGAAATATAAAACATTCAGTCTTTTCTCAGCACTCATCTAAGCTACTGCATACAAAGCACGTGGAATGTAGGTCAGAATTCCTCAACATGTAGAATTGCTATTTTCTTCTTAGTACATTTTTGTTACTTTCTTTATTTTATTTCCCTTGCATTTCATCTGAATTTTTTTCCAGAAAGGACTCTTAGGAAATATCATTGCATATTGTGGTGGGTTGACCAAAACTACTCTCTCACTCCTTTCTGCAGCTGGACAGGGGAGAAGAAATATGCTGAAGGACTTGTGGTTTGAGACAAGGACAAGGAGAGATCAGTCCCAGTTACCATCACAGGCAAAACAGGTTTGACTCAGGGAAATTAATGTAATTTATTACCAATCAAATCAGAGCAGGCTTATAAGAATAAAGTAAAATCTTACAAACATTTTTGTTTGTATTCTCTTCTCCCTGAACTCAACTGTACTCCTGAATTCTCCAGCTCTCCCCGTTCAGCAGTGCAAGCAAAGGGAAATGGGGGCTGTGGTCGGTTCATCACATGAGGTCTCTGCTGGTCCTTACCACTCAGAGGAGGACTCCTCACACTCTTCCTCTGCTCCACCATGGGGTTCCATGGAGAGAGTCCTCCACCACTCTCTCCAACATGAGTCCTTCCCACGGGCTGCAGTTCCTCACAAACTGTTCCAGCATAAACTGTCCCTCCCGTAGGGTGCAGTCCTTCAAGAATGAATCCAGAGTGGGTCCCTGCAGGGTCACAAGTCCTGCCAGCAAACTTGTTCCAGCATGGACTTCCCATGGGGTGACAGCATCCTTCAGGCTCCCCCCTGTTGCTGGTGGATCTCTGCTCCCCCATGGGCAGCAGGGCTCACCAGGGTCTGCACCGGGGCTGCCGGGGAGCCTCAGCTCTGGTGCCTGAGCAGCTCCTCCTGCGCTGCCCTGGGGGCTCAGGGCTGTTGTGCTCACAAATTCTCCTCTCTTCTGCTGCAGCTGAGCTGGGGTTTTTCACCTTTTTTAAAATACATTACCCCAGAGTTGCTCTCACCATCACTGATGGGCTTGGCCAGCATCAGCTCTGTCTTCACAGAATCACAGAATTACACAGAATTTTTTAGGTTGGAAGAGACCTTTAAGATCATTGAGTCCAACCCATGTTCTAACACCTCAACTAGATCATGGCACCAAGTGCCACATCCAGTCTTTTTTTAAACACATCCAGGGATGGTGAATCCACCACCTCCCTGGGCAGATGATTCCAGTATTTGACCACTCTTTCTGTGAAAAACTTCCTCCTTAATTCTAGCCTGGTGCAGCTTGAGATTGTGTCCCCTTGTTCTCTCTGTTGTTGCCTGGAGAAAGAGACCAACCCCCAGCTCACCACAGCCACCCTGCAGGAAGTTGAAGAGAGGGATAAGGTCACCTCTGAGTTTCCTTTTCTCCAGGCTGAACAACCCCAGCTCCCTCAGTCGTTCCTCATATGGCTTGTGTTCCCTCACCAGCCTTGTTGCTCTTGTTTGGACATGGGGAAGCTTCTGGAAGCTTCTTAGAGAATCCATTTCAGCAGCACTCCTGCTGTGAAAACTTTATAGAGCAAACCCAACACACATATAGATAAAAGTTATCAGCGACATTTCCTATGAAAACAGACATTTTCTAAAGAAATATAAGTATATAATATTTTTAGTATATACTGATATATAAGTGTACTTCTATAAATATATCATAATTATTCCTTAGATTTTTAAAGTACATATCATATTTATAGTAAAATATAATTATACATCATGTAGATAAAAATATTTATAAATCTTGAAAATCCATAACAGAGGGAAGGACATTTTTGGCAGGAGGAAAACAGGCAGGCAATAGGGAAAGAAAACATTAATTAAACTTTTTAATGCAGTAAAATGAAGACCAAATGTAAAGTTGAAGCAAATCTGCATCTCCACTTTCAGAAGAGTTTTATTTCCTGATAACATTTGAGGGCCTGCATCATGAACTGCATGTTAGACCACCACAAACTTTCAGAGCTTTTCCCCTTACTGAATGTTCAAACTATCCTTAAAATAAAAATGTGCTTTGGCAAGGTTTGCATATTAATAGAACTTCTGTCAGCTTCCTGAGAGTAGCCTTGTAGTGTTTTTGCAAAGCTGGCCATATTTACCACGTCCTTTGGACCATGCACCCCTCTGAACTGCTGCACACGTGCACCTCCCTGATGCTTCTGCAGAATGCAAATGACTTCTGCTAGTTACCATGGGGACATGAGCAAGGACCATGAGATGCATAGCAACAATGCTCCTATTTTTGCCAGTTTTGCTTCATGATAAGGAAAGAGGAACTACAACATATCCTAGAGTTTTTCCTTTCTGTTTATATTTTTTTTTTCCCTTCACATGCTCACATACACAAAACACTTGCTCCATTTTAGCTGACACATAACAGATATAGGTTGAACATTTAAAGATAAGCATGAAGTCAGATTAGCCGATTTTCAGCTCCCTACAGGAATAACAGGAAATTATTGCAAGAACTATTATATTTTCAAAGTGCAAACTTCAACAATCTTGAAGCAGTAAAAGATAGCTGAATGATGATGTGTTTTTACAAAAGAAACCCCCCAAATTTTGGATTAATCAAATATGCGTACACACATGCATATCTTGAGAGAGAAATCTAGTCTTTAAAAGAACAAGAACTAGTCTATGATAGATCTGTATAAATTGGATGAACACCAACGAATGGATCATGGGTTGTGGTTTTGATTTGGGGCTCTTTTTAGAAAAGATACAACTGCAAAAAAAAAAGAAAAAAGGTAGCTGTTAGCTTAATACTTTGAGAACTTTCCAGCTGTGCTCCCCAGATTCTGTTTCTCACTCTCGTCCTCCCCCCTTTATTAAACTTACTCTTGTCCCTGTGAGGTCCTTTCTGTATCAGTAGAAATGCATTTAAGCATTGTTAAAATGACAGTTTTCTGGGTGGATAAGTAATTGAGTAACAAGACAGAAATCAATGTTCCTTAGTCATATGCTATTTCTTCAATCTTTTATATAATTAGTATGAAAAGTTTGATTTTGTTAGATATCATTTTAATAGGTAGATCTAATTATGTTCTCAAAGGATAAAAATGATGAAGACTTAAGCTCTGCTGGCATGACAATTCAAGCTGTCAGGCTGCCATAGTTTGCTCTGCTCGTGGTTCCTCCTCCGCTGAATCCTCAGATGAACAAATGCTCTGTCATTGCTCTATTTTGGTGCCACTATTCAGCTGGTAACATTTCATAAAAACATTTCATTCTCCAAGGACTACATTGTTCTAGAAGTCTTGCAGACACAAAAGCAATAAATAACTAATTAGGTCAACAAGAAGACAAGGCAACTTGTAAGAGCCTACACGATGACATGGATGTAGGAATACCCTGACTAGTGATTTCCAGGGCAGCAGGAGATGGTTCAGCTAAAAAGACAATCCTCTCACTGTGCTTGGAGGATTGAACAGAAGACACAGCAGGCACCTGAGGCACAGACACAATTTCCTGTGAAGGAGTGCTTTGGTTCTGGATGTAATCCCCAGATACAGCCCCTTGGGCACCATCCTCTCTCCTGTATGATGGGGCAGGGCTCCTGTCCCACCAGACAAGAACCTCAAGGCAAGAGACCCAGGCTTGCAAAGATGTGGTGTGTACAAGGAGCTAAATCACGTAGATAATCACGTAGATAAATCGTGTCAGAGTGAATCTGAGTTTTTTCTTCTCACAATGTGATTAATACCCAGCACCAGGAAGACACTGTAGCAGTCCTGCTGCAGAAGCTGTTTCTGGATATTTATTATGGCCCATCTAGAGCTATGGGCATTGAGTAGGCCCAGAAGTAATCACAGCTTTGTAGCTGTCTGTGCCAAATTTTAGGATTAAATCAATCTTCCACTACAATCTGACACCACTCATCCCTGTCCCTCCCTTGCCACCTTCAGCAGCCATTCAGGAGGTCCCTTGCCAGCCAGGAGCTGATGGAAATTTCCAGGGCCACCCAAAGAAGTCATCAGCTGTGCAGCTCCCAGGAAACCAGCAGCTTTCAGCACCTCAATTATACTTTTCCAATTAAAATGCTTTCCTTCCCTGCGCTCTTGGTCTTTATCTCACTGTCCTTCTAAGTGGGAGATTAAACTCTGGAAATGGAATCCAGATGAAAATCTGCAATTATCAAGGGGGATAGGGTCAAAAAGCAAATGGAACAATGGAAATTAATCTGACACTCTTGGACAATGCAGTTTGATTGCAATTATATGAATGCCAGTAAACTATGCACACATGGCAGATTTTCCACCTATTTATTTAAATAAGAGCTACATTTATGATATCCCATAGAGGATCATAAATATTCAAGGACCTAAATTTTTATTAGTACACTAGCAAGTAAATTTTCAAAGTGATGCATAGGGATTTAACTGCATGAGTCCCATTAATGTCACTACTTTGAAAATTTACTTCCCATGAACTTCTAGAGGATGCGGAAAAAATGAAAAAAGACTCATAATTTTATGAAGTAGACAGGAAAAATCTTGTCATCACTTTGGCATTCTGGTACTTTAATTGGTAAAGAATAATTTAAATCATATTTTCAAGAGTAAGCTCCATTTTAGGCACAGACACAGATGGTGACATTCCATCAAGAGTTTCTGCTGCACATTATTAGACAATGTACTAACAGGCCTTTTACTTTGCTGTAAATATTAAGAGTAGACCAATTCTTCGTGACTTCTGGGAGAAGTTTAATGGGAATTCTTGGTCATGAAATTAGCAATCAGATTCTGTATTTGGTATCTGAAGGTTATAACTCTGGAGTGGGATTTTTTTTTTTTAATCTTTTAAGAGCTCTGTTCCCCTTGGGCAAGTTATTAAGTTACATTAATGTAACTAAAAAATTCTGTCTTTCTCACATGAAAAAAGAATTATTATTTTATGGGTGGCAGAATTTTAATTCAATAAAGAGCAATATTTTTTGTCATGCAGAGAATTACCAGTCTTCTTTCTGTTTTTTTTTTTCTGTTTTTTTTCCTCTTTCTCTGATATATATTTAAAGCAAACTTTATATCGACGCTGCATTTTTCTATTATGTCCATAACAGAACATATGAATGCAATCAGAATAGGGTGAAATATGTATAGTTTTCCTCAAAGAATGCATCAGAGATTGTGGAAATTCATGCATCATGGTTAATTTTGTATTTCAGGTGGGAAGAACAAGAAAAACCATGGGTAAAGCCCTTATTTTGAGGCTACAAACTTTCAGACCCAAGAGGTTAAGAGGGGAATGTGCTCACCAACCTACACCCTGTGTGGGCAGCCCTAGAGAAAAGGCCTGAGGTGAATGGGCATTCTAGGTCTGATTTCAGTGCATGGACATGTGTGAAACTTCAAGTTCACAGCTTCTGGTTGGGTTGGGCATGGGTCCTTGTTGATAGAAAGAGTAAATAAAGAGGATGCAGATATCTCCAAGAGGTGCTTCTTTGCACCAGTCTCTGCTGCAAGGACTGAGTGGATTTCACAGCTTGCTTTGCCTGTCAGTGGGGATGATGAGCTGTGATGATTGAGCTACCATAAGGAAAGATGCTGAAAGAAACTGATAATTCAAAAGCTTCAAGTCAACAGACCTAAAGGATAGAGATCACAGAATTCTAAATCTTGACAGGGCAGAGCAACTAAGAAACTGCACAGGCTTTAATTAAAAATGCCTACTATATCAGTAAATTAGAGGGTGGCAAATTTTATATCTCTAATTAAAAAGGCTTCATAAGTGATCCAAAAAGTTACAGATGAATAAACATTGCATCTATATCAGGAAAGTAAAACAGTAAACACCTGAAAGACCAGGATGTGATAAAGCCTAGTATGCTGAGATTTCTGAAGAGTCTCTCACTGAAATGCTGAAATTCAGTGAGTGTCGCCAAAGCAATAGAGAGCAGGCAGTTTATTCAGTCCTCTGACAAGGTCCTGCACAGGAAATTAGTAAGGAAAACAAGTATTTGGGAACAAAAATATTACTGTGGATGAAAACTCTCTAAGAGACAGGAAAGAAAGACTAGAATTAAACTGTCAGGTTTTGCTGGGGGAAAACACAGAACACCTCAAAATTGCACCTGAGACCAGGGTTTTCTGCTTTTGAGTAGCAAAGTAAGCAGGTTGCAGAAGTTATTTAGGTTATGGAAGTGCAGATTGGAGACCAGACACTGAGCTCACAGAAGCTGTCATTAGGTACAATACATTTGAAGCACAGAAAGTATTCACCTGGGAAAAAAATTTAGATTCTTCCTATAGTTCAAACAGTATTAAATAATTTTCCTACTGCTTCAGGGAGGAAGAATGCAAATGCAAAGAAAATGAGAGATGGTAGTATATTATAAATGAATAAATGGAAATATCTGTTCAGAGCATTTTCAGTAGACTGTGGAACTCATAGCTGCTACAAGTCATCAAGGCTGAGAATTTAAAGAGACTCTGACTTGCATTTTATGAAAACAAGAAACTAATGCTCATACAGAAGTATAATGACTAATTCTAAGAAAAGGGAAGCAAAGGGATGAAAGGGATTTAACATTGTGTTGGCTTGCACTTGTCCTTAAACTAATAAATCTGCCAGTTGTTGGGTTTTAAGTTCTTAAATATGGCTACTAGTTCAGCAAACAGACTGTTGTTTCTTGATCTAAAAATACTTTCTGCCATCTACATTTTTTTCAGCTTCTCTTCTGGTTCCTCAGATTCATATGTTCAAATTGTAGAACAGTGAGGGGCAAAGTCAAAACAGTTCAGAGAGTGGTTAATTGTTTTTGCTCTTTTTCACTGTCTAAGTGAAGGACATTCAGCACTTGCCATCACCAATGCAACCACAACTGGAAATCAGCAAGTTTGTGGAGTGGGAGGAGTGGAAGGAAGACTAATTTTAAGTTTGATTGCTGAAGCAATAGAAATATTACCAAAGGATAATCATAAAATATTTTAAGGCATGAACCAGTGCACAGTGAAAGCAGGGATGCTTAAATATGGGACTATGAAAGTGTTCTAGATTGCAAGGCAAGACGTATTCTATTACCATCAGTATGGCAGCTGTCTTTTGTCAAGTGGGCAACTTTCCTTATCTCTCTTTCTGAATAATCACAATCACTCCTCCCTAGGGAGGGGACATCTGCTGATAACAGCTATTGAATGTCACTGCATGGCTGATAAGAACTGTAACATCCCATGGTGAGCTGTTCCGCCCAGAGGGAGGAGCCAAGCATTCCTACCCAGATATAATCTGGAGGTTCTGAAACACCAGCATGGCATCTCCACTGGTTTCCCAGAGGAACAGCAGCTGCCTCTTCTTCCACTGGATCCTCAGAGGAAGAATGCATCCTTTTCTACAGGACCCCCTGCTCCTCCTGACACTCCAGGAGGACTGCAGCCATAATTCCAGTAGCATTGGACTGCTACCAACACCCTGACCCACAGCGTGTCAGGTTGTGTTCTTACTCTGTCAGTGTTGTTCCAGTATATTGCATTGTTTATTTTATCCTTTTATTTTTCTTCCCTATTAAAGAACTGTTATTTCCTGCTCCCATATTTTTTGCCTGAGAGCCCCTTAATTTAAAATTTATAGCAATTCAGAGGGGTGGGAAGGGTTTGCATTCTCCATATTAGGGGAGGCCCCTGCCTTCCTTAGCAGGCATCTGTCTTTCCAAACCAAGACAGAAAGTGCAAATTATGACAGCAAAGGACCTGAGACTTGGTATGATGTATAATTAAAATGCCCCCAAGATAATGATAAGTAGTATAGTTAAGGAAAAGAAGGTGAGTCTGGGGATGGATAGAAATACAGCCACAAGAAACCAAGGCTTTAATAGTTTGTTCTCAGATGTGCCTTTGGAACCTTGATTTACTTCATTTTCATGTGCCTGCTTGACACACAAAGTGTCCTTTTCCTTCCTGTTCCTTCTATCCAGAGGTTGTGGCAAGGGTGGAACGTGCTTCAATTATAGAAAAAAACGAGCTACAAACCTGTGCTTGTTTTCCTTCCTCACAGAGTGACTAGCACATTTCAGGAACCCAAACTTGGGGAAGATAGGAAAAATCAAAAGAAGTTTTAAATGTATGCAGAGAGAATCAGAACTGCCCGAGACAAGCAAAGGGAAATTTCCTAACATTAATCTACACAGCAAAGAAGATTATTTTTCCAGTTTAGTTTTGAGTGCAAAATCTTTCATACACCTCCAGAGAGGCTCTTTACTGGCAGAACAGTAACATAAAGATTCTAATGTGTCAAATCAAAATGTCCCTCCCCTCCCCCTTATATAGATTCATCTCTTTCTCTCTCTTTGTCTGCCTCCCTCTGCATGCTCCAAGTTTAATCTGCAGTTTGACTTCAAATGTAATAATTCACTAGCTCTAGGCATATGCTTAAAGGACTATGTATAATTGTAATTCTGAAGAGATTAATACCTTATATTGATCCCCTATTTCTTCATCTATCTTGACAGCATGTAGTAATTTTTAAGAAAAGGAAGAGTGATTTGTTTTCAAAAGGGTCCTGGTTTATTGCCTATTCATACACTTGTTAGAACTCCTGTATTCTCCTAAAATCAGCGTGGTAGAGCATGCAGAGTAAATATGTGTTTAGATTTATTGGTTACAGTTGAGAGCATATGGGGAAAACTATAGTCTAGAATGAAAACCTGCAGAAGTGTCTGTAGATTTGAAAGGACAAGTTTTCTCTATTAGAAACAGTCCTTGCTGGGCACATGCATTTTTTTGTCCCAGTTCAATGGTTCCATTTTACAGGCAATGTGGATGTTTTCTATGCTCTAAACTGAGATGGATTAAATTACAATTAATTAATTGTAATATGAATTAATTAACAATTCAAATTAAGTGTTTTGAATGTATTGCATGTCCTAACAAAAGTGAACTTCGTTTTTGCCTGGTAAATAGCTTTTATCTTGGAGGTAATTTATCTGTCCATCTGGCCATTAACTTATTGTAGGGTTTTGGTTTTTTTTTTAATAAACAATTTGATTGGAAATGCAACGCTAATACCACAAAAAGACTTCATTATATACTTCAGGATGTAAAGAAAGAGATTAACTAAGAAATAAGGGACACTTGCAGATTCTTACATGTGTTTGGTTTAAATATGCCCAGAAATAGACTCCATATTGTGAAACTAGGAATGCCACAAACTGCTAAGGGAAGCACTCTCCAATAGAATTGTCTCAATTATGTGAAATGCCAACCACTTGCAACCCCTGTTTATTTAAATGACAACTTATGTGGCTCCTTGCAGTGTATCTAAGTCTTTATCACATTAAAAAAAAAAGTTCTTTTGTTGCATATCATATAGCTGCACCGTTTTTGTAAAATTAGGTATCTCAGACTTCAATGAAGAAAGACACTTTTAAAAGCACAAACATACACAACATTGTAAGTTTGATATGGATGATTTAAGAGTTGGAGAATTTAGGGATATATTGGTAGATTTAGGCATACAAACAAAAGTGGTCACCACTTAAAATAGTCTGCTAAATCTTTATAGAGATGCAAGACAATATCTGTTATTTGAAGAAGAAAAATGTAAGCACAATAAGGAAAATATTCAGATTCCTATAATATCCAGAAGCAAATAACTTCCATGAAAGTGACAATATACAACCTTGCACTGCATTCAGAATTCTCCCAGCGACTCCACAAATAGCTTTCTCTATGTGCATTTAAAGTGAATTTTTGTAGCTCTATTGCACTGATTGTTAATACCAACCCCTTGACTATGTGTTTTGTACTAAATTAATCCACCCTTTAGTTATGATATGGAGGCAATATGATTTTGGTCTACAATTTATGCATGGAATATCTATGCATAATACTGCTAGCTCAAGTTGTATTCAGAAAATAACATAATTTGAAATATCTTTGGTTTTGTAAATTCAAATTAGAAACTTGTGAAGTTCTCCAGTCAACATGATATTTGCAGAAAGATAGGGAAAAAAGTACACATATTGTTGGCTGGCACAGGCTCTGTCTGCATTAGCATTTTGGACCATTTTGCAGAGCAACTCAGGCACAAGAGAACTCGATTTCTTTCAGATGAGATTGGGCAGGAAACCCTGATTCAGGTGCAGGTTTAATGCACTACAAACCCTAATGGGCCTTAACCAGTGGTGTGGGCTCAGGACATTTCCAAACCACGTGGCTGGGGCACACAGTTCTGCAGGCCAGGCTGAATGTAACCCAAAGTAAAAGGTGCAAATTGCATTTAATGTCGGGGCTCCTGTAGCAACTGCTTTGATCTAGTGCTGTGCTCCTGCTGAGCTACCCTCTTGCTAATGTAGGCACAGCCTTATGTGTGCTTTCAGATCATCAGTGGTGTCCCTATTAAGGCCAGAAGCATAGATCAGATGAAAATAACAGACTGAGAATTAATCAAAACCCTTCGTAGTTTTAGTCACCTTTTTCTTTTCATTAAAACTTCATGGTAGCAAGGCCAGGTATAATTAATGGAGAAGCCTTTTCTCAATCAGGATTATTCTGAGGTATAAGCCTGATTAGTTCCCACTCATTCTTTGACTCATTCCATGTTCATTATATAGAGTTAACATCAAAAAATTAGCTGTTATTCCTTTCCACTGAAAAACTGAACTACTGAGATGAGAAAGCATAGATTATCCAGACCAGAAAATCTACATTCAATGAAGTGTTTTATTACCAAAAGAAAGGAGGGAATGTGTTTTTAAGAATAATATGAATTTTACTATTGTTCCCATATTGCAGGTTTAAATGAGAATGACAAAATTGGGCACAGAAACTTTTCAATGCAACAATGAACCAAAAACCTTTTCCACACAAGCCAATGGGTACTATAAAAATAGGAGAAAAATAAAGATGTCCTGAGGCAGTAAATTAGTTTTTTCTGCACGTTCCTTTTATTTACAGAACATTTCCAGTCTGTACATGAGTCTTTTAAATGTTAAAGTACTGCAAACCTCGTTACAAGCATTATTGTGTATGTTTTCAAAAGACAAATGCCTGGATGATGATAGCCTGACTTTTTGTTTCTAATTTCACTTTGTGTGTGACTTGTTGAGATGATATAAACTGGGAAACTAAATTTCACCAATCCTAATAGTGACTAGCTCAGGTGTAAGAATATATTACTTGCTTCTGTTCACAAGTAATTTATAAAGGCTATAATTTAGGATGACACCCCTGCTTAGTTGATAACTGTGCTATTAATCAAAAGTTAGAGTTGACAATTTTTCAGTCTTTAATGAATAAAAGTTTTGCCATCCCATTGAAACCATTGATGCAGCAGTGAGACTTTAAAAGACATCTTCAATTACTGTATTCTGTAAATCTTGGTCACCATAAACACAATCTCTATTTTCCATTGTTAACTTTTACTCTCCATCTACAGTGTCATTCACACCCTTTTCCAGGTCTGTGTGTAGAGCACTGCACAAATGCAGCACAAATACATGTTTTACTTCCTAGTCCTTTCCATCTTAGATGTGCCCACCTCAGATGTGTCCACCCCAGGCTCTGGCATCCAGAATCAAATTTTCTCAGCTGGCCCTGTACCTCTGTGGCTTAGTCTGCCTTCCTGTAAATTTATAGCTGCACACTGCATTCCTCCATTGATTTATATCCATCTTCTGTATTTCTGCAGGAGCCATCATGTCAACTCTCCCTTCCTTTCTCAGGCACTGCACCACATCTGTCTTTCATTTCAGAAGTTTCACACTGCTGAGAAAGCACTTATGGCAATTTCTGGCCAGCTGCCCACTGTGCTTTTAGGGCACTTGTTTGTTTTGTAAAAGAAAAAAATTATCCCAAGCATTAAAATCATAAAGAAGTGACGGAAATTGCAGAAATAGCAAATATTGTTTCACTTTTTATTGTATGGAAAACAAACTGCAAGACCTGAGGCCTGTGTTTTATATCTCAGAGTTCCAAGTATTTGAAAGCAACTTTGGAATGTTTTACAAACTGCTGAAGCCTACAAGGTAGCTGAGGGAGGAGACTGCACAGTTATGTTGCGAGATTTAGAGCTGAATTGAGGTTCTTTGCAAAAAAAGGTGGATGAAAATTTCCTTCCTTGGGCATAATCAGATCTGGGCTAGTTGGATTAAGGTCTATGCTTCTTTTCAATACTGTCTCAAAAGAAAAAAAGGTAGATGAAAATTTTATGAGTTTTCTCTAAATGTAATGAGGTGTTAGTTATTTTATCAGCTCTAAACTTTGTACAATGAATGCTAAGGTGACAGGCTATCCAGAAGCAGTGGGATTTAGTGTAAACAGTATGAAAATGAGTCAGAAAACTTTAATTATCCTCCTAGTTTTGCTCAGTAGTTTTGGCTAGCTTATTTCTTTAAATAAGAAGTTATTCAATTTCTCCTTGTTTTGAGCATTATGTAAGTGCTGGTTAATGCAGTAATAGGCAAGAAGGGTAGCAAGATTCCTGAAATACAGTGGGAGGAAATAATGTTTTACTTTCCTCAATACAGGTGGAGAAAATAATCTCATTGAACTTCAAGATCCCCAAGAGAAAGAGCTGGAAAAATATTCCTACAAACCTTTGAAACAAATACTATAAAAATGCACAGTACATGTTTAAACCACATTTAAGAGCATTGAATGTATATTTTTAGATGTACTTTTACATTAAAAAAATATGTTATTTATTTTTTAAATTACGGTAACTAATCACATAATTATGTGCAAAGAAATGTGCCAAAGTTATTGACTACAAAGCCACAGCTGCATAAGAGCCACTCCAGATTAAAGTTGCCCTTTTCACCAGACTTTTCAAGACTCTGCTTTTCTTTTGCACCTTTGCCTATGCAGGCCACAGGCTGCAGCAGGGGTAATTATTCAAAGTGTAATGTGCCTCCCTTATTTAGAAATCATTCATGTTCTAAACCTTTAGGGAGATGCACTGAAGCTTAACATATATCACAGCAGCCAAACAAACATATTGTCAGATCTGCTGTCAGGACCACCCACAAGCAAATTGATAGCTCATTTTCTAGACCAGGCTTCTAAGGTGAGCCTGAGGTTTTCCAGGGTCTTTTAAAAATGCTTTTAAGAACCTAATTTTCTCTTCTTTTCTTAAATGACACGGCAGAGACACAATACACAGGTTAAAATTTATGTGCCTGATTTGAATTTATACTTTACAGTAAATTCTGATGTTTTGACAGCTAGCATATGTGATATCCATTATGATATCAGAGTGACTGGCAAACTGTGTAAGAATACACACACTTCAGCAAAGACCAATTGAACCAAAGACTTTTATTTGTGGCTGGGGATACTCAGTGCCTCTTTAAGTAGCTGCAGGGATCTCTGGAATTCCCTAAGTCCTGGATATGAGGGAAAGTCACAACCAAAGCAGATGGTTTGTACGTGAAAGACATAGAATATTTCATCTATCACTCAGTCAAATTATGAAAATGGAAAAAAACGGGGGAAGAAGTGCTTCTCACCTTGCTGGAAGAGAATGGATTTGTAAGTTCTCAATCAAGCAGCAAACAGAAAAAATGGAAAGGCTTTCTGCATTTTCTACCAATTCTTACTAGAATTAAGATGCTCTAGGTCACTCTTCTATTAGGGAAGCCATTTTTCTACTTATTCTTTTTTTGAAGAAAGAACATATAGCATTGGAGGTGATAAGCTGAAGGTTTCCATCTGTAGACCAGGTGAAGCTACACATCAATTGAAAAGGAAAGAGGCCAACCAACAGCAGATAGCTGAGAACACATCTCTAAAGCAGGAGCTGTTAGACCATGACCTCAGCAGGCAAGCACAAATTCAAAGGAGTGTGAACATAAAGTGCTGTGACCTGGATGTCCAGGACATAAATCACAGCCATACCAGACCTTGCTTGAAGCCAGTGAGCTGTGGTCAGTGGAGTCAAATTGTTTTCTTTGCTTTGTAAGGGTTAGCAATGGAGCAAAACTAAGGAGGATGAAGCTATAAGAGTTGGACTTTTTGAAATGAAATTTCTGAGGCTGTTTATTTATTTACAGGAATTTATCAGAGTGGCTGATTGCTTTTCTCCTCTTTTAAAGTGTGCAGTACTCATCTCCTATGTCAAGGTGAAAAAATGGCCTTGCCATCTTACAGGCCTGTGGGACTGAAACTGTTAGAAAAACTCTCTAATTGTTAGGAAGATTTTTCTTCTTCTTTTTTTCCTTTCTTTTTTACTTACAGACAGAAAATCCCTCTGAAATTTTGGAAGCTGCAAAGTTTTCACAATTGCTTTGAAAGAAGTGAGAACAGAGTAAAGCAGAATAAAGAAGTTTTCTTATATATTAGTCAGCAAAGAATAGTTGTCTCTAGGGCTCCCAGTTTTCTGGTACTGCAACAATTTTATAATCCCAGTGAGACAGCAGATATGACAACATGGTAAAAATGGCTTTGTTGAAGTAGTCTGTGCATGAGAGAGATTCTCTGCCTGCATTCAGGAGACCCAAGAGATGCTCCCAGCTGTGTGCAGTACGCACACTGAGAGGTTTCCTCCCAGCTTTCATCTCTAAATCATGGGGATTGCTGCTGCACTTTTGTCAACCCTGGTGTCCCTGCAGGGCTTGCCTGCTGCCTTCAGGCAGTCTGGCTCACAGCTGGGTTTGCTGATGGCACCTAAGGGAGATGCTGAAAGTGCTGGCTGAGTGATATTGTGGCCTCTGGGGAAAGGGCTGAACACACAGGTACCTGCATGGAGGTTTTCCATGGAGTCAAACAGGAACAAAAGAGACACTCCTCATTTCCACAGCATGAGGAAACAAAATGCAAAGCAGATGGGATTATTTCTTTCTGAGTTCTCTGTAGGCAGGGCAGAGGAAAGAAGAGTCTGGGAGAACATCATGGGGCACAGGACCA
This sequence comes from Fringilla coelebs, assembly GCF_963513975.1. Lineage (NCBI taxonomy): Eukaryota > Metazoa > Chordata > Aves > Passeriformes > Fringillidae > Fringilla > Fringilla coelebs. The sequence goes on along the minus strand of NC_140029.1, from coordinate 10,357,753 downwards.
CAGGTCAGGACAAACCAGTGGTTCTGTGCAGGGACCCCATTGCAAGGCTCAGCCCTGAATTGCTGCAGCCCACCAAGATGGCCAAGCCAAGCTGTCTGAATGTCAAGCCATGATCTGTTCTTCTTCCTGCCTGTCAGCTGAGGGATCCTCCAACAATCTGGCTTCACCCAGTCTGTGGTGACTGCCTGTCCTAAAGGCATTACAGAGATGGCAAGTGATTTATGCATATATGATTTTGCTTTAAACAATCTAATGCTGACACTGATAGCAGAGGAGAAGTGACTGCAGTGGAGGCATTTAAATTAGATTTACTTTAACAGACATAATTTGCTGCCATATGTCTGTCAGACCCCCAGCTGAAGGCTCATTGGACACAGACATTTTACTGCCCACTGCCTTCCAAAAATAAGTCTTTGGAATTTTTATAAGCATTTTATCTTCTCAGGAAGTACTGCAACAAAATAAGAATAATAAATTTAAATATATGTAGGAAATGTAATAAGGAAATGTAGGCACTACTTTAATCTAGTTGTTGTTTAATCATTCTGCCATATTTACTACTGAGGAATAAGACTATAATCCCACCAGGTGAGTCACTGAAATCTCAATTCCATGGAAAATTACTTTGGAAGATGATGTCTGAAGAAAGCTTAGCATTCCCTGAATTCTGAAATGTATATACCAGCCATCACTTAAATAGCATCTGGGATTTATTTTGAATAGAAGCAGCCAGAGTCTTATATTGGCAAGAACAGCTGAAGAAACATTTTAGACCTTGACCTTCAACACTGATAAGGAGACAAAGCTGTTTTCTACAGTATTTACTCTGAATGCTGTTTGTCTTTCTGCTTAGCTGCTACCTCCAGCTATTCCTTCTGTTTTCTCATGTCAACCCTAACACATTTTCTCCATTAATCTCTTCATATTCTTTTCTCCTGTATCACCTCTTTTTCCTTCTTTGTTTTGTTTTGTCTGTTTGTTTTTACAGCTAAATCACTGTTTTTTCCTTCTGCCCATCTGAGTTAAAAAATACAGTATTCACCCTAGCAGTTGCACAGTAACACCCTGCAAACATATTACAGTTCATACGAACCTTCCAGCATAAGCTTTTGGGAATTTCAACTATCTTCCTATATTTCTCTGTATTATGTAGGACTGGGATCAGAGCTTACTGTATCAGGGATAATAATAGCATAATAATAGCATTTTCAAACACCAATAAGATAAAACTAATTTTCAGAAGCTCTAATTCATTTAACTAGATATTACCTTTGCCTACACACAACTAAGAAGTAGAATAACAGAGATTCAATGGCAGCTTAAATAAGGTCTTTTTATATTTATCTATGGCAAAGGGACATTTTATCCAGTGTATTTATATATGAAATCATTATGTACTTTAAAATAATTTGCCATTTCAGTAACATTCTTTCTTTCTTCACCTTAACTCATCTGCCTAGCTGACCTACTGGCTAATGAACCTTCAGTCTTCAGTGTAGATATGGGGATTTTCATAGTTCTCATTGCTTTACCATAGTTCCTTATAATCCTCTATATATTTAGTACTCTAGTTTTGTTTTCTTTTCTATGGGTCAAACTGTAGTTTTCCTGGAGACAGCAACAAAACACACTGATTTGTCACAGTGATTGCTGCGGCACAGGCGCTTTTCAGATTTTTCAGAAATGGTGTCTAGGCCCCTGTTCTGTAACCTAACATCTCTGCTGGGGTGTAACACTAACCCAAGCAGCAATTGGAGCTTCAGCTGGCACAGGTGCTCGTTTGTGCTCCGCCATCTCCATGTCCATCAGCTTGTGTCCGGCTCGGCTGTTTGTCTGTCTCTGCCCAGACACGCGCAGGATGGTTCGGTCAGATCGGGCTTCAAAGGACGAGGCTGGACTCTCTGATTTGTGATCTTCAAGGTTGTTTATTATTTCTTATCTACAAAGTTTTCTCTCTGCCCAGCCGGGATCTGACCAGCAAGGCAGTCAATGGCACTCTGACCGCCCACAGGGCAGTCGTGTCTTTTTATAACAAAACCTATGTAAATCTTATTTACCTTTTACCCCCAATACCTTTCACCCTTGTTAGCAAGTGCACCTTCACCAAGAACCTATCCACAAGTGCCTGCATCACACAGAAGATGGATGACAAGAAGAAAGAAGAACCACGAGATAGGCCTAAATTCCTCCATCTTGTCTCCATAACCCCCCTGTACAAAAACCTTAAAACCTGTGTTTCATCTTGCAAATGTACTATTTCTACACCATTTAAACACAAGTGATTCTCATATCCTCATATGCAGGTGGCACATCCCTAGAAGGATCAAGTCAAGCCACCAGGCACTTTTGGCAACAATCCAAGACCTCCAAGCCCCCCAAGGGTTCTCTTGGTAGCTCTGGATATCCGGAGCGATGTGCTGAGTTCCCACAAGCTCGGATGGGGAGCATGGGGGGCATGCAGGAGCAAAGAGGAAGGCTTAAAGTGAGAACAGGAGCACTGCTTAGGGACTATACAAGTCAAGCTTCACTAAACCAGGCCTTTCTCCCTAACAGAATTTAAAATGTGCTCCAGTTGTCCATCCTGCCCAGCCATGGTGAGACCACTCGGCTCTGCCAGCACCAGGCTGAAGGACCCAGAGCTCGGCTCTATGGCCTCTGTAGGGCAATGGGGCCTCCTGGTCCCCATCCCACAGGGACTGGAGCTGTGGGCAGTTTGAGATTTGCCACAGCCAAGACAGGCTGGAGGTGGCAGGAGCCTAGGCTGGCCCCTGGGGGCAGAGCCCAGTGCTGGAGGAGGTGTCCCTGCACTGGCACCCAGCGCTCCAAGGCACAGGCACACACAGCCTGGCGCCCCAGCTGGGATCTGCACTGCTGTGCCAGGGACAGCTGCCAAGTCTGACCTCCAAAGTGTCACCAGGAGACTCTGCAGTGACAAACAATGACAAAAAGGCTTCGTCCTGTATAAATTAGAGAATCGCCTGATAATGTGGTTCTGAAACCATTGCATCCACTAAGAAAAATGAATAGCACCGGGGCACTTTTACTGAGGCACAAAATATTTCAATGTGCATTTTTACAGTCTTTGAATAATTTAGGCATGCAAACTCGATAGAATTTGCCTTATTATTCCGATACTTTGTCAAGGTTATCTTCATTACACAGTGGTTTACCACATATAGAAAAGCTGTAGGTTTGATTGAAAAAAGCTATTATAGCAGCCAGAATCCCCTTGAATTATATGTGCCCATAAAAACCATTTGCAGTAGCTTTTACTGCATTTTTCTTGCATTTAAAGTCTCAGTTTTGGATATCTCAGAAGTCAAATACTGTTTTAAGATGCACTGAATATGGAAAGGAAAAAGTCAGCATTGTGCTAGTAAAAAAAGTTTTTAAATTTGAAGAAATGGTGATCTAGAAAACTAGTCTTAGTACCAAACAATTGACTAGGATACTCTCAATACCAGTGTGTTGACATATAGGTCAGCTGCACAGAATTTTAAGGTCTGGCACACCACATAACTTAAAAAACTCTTTCTCAGTTGAACCTTCAGTGTATAAGAAAATGTCCTTCAGTACAGTCCCCTGAAAACTGCTGGGAGGTTGTGCCTTCTTTAATGCTGAAGAGGCTATTGACTGATATGTGATTCATAAATCCATTTCTGGAGCTGCCCATAGAGGGGTGTGTGGACTGATCGTGGCCTTGCATACATTTTCCAGTTGCAGAACTATCAGCTCACCCACGCCACCATCCAGCTCAACAAACACCATCAGGAGCAGAACATGTCACCCTCTGAGGCTTCTCCTTCTGGAAAGACAGCCTGGAAGAGAAAATAGCTCCCACTGTACGCAAAAGGGATAAAATAAAGTGATCTAGGGAAAGAGGAGGAAAAGGAGAAAGGAAGGAGCCATGAGGTGAACGTTCAAGGTGTGTGTGGAGGGTAGGTACATGAGTGAGAGGCTTAAAAACTGCTGAGATTGTTATTGCCAATAGTTCCTATTCACCAGATACTTGAAAAAATCCATGACTTCTTTGATTCAATTTTCTTGATTCACAGCAACAAGGGAGAAGCACAAATTTTTCATGAGTTCTGACAATCCCATTTTATAAACGGGGAAGCCTTGTGCTGTGACGGTACAAGCTGCATGTATTTCAAATCTCATGTTCAATTTTCTCAAAACATAAAAGGTTTCTTAGGCTTTTCTAAATAACAGCACATAAAACTGCATGTATGTGTACCTTCACAGACAGACACAAAGTATTTTTCAAAGTTTTCTGCACATGCAACAGGAATGTAACAGGGAAGAAAAGCTGGCTTGAAGGAACTGGCATTGCTTACTGAGAAAAAAATATATGTTAAAAAAGGAAGAAAAGGCTCTGACTTACATGCCTATAGAGCAATTACAGGAAAATGCTTGTACTTTAGCTACCAGCCTTCCCAGGCCTTACTCCCTAACAGCAATTTAGAAATTTATGATGTTATTATTATAACGGTTGTTCATCCTGCATACTTCAGTAACCTACAGTGCATTATTATGGGTCTCCATAAATAAAATTCTGTCTTTTATGTATGAAACATCCCCCCCTCCCTTGCATTGCAAATTCCATTTCAAATTGTGCAAATTCAGAGGTGCTTAAACTTCAGCAAAACATAGGAGTTTAGCAGATTTACAGTGCAGTAAAAAAATAAAAGTCAACAGCATACCACCAATCTGTTCAAAACCAGACAGCCAAGAAAACATGTATACTTCCCAGGCTTTTGCATATGCACAGCACTTTTGCCTAGCACTGCCTTCCTAGCTTCAGATCTATCTTTCAGATCTATCTTTCCTCTTCATGCCACCCAAAATCAAAAATGGAAATACAAATAATGCTGAAAATACATCGCTTTGTAAATGGTTATGGTTTGGGACACGTCCTGGGGTGACGTTATGATGCTTGTATCCCAATTCCTGTGGAGGTTTTCTCCCAAATTTGCCCTAAACCAGGACAGGAACCTACATACTTTTCTTCCCAAACACCAACAGGTTGCAGTCCCACTTTGCCAGGTGGGGGAACCCAAGAGATCAGACCAGTGAGGAACAGAAAACACCAAATATTTGTACAGCAAGAAATGATTACACCATTGTCCCTGGTGTGAAACCCACCAAAGAAACTCTCTGCCTCACACACTAAAGCAGTATCTGTTCATTGGTGAGATGCAGGGCAAAGAAAATTGTGGGCTGGAGCAGATGAGACATTTAGGATCATGCAATATCCATGGGATGCTTAGAGGAGATAAGGTAGGATGATAAAGGGAGAGATCAGATCAGGAAGGAACAAGTATAGGGAAAGTATGAGGAAGGAAGATCAAAGCGTGCACTCCCATGGAAGCAGGCAGCTGAGCAGTTCATTGGGCAGAACATTACGTTTGATGGCTACAGTTCTATTTTCTTATTAAATCCTACTTTAGCTCAGTGTTGGATGAGCATGCTTCACCCAGGGCAGGGGCAGGTGCAGGCTGCCAAGGACCTTGAAATGGGGCAGGACATGAGCACCCTGGGGTGGGGGCACAGGTGAGGGCACCACAGGTGAGGGTGTGCATGTGTGAGTGAGCAGCTGGAGAGCTTCAGGCCAGAGCAGCAGGCAAGGGGGAAACAGAAGAGCTGTGAAAGGGGTATTTCCTTCCCTTAGCATGGGGGTCAGGTTCAGGAGTGGCTGGAGCTGGGATCTGGGATGAAAACAGCAACCTGAGCCTTGCTGCAGGGAAGGGAGATCTCTTGGGTCCCACAGTCCACCAGGTTCAGCTCCCTCAGACAGAGTTCAGTGTTAGATCAGGCACCACAGTCCCGTTAGGGACACGGGGTTGTATCAAATGTGACTGCTCAGCTGGGCTGGCTGCAGTGGCTGGACATTGTCATTTTACTCCTGCCTTCTTGTAAAGCATCAATAGGCTTAGGAAGAATGTCCAGACTGCCCTGCCAGCAGTGCTGTATGTCTTGCCCTGGTCCTATGACAGTCTTTCAGCCCCATAACACAGAATTCACAGAATTCACAGAATGACTAGGTTGGAAGAGACCTTCAAGATCATCAAGTCCAACCCAGATGTTGAAGAGAGAGACTGAAGCACAGAACAGCCAAGGAACTCTTTGATGACTGTGATGAAATTAGCTGCAGGTCATTACTGCAGTGCCAAGGAAGAGCAGACCTGCTGGAGAGAGGAAGCAATCAAAACAGGAATGCAAGTCTAATATTTTCTGTCTTTTCATAACTGACTTCAAGCTCTAATAAACCTCTTCAGCTTTTCTTCTATGAAAAAGAATATTTTTCTAGTAGCCATATGATTTCAGTTTCAGAAGTACAGTTATCCAGAGATTAATTTTTCTCATTCAAAGTGAGTAAAGAATACATCTAACAAAAGACTCCCAAGATGTAAAATCAGGGGATATAGTTTTATAAAATCTACAGAAGACAAAATAGACACACATATGCATTGCACAGATAGATAGATAAGGATATATATATATATGAGATGTTAAATCTTTTTAGTACACTAATCATAAGGCTTTCACACCAATCAATTCATCACTTCAGTTCCCAATAATGCAGCTTGGGACAACAAATGAAATTTGCTGAGCAACCAGAGGCCAGCAATTTTTGACAGTGATAGCCCAAAGGGAAGGAAGCAAGTTTCAGAGATGATCTTACATCCTTGAAAAAGTATTTTCAGATTTGATTAGGTAGCAATTAGGGTGAGTGCCTCTGTCGATTTCAATCATTATGGTGAACTGCAGAAATTCCACTGAACTTGGAAGAATCCAGGAGTCAAAGCAATTTATAATGCTCTGGAGAACCACTGCACATCTGGATAAACTATATAACAATCCTATTTCCATTACATATTAATGGGTCTGATCAGTCATATCTAATAAAGGAAAAGCTGATTATTGTCTTTCATTACGTGATACTCCCAGAGTAAGTGTAAGAGAAGAGTTAGCATCCTAGCAACTTCTCTGCCTTCGTTTAAATTCATGTAAAATGGACGCCAAGCTGAGGAAAGGATTTCTCTAACAGCAAAACTCTGACAGACTGGTAAATGTGACTGACAGGAAGCAGTGCTTCTGGGCCTGTCTGCAAGAGCAAAATGCATCCAAAGCTAAGCAAGTGCAAGACTGAAGGTGAGACTGGAAACTTCTATTCCAAAACAGGGAGGAAAGGTAGATTGTCATGCCAGGAGGAAGCAGAAAGGATTGATTAGGTATTCCTATAGACTCATAGGATAAAGTGTTTCTCATGCAACCCTTATGCAACCCCTCCCTGTCCATAACACATCATTTATAAGCTGCAAACCCTACTCTGCCCACTGCTGCTGCTCTGAGTGAGGGCAAGAGGGAAACTGAAGGCTTCGTGCAGAATGAGAGGCCATCCACAGCAGGTACCACGGGAACACTCAGATCCCTTTTGCTGCCCAAGAAGACAAAAGAAAGCAGCTAGATGCACAAATGTAGTCTCTGCATTCAGGGGTGGGCAGGTGCTGACAGTGATTTCACTCATCTGTGGTTTTAAGCACCTAACAGAGCGTTCCATGGATCAGGACCTCATTGCAGTAAACCATTGCACAGTCATAGAACAAAGACAGTCTTCTTCCCCAAGAGATTGCAGGAGATGATAGAAAGGCAAGAGTCTACAAGTCCCACTGGCAAAATGAGTTGGATAATATGAGTTAATAAGAAACTGTGGTCTTAGAAATATCACAGAGTTCTGATGACCCTGGACTGGAAATCCCTTCTCCCTCTACGTTGTAACTACCAACCTCCAAGCTGGTCTATCAGCACTTTGAATGCATCAGTGGTCGTCAAGGACTGAGGCCAACATTACCATCCTTCACTATAATAATTTTCCTCAATTATTAAGAAAGATCATCTGAGCAAAACTGGACCAGTATTAAATGAATATATTCATACAATTCATTAATCAATGTTATAAATTTACAACCTAATCTATTCCAAATATAATCATACCAAAATAAACATAATTAAAACCACCCAAGCTGACATATGTCAGGACAAAGTACTTATTAGTAGATAACTACTGCTGATTGTGAATCATATAACCAGAACGGAAATGAAACTTTTTGTTAACTTTAAGAGGTGTCATGCCTATTTCTGATTCTTATCTAGATTATATTAATCTTGCATTTTAATGAACTGAGCCAGCAAACAAGCACACTAACAGGCAGCTGTTCACAGAAGCAATGCAGTTTTATTTTGTTGGTTTTTTTCCATACCCTGCTGTGTATTTGTGAAAGAAAAAAAAAAAATGATAGGAAAAAAAAGTCAATTCTATATACCACATGGCTACTTAAGCACTTCTTATCAGGTCTTCCAGGAAGACCTGTTTTTCTTTTCCACCCAAAGCCTGATCTTGCTGATTATGTTTCTGAAAGAAGCCAGGAAGGAAAACCTACCACTAAGCTGAGAGGTAAATATCCAATACACAAATTCTTTTTCTCTCTCACAGCTAAAGGGAAATCCACATTTCATTTGCTAAGAAAAAAGTCTCCTTGAAAGTAAATTAGATGTCAAATTTTCAATTAATATGAAGCGAGAAAGCACACTTGTAATTTTTCCTCCTCTGCAGCAATGGTCCCCAGCCAGCTGACAGTTGGGGTGTCCCTTGAATGTGCTTTGGAAGCGGCTTGATGATCCCGCCAGCTCAAGTTTAGAGCTTCTGAAAGCCAGCACAAGACTGGAAAGAGTGGCATGGCCTATGCCCAAGCAAATCTGGCCCTCACATCCATTGCTCCCCTTGACGGCTTCTCTCTTCCTTGAACATTCTGAGAATGCCCAAAAAACTGGACCTGGGAGGTGCTGTGGGTGTCAGAGCTGAGCTTGCACTGTGTGGTGCCCTCCGTAAAACAGGTGTGCCAGGTGAGAGCACAGGTTACAGCAAAGGGCAAACTGGGACCTGCTGAGCCTGGCATGGTCACTGCAGACAGCTCAGTCTGTGCTGCTTCTGGGAGAAAGCTGGGATCCAAAGCTCCAGCTGCTCAAGCAGAAAACAAAGCGTGCCAGAACCCAGGAAATTCCTCTGGCTGCCCTGGAGGACTCAAGACCCCAGCAAGAGGCTCAGAGACCTTGGCAGGGAGTCAAAAACACCTGTGCCTTCAATTTTTAATCCATGGAAACATTTACCAACTTTGTGTGAGGAGTTACAAGCCACGAGAGTTTGAATAGAATGATAGTTAATTTTTCACAGGGTGAAAATGTAGAATTTTGGGGTTTTAGAACGAGGGTTCAAGAGACAAGATGGAGGAATCTGGGCATGTCCTGTCCTTCCTCCTGTTTCTTCTTAGCTTCCACCTTCTGCTGTGATGGTGGCACTTTTGGATTGGTTTAAAGTAGACTGTCTACCATAGGTGATAGTTATTGGAAAATTATTGTAAATAAAGTACACATAGTTTTTAGTATAAAAAGATAACACCACCCTGAGGGCAGGCACTGTGCCTCAACCTGACCTGCTGGACAGACCTCGTGGGTCAGAGAAAGAATGTTATAGATAAGAAATAATAAATAACCTTGAGAAGGAGAGGCAAGGAATCCTGCCTTCTTCTTCGGTCTCGGGGCTGGGAAAAAGAGACTTTCTAACACCTCGGGGTCATCCCAACCATAGAGACTGCATCACACCTCCTGTACTTTCACCAGGTACTGCTGAACCTGCACTCTGCCACCCTTGGGAAGGAGCACAGAGCTGCTCAGTGGTACCAATAACTTAGCACTGCTCTCCCTCTGACAGCTTCTCCAAGTTCTCACGTCAAACAGACCCCTAAGCCTCACTTCACACCCAGAGGCTCATTTTTCAGCTCATTCCCCAAGACTCTAAAAAAGCTGCACAGTGAACTCTTAATGAAATAATATAATTTATATTGATATGGCTAAAACACAATTAGGGCACTGCTGAGAAGGTTGTACATGGAAATTCCTGTATTTGTTTTTCTTTAGAGACTACAATGTCAGAACACATCAGTTAATACTAGGTAGGAGGAAGGGACTGAATATTGAGCTCAAAATAATTTTTTATACACAAATACAATGCTTGATAATACTGCTGATGTTTAGCAATGCAGTGAGAATTCATTTGAATATGAAGATTCAGTAATTGAAGATGCACCTTGCAGACATTTGTAAAATAACAATTCACTATGTATATTACTTGGGTCATACACTGTGTCTGCCTTCAGACACACAGGCATTATTTTAACATTTTTTCATTTCTGACCCAGCTGTCACTCTGAGTTGTCACTTTGCACTTTGCACAGATTCTGAGCACACTTTTTTTTTGCATCATTCCCACTTCCAAAGCCTGTGCAGTAGAAGACAGAAGTCTTATTCTCGTCTTTTATTCTCACTTGTATAAAGAAGAGTGGACATAAATATTTAATAATTCTTATAGATCACTGAGACTTCATGAAAAAATTCTGAATCTTATTTTTTTCTTTCTCAGTATATTTTTTCCTATGTATTTATTATTTCCTGTTAACCCCTAGCAAAGTTAGGAAGCATTTACTTAAGTCCTAGTAATGTCCACATCAAGCATTCTTAACATCTAAAATTGCTGGTTTTGACAACCTCAATTTTATTATTAGGTCTGCCTTGCCATCAAACACTGCTAACCTAGAGAAGCTTTGCTTTGCTTCCCATCTTCTATGTTAAGCCAGTCAAAAAAGAAGCTATTTTCAAGTTGTGAAAGCACATTGCCATGCTCTTCTCTGCTTCCCAATTTATCATAAAGATACACTAAATGTTATGATTCATATGGTGAAATGCAATGTATTTAAGTTTAAATGAAAACTGCAGCAGTGAATAGCTACCAGCAGAATAAGAGAGAATTTGAATTTCTTTTTCTGTAGTTCTTTCCTTGATCAAGTCTAACCACATTTTTCTTGCACCTACAAGTCTCTCAGATAGATAGATGATACTTAATGGCCTGCCTTGAGACATGATTTTTAATCCTCAGAGGGAGAGACTAGAAGACCCTCAAATAAAAAAACTCAAAGTTGATTTATAGATTATACCTCTCTTCATAACCCTGATAGAGGAGGAAATATATTTTTTGGACTGTAAAGAATTTAAATGAGCATAACTTTATGATGGATTCTAAACCACACATGAATGAGTGAGATGAAAACACTTTTAGAAAACCAGTGCATTCTTAGTCTCACCTGGACTGGCAGATCAAAGGAAGCAGCTTTAGTTATTTTAATCCAAGGCTATAACATCTGCAAAAAGCTGCAGTGTAACCACAGACAAAAAATTTAAAAAATTGAATGAACAATTAAATTGTAATTCCTGTCCAGAAGGTCATTAAGTCAGACATGTTAGAAATCAATCATTTAACTTGACTTGTTAAAAAAAAATAAGTAAATAAGGAAATGAAACTACCTTGTAAATAGTTTAAATAGTTTAAAAGATAATTCAACACTATTATTTAAAGATAATTCACACTCTTTTTTGTTTTTTTTTTTTTTCAAATTAAGAAGAATGCTTAAAAGCTTTGAAAAATATCTGCTCATTGAAACATCTCAGTGATCTATAAACTAAAGGAAATATTTTTGGGGCATTTTATAACATTGTAGTTAACTGTTAAAAGGTAAACAGAATGTGCTAAAAACTGCTTTTACAAAAGGCTGGAATAAAGCATTTCAGCACTTCTAAAATGAACCATTAGATGGATGTTCACCTTTGAACATCCCAACCAACAATGCTACCAACAGCTTCTCCTCCTCATTACCCACATCACTTTTCTTGGCTTTCAATATCATATGGAAAAAATACAGGGAAAACAACATGGAAGAGAGTGAAAATGAGCTAGAAGAAAGTTGAAATGCACGTCTACACACCCATGGCATGGTCTGTACCAAACAGCAGGCACATGCCTAATCCAGAGCCACTCATAAATAGCTCATCTGCCCTCCTGGAGCTCAGGTACTGAAACCTTCTGTCCATGTCAAAAGGAAGAGATTAAATCACACATCCCTCTCTTCTGGATTGGCAAAGAGACCCATGAGCCCTGCAAATTCACAGAGAGAAAGTTGTACCCACAGTTCCTCAGCTGTGGAGCAATACTCATTCTCCTGAGTTCTGCCAGTTCTAGCCAACAACTTCATCCAGCTACAATTTTTAGGTAAAATAGCACCAATGAACATATTCATAAAGCAAATTAAAGCTCATCTTATTCTTCTAGGCTGAGAACAATTTGCATTCAGTCTTAGCTTTGGAAAGTAAAAATAATGATGTAGATAATTTCTTCCTATTCATTAAGGACAGTGGATATTTTTATCCTGTTGGACATTTCTGCAGCATTTAGAAACACTATTTCAGGATGACCTAGTGTTATCTGACACAGAGAAAAAAAAATCCATGCATAATGTATCAGAATGTTTTTTCAGGAACATACAAAAGAAGCAGTGACAGCCAGCTGTACCTCCAGTGCTATAGCTTTACTGCATGGGGCATAAAACCAGATCCTGTGGAGAGGGGAAGAACTGGTGACATTGTGTGAGCCTAGTCAGATAAAAAGCATTAAAGTAAACATCTGCTGGGTATTATACAGCTCTGCCAATGCACCTCCCTGTAAAATCATCCCACTGTTACTGGGACCTGTTTCTTTATATGGTGAGTTCATAAATGAAAACCTCAGGTTGCTGAGGTTGGACACAAGGATAAAGGCTATAGCTCAAGGGAAACTTTAAAGAAACCATAGTCTTTCTTGTTTGAAAATACTTGTCACTTGTAGTCAAGGGTTTTTGCTGTTCTAAAAACTCTGTAAGGGTCACACTAATGCCAAATGCTGGTAGAGTTACAAAGCACCATGCTATCTTAACAAGCATATCTGGCTTTATTCATCATTTCAGTGTCATTTTTCAATGATAAAATTGCCTATGAGTTCATCAGGAAATTGCATGAACAGGAATATACAAACCCGACCTAATTATCTTCTCATTAACTAACATTTGCCAGTCTTTAAATATGAAGGAGTCTAGCACATAACCTGAAGGTCCAAGTTGAAGAATGCCTTTAATAACCTTATACTGGCACAGCTGAACTTTTTATTACTAAATATTATGCCAGAATTTATCTTAAGGTAGTGGAGTCTGAGACTGCCAATCAATTCCTACAGGAGCTTTAAAATAAAAGTAGTGAGTAAAGATTTGTGATATTGCTCAACACATAGAGTGAGAGCATCTAGTACAATGAAAATCACCCCCTTACTAAAACAAAACATACTTTGCCTACTCTGAGGGGACAGGAGAAATAGAATGATGAAAATACAAGCAATGTGTGGGAAACCTGTAAACACATTACTTAATGCACCACTGTCAAGCACAGTGTAAGAGACACCATGGTGTATATGAGCAGAATAAGAATTTAGGTAAGTATTTGCAGCAGGAAAGCAGAAAGTTTTGGTTTAACACAGATTTGTTGCTAATACAGCCAAGATTGTCATGCAGGATTATTGCTAATAGAATCACAAAATCACAGGAGCAAAAGACCTCTGAGATCACTGAGTCCAGCCTTTGATTGAGCACCATGCTGTCAACCAGACCATGGAGTGCCATGTCCAGCCTTTCCTGGAACACCTCCAGGGCTGGTGATTCCCCCACCTCCCTGGGCAGCCCGTTCCAATGTCTAATCACTCCTTCTGTGAGTAAATGTTTTCTGATATAATGTTATAATGTTATGGACCATAAAGGGAAGGTAATTACTCAGCATTTTTCCAATATGACTCTAAGTTGTTTTCCACAAAATTATGCTGGTTATATATATATATATATATATATATATATATATATATATATATTTAATAATTAGACACACACACGCACACACACACGCACACACACATATATATATACACATATTGATAACGTCAAATTCCCCAATAAATTTGCAATTACATAGACTGATTTCTGATATCTATGCAGATATAAAGGCAGGTGTATTTGATAATAAATTCTTTAGTGTGGTACTTGTAAAAACATTTTAAAATGAAACCGGATTAAAATTCTAAATGAAAATTTTAAGACAGCTTCTTAGGCAAAATAATATGTTTCTAGTGTATATTGTAGGCACTTTATATCAAATGGTATGGGATACAGCTTTATCCACAAGATTCTGGGCATGAAAATTGGGAAGATTTTTTTTTTTCCACTAACTACTGTTCAACAAAATGATGTTTTATCTGTAGTAGGAAGCAAGGCAATATATAAGAGAAGTATCATGCCTAGTTTAAAGCGCTATCACTTTGATGATTTAGGGGAATTTTGTAATTCTGACAGCTAACTGACAATATTGACTCAGATTTTGGCCTGTCATTATAGTGATGGTAGATTGGCCTTTTCAAACTAAGTAGATTGGTCCCTTCAAATGAGCACCTTGGGACAGTTTAGGTCATTTTCTCAACTCTGTCTCCTAGTCCATATTGTGTGTTCTTTAGACTTATTTCAGGCCCAACCACCAGTTTTCTTCAAGCTTTTCTCAGCCTCAGTCTCCTCAGCGCACAGCAATATTATATAAAGACTCTGCCAAGATCTTCTAATTTCCTGAGAAATCTGGTTTTGAAAGAAAACATTTCCTTTAATTGCTCTTACTTTACTCCCTGACTTCAGATCCATCTGGAGATGGGGAGAAGAAGCAGCTTTTAGTGTTCCTCTCTAGGCAGATCTAGGATAGGCTTGAAATCTGGAAAGAAATATGGCCTCAGAGTTAATCTTTGGGTTTCCCCAAAAGTTCCTGAAGGAAGATTGGCACTCTTTAATCCCATTAATATCATTATACCCTGCAGGTATATTTTACACTTTAATCCCATTAATATCATTATACCCTGCAGGTATATTTTCCGCTTTCTGCTAAATAATTATTTCAGAATGCATCAGCATGGCATGGAACATATGTGCAGCAAAAAATAATCTCCACAGAAAACATAAGAGATCTGGATTCATTGGTGCAGTCATGTTGTGCTCATTCAGCAAAGGCATCGTAGCTTTGCCCAACTGCTTTTTGCCTGAAAGCCCCAAAAGTGCTCATTTAAAAATGGCATTAGTAAAGTTTAGTTTGCACACACTAAAAGAAAAACAGCACGTGTTTGTGTTTCACTATTTGTGTTTCACTGTCCTGGGCTCCTCTGGGGCAGCAACCAGCACCCACTGTGCATAACCCAGCCCTTGCAGCACAAAAAAAGGGCAGCTTTGCTGTGGTCCTGCTCACTGCTGGCATCTGCAGGGCCTCTTTTGGATCAGGAGAGGACTGTAAAAGTGGTTTATCCCCACCTGCTGCAGGAGGGTTCTCCTGGGAGTGGGAAGGGGTATCTGCTCCTCCTGAATGAGCCTAAACCAGAGAGTGTGTCCTGAAAGTTTACCTAATCTGGTCCAGCTGATAACAGGGTTTCAGTCCAGGGGAGGATACCAGAGTGGCTCTGAAGTAAACCTCTCCCTTTGGGGGTAAACCCCCCCACAGCCTCAGCACTGTTTGGCCTGATAAATCCACTCTTACTGGCTGGCACAGTTTGGAGATGCACTAAAAGAAATGTGGATATACCATGGCAAGGTGCACCCTGGTCTCCCAAGAAGGGATTGACAATTAGCGTTTGGGTTTTGTGGTTTTTAAACAGACAAACAGAAAGCAAACAAAACAAAAAAAACCCAACAAATACCAAACAGAACAGGAAGGGATTGCCTGGAAGTGTCCAATCCAGGCTTGGTGGGGTCCTGAGCAGCCTAACCTAGTGGGTGCCATCCCTGCCCACAGCACTGGTCTTGGACCACATGAGCTTTAAGTTCCCTTTCAACCCAAGCTCTTCTATGATTTTGTGAAACACAATATGTGTTTTATTTTACTGCAGATGGCAGTAGATGAGACCTTTCAAAGATCTATAAAACACCAGATCCTTACATTCCCTCGGGATCCTGACTGTGTTTAATCTCTACAGCCTCTAAAAGATTTGACCTACAACTAAAAATATTACTTCTTACCTGTGTCTATCTGCAGACAAGCACCATATAAACCTCATTTTATACCTCCTGGGTAGCTCAGGTACATTGATCCTCAAAGCACGGTTATGGAGTGGTCTGGTAACAACAGGAATGCACTAAATTGTGCCACTCTGGGAATGTTCAAGGTGTTTGCTAGAAGTTTCCCTTCAAGTAATACAGATATCAGTCTCACTCACCTTATGAGGTCAGAGGCAGTCACAACACAGAATGACTCAGCTGATGATGTGGTGAATAACTGTTGGTTATTTTTCTGCCACTATTTTGCTGGCTCTCCAAGCTCCTGGGAGAAAGTAAATGTCAAAGGCACCTTTAACCCAGGAGCTGAGCTTTTTCAAGAGCTGGTGTTTAATATATTCATGCCAGGCTAAATAGGAAGGGTGACACAGGTAATCTGACTTCATCTGCTGCACCGAAGCACCATCTGTCAGTGTAATGAAGAAGGGCACGTTGAAACCAGATTACATTCACCTGGAAAAAAAAAAAAAAAAAGCTGAATTTTAGACTGGGCATTCAAAGGCCAATCCTTTCCCTGTTGACTTCAGGCCAGAATGAGATTATGAGCTGTCTTAATTTATCTCACTTCCAATTCTTGTAAGCAGGGAGATAGAAACCTAAATAAAGTGAGCAGTAAATACTTTCTGTGGTGTGCAGAGGAACAGAACTCCTCTCAGCCCTCTCAAATATCTTTTGAAACAGAATTAACTTGGCTGCTGGGTTTCTGTGCGTGTCCAGAATAAGATACTACATTCTGGTGGGGTGATCCTGCTGAAGAGAGAAGGGGCTGCCAGGGAGCTGCAGGTTAGGGCGGGAAAGTGGAGAAGCTCTATTGATGTGGGAAGGACTGGTAAGCCCTGGGGACACCACTGCAGAGCCCCTCACTGGGGGAGTCACCCTCCTGCGAGGCACAGAGAGAGGAGGAAATGCCCTCTTTCCCTGGAAGGTAGGTCCTCAGTGCTCCCCTTTGTTTGACTGCCTGCAGGGAAAAGTGCAGCTCCTTTCTGCTGTGTCCCCTGCAATCGTATTTGGTTGAAGGTTGAACTTGATGATCTTGGAGGTCTTCTTCAACATTTATGATCCTGTGATCTATTAAGCCTTGTTCAACTTGTGGGTGTTTCCCATGTAGGAAATTAGCAGTGAGCTGTTCAAGCTGCTGTGAGTGTTGAATAAAATTATCAGGGTCAAGTAGCAGTGGTAAGAGAATCACCATTTGGAAAGTCCATGACTCTGCTCTTTTCTTGTTTTTGAAAGCTGTACTTTCAGTGCATCATTTTTAAATGGTATAACCTGATCTGTGGTGGTTGAAACATATTTTGTACAATACATTCATTCCCAGAGGCTCTTTGAGAGGAGCAGGGAAGTAAAAATGGGCAACAGTAGGTGAAAATAATGAGGAAGGTTTGGAGGACACCTTTTCTCCTCACAGAGTTCATAGATAGTTGTTCCCTGTTTGTTTGGGTTTTTTGGCCATAGACTCTTGGGAAGAGAGTTTTTGCCCCCTAATTTTTAGGATTTTCACAAGCCTTGGTGTCCCACAAAAGGCAAGTCTTCATTCTCCAGACTAAGGGAAGCTGACAAAAACTCCACTTCTCCCAATATGTTTCAAGATTTAAAAAAACATGTCTAAGCGTGGAGACTGACTGGGATAAAACCTTCGGAAACCAGAAATAGAACTGATTCAGCACGATTACCTCTTCCAATACTCCTTTGCCTGAAGGGATTTCTAAAAGCTGAACTCTTCACCAGCTGGTTTTGTGGTAATCCAAATATACAAAAACTGACTATTTTTGCTTTGTTATTTTTTTCCCCTTCAAGCACGTATAATAATACATGATTATATTATATAAAAATAAAAATAATATTTGCTTTATATTATAAAAATATGCCATTATATTGTTATCATATGTAGCAAATATAAAATAATTCACTATTAAATTATATAATATGTATTCTCTACCTGCTACAGAATGATGTAATAATACTTTTTCTTCCCATATGGAAATAAATTTGCTATAACTATTGCTTTAGTTGTGTCTCCACTGGATTTTACCTTAAATCAAGTACGTACAGATTTTGAGCCCTCTTCCACCCACAGGGTGTGATGACTTTTGTCCTAAGCATCTCTTGGTTCTCAGCTCCCAGCTCTCATACTGAAGACTGAGGTCATACATTTCCCTCTGAAGTGTTTTTGTCCTTGCCTTTCTTTCAAACCCTTTCAAGAGGTTGCCAAATGAGCACAGTCCCAAATGCCAATTCCCAGCACCAGGACAATGGGCAGTGGCTGGAGGAGCAGCCAGCCCCATGTTGGATCTGTAACCATTGTCTCCTCAGTCTTGAACCTCGTGATTTGGGACCATGGCACAGCTCTCTCACTGGCAGGGCTTGACCACTCAGCTCTCAGCTCCTACTGCTTTTCAAGCACATCTGAAAATAATATATTTCATTTTACAATGATGGTTTTGTCATGAAAAGAAGGGAATAAGAAGCACACTGCAGTTTGCTCTGAAGACAGAGTGCTGTCTGTAAACTATCTGCATCCTTGGTTAGGTGTGTACTGAGTACAGCTGAGACTGCAGTGCTCCTGAGGAACTCTGGATGCAAAAATAGGCTTTACAGAGAAAAGGAATTCAGTGTTCAAAGAGGCATTTCACAAATAAGATATTAACTTCTAATCAAGAAGAGAGACACCACAATCTTAAACCTATCCAAGTATAGAAAATGCCCTATTTGGGGAAAGGAATGTCAGAATTTCATTACATAAATAGTCATTAAACTAAAACAGAGAGTTTGTAATGCAACATAAAATACAGGTTGTAAACACATACTCCACAATGCATTTCATTTCTATTCCATTTTCCAGATTCACATCCAAAACCTAAATGTAGTTACTGTTGTGTGAACTTAGCAAAGAGAAGCATTAAATATTTTGTTGTTCTTTCAAAAGGCAAATTGAAAGGCAAAGTAGATGAGTTAAAATCTAGAAAGATCTTGTACACTTGGATATGCTGTCACTTGTGGATGCACACATAAATGCTCTCTTTCAAAATGTGTTACAGCCTGTGCATTTGTGTGAAGGAAATAACGTGTGCTTACACAGAAATATGTTTTCTTTATTAGTAATTTTTCAAAATCAAAAATCATTTATTTTCTCTTGTCATTTGAAACAAATAAAATTGCAGAAAAGTGTAATTATAAATTATTTTTAAACTACAAAACATTGCACCTGCCAGTATGTGGCTATGGCATAGGACAAATAAGGAATGGATCTTAGTGAAATCACCTCACTGTTCTCATTGAAGAAAATGAATAAAAATGCATGATGAAAGGCTATAGAAAAAATTTTATATTCTAATTCATTGGAGTGAACTGTATCTCCCCTTTACCAAACTCCCCTTGTTTTTCATGCGTAGACAGGATAATTTATTTTTCTGTAGAAGTACACTGGGTGGGTGCTGTATTTTTGTCTCTAATCTGAGAATTTTAGTGTGTCACCAAAAACACCCTCTGAAATGTCTTGTATCTGATCTTTATTTTAATTGGAACAGGCTGGTAAAGTAATGCTCATACAAGCTGCTAATGTGTGTGTAGTTTATCTTCATTTAATGAAATGTCAGGTTTAGGACAGGAGAATCGTGGAGTTTCCTAAGCTGTGAGGAGTTTCAGAGTAATGAGATTGTGTTTCCAACATTGCCAGAACTGTTTGAACTTTCTGAAGCAGTCAGAAGGGCTGTACATGAGGTGAAACACTTTGCCTCCTTATAATTTGTTCCCCTTTAATTCTAAAAAGCAATTCTGAAAGATGTGCTGTCACTGATCAGCATGTACAACTCACACTGAGCCCACTGGGGGCTGGTACACAAATCAGCATCAGTGGATATTCCCAAATAATATACTCTGTTCTCAAAAGAATTGAAAAATGTTGTTTTAATGTATAGTTCTTCATCACAAAAAAAAAAAAAAAAAGAAAAATAAACCCTGTCCAAAATTATTCTATTTCTTTTTTCTCCTTAGAAAATGCCAGAAATGTCAGTGCATGACCTTGCATGGGGAAGAGCACACTGCTGAATGACAGGCTTAAAATCCAGCTTGCTGTGCTGCTACCAAATTCCTACAAAAGAGGCAGAGAAATTAAAAGGCAGACAGGTGATAATTTCTGATTAAATGGGAAGGAAAATTCTCATTTTGATACTCTTTTCTATCACAGAATCATAGAATATCCTGAGTTGGAAGGGACCCACAAGGATCATCAAAGTCCAACTCCTGGCCCCACAGAGAACAGCCCCAAGAATCCCACAGTGATCCTGAGAGCATTGTCCAAATGCTTCATGAGCTCTGTCAGGCTTGGTGCTGTGACCACTGCCCTGGGGAGCCTGTTCCATGCCCAGCCACCCTCTGGGGAAAGAACCTTTTCCTGATATCCAAACTAAAATATCCAATAGGCCAGTTCTCCTGTTTAATTATAGGCAAAATTATTTCAGCCTTTTCTGCATGGATTATTCCTGAACAGGGGTGGTTCCCTACATGGAGATGGTTGAATTATGACATCAACTGAAAATTAGGCAAACATATAAAACAAAGGCATGTTGCATTGCAGCAATACCACTTCTTTCAACTGCAGCAGTTCCAAGGACTGCCTTATAGACTGATTCAAGAAAATGACATTTCCCTCCAACCCCCATGTAGGTTATTTTGCTGAAACTGCTGAAAAGCAGAGGACTCTTCATAACAGGTGAAAGTTAAATCTCCTGGGAGGCAATGAGACTCCTTGTGAGCTTCATGGTTGTTTGCATTCCATTTTCTTACCTTCATTACTTGGAGGCGTCTGTATATTTACCAATTTAGAACAAAAACATGAAAACATACATGGTAAACTGAAGCTTTCAATATAGCTGCAGAAAAAAATTCCCTTCCTAAGGCTGAATGGACTTTCAGGACTTTTGACCTCAGTATTGTGAAGTGCTGTAAATGTATCCACTTACAGCATTTTCTCCTCTATGAAAGGAGGAAAAAAAAAAAGGAAAAACTGAATTTGAAATAAGCTAGAGGCATGAAATAAAATGCTATAAATACAATATATCTTTTATATCACAAAGTTGGTATGATTCAAAAGCAGAGCTGTGGGGAAAAGGCTATTGAACTTTCCTTGGAAGGTGACAGAAATAAATCTCCTACTCTAATTTATCAGCCAGTATGGGACTAGAGTCTCTCTAACCAGAAGACATTGAGATCTATATATGAAGTACAGGAAAAAGAAAGGGAAAAAGTAACATCCCAGAAGTTCTAACCTTAACAAACTCAGACTCACAGATTTCAAACAGACAAAATAAAATAATAGAAACTGTAATAGAAGAACAGTATTCTTTAGACAGAAAAAGTCACTGATATATGCTGGTAGGTGTATATTGATCCTTTAAACCAAAGGGATACTGTGCATTTATTCTAACACCATATTTTGAAAGTGGGAGAAGTTGCAAACAGTGTTATGATGTGGATGCCAAGGACTCACCAAACTGGGTTCTTATACTTTTCTCACCATTTGGATTTCCCTTTTATGTCCCTTTGACACAGCTAGGAAGAGCACTTCAGCTGGAAAGACTTCCAAGATTTACAAAACAGAATTGTTTTGTTTAAATCTTAATCATAAAACCTTGCAGAACTCTAAAGTGAATCCCTCCTGCTGACATTTGGGGCTGGGTGGGTGTGTACCACCCAGTGGTGATGAGGACAGGTGTCCCCACGAGGATACTCTGCCATCTCTGGCACTGTCACCCCAAAGAGCAGCAACCTGAGCATTTGGGGATGTGTTCCTCTTCCCCCACAGAAAGGATCTATCAGTACATGGTGGGTCTTGGCCCATGCCCAGCAAAATGTGGCAAAACAGGGTAACTGCTAAGTTTTGAGCCACTGATTAACAGCTTACAATAACTAAATAATGTTAATGATGCTATCACCCCGTAATTAGTGTCATAAGGTTTGTATGGTGTCTCTTATTCTTCTAATATTCATGCAAATGAGCTCCATGAAGCATTTGTAGTCAACTTGTTAATTTCTTAATCAAAACATGGAAAACAGACTGTCAGATTTTTTAACTTTAATTCTACTTGGTTAGTTTCATGCATTAAACATCTTGCAGGGATGTTTGTTTTGGCTTCAGCCACTCTGCAGAGCCACAAGTTGAACGTCCCCTGAGCTCCCTGTGCATTTTTTAAAGATCTCAGTGTTTTGGGTAATTGGACTGGGAACTGTTTCCTGTGCACTGGTTGCAGATTAAGGAAATTAAGGGTGCAACAGTTAGAAAGGTGCATTTCTGATTTAATTTGCTCTCTGGAATGACAGAGCTATTCAATCAATTTCGGAGCATTGCTATTATTCTGGAAGACTGCCAGCCAGGGAAGTATAACTAAATTTTTAGCTGGATTTGAAACAAACAAAATAGAACAGGGAAGCAATTGGCACTGTTGTAATATAAAAGAACTGAAGGTTTGCAGAACAAGCTGACTTCAATAGGTGTTGACTTTTAATTAAAAGAGGAAGGAATTATTTTAAAAATCTGTTCTTTGCAAGGCATCTAAAGATGTGGAAAAAGAAGATGACACGCCTTTTTTCCTTTTCAGAAAACAGGAATATGAATAATGTCATATAATGAAGAAAACAAAAGAATTTTTACAAGTGGAGAGTAGATAAATAGGTATAAGGAAGTATAAGTTTAAAATTATTGTTATTGCACACTTGGCAGAATAAACAGTAGAAGAGATTGTTGTTAATGAGGATAAAGCTACTTTCTTTGTTCTCTAATATCTATATCTGTGCATCTTCTGGAAAGGAGTTTGAATGAATATGTATTAGACATTTGGTTGGTGTTGTTTGATTATTTTCCTTTTTCCTTTATACTGAAGAATAATAGCAATGAAACTGGAGAACTGTATCAGTGGGTCACTGATTGTCTCAAAAGCAGGAGTGCTGTAGCATGCCTTGCCATTGCTGTCCTGCCTTGAACTAGGTTGAAGTTTGAACAACATGCAACCAACAGAATTTTATCTAATGATTGTAAAATCAGTTGTAAATGATTGTAATGATTGTGAAATCAGAAGTAAAAACCTGTCAGCTTGTCCCTAAATTCTCATTAAAATAATAAAAGATTGTTTGCCTTTAAATTCATAAATATTGAGGAGGCTCAAAAGCTTACAGTAGGCATTTTAAGTTTTGATAGATGCATTATGACTTGGCTCAATGTGAAATATAAAGGAAGATACATTTGGTACTCTGAAAGAGTTAAACTGTATTAAGTAAGAAATGTATATAAGTACCTGGAGGGAGAGTGTTAAGAGGCTGGAGCCAGGTTTTTTCTGTGCTGCTGAGCATTAGGACAAGCTGACAAACTGGTACATGGGAAGGAAAATTGAAATCTTCATGAATTTTGAAATCTCCAAGATTTAAGTCTATCAAGAATCTGTATGTCAAGAAAGGAGAAAAAAAAAAGGGATGAAGAAAGAACACTCAGCCAGTCACTCCAATAAAGATATCAGGAATCAGGTTTATGTGTATGAACAGGAAAAGAACAATTAGCCAGCTATATCTTAGCCATCAAGTAATGTAGGGATTAAGCAAGAATTGCCAGAAGTCAAGCTGAGAGCTGGGATCTTGAAAAGAACTAAAAGAAACTGTTAAAGAAACAAAAATAGATGATAAAAAGTGAGGTTCCTAAGTATAGAACCAGCAGGGATAATCTAAGCAAGTCTCCAAAGTCACAGAATTACAGAATCACAAAATCACTAGGGGGGAAGAGACCTTCAAGATCATCAAGTCCAACCCAGCCCCAACACCTCAACTAAACCCTGGCACCCAGTGGCACATCCAGTCTTTGTTTAAACACATCCAGGGATGGTGACCCCACCACCTCCCTGGGCAGATCATTCCAGAATTTTATCACTCTTTCTGTAAAAAACTTTTTTCCTAATACCCAACCTATATTTCCCTTGGCACAGCTTGAGACTGTGTCCTCTGGTTCTGTCAGTGCTGCTGGAGAAAGAGCCCAGCCCCAGCTGAGCACAGCCACCTTTCAGGGAGCTGTAGAGAGGGATAAGGTCAGTTAATACTCTCAGTTTTCATTATGAAAGCTTCAAAGATATAAAGGTGAGTTGCAAAAAGGAAAACAAAGGTGCTTGAAATGATCATGTTAGAACTGAAAGGAAAACTCCAGGAACTCTACAGAAACCTGAAAGGTGCAGCAAAACAAATGTTAATTCTGGTAACAAAAATGGCAACTAACTCAAATTTGGGATTGGTGGATATAAAAGGAGAAAGTATTTAAAGCAATAAAAAAAGGATGAAGAGATTTAGAAGTCTGGGAACATGATGTCCAAAGTATGTGTATTTTTGGAATAAATTTTGAAGGAAATATTGCAAACTGAAATGTAAAGGGGAAATGAGGATGGAATGTAACACAGTTCACCTAAATGTAATAGAGTTACCTAGAGGTAATTTAATTCCACCTCTGAAATTCTTCCATCTCTGTAATTCTACATATTTGAACTAGTGAAAATTTGTCAAATATTGGTCCAACTGAGGAAGACACAAGCAATTACCTAAAAGAAGACAAGGAAGTGTAAAATCAAAGGCCTATAGCATGTAACTGCTGGGACTGAAGGGGAGATATTAGACTTGAGCTACTAACAGTGATTAGATTTTATTTAATATTTTTTGCATTTAGTCTATCAAAAATATATAAAAGAAAAAACATATGAACAAGACAGAAGATGTATTTAAAAACTAATAATTTTAATATTCAAAAGATATATAAAATGTTTTTAAGAGCAAGTACTGAAATTAAAAGGCCTCTGCCTCTCAGATTTTTGGATATTTGGGATGTAGAAGGAACAACTTTTGAGCAGCCAACACTGAAGATTTTAGAAAAGCCAGAGCAAACCCCTAATTATGTAGAATACTGTCCTCTGTAAGGTTATGAAAGTCACTGTATTGTGCATTATTTGTGGAGGTAGGTAGTTGGTTTTGCTCACTTCAGAGGTCCTGCACAGTCCAAAGCACCTCAGTGCAATGACCTAACAATTTAACAGCTCTGAAAAAACAAATGTCCTACGGATTTATACCAACTCTGACTTTATCTCTGCCTTTCCAGCATGGGACTGCTGAGTCTAAATGCATTTTTCTTGCATGTTCCATAGGACAACACAGCTTTCATCTCTACCTGAGCTGCCTTTCACCTCAGAGTTCTGAGACTACCAGTTTGTCACACAACACAAACTCTCCTATAGCTCACACACTTCAGTTGGGTTTTCTTTACATTCTCCAGCAGATACAGGTTTTGTGAATACGAATTATTAATAATATTGACAAGTAAGTACAACATTTGATTGGACAACAGCAGGTGTAAATCAGAAAACCAAGGTCTGAAATGCAAAATCAAAGCCACTAGACTGATGTGAAAAAAGACCCCATAAATAAGTATAAAAATCTGCCAGAGAACAATCAAGTTTTCAGTTAAAATTCCCTAAGCACAAGCCAAGACCAGAAGTGATTAAAGTCATATGTTCTTGAAGTGATATTTTCCCAACTATTAGCATCTTAAATTTCATCTCCCAGGTAGAGTGAAAAATGAGCCAAGTCTTTTAAAACATACTCCTTTAATGTGTTTAGATATGGCACAAAAGAAATTAATTTCTTTCTTCTTACGATTGGCAGCACCAATAAAAGATGTACTCTGACTTTTAAGAGAAATGTTTCTTACAGTTGTAAAATTGCATTTCCCAGGGTCTTCATGCATTTTTTTTAAAGAGCCCTCTAATCTTAACAACAGTTACATCAAGCAGAAAATATTACCCGATTAAACAAGTTGTTTTCAGGCCTTGAGAAAATGCTGATTGTTGAAAATGCTTTGCCCCAACTCTACAGCATACTTGTACAGGTAGAATTTTTTAATTTGTTTCTCAGGAAGCAAAGCAGGCTTTGATCCTGAAGCCAAGTGATGGTGATGTTTTCCAGTGTTGGATCCCAAATAAAGCACGTGCTGGCACTTCTGTCTTTCCCTCTTTGAGGCCCCATAAAGTGATCTCTTCATTATCTTTGGCCAACAGTTTTTTTAAGTTTTTCAGAGCTGAACAGCTTTGAGATCTCAAAAATAGAAAAAGAGAAATGTAAAAAAGAGAAATATGACATCTTTCAGACAAGATGTGGTGGTACATCCCTCCACAACAATCCCTCCACAATCCCTGGGCCTGCCTAGGATCTCAGAAGTTCCTGATGAGCCTTGACCAGACCAGTTGAGGGATGAAGCATCTCTGGCTGTACCAGGTACATGACACGGGTGGGAACAGCACTGAGTGTAACAGGAGCATCAACTGCCCAACCAAGGTGGGGAACAGAGGATAATCAGTCATCCCTGATGGCCTGTTGTTATCATGAGTCTATAATGAGTCATTGTTATAATTGTAGTAAATCCTATTTAATCATGTTATGGGTATTAAATTAGTGAATGATTAAATGCTGCTAAATCCTTTTGCACCCTTGTCTTTTGTGTTTGCAACCTTAAGCGGTTTTTTTACCAGGTAAATAATTTTAAATTGACTCTCATATGATTTTGCTTTTTATGCTTCATCCATGCATTAAGTAATAAAGTGAACTTCACCACTAAACTCTGTTAAAGTTACACTTTCACAGATTCATATGAAAACTTGCTTTTTTGCCAGTATCTTTGATGGTGATTCCTTAAATGGCTGAAACCACTCATTAATGACACAAGACCACAAGAACACACTTAAATTAGTTCAAATGTGCAGTGAGCCTTAAAATCTGAATTTCCCCACACTATGGTGTTTTCTCCATCTAAATGAAAAAGAAAGGGGCCTGCTTATTATTGTTCTCTTTGTGGTGTAGTTTTTAGTGTGTTGTACAGATATTTTCAAAATTTCTAGATGTGATTTTGTGTGTTCTTGTGCTATGAGTATGTATTCCTGTAAAATACGAGTGGGAGATATTAAGGAAATGTCACTTGAGGAAAAAAAATGGAGAAAAAGCATTGCTGACAAGTATTAAAAAATTGTGTAGGAGCTCAAGCTCCTCTGCATGAAATTTGACATACCTCACCTCTGCTAGACACCACAATGGCTAAGAATAGAAAGCAACAGTTATCTAAGCACTAAAAGTTTTCTTTAAGGCCGCAATTTGAAAAACAGAAGAGACACAGTGTTATTTTCTTCCTTCTTTCAGAGCTTTGAGAAGACTTTCAACGATGCTATTCAGGTCATGAAAGCAAGGTGCTGCAGGGAAACAGGCAGGAGCAAGTCCTCCTCCAGCCTGTGCTTCCTCTAGTCTGTGAAGTTCTAAGCACCCTGTTCCTTTCATAATGAAAAGAGGTTTGTTTCTTGGAATCTGGTGCAATACATAGCAGAGGAAAAACTAGGAAAGATGGGAGAAAGGAAAAACCACCAACAGCAAAACTGAAATGAAGACAATGACATTTAGTATATAGCATGTGTGTGGTAAGAAAGTATTTTTGTGCTTGCAGGTATGAATCTGAAGACTGATGTAACTGCCCTTTCATGCATTTCTAATATATTGATCACTTCAGGAACCAAAAGGTTTAATTGTGAATCACCCTTCTAAAAAGAGATTCTCTCTCAGTAGCTCAATGTGGCAGCATGTGTAGTACAAGAGGATCTCATGCATGTTCTCCTGCCTAAGCAAGAAAAATCTTATTAAAATATCTTCATCTTCTTGATTTTTTTTTCTTATTTTTAAAGCCAAACAAGAATAAAATTCCAAATGCCCCATTTTCAGTGTTGCAACTGAACCAATAAAGCTACAAAAGTTCCACTGTCAGGATCTCTGAAAGTCAGGGCTGCTTCAGAAATAGAAACGAAGGATATTTTCTTGGATTTCAGGTTTCTGTCATACAAATTCCTTATTGCTTGTGCCTGCTTTGAAAGGTCTCCTAATGAATGTGGAAAACAGAGGGCAGAGTTATGCCACAGGGCTGTTCCCATGCACACAGCAACTGAGGGATTCCTCTCTAACTGAGCACAAGCTAACTCATAGTCAGAGTCCTCAAAATTCCCGTCAGGAGTATGCACAAGAGAATGTGCTTAAGGAAACAAAATTAGAAATGAGGCCCATGCCATTATCATTTTTCATGCCTTTAAAAAGATATTACAAACTCTACTATACGGAGTAATTTGGATGCATTTTTTATTATGCCTGGCATTCTCTGAGTCTGTAAAATCTCTTTTTCATGAGCAGCTATAGACATGGATTTCACAGGAAAACAAATTTAAAAGAAAAAGATAGAAATCCCTGCTGTTTCAGATCACAAAAGTATTTTGAAGATATTTGGAAGTAATGGAGATAACAGAACAGTCTTGGAAAGCCCAATACTTAGCCATCACTCTTAATAAAAAAACAAATACTACCTGATCTAGTAAATTTGCATTGCAGCAGTTATGGAAATGGGGCAGGCTTATTTTCATTCAATATTTTAAAATGTTTTCTCGGTCATATTTATTCAAAATATTCATGCTTCTCTGCCTCTAGCTGTGAAAAGCAGGGAACAGAGAGGTCTCAAAGAAAAATGCCATTTGTCTCTGACTTGTCACAAAGACAAAATTTTGACCATTTGTTCTTTACTTCAAATATTTAAGCCTGAAATTCTTTCCTGTCCATTCTTTGTTCTATTCAAACTTTTATCATACAGAGACTCTTAAACTTTGCTGAAAGGCTTGATTGGCAATGGACCAGGTCCCCAGGTCTGGAGCTAAGTTAAATAAAATAAAGCAGATTGCTCTAATACAGGAAGATTGTATGACTCACATCTATAATACATCAAGCTGCCTACTGAAATTCTTCTAGGAGAAACATAAACACATCCTTAAATTTCTGTCTGGAGCTTAATCATGTTATTCCCTTTGCCTTTAGTGGAATTAGATCGTGTGTTCATTGCTGGTGATCAAGCACTTTCCTGCCTTTTGCTGCTTTCTTCTGCCAGTGCCAAAGGGCTGCACCCACAATTGCCCCCACAATCATCAGGGGCACCCCAAGGGACAGCAGCACCTGAGACCTGCAGAGCACC
This sequence comes from Fringilla coelebs, assembly GCF_963513975.1. Taxonomy (NCBI): domain Eukaryota; kingdom Metazoa; phylum Chordata; class Aves; order Passeriformes; family Fringillidae; genus Fringilla; species Fringilla coelebs. The sequence continues at coordinate 10,328,650 of NC_140029.1, read as the reverse complement.
AGCTGCAGCTCAGCTCACCTGTGGCAGGGATGGGCCCTGTCCTCTGGACCCCTGTGCTCTGAAATCAGAGAGCCTTCATTAGTGTGCACCCCAACTCCTTCTCTGCCCTAGTTCTTTCCCAAATAAAACCTAGGTATGGAGAGAGATACCAGAATCATCCCAAAATCAAGCCACACAGAAACGAGGCGCACACATGTCAGTAAGTTTGCATTTGCATTCTTCTGAGGTTTTCAGGCTTTTCTCTGTTTGATTTTCTGACCTCTACTTCATTTTCATTTTCCACCAATATTATCCTGTATCCACATGGCTGCAACATTTCTGCACACACCTTTAGAATCAATAGACAAAAATCCCAGAAATGCTTCAAAACAGAAAACTGTTGATAATAATATGTTGAATGCAATTAACTGGAAGAAAGAGTCCTTGAATAACTATTCCAAAGGGATATATTTTTGAAGACCAACACAAAGATTACAAAAATTGATTCTCCAAAGGTCACTTTCATCTTATTTTCCCAGTAGTTGCAGAAAACAGAACGCCCTACATCTCTAAAATAATTACAGAGAAAAATAAAAGTATTCCTGAGTTCTTGCACATACTGAGACTAAAATTGTCTTTAGAGACACATGTAATTGCAATTCATGAAAAATCACTTAAATGAGCACTAGGTAATTCTTTGAAAGAGTTCTCAACCTTCCTGTGCTACTTCAAAACTTAGTTTGGGTGTTTTAGAGACCTGAACTCACTCTATTGGTTTTCTGGCTAACTTACAACCAAATTTTGCAAGCTACTTCTGCAATTTCCAGAATAATTTTTTGTTTCTTTGCCTTTTTGGTTTGCTTGTTTCAAAGACCAGCTTTTAAAACAGTTATTTATTTGTGTTAAAACTTCCAGGGTGTCCCATGTACTTTCACTAAATTTATAATCCATAATCACAAACTGAATCCCTGTCCTCATCCTTGCTCATGCAGGGACACATTTGTAGGTGATGAATGCAGAGAGAGTTGAGGGATAAAAAGTTTGGGCTCTTCAGGCAGAGCTTCCAAGACAAACGGCAGTGGCTCCCCACGGGGGTGTCCCCTGCAGGGGACAGCCAGCCCTGGCATTCCTGCAGAGTCTCCATGTTCCCACCAGGAGAGTTAAAGAAAGCTTTTTAGAGATTCAGGGCAAGGTCTGGCATTGAGTGTCTTGGCCTTCCACGAATTTCTGGCAGCAAAAACTGGGTGCTTCCAACAATCACTCTCACACCAGCTCCAGCCCATCCAGTGGATAAAGAAACAGGTTGGGGAGGCAAAAGTCTGAGACACCGAGTCCCCAGCCTGCCAGAATCCTTACATGACCTCAGGTAAGTCTCTTAAATATTTATCCAAAATTTTATCTTCCTGTTTGTGCAATGGAGTAGTTCCTTGCTTCTCATATGGGTAAATATTAAGAATTTCAGTGCACTCAGTGATAATGGAAGCCATTAAGTACCTGAATTGGCCACTCTGCATTGATCTGTGATCCATCTATCAAAAAGAACACCTTACAAACATAATCAGCAAAATATCTTTTGCCCTATTTTGGGAATACTTTTGCAATTATGAGGCTGAAACTAATAGAATTTACTGATGTTTCCAAGGGAGATTTGTACTTTACTCTTTTCAGATATAAACTAGCTATTCCCAGAAATGTAACTGGCTTTATTCCTTTCAAAATAAAGTGTTATTAATACTAGTATAATTGTTATATTATCCACAGAGCAATCCAACCCATGTCATGACTCACATGGAACTTATTCAGAGCATTCACATGTCTTCACGTGGCTTCCTATTGTCCCTTTTTATTCACTCTATTATCTAAATTATGCAGGTTTTTTAAGTGCTGTGATGTGATTTTTTTTCCTGTCTTGAATAAATGGTTGTTCCTTTCTGATGATTTGCTTGCTGAGCTGAAGTGGCCAGACCTGGACACAATCGATGAATATATTATTATTTTTCCCTTCTGCAGGAACAAAAACATCTTGCTATGTAACTTGTTTTCTGATGGCTTCAGACCTACATAAGCACAAAGCCTAAATTCAGCTTTTGAAGTTGTTACACAAGCAAAAAGTCACATTAAAGTCACATTAAAAATTGCACTCCTGATAAGCCTTTTTAAACATATCCTAATTTAAGGAAACACAAATTGTTCCTTGTAACACTTGTCCTTAGAAAGTGCTTCTCAAGGAGATGAAAGACTGAAATGTAAATAAATTGTGTCTGAATACTTAATATGTCATTAACATATTTCACTGTGTTTTAACATCCCCCCAACTATTCACAGGGCCTCCGAGATAGTTCCCTCCTATGTCTTTGTCACCACAAAATAATTCTTGCATACGGTGCACATTAAGCTTCTGAAAGCCCAAAGGACAAAGGAACAAAACAGTTTCTGTTTCTCCTTATTCTGCTTTTCTCCAAGGGCAATGGCATAAATTAGCACAGCTACACCAGAGTCCACAATCACCAAAGCAATACAAATTGCTCAGGTGCCCTTCCCAGACCAGCTCACCAGAGCTGTGCCCCAGCAGGTGCTCTGTGACAGGATTTATAACAGGGCAGCAGCAGCGAGGATGGTGAGACAGGTTTAGTTAATTAACTAAGTATAGCACCAATTCCAGAGAGCACTGCCTCGAATTTCCCTGTCAGGGAATTCTTCAGATCTTGGAGTATCAGCTTTCTCTACTTGCTACTAAGTTTTCTTTTCTTAGTACATCAGAGCTTTGCACACCATCTGCAACCCCACTGGAAAGCAATTTTTCAGCCCTGGTTTGCAGAGCAGATCAGCACTAGGTGGGTCATCCTTTCTCAGTTTAGCCTTGTGCTGCTTCCACACATTCATCCCCTAATTATGGTCATTCCCACAGCCTTCTCTCTCTCTGATTGCAAGTTTTAGTAGTGTTGAGTGTAAGTCTTGCTAATGATTTTTAGAGACATCAGAATTCTATAGAGCAACTTTACTTTTTTTTTTTCCCCTTTTTTGGCTTTCAACCTAAAATTTAGGTTTTCCCAGGATTTTCCAGGAATTAATTTATTAGCAGTTGAGACAGTATTTCAGATAAACTTCTGCCTCATGGTTAGGACCATTTTCACCTCTGCAAGAAGACATTCCATATTCTGAAGGCACATGTTCAACTCTTTCATTGCAAGGACAGTCGCCCTCTTGCCAGACAGAGTGAAGCTCAGTTAGAAAAGGGCATTCCCACCTAAATTATTTATATCTCTCATAAAAGAATTTTATTGAATAGAATTTTAGAGAAGCTTAAAGATTGCTTTCAGAAACCACTTAAGTTAGGAAATCATTATGTGTTTAAACAGTCTGGCTTTGCTGCAGTGTACTTGGAGGCAGAAGGGCGGACACTGACTGACTTTTATTGGTTTTCAACCAAGCCTTTTCTATATTATCATGGCATCTGCTACATCACCACATGAAATAAATTTACTTAAGATACAGAAGTCAACTAAGGTATCCATAATTTTGAATTTTTAAAAGCAACATTTACATATACTCTCTAACATTCTAACTCTAATGGCTCTAGTCATAAGGGTTAGAATGTTAGAGTGTATGTGTAAAGTCAATGCTGCACATTGACAGCAGCTACCAGAAAGAAGCAAGCTCTGAAACCATCTGAGAACTTTTCTACATTCATGGTCAAACCCTACAGAGTTTATCCAGAAGAAGAAAAATTCACATGATTTGGAATATTGTCGCAAGAAATCTCTTGGGAAATCGAGGTGGTTAGACTTGGTTATGTGTTTTTGCAGTGAAACAGGTTGGGAACAGTTACATAAACTGTCAGGTTATTATTAAAGATCATAATTTGTTAAACTGTTAGGATGTCTCTGGGGCAATATTGTGACCTGGCTTATTTTCTTAGAGGAAAATATGACTCCCTTCAACATCAGTCAGAAGTTTCCCAAAGTAAGTATACCTGTATGTGTGCATACAAAGATGAAAATCAAGATATTCTGTAAAATCCATACGAATTCCAAATACCTTGGTGCAATAAAAAGGTGGAAGAAATTGTCTAAGAAGTTCTGCAAGATCAACCCTTTATTGTCTGTTTCTAAAACTAAAATATTTTCAGTATTATCATGACATATGAGAATGGAGTACACTTTGGTATGAATCAATATAATTTTTCATTGTCATATGCAATGGGCCATATTATTTACATTCACTCAACTAACAAGACCAGTCTGCAACAATATCATTTTCCAGTTCAGTAATTTTCTTTTTTAACAACTCTTAACGTTAATAAAGCTGCACCAACAAAAGCATTAGATGCATTGGACATAAAATAAACTACATTTTAACAACCTCAGCAGACGTTGCCAAGTCCTGAAGTCAGCCAGGACCATGTGCTGCACAGTCTCAGTGCAGAAAATAGCATTAGAGGGATCAAGAAATATTTTGTCATTAATGCTGAGATTATTTACTTGAGGTGCTTTTGTGGAGCTGTACTTCAGCTCTCCACGTGTCCCTAAGCTCCTTGGGTGAGACACAGGCTCAGTCACACTTTCCCTGCTCTGATAAGAGCTCCTCCAGTGGGTCTACAGCTGATTCTTACTGTCATATATGCATTTAATTTATGTCATGTGGGGTCAATAAATGTACACACCATGGATAACTGCAGCAATTTCCATCCCAAAAGTCTTAAGCATCGTTCTTTTCCCTAGGCATCGTTCTCTCCCTAGGGAGAGTGTTTCCTCTGGCTAAAGGAAATCCCAGTTTATTTTCAGCTGGCTGTGTTATTTCACTGGGGTTCCAGCAGGCACACAAAGAGCAATTTCCCAAATATTGTGATAAAAACCACAAGCAAACAGAGAGTCAGGCAAGTGGAAGGTGGTGAGCTTCCAGGCTGAGGTACAGCGAGCCCCAGGTACTTTTTGCTATGGACATGTCCACAGGGTGAAGCACACTCCTCTGCTGTTCCCACATCCCAGGGACAGGGTCACCCCTGATGGAGATTCCCACTGCTGTGAGTTCTCTCACTCACACAGTGCTCACAGTTTGGTTTTGGTTCTGTCCCAGGAGATGTTCCGTGTCAGACAGAAATTTGATTTATGCTGTGACTGAACTCCAGCTGTGCCTTGACACTGAGCAGCCATTGCCTCGACACTGAACAGCCATTGCCTCTTGCAAGACACTTTTCCCCCACACTAAGAAGATAAGAGATAACTATTTAAGTCCTTTGTGCTACTGATTTCTCATCCTTTGAAATGAAGTAACAGCAAAACAAACAAACAAACATGGTAGAAGGGATTTCTCCTTGCAAGAACATGGGAATTGCAGGAGTTTATCCCACATACAATGGGATAAATGGGATGAAAGAGTTGAGAATTTTTTGGATTAGGTTTCTGAACAAAATAGGTCAGGCTGTGGAATTTACAGAGATTATATTTCTATCCAGGTTGGCTAATATGTACACGTATTTTTATAATTAAAGATGATAAAATAATTTTCAAAGAGAAATTTACAGCAGTTCTGACCCACAGGATCAAACTGGACAAAAGAAGAAAGAGAATGCATTTTCCCTAAAATATGTTTAGCTTGAATCTGTCTTGTGTTTCTAAGAAAAAAGGAATAATTTCAGTTTCCTGACAGTGGAATTCAGTCTTTTTATAAGAAGCTGAAAGTGCAAATTACAGTAAATGAAAACTCTTTACAAAATAATAGCTTTTTTTTCTCTTTTTGAAGCCTAAGACAGGAGTAACAGATGTCAGCATCTTACACTGAAAGAAGAGAAACTAGGAAAAAAATGTAGAAATCTACCTTTTAAGAAACAAATTCTTGAATAAAAACCATTTGCTAACAACCAGTCCCCCTGCCTAACTTCAGCCTTACTTGTATTGAAGAGTAAATGAGGAAAAGAACAAAACCAGGGAAGCTGTGTTCAGGAATCTTGGGAGTTCAATTAATTTTCATTGCATGGCTGACAGGCCCCCAGTAAGAGAGGAAAGCAGTTAACTCCTCTGTGCAGGTGAAGTGAAACTCTAATTCTTTAGCCAGGTGAGTTAGCAGTGCTAGATAATATCCAGTGCAATGACTTTGTCTCAGTCTACCTGATTTAGCTGTGTGATATTTTAGCTGGCTTTGTACTTCCATGACATGTTTGTATTTCAATAAAGCTTTATGAATGGAGGCTCAGCCAAGATTCTCCAGTCTCTTTTATGCATTCTTCTGCTCATCAGCATTTTCTCTGCTGAACAATAAACCAGCAGAACAACAAAGTCACAATTTTCTGGTTTATTGCCATGTCATTATATTTGTCACACTAAAGGCCGCTTTAAAGGGTGGGCATTTTAATTCTTTTGAAGCACGTTTAAAGTAATTGATCAAAATGTTACATGAATTTCAGGTTCCTTTAAAACACAACAGAGCATGTTTTCTTCCTCAGTCCCAGAGACTTTATTTATTTATTCTCCTACATCACTTGAGCAGCCCCTCAGCACACATGTGCACAGAATGAAGCAGACAACCCATAAAACAGCTGTTAATCACCTTCAATAGCCCAGCTGCCAGAGAGTTTGTTAATTCAGGGCAAACTATTCCAAATGCAGTTGTGGTTTCAGGACTTGGCCAGCACCATGACATTGCCATCTTTCTAAATTACTTCCCCTTTTGCTTTATAGAAGTCCATTGCTGATATAACTCCTCAGAGCCAGAGAAACTCCTGCCAAGGGCTAGAGGTTAGTTTTAAATAAACTGACAACACACCTACTACCTTGGTCCAGATGCAGTTTATTTAACTTCTGACTACACAGAAATCAGGTTATGTCCTGTGCGGAGTTTGTCAGTGCAAATGGAAGCTGCAGTAAGGTCAGACCTGGTATTTCCTGAAAACTGCTGGGACATAAAACAGTCCTGACCAGCCAAGTCAGAGATGTGTGACATTAAAGACTGCTGGGACTGAATGCACTCTTTCTTATAACTTGAAAATTCTTTTCTTCCAAATCTTTAGTCCTGCCACATTCTGCTTGGTGACAGAAGCAGAAAAATCTATGCACAAAGAGAGAAGTCACTGTCTGTGTTGAACCTCATTTATTGTAAATAAAAGAATTTGATCTTTCTGTCTGGTTCAGGAGAGGGAGAAAAGTAATGTTCATGTCCTACACTTTGGGCTTGATCTTTCTCTTCTACCTGAGCAATAAACTTTTAGCTAAGCTCTGCACAGGGAATCAGTGAGGACAATGCTTTAGCAGGTTTCTATATCTATTTTACAGTAATGGAGCTTTGAAAGTCAGCAGTGTGATATGTTTTGACCTGCTTGCAAAATCTATTTTTTAATAGACATATTCTGCTTTTGTTTATAGTATTTTCTATGGAATACAAGCAGTTTTGACCATGTGGCTCTGACAGTTTATTGGAGTCAGTTCTAAGATACCATAATGCTTCTTGTCTGTGTTTGTGCACATAGAATCATAATTATACATATTTTTCTCAATTAATGCTCAGAGAAGGAAAGTTATGGTAGAGAACAGGAGTTCCTTTACCTGTAACAACACATGGCTCTTACTATAGTGTTTTGGAAACGAGGTTGTGTGTGAATTGACTGAAGAGTAATTTTTACTGTACCTCTAGAGAAATCATTCCTTCTCGGTTGCAAAATAGATTTTTCAACACTGTGCTTTGACACCTTGCTCAGAATTTCTATTCAGTACAGTGACAGCTCAAATACTATGTTCATTGGGAGGTGGAGATGCACCATTCTCAGAGATTGACATATAGAAAGAAGTAGCTGTGATTATGTATGCTTATATGATTTTTTTCTAACTCACTCCACTACCTATTGTATTCTTTAATGATCAACAAGCTATTGAGTATTTTCTTCTTTTTTTTTCTCGGCACCCACATTTAGCAATCCTAAATGCCTAGAATTTAACAATTGCAAAGAAAACTCCCCCTCATCTTGACAGTTCCATCTCTCAAGACTTCCTTTTCTCACATGGGTTTGTTTCAATCAAATACAGTGTTTTTTTCTGGTGAAGGATGTGGAAGTATTCACTGCCCAGAGAAGCAGAGAGGTTTTCCTTTCAAGCAGCCATCTACATGTGGGAGCAAAGGACTCTGTGGGCTTTGCAGGAGAGGTGCCTCTTAGGGGAAATACAGTGGCATTCATCTGTCCTTTCCCTTCATAAAAATTCATCTCTTCTTGAAACCAAAATCAGACTTGATGTGGCAATTCTGTGTAAATTTGGGGCCCACCACTGAAGAAAAAGAAAAAAGACTAAGGGAAATATACACAGTCTGCTCCATGTCCTGCACCTGCAACAGGTCAGCCAAGTGGTTGAGATACTTGTATTAACTTTGGAGAACAAATAACATGGACATGTCATTAGGCAGTAAAGTAATTTAAGATTTAACAGAAGCTCTGCTCTGTAACTTCCTGTCTCCTTTTCCACTGTAAGACAATCACATTATGTATTTTTTTTATAAAAGAACTGTGAATCACTCTAAATAAAGTTTATTCACTATTAGCACAGAGAAAGTAAAAGGTTCTTTACCCTCAGATGACAGAACACATTCCCAGCCTGAGTTCATTGCCAGTTATGAGCCCATTGCTCTTTGTACAGCACTTCCCTCCAGCTGAACTACATCTCCTTCTTCTGGTGATCCTCAAAATTCCCCTTTGAATTGTTCTGACTTGCAAAATGAACTCAAATTTTTTTGTTCTAATCCCATGAGACAAGCATTCAGTTATTGTGGTCATAGTTATATACATATGAGATTTATATACAATTTTTAAAAAATCAAACAGAATTTTCAGAAGGTTATAGACCAGGACTTACCCTACTTCCCTCTGCTTCCCTACCTGAAATAAAAACATCCCCCTTTGGTTGCATTAGTCATTTTTATTGTACAGAAAATCTTCACGTCCATCCCAGGATGAGCTATTTTTAGTTCTGGAAGACTAGTTCTTAGAAAAAAATTTTGCTCCCAAGAAGAAATTTTGCTGCTTTTATTCACGTGCTTATCCTTGGATGTTGTGCTTGTGATTCTGAAGCACTTCCACAGGATGGTCAGGGGTGGGATGAGGGCTGCCCGCAGAGGTTCACCGGTAGGAGGGAAGACAAGGAGGTTTGTGTTTGATGGTGGCAGATGCTCTGTCCTCAGAGACATGGACAGAGTCTGTAGTAAATACACTACTGCCTCTGAAAAGGACAAATTGTTCAGACTAATGGCAAAACTATCCTCAAGGTTTTCTCCCCTATGAAGTGCAGGAATGTGCCCCCTGTTGCTGGAGTGACCAAATTATCCTTTGTCTCCTTAAAAAGAAAAAAATCCCAGAAGTTTCTCTCTTCAACTGGATAAAAAGACACCTTATAGGACCTCTGGGACTTCACCTCAAACTTAAGGATAGCCAATTGGACAGAAGATAAAAAGTCCTGCTGCCTGAGCCATTTACTAGAAAAAAAAGAGAACAAAAGAACTAATGGCTTTTGTGGGTGTTTTACCAGGAGCAAGAACCTCTTGCCCATGGCTTGGGTTTTCTCTATAAAGAGCTTTGTTATTTTGCCTTTTATTAAAGCTTTTCTGTTTCCAACACTACCACAGAAGCCATCCTGCTGATTTTATGCCATTGGAGGTAGCTGAGCCATCTCAGGTGTGATATATTTCTCCAAGAGCCCATAAGACCTGGCTTAAAGAGACCATTATCTCAATGAAGCTCCTGTAAAGCTGCCTTTTCATGAGAGGACTGGTGCTCTTCCCACACACCTGTCAAGCACCCCAGTGCATGGCAAAAGTTACAGTGGCAGAAGTAAATAAATGCAGACCAGCTTGATACTTGACTTTTCATTAGTCTAACTGCACTGGAAGGTGAGTTTAAATTGTCTGAGGCCTAGAACAGAATGGGAAGATGTGTTTTATCTTGTTGTAGGTATGCTAGCAAGAAATATGCCACTGGCTAGACATGCTGCTTGAATTTAAGAGAAAATAACCATGTGCCTTTTAGCATAAGTCAGTACCAAACAGAATAATTGGTTCTTTGAAAGAGAAATTAGTTCTTCATTCACAGTTCCTGGAAGGAAGCTCAAATTGGAAAAGCTGTCTAAAATAGATGAGCTTGGAGATAGCATTTTGTATAATGGAATTGACCTATTTAATTAAAAACTTGGTAGTCAGTTGCTGTTTTCTTTCAAACTAAGGTAACTGAGATAGAAGTGACACACATCTCTAAAGACAGAGCAGTGCAAATAATGGGTTTGGTTCCAGCTGCAAAATGAAGAAAGGTCTTTTGAAATGGATAGAAAGTGGGGGGTTTTGTTTGTTTGGTTTTCTCTTTTAATTGTTTTTCTTTTATTTTTTCTTTTTTTTTTTCCAGGTAGAATGGGATTATGGGATTCAGATCCTTGAATTGCAGGGCAAAACACAAGCTGAAAAGTCTACCAGAGCTCCTTATTAGTAATTCAGCTCAAAGCCAGTGAGTCCCTCAGAAGGGGTTAGAGAAGCACCAGAAATATTAAATAGGTGAAGATCCTTGTTTGTGTGATCTTTCTCTGCTTGTGGCTTCTCTGACTGAGTTCTATTAGAAAGATTTCTCTCCACAGGCTCAGTGGTCAGACGAAGCACAGGTGACCTTTGGGGTCACAGCAGAGCTGACACATTCTGTATCTCCCACATATTCTGCTTTTCACCTCCTACCCCTCCTCTGCAGCTGCTCCAGACAGACCCCAGAGCTACAGTCGTACTTGGCTTTTTCTTGAGATTGACACAGCTTTATCCAGAATAACTGGTGGCCAACTTGTGGATTTATGTCTCCTCAGGCTTCTTTCTGTGGGCAAGTAATACCCTTAAATTCGTTTGTAAAGTCACTAAATATAGGTGACTTTCTTTTTAGTTTCTGCAGATTATCAACCTGAACTCTGAAAACTGTGCTTCATTCCAAACCCTTTGCTTTAAAGTTTTCAACTCTCTTTCTTAACTCTTTATCCTCTTCTGCTGATTAGTATAAGCAGACTTGGGAAACAAACCCTCATCTCAGTTTGAAAAACTAAAATAATCAAGTAAAATATATTTTGAAAATGTTAAAATATTTATTCAAAAGCAAAATATTAAGTAATAAAATTATTAAGGCTTGTATCTTACAGCCAGAGAAAAAGAGTATGGAATTCATTAGGGACTTATTTTGTGCAATTAAATCTATAGCTCTTCCCATACACCACATAAAAATTCACAGAACAGAAAACATTGTAATTCAATTTGCTCTCTTTAACTTAATTAGCCACTTCATTTCTTAGAGCCATATAAAAACACTAATTTTTTTTTTTCTTGTTAAAGCTCATTGTGAGTTTTTAAACAGAATTTATAGGACTGTGTTACCCTATGCATCTCAGTTATGTCATGCCCGAATTCTGGAAACTAGACTATCCTCACAGAGGATTGAAAGCAAGGATTTGTTTTACTTAATTTTAAAACGCTTTGTTAACTGCTTGGGTGCTGCCAAATGAAGCTGCTAAATCCTCACAAGAAGCATTCAATCCTGTAATACCATCAACATTCAAAGGAAAGCTGACAAATATGACTTCCTCCCCAGAACAGCAGTGTTAGAGCAGGCACTGCAGGCTGGAGCAGGAAAGATGAAGCAGTTTCCAGGCTGGCTCTTCTCCATGCTTTCACTGAGGGCACTCCTTCACTGGAACAGCTCAAATGACTCACCCTCAGTGTGGTATCTCCATCCTTTATCACTTGCTGGAATAACCTGGCAAAGGTAGAGCCTGGGCTGGGTGAGTTCCAGTGTCCTGGAGCTTTGGTCAGCAGCAGCCGGGGAGGAGCGCAGCCGATGCGCCAGCGCTGGGGGAGCCTGTGCAGCTCCAGCTTCCCGGGCTTGGCTCACTGAAAGGTTCTTGTGTGCCCATGGCCACTTCACTTCTTGAGGCAGTACTGCTTCATCAGGTTTCTGTCCTTCATGTGCTTGCTTAGAAAGAGAATTTGCTGTCTGGTGCCATGAAGGAAAGGTGGGGGAGAGAGAGAGAGCGCAGGAAGGGCTCTCCACTGTCAGCAGAGCTTTCACCCGGGGAAACTGTTATGGAAAGGAAGATACCCTAGAATAAATATTATATTGACTGCCTTAAGATAAAATTGGGTGGAGTCCTAGAATGAACACTATATTGACTGCTTTAAGATAAAATTGGGTGGTGTCACTGTAGGACATGAAAGAGCACACAGCACACCGCTCTCAGGGTGAAGAAGAAAAGAGGTAGTTTATTTTCTGACTCCAACATTTATAGTTTTACAAAGGTGACAGTGGATTGGAGGGTGACAGTGACACCTCTCCATAGACACTGATTTAACCAACAGTCCATCAACTGTCTCCTCCTCCACAGAGGAATGCAAAAACAATGAGTTGTTTACAGAAAAGTGTGTGAGAAAGTTCTCCGCAAGAATGTCAGCATCAGAAGGCTTTAGAGAATCTCAAAGAACCAGGGTGACAGGGTGGAGTCATTATCTGCTAAAAATTATTTCTAGATTTTATGTAAAACCACAAAGACCAAAAACCTGTTTCAGACTACAACTCATTAAAACCAAAGCATATGGCAATGGAAACCATTACTTGAATGCTTGGAAAATAATTCTTGAGTGAAGTATTTCTTCCTTCTGTTCAGACTGCATTTGAGAAACAATTGTTCTCTGTGCTGAAGCAATAGCTTCTGACACAATCTAACCACAATATTACCATTGTTGTTGTTGTTGTTGTTGTTTTTGTTGTTGTTGCTATAGAAGGAACTAAAACTAAGACAAAAAGCTCCATGCATTCTTCTCACACTCAGAGCCAAAAATATACTTTGAACATTTGGAAGGAGAAAGTAGTTAACTGCACAGAGACACATAACCCTGCTTCTCAGGCTGTTTATTTTCCAAGATATTTTACATTTTATTCTTCTTGTACTTGATGCTCTACTGTGACCAGCACTGAGGTGAAAAGAGGTTAGCTGGTTAGAAGATTACATTTATACTGCTTGTTCCAGGTGGCCTTCTGATTACTCTTGGGATCGTGTTTGACTGTCATCTTTATCCCCAGGCTGCAAGTATATATTTCAAAGTCACTAACAACATGCACTCCACAAACTCCACATGGTATACTCTTTGCTAGGCAACCATGTACATGACAGACATTGTTTCAATCGTTTCATTTCAAATTAGTTGAGTGTCTTACATCTTCAGAACAAAGATACATTAGTAATTAATCCTCAAACAAAGGAAAAAAAAAGTAAAAAGTTGATTCTTTGTCACAGAAATGGAGAGCTAAGGAACAAAATTAAGTGATAAATAATTAAATGATGTCTCTAGGCAGAAAGGTAGAAGGTTGCTATATAAGCTGCAGTTAAACACTGGATAGTGAACATTAAAAGGTGGACCAGTGTGGTATCCAAGGGGATGGACTGTCTGTGCAGAATTTATGTTTCTAAGTAGGTTGCTATTAGTATTTAGAGGTCTCAAAAGAATCCTGCAAATTGACAAGGACACACTTTCAAGAAGATAGAAGTCAGTAAAAGAACAGGAGTTCAGAATTCCCTAATCCCAAGGAGCTTGTGATACTGTTTGCATTTCTAATTGTTTGTTCACATTCATGCACAGCAAGAGCAGAAAAATTCATATTTGAAAGACAAATTGCAGGCAACATGTCACACTAGAACTGCCTTGGCAGTGCTGTCCTGGTGAGACTTTGGTTTGACTTTAATGTCAAGAGGAGTAATTCAATTTGCAGTCAGAAAGACCTGGAACTCTATTCTGCTCACTGGCCTGCAGCCAGGTCACATTGGGTTGTGATCTCATAAACTTAAAAGAGTCAGCATGGATCAGAACTCGAGGAAATGAGCATTCAGTGATTTAGAAGTGATGCTTCTCATCTCAAATCAGCAATGCCCCAAGATGTCATTGAGGGCTCAGTTCCCCCACAAAGCCATCATTCAAACTAAACATAAACCTGATGTTTGGCAGTTTGTGTTTATTAAAGAGCCAGGCTACTTTTCAGTGTCCTGAGTTGACACTCCTACTCAGCTCTCCAAGCTGACCTCTGCATGTTCCTGGTGCACTGAGCAGTGATCTCTGAAATTGTGCTATCCCACCCCATCCCCAATGTGCTTTCTGCACAACCTTTACTGATGTACAAAATGGATCACACAGGGGAAGGTGCAGCCCTCTCTGCTTCTTTACAGCTGAGCAAATGTCAAAGCACACAAAAGTTTTGGGTATTTGTGTAGTCAGGAAAACCCCGGGCAGTTACCAGAAAACAACCCCCTAAACACAGATAAAATATAACATTTTCTCTAGTCAGAGGTAGTGATCATCACTACATAGATTGCAACATGTAATGTTTATATTTCTCAGTACCTTTCAGAATGAGTGGCAGAACTGTGGCACAAAAATGGATATCTGGAAAACATATTAGCTATGTCCACCAAGAAATTGAGAATAATGAAAAAGAAGATAGACATTTATAATAATAATCATAAAGAAGATAAACAACTGACTGTTTTCTGACATCAACATGTTTTTGAGAAACAACAGAAGCAAAGGACAGATGATAGAAAAAAAGAGGTGGTAACATGGTAGAGGAATACAATTGTTGAAATGTCAAAAGAAGATTGAAGTAAAAATATATGTAGCCATTTAAGGTCTTTTTTTTTAAAAATTTCAGATTTTGAGTGAACAACATCATTTAAACAAAGAGTAGAATTTTTTAGGAAATTGCTTGGTAGAGCATTGCAGGGCAGAGTTCCAAGAAATACTGATCAGTAGGAACATTCATCTAATGAGGCCTTTGTGCACCACCACTAGAGAACCAAAGGACTGCTTTGGCAAAGCCATAGCCTGGCAATTACTGAGATTTGTGAGCCTCAGATTGGGTGTTACACCAGCTTCAGCAGGGATGCTCTGACAATTTAAGCTGGGTCTTCAAGAAGAGGGAAAGAATATGCCTCATAAATCTGTATTTATTCCATGTACAATGCATACTAAGCCTTTAAAAGCTACAATTGAGACCCTGCTTCACCTAGGGTAATTCTTTACCTGTGCAATCAGTTTGTTTCCTCAATCACTACATTTTTATGTCATGATTTAATTTTGGTGTGAAGTTGTAAATATCAGAACATGGATAATCAAGTTGATGTTGCACCTAGCCTGAGATGTCAAGGAAGAAAGAAACTCTTCACATCAGTTTCCCTGATGCCAGGTTCTCCAATGGAAGCAGAACAATTTGCAAGCAAGGTCCCAGAAGGGTCAGCACAGTCCAGAAGCAGCACCAAAATATTGATTTCTGTTATCTTTGGCCTTTCTTGCAGCCAAGCTGGATGTCTTTCTCCTAATGAAAGATAAACTCCTGAGCAAGGATGGTTGCTGTACCTGTATCTTTACAGACATCTCACTCCTAGAGTGGTTCTGTGAAATAATTGAAACAGAGCTTGAACTGAGTTAAGAAATAGAATAAGGGCAACCTAATCTGTATATCCATTGATATTTTGGTTTTCATTAGTTCAGATGATCAATATTACAGAGATGCAGCTCAAAGTTCAAATTACATGTGTTCTGGTGCCTTGGACCCACATGAATAAGAAGGGGTATTTTTAACTCCTAAATCCAGCATTATAATTCAAGTCACATATTCTATCTTATGATTTTATGAAATAGAATTATTGCCTGCGGATGTTAATTTCCAAAGAGAACAGTTCTCTGTTCAGAACAGGTTATTATAGATAGTTGTGTAGCTAAACTATACTCACTGTCACTCAAGAAAAGAAAAAGCCTCAAACCAATAGGAAATATGACAAGGGAAATGCTAAGAAAGCAGTTTAATTTTGAATATATAGTAATCTTCAGCTCTTGGGAAAAAAAGGCTAAAATGTGAAGAGCTAAAATATGAAAAAAGTGCGACTAAAATAATAATAAGCCATCACTAAAAAATAAAAATTTTCAAGGCTTGGATCCACTGAGGATGCACAAGAAGCCTGATAACTTTGAGGGCATTTAAAATTAAGAGGTGGAAAAAGGATTGGCATTCTCATGTAAGTGTCAGATGTATCCTAGGAAAAAGAAGCAGAAGATGACAACATCAGTCATTTTCATTTGAAGTTGTTATGTATAAATACAGCTCAGGCATTGATAAAAAGATAAATAGATGCATATCATATGCACTAAAAGTACCAGTGAAGTGAGTAGAAATTACAAAGAAGTTGTACAGGCATGCTCTATGTGAAGTAAAAAGTAGCGTGCTTCTCTGGGAAAACGTCCTGGGAGATCACTAAATTTTCTGGTTCATCTTTTCTTAAATCATCTATTTACTTCTTTTTTTCTTTAGCCAGAAATTCTCATTCATACACTCAAAAAGTGTGAGAGAAAAATTGCTCACTCGAGAATTTCTCCCCATGTGAGAGCTTGTATTGTTTTCTTTAGAATATAAAACTGGAGAGAATCAGATGTCAGATGTATTTTCCACCTTTTTGTTTGTATTCCCATCATGTCTAGAATAGGTTTCCTTATAATATTGTGAAGACATCCAAGCAAGCCTGATGCTTGTTCCCATTTTTCCCTCATTTTCACACCTTGCCCTGTAAGTCCCTTCAGCCCAGGACCCCTGGAATGCAACTGCATCCCCTTCCCAGTCAAGCACTGCTTTTTTCCCTGAGGCAATTGATCAAACCTCAGTCAGCAGGCACCCTCCATGCCCAGAGAATGTTCGTCTGCTCAGGAATGCTAAGGATGTTCCACCAAGGAGGATTAAAGGACCAACTACCTGTAACATGAGTAGCAGGAGCCATCAGTGAAACCAGACCAGTGAAAGGACTTCAGGGCTGAAAAGAGCACCTGGAGAGGGAACTCAGCTTACAGCAGAGAGCAGAAACACACCCACTAAGGGGAGATGAACCCCAAACACACCCACCAAGGAGAGATGAACCCCAAACACACCCACCAAGGGGAGATGAACCCCAAACACACCCACCAAGGGGAGATGAACCCCAAACACACCCACCAAGGGGAGATGAACCCTGTTTGGAGCTGACACCACCTGGGTGCTGCAGGGTGGTGGCTGGCACACCGCTCAGGAGCTGGTTGAGCAGGAGAACTGCACTACAGGGACACAGCTTTCAGTGAATGACTGGCAGACAAAATCCTGAGAGAAAAGCAAGTCAGGCAAATCTTACCAGGCAATCCCTGAGAAAGATAAAGGTGTTTTGTTTCTTTTTTTTTTTTTTCAAGAAGGTTATGTAAATATGTTGAGCTTGTACTCCCTGTTGAGCTATTACTCACTGTACAATTGGCTTAAGGCAATTACAATCCAACACAAAAGCTAATCTGTGTGTAGACCCAATTCAACAATCCAGAATCATGTTCAACAGCATTTGTAACTCCATACAGTCCCTCTGAAAATCACTGGGAAATTACTGTACAGCATACACTGTACCTTTGTGACATAAAAATGTGCAAGAAAGCACTCTAAGCACAAAATAACTTACAATAAGCCATTTGAAGTATTTAGAATTTATTTTCTTTAGGGGAGAGTTATGAGAAAAACATTATTTAAAAGAGATTCCCTCAGTGGCTGTGTGTCTCACCTTTACAGAAAGGCCTCCAGAATATAGTGGAAAAACTATTGGACTATTCACCAGTATTCACCATAAACTTTTATTTTCTTTCAGCTCCAGTGGTATTTACAATGCCACAAACATTGTTGATGTCTGTACTAAAAGGTCAAGGAATGAGATTAATGCACTTGGAAAGATCCTTAAATAGTGTTGTAGCCTCATGAAATGTCACCTTTTTATAGCCAGCTTTTATTTTCAGTTCTTGAATTTAATGTGATTTTTGATAATTGAGCTTTAAGAAAAAAATAATTTGTTTTTTTTAATTTTCATTATCAGTAAATGATATTAAAGCACTAGAAATAACCTGGAGATAAAAAATGATGTCATGAAAGCTCAGCTTGTTCTCATGATAACAAAGTGCAACGCACAGCTTCAGTTTCAACAGTCCTTCTGTAGCAATCCAAATTCAGAAATCCTGGTTATCATTGAAATATCTGTTCAGCTTCTGCTGTCTTGCTGAAACAACACAAAATAAAGAGCCTGGACCATTTAAGAAAAAAAATGATTGCTTTAAACTTTCAAATGGAATACATTAGTTGAACAATTTATTTCTTGCACTCTTACGCACTTTAGGCACATTGCAAAGGAACTTCCATCAAGAGCTACTTAAGATTTAAACCAAGTAATTGTGCAAAAGCCTCAAAGATCAGAGTGGGAGGAAAAAGGAGACAGTATGATTGATCACTCAAAGTCAGCAGCGTTCATATCCTGAGCGAGGCACATGCCTACTGCTCAATGGAAGGGAAAGAAGGCCAATGGGATGAAGGAAGCAGGGAGTTATTTTTGCTTTCTTTCTATATCACTCATAATTTTGAAGACATCTATCATGCTTCTCTCATCCGTCTCTTTTGTAAACTACATGCCTTCAGTCTCTTCAGTGCTGTGAGAATCTGCAATTATTTGCTTTCCATCCTGTTTTTTGCTGTATTCTTTTCTGGTAAGTTAACAGGAACAATTAAAAAGAGCTATGTTGGAGCATTAAAATTGTGTTAGAGAAGTAATCATTATCAATATTTTTAAATTATTTAATATGCATGTGCACACATGTGGGAATATATCCCTAATACAATATATTCTGGTTTAATTTACATTGAAGCCTTGATTACATCTGATTATGAGGGAAGAGGCAGTTGGACCCAGGAGATGTTGCAGACCACAGTCCTTTATGCCGTTGTGGAAAACAGGAGACAAAGGCAGCAACATAACTTGGTGCTTTGTTTTTGTCAGCAGGAACTGTGCAAGAGCCATTATGACACTGGAATAAATGGCTGTGAAATAACAATTATTACACTGATTGTCTTCAACTGTGCTACTACAGAATGAGAGCTGTGTCCTTGAGCTTCTTTTGCCTCTTCCTGCCCAGAATGGCATAAAAGACTTTGGGCTGGAAACTCCTGTGGGTCTCCTGTGCCTCTTACATGAAATTAAACTCATGACCTCTCATAGGATCTGTACCTGTCACCCCCTCTTCGAACAGCATATGCCTGAAATCTTCTTATTTCATTTGTCCCTAT
This sequence comes from Fringilla coelebs, assembly GCF_963513975.1. NCBI lineage: Eukaryota > Metazoa > Chordata > Aves > Passeriformes > Fringillidae > Fringilla > Fringilla coelebs. The sequence continues at coordinate 10,309,530 of NC_140029.1, read as the reverse complement.
TCTGCTTTTTAGGCAGACTGCCATCTGGGAATTCTTGGTGATGCATGCAAAAAGCTTCAACACTGATCCTTTGCCCAAGCAATACCTCATTGCCTGTCAGCATTTTCTAACACACAGAGAAATAAAACAAAGGGATTCCCTGTCTCAGCATTTCCTTAGGTGACAGAACTACTGAAACTGGAGAAATTCCCCACATTTGCTTCACATTTCAAAACAGGAAAAATGGGTTAGGAAAACTAATTTTAAAAATCAGATGTAAGGACACTATATTGGCCAGTCCTACTTTTCAATTTCCAAGATTTTGTCCTCTAGTGCAGGTGTCTGTGAGGTTATTTCCCTGTCTGTGATTACTCCCAGGGGATGAACAGAGTGAGCACCTGACCTCAGGCTGAGTGAAATAGAGAAATGGCAGTGTTTACAAGTGGAACAGCCACATCTCATGTCATCCTACAGCAATAAAGTTCACAAAATATTATGTGGGATATACAGCTGTAGAAACCAGTCAGGCCAGACTGCAAAGCTGTGGTAAACTCAGCAAACCCAGATCACTCCCAGATCACTTGGGACAGAGAATATGCCAGATGTCATTACAGGAACTGTCAGAATGTCCATCTCTAAATACAAATAAACTACTACTAATAATAATTCATAAATTAATTACAATAATAATTATAAGCAGTTAGATTAAATAAGAGATGAGCTAGCAGGAAGATTGGCAAATCAGTTTCCTTTGGAAGCAGCAAATGAACTGAGACAGATACTCATTTTACTGTCAAAGCACACTGTGATAAAGACAATAAACATCAGCCTTTCACAAGATTCCTCATGAGAATCCCAAAGAATATGTTCTTCAAAAGAATTTATACAGCCTTCTAGCACAGCCACCATATTCCACATGTGAAGAACAAAACCTAATTTTCTCTTGGACTAATATTGATAAAAGTTACTGCTATTTGAAAGAATCCTGCTGCTGAAAAGAATTTCAGCAAGGCAATTTTTGCTATTATGGGCAAAGCATGATTCTTCTCTGTTTGGCTTTTGATTCACTTTGCAAAGCTCAAAAATGTTGTGTTTGTTGGATATATATCTAAATGTTAATCCTGTGAAAGAGATCCAGAAAGAAACTTCGATTTTTATACTTCTCCTTCAGAAGTAAATTGCCTTCTGACCCAGTATTTGTCATAATCCAAAGCTGTAAAGGGAGATTAAAGTCTCTCCCTGCCTGTTTGTGCCCATGCATAGCTATCGATAATTACGCCCTTGCCCCCATTCATCCATCTAAATTTGCTTTTACCTACCTGAATATACTTAGGTATTTTAAAAACTGCTGTGATACCTGCATCATACATCCTTTAGGACATTCACACACATACCTACTTTTGTGTGAGTCTAGCTATAAAAATATAATAAGTTGCCTTAGATTTTAGTCATAAGTATTGCAGAAAATGCTCACAAGTGTCCCAGGCTATTCACACAACTATTTAAAGTTAGGTCTTACTCATAGCAGAGTTACTGGGAGACATTTGCTAAGTGTCTGGTTGGATTTCAAGCATCTTCAGTGGTGGATATCTCACAGTATCTCAGGATATCTGTGGGAATTCAGCACATCGCTCCGGATGTCCAGAGCTACCCAGAGAACCCTTGGGGGGCTCGGAGGTCTTGGAATGGTTCCAAAAGCGCCTGGTGGCTTGACTTGATCCTTCTAAGGATGTGCCACCTGCGTATGAGGATATGAGAATCACTGAGGTTTAAATGGTATAGAAATAGTATAATTACAAGGTAAAATACAGGTTTTAAGATTTTGGTACAGGGGGGTTATAGAGACAAGATGGAGGAATTTAGGCCTATCTCGTGGTTCTTCTTTCTTCTTCGTCTTCCATTTTCTGTGTGACGCAGATATTTTTAGATAAGTTCTTGGTGAAAGTACACTTACCAATAAGGGGACATTGGGGACAAAAGGTAAATAAGATTTACGTAGGTTTTGTTATAAAAAGACACAACTGCCCTGTAGGCGGTCAGAGTGCCTTTGGCTGCCTTGTTGGTCAGATCCCGGCTGGGCAGAGAGAAAACTTTGTAGATAAGAAATAATAAACAACCTTGAAGACCAAAAACCTGAGAGCCCAGCCTCGTCCTTTGAAGCCCGGGGAGCAAGCCCATCTCACCCTTGTCTGGGCAGAGACAGACAATAGCCAACCCAGACAGATATCCAGTGCTAAAGTGTTCTCTTAGGAAAAAGGTTTTTATATTCAGACTTCCTGTGTTTCATTTTGTGCCCTGTTGTGCTTTTGCTGAGATGCACTGAGTCTGACTCTTCACCCCCTCATCAACCCATGCATTGGTAAGATAAGATCCCAAAGCCTTCCCTTCACCACGCTGAGCAGCCCCAGCTCTCTCAACCTCCCTCACATGAAAGTACTCCAGCCCTTCAGTCATCTCTGGGCGTTTTTCTGGCTCACTCCAGTATGCCCATGACCCTCTGGTGCTGGTGGAGTAGATCCATGGAAGGATCATTTCTCTTGCCCTGCAGGCGCTGCTCTGCCCTGTGAAGCCCAAGGTGCTGCTGGGCTTTGCTGCAAGATCATGTTGAAGATCACATTGCTCCCTTGTGTCCAGCTGGGTGTCCTCTGGGACATTTTCTGCCCAGTTGTTCCCCAGCTGGTCAGCCCTGCCCCTGTGCTGGTACCTGGCACTGGTGCTTGGTGTTATTGCAGCCCAGGGGCAGGACTTGGCACTTCCCTTTGTTTGTCTTCATAAGGATCCCTTAGGGTCACTTCAGCCTGCCAAGGTCCCCCGAACAGCAGCACACCCATCTCTGCATCAGCCACTCCTCCCAGTGCTGCATCACCTGCAGACTTGCTCAGGGTACACTCAGCCTCTCTTTTAGGTCACTGCTGCTGAGGTTGTTTCACCTTGATCTTGCCCTGTCAAGTTTGGTGATCTGGTCAGTGTGGCTTTTTATGAACCACATCCACAGGACACAAATCCTGGGTATAAATATAACCACAAACTATCTCTGCACCCCTGAGAAAAGCTTTCTTGTGTGAAGTGCAAAAATTGCCCAACTACTCTGTTCCACAAATTGCCCAAATTTTCTGTGTTCGGTGAGAACATGAAACCAAGATTTGGCAACTGCGTTTTTGTGGCATGGTTCCAAATAATTCACTGATTTCCCACAAATTTATAGTCTGGACTGGAGGAAAAAGTCAACATTTTCAAATGTGAGGTCCGGGTGATGAGTATTTACCATGATATTAAAGCCTTTGATGAAGCTAACGGAGACTTAGATGTGTTGAGCATTTCCTGTCCCCTGTGAAGGCTGCAAAGATTAAGACCAGGCTACTTATAAGATACAGAAATATGAAGAGAACTGTCAGTCATAGTAATTTTTGTATATTTAAATAGAGCCATGATTAATATTAAAAGGATGTGCTGTTCCCATGTTTAGCCCATTTTAGCTGAAGGCTGCCAAAAACAGCACTGAAAAGGGGATGAACTTTCTACACTGCACATCTCAATGGGACATGAGCTTCAAAGGCTGAGCAGGCATCTGAAAACCTAATGCAATTAGTTAATCAGTTTATTGTTCCTTTGATTGTAGGCAAGAATGTATTGATTTTTTTTTTCCTCCTTTATTAATTCTACATTTAGAGTTCTATATTTGAAGCACACAAAAAGGGGAAATGAATATCTGCAGCTCACCTACGTCACAAATATTGCATGTTTTGCAAAGCATTTTTAATATGACATTTCTTTCACTGCAATGAAAGGTGCTCCTGTGGCATACTTAATTTCTTATTTTCTGCCTGTCACATCTTTGTCATTAATATAGCTTGCTGAGTATTTGACTAAATGGTAATGAAAAGTAAAATGTCTGATTTCCTTCATGGTGTGTTTCTGGGGAAATGGCACTGTGCTTTACACTACATGAGCATTTGCCTACAGTTCTAGTGGAGAACCCATTTCAGAGTGGATTTTGCATAGTTCTTGTATTCCTGAGATAGTTTCTAGAACCACTAGGCCACCTGAAATCATTATTCAATATTATTATGAATAGTTAATACCGTTACTACTATTATTTACATGCAAGGGAAATACGGAATCTCTACTTTTGCAGACAGTGGTGACAAAAATACTGAGAGAAAAGTCTTCATAGAGAAGCAATTACCATCTGGTAATTATTGTTACTCTCCTCTCACATACCACACATTCTCGTAAGGATTTATTTTTTATTAGATTTTTCAAATTTAAATAAAAATCTGCTTCTGATTCTGTACTCAACCCTGTACTCAACCCTGTAAATAAAAATATGCTTCTGATTCTGTACTTCACCCTTCTGTAGGTGAAAATGTGAAGTTTTCTGTACTTACAGAGGGAGAATCTGTCATTAGCTTCACACCAAATCATTAGAATCATGTATCATTAAATATTTAAGATTCATACTATTGTTCAATTCTGTTGGAAAAACAAAATACATCTACAAAAATAGATGGAACGGCATGTTAATCACTAGATAGGGTGGAAAAAAATAAATTCTTTCAAAGCCAGCATGTTGACTGACAACTTCCAATATTTCTGTGAAGAATTTGTAGTCAGTGTGATGTCAACCCAAAAGATCATGTGACCTGTTAGAAAAAGTGCATTTAAAAATTCATATTTCCTGCAATTTATATGGCTATCAAATCTAGAATCTTTTGGTCTTGAAAATTAATTACCACATGAATAAGTCATTATAAAGATGAATAAGCTTGTAACCAATCACAGAAATGTCTTGCTAGTGAAATTCAATTTTGAGGACCTCTTCACACATTGTCAGTGTTTTCATTTATGCAAGCTTGATCACAAGAAATGATGAAAGAACAGTTTTTAAAATTTCCGGTGACTGCCAAAACTTCAAATCCAAATCCAAGTCTGTCAGAGTGAACAAAACTCATCAGAAGCTAATGGAAAGGAACCCAATTATGTCAGGCTGAATTTGGCCCAGAGACCAAACTGTTAACTCTGTGTAGAAGCAACTTTCCCTTCAGGTTAGGGAGAGCTGTACAAAACATTTACGGCCATAGGGGAAAGTAACAATCATCTCTAGGAGATTTAATCCTATTTTTGTCTCCTTTTAACAATTTTCTTCAAGTACTATAATAATGCACATGTGAATTCTTACTCTGTCTTCCCATCTTCCCACACATATCCCCAAGCCAAAGTCTTGAAGTATTTTCTAAGCCATTGCAGTAATAACATTGCTAGATAATTTACAGAATATTTCTTTCAAGAAGAACAGCAATTTTTTATTGAAGTATGTGTCATGTCCTGTGCCCTGCTATTGCCTAGGAAAATGCTGTCATCCCCTTTGCAACGCTGATTAAAGTTCATGGGATTATTTTCATGGCATTTTTCCTGCTGATTATTTACTAAAAAACCAGAATCACATAAATTAATAAAATCCAGAACCACAAAGTGCACTTTGATTTGCAGTATTGACATAATTGTGGATCAATTAGTTTCTGTTAATGATGAGTGAAGCTCCTCAGGAATACTGTGATGAAGATTAGCCAGAACTGGTTTTGTTCTTTGCTGCAAGACCTTCAAAGTTCAGATTTTTCAGACTGAAGAAACAGAAAAAGAAGCTAAAAAGGATATGAAATCTTGCTATCAGCAGAAGAACACATAAATTTTGTTGAAACTCCTTTTACATTATTTTATGGCATTTCTAAGGGATCTTGATTTTGCTTTGTTCTGCTGCTTCACTCATCTACTTGCAAGCATTCAATCCAATTAAGGCCATAAATTCATGGATTAATATTCCTCAATTTTCTACCAAAGACATGTTAACATCTTAGTCACTTTCTTAAAGCAAAACCACCCAGTTCATGACTCCATTAAAATATGGACTAAGAAAACATCCTCCTTTGCTGTGAGAATAGCTTAGTTCAGGTACTTATCATAAATAGTATCAGCTTTTCTTCTAATGAAAACCGTGCCCACTTTGTCTCTCATATGTCCTCCTATTAAATCAACATATATTTTAGCATATTTGAATAAATAGTGAAGATAATTTATTCTTAACAGCAGTGCTGGTGACCTTTCTCTTCTACCACGCAAAACCAAACAATAAACTAAGAGCAAATCCAAAGGGAAGCCAACAGAAAAAGTGTGCCTAGCTCTTTTTCCATGAACAATCTGTCCTAGGCTTCAGCCTTCCTGTCCAGAGAACAACTGTGACTAACTTGCTCTCCTCCCACAATGGTGTTCCATGGTGGCAGCATGGCAACAGCAGCAATTAATGCTAATTGGAATCATTGCATTTCTAGGAAATCAGTTGTGTGTCAGAGCAAGGACACACTTTGGCCCAGGGAATGGTAGAACCCAGAAGTACATGCACACATAGTTATGCTGGCAATGGACTGCCCAGCTACATTTGTACCAGGATATTTCCCTGGCAGCAACCCAGATCTGATTATCTGAACTAATCATCACATTAGTTTTATTAGAGATGTGAAATTTGCCATGCTTAGTTTCCAGATGAAGAGACTGTAGAGATTCTTAACAGAATCTTGTAAAGATTCTAAAGAAAGAATTTTCCTTTTCCCACCTCTCCCAATCTGCTTTTGGCCTTCATACTTCAAGTCAGCTCCTCTGATGCCTTCCTGAGCATGGACACAGACAAACTATGCAACTGGCTGAGGTTTTAAAATTACATATCCTCTCTTCAAGGATGTCTCACTTAATTATTGACTAAGGCTGTTGGAGAAAGGCCAGTGCTTCCCTTCAGAGAAGCTGTACCTTCAGTTCACTGGGGCAAGCAGAACCATGTGAGCCCTGAATACCCCAGATCTGCCTTGAGGCTCTCCAGCAGCTCGGACTGTGCCCTTGCAGGGCAGACATGAAGGCAGAAGCAAAGGCTCCTCATCTCATTACAGAAAAAAAGGAACTAAAACTCATGAAAGGTGATGCTCTTTCCTCTGGCTGATAGTGGGAGGGGTGGGATATGGCACCATTCCTTTGGGGGGATTAATATCCACCCACCCCTGCTCCAGTGCTACCCTGGGTTCATTTGGGGGGATTAACATCCACCCATCCCTGCTCCAGTGCTACCCTGGTGCCTTTGTCCATGGCACTGGGAGCACTGAGCTGGACCTCTCAGTGCTCTCCTGAATGCCCAGTGCAGAGAAGGGTCATTAATCACTTTGCTCCCCAAGATACTTTGCCTCTGTCAGAGCAGCTCCTCATTACTTGAAGGATGCTCATGGAATTAAGTGAAATTACCCAAGTCAAAATGAACAATCTTATTATATTATAATGAATAATATCATCATATAGGACAAGGGCTAATGGTTTTAAACTGAAGGAGAGCATGTTTAGATTAAATATTAAGAAGAAATTCTCCACTGTGAGGGTGGTGAGGCACAGGAACAGAGAAGCTGTGGCTGCCCCACCCTTGGAAGTGTTCAAGGTCAGGCTGGATGGGGATTTGAGTAACCTGGTTTAGTGGAAGATATCCCTGCCCACAGCAGTGGGGTTGGAATGAGATGGTCTTTAAGGCAGCTTCCAACCCAAGTGGTTCCATGATCCCATGATTCTATGATCACAGACTCTGGTTTCAAACATTAGTTTCATCCATGCCTTCCTATTAATCCCTGTATTTGAAAACACTTTGTATTTTTGAAAAGCATTATAGTCTGATAATATAAAAGGAGTGGGCAGGCTTTCAGTTCCCCTCTACAAAAACCACACAATAAAGTGATACATTCAAAGTGATATATTCAATATTCACATTAACAGGCACACTTGAAAGGAAAACCATTTGCCCAATAAACTACCTGTGCACAGCTAAATCCACAGATGACCAGTCTGAGGAAAAGCTGTGTTTGGGCCTGCATGTAAGCACCTGTTAGTAATTTGCATTATTTTTCAAATTAATAAAATATATATTTATGAATTAATGGGATTTTATGTTTCACATGTCTAATTACAAATTAATATTAAGTATTTATATAGGAAATTTTATTAATATATTTTAATGAAAATTGAAAAAATCCTTTATTAAAAAAACCTTTATTATTTAAGTGGTTTTAAGTGCTGTTGAGTCATATGTGATTCAGTTATTTGCCCCACTGCTAAAGCAATTGGATTTTCAGCATGACACTAAGGATTTCTTACTGACAGCCCACAGCACTTTGTACCCACTCACTACCCCCTTCTATCTTCGTCAGCTGAGACTAAAGTTTTCACATGCATTAATTCTGAAGGCAGCTTATTAGGTTCAATTCATTGATCACTACAAAATTTAATTTGCTGGGTTTTTAGGGGGAAAAAGACTCAAAGCCTATACAAGTCCAATAGCTACCTCCAACATTTCGTAATACTTTCTGATCTATCTACAGAGTTTAGACCTAGTTTGTCAAACTGTGAGATTATCAGCTGAAATTTAAAAGAGTGGAAATTTCTAGGTCTTCAAGTCAAATAAGAATGAGTATTCGTAATGCTCATAAACTATGAGTCAAGTGAAAAAAAAATATTGTTAAGTCATTGTCATCATTTCTTTAAATTAACTTTGAAAGGAAAAAACCTCTGGAGGTTGGCCAGGCTGCCTTTGTGTGTTTATAACCGTGTTATCAGGCCTCTCAAGCTAAATTGTCTCAATGAATGGACTTAGAAAGATCACCTCCCCTTTCTACACTGCTCTGGATAATAATGGTATTTATCTCTCCCGAACAAGTATTTGAGGATCTGGTTAAGAATCCATTATCTGGCATCCAAAGGCAAGGTAGAACTGTAAAACATTAATAGAAGCAAGCAATACCTACCACTTAACTATTTAAGGCATAGATTTACCTCTCAAGGTATGAAATTTAGACACTGTTATTTGAAAACCCTGTATGTTTGCCAGCACAACCAGAAACTGAACATAATTACAAGAGGCTTGGGTGACTCACTAATAATGCTTCACATTAAGTAAAGACAACAGCTGGCATTATCAGGGCTGCATTTCCATGTTCATTGTGTTTAGAAAGAAAATGGCCACAGCCATGGAGAGCATGCCATCATCACCCTAGCTAAGTAATTAATTTCTCATTTATTATTACCACTGTTGTGAAAGCCCAGCATGTGCTTGGATGGCCACAGAAGAGAGCAACAGTAGCATTTAAAATGCTCAACAGTAGCATTTAAAATGCTGTGGGGTTTTTTGGTTTGGGCTTTCCTTGCAAATCATTCAATTAAAAGACTGGCATGCAGTTAAATTACCAGTTTTCTCATTTACCTACCAGCAACAGAAACATTCTATTCTGTCAAGAGAATTAATTTAGATGCTGTAGCATTTTCATTCATTTTTTTGCTTCTTAATGTAGCTCTCTGTCAGGGGACCTAAAAATCTAGAGAAAAGCTTGATATCTCTAAACAATTCATCCTGGAATTTTAAAAGTAAGGTAATCTCCTTTCAGACTAATGGAAAATAAAGCCATGCAATAACTGGTTTAAAAAGTTTAGCTAGCTTCTAACCAATGCCCAGATTCACAAAAGGATTTCACCTTCCACACGGGCACTCAACACCTAAATCCTCAAGTGTTCTCCACAGAAATCTCCACTTAAACATTGGGCCTCCCTGGATGATGACAAATAAAAAGCATGTCTGCTTATCCTGTGTGGATGTTGCAGCTCCCAGCTCTGCTTTCCTCCAGCCAGGCCCTGGCAGGGCTGGGGATGCAGGCAGGGGTCCCACAGGGGTTTGGTGCTGGTCTAACAGGTGGGAGGTCACAGAGCTTCAGTAGCTGCAGTGAGAACACTGCATGGAATCCGTGGTTCAAAGAGGTGCCTGACACTTCAGATGCTTCCTGCTTTGTTTTCCAGGGCTGGCACATTTCCAGGGCTGCAACACAAAAATTGATGGTTTATCTTAAACAAAGAAATTCTGCTTCTGATAGTTTGTTTATGGACTTTCAGCAGGGGAGGAAGGAAGTAAAAGGAAGAAATGTTTGCAAAACACTTTGCTCTTGCTGTAATGGATGGCACACCCCCTTTGACTGAAGAAGGAGTGAAATGAGATTAATTCTAAGAAAGCTGAGGTGATGTGCAACCAGAAAAGAAAGACAGGTGAAAATATGATCCCAGACACAGATGCCAGTTCAAGCTCTTTCCTTGGCACCACTTTTCTGTAAGAATGTATGGGGACATTGTACAAGATTAGTAGCTCCTGGCAGTTATTCCAAAGAACTCACCAAGGGCCAGATTTCTGATCTCTGTTAGCATGAAATGACACTCAAACAAGTGCATTGTTTTTTAATATGCACTGAATTGTACTTTTATGTGTGTTTCAATATATAGTTTATTTTTACAAGACTCTTTCATTCCATCTGAAGGTAAAAAATCAAAGTTGGAGAGGGAGAAGATGGTAAGACTATATATATTTTGAAGAACAAAATTAAGAAAATGGAAATGGATGTTAGAGTGAGATGGGAGAATAAAAGGGAAAATTAAATCAGTGCAGCTACATGACTCTTTATGGGAATTCCTTTCTCATTTGCCACCTAACTTTAATGATAACATTAAGATATAACTGTTGCATGTAGTAATTAGACACATTTTTAAAATTTTGAGCAATACCTACAGCATCCTTCCTCCTCTTGTGAAATTTAGTTGTTGGCAATATTTTAAGAGTTGCAACTTCTATATGAACATCACTTCCATGTCTTAGATCCTCAAAAATTCAGAGATTGTCCAAAGTGAAGTATTAATTTAGGTTCTAAGGGACATAAGGAACAAGAAGGTTGTTTGCCAGAGACATGGAGACACCTGAAGATGTAGCTTTCATCACACTGTTTGGTCCAAGCAACAGGAAGGTGATGTTCAACAGAGAAACAAGCAAAGGAGATAACAAAGAGGAAAAGGAGATTTTAAACATCACAGTGGAAGTAAAACTAGGAAAGTCTTTCAATTCTTCAATAGCATTCTACCCATCCAATTTGATATGTCAGTTTCAATTTTTAAATACTTGGGACAAAGGTTTTTCGATATTTGTTATTTCACTTCTTTTTTTCTTTCAAAATGCACATAGGAAATTTTCAGCCCATCTCTGTCATCAGCCCAGTAACACAGTCCCAGATAAGGCCATCTGAAGAAGAAAACCAATCAGAGCTGGAGCTCCAGACTGTCTCTGCTAGAAGCAGCACTTTAAAAGAGTAAGTGAAGCTCATGGAATTTGAAGCTGCCCAAGGCAGATAATTTTTTTTTTTTTATGTACTACTGTTCATCTCCACACATGAAGACAGTCATTGCTGATGATATCATGTACTGAGTTCTCTAAATGCACTATGCACAACAAACTGGTTTGGTTCTGATCATATAAAGTCAACTTTAGTACTTTTTTGTTCATTTTAGTTATTTTAGTTCATATTAGGGCACCTGACATGTGTAAAACATTATCATAACCAGCATATGGTTTTCCTGACCTAGATTTCAGTTGTTTTTATCTCTCCCCCTTTTAAAATGGTATTTACATAGCATTTAAATTAACCTCTGAACACTACAGGTTTACTCTTCTATTATAGATAATTTATTATGATCAAAACAGAAATTTCCACTTCAATTTTGGTGAAATAGTGGTGTCATTTGCATTTGTCCCTCAGCCATGTTGATGTTAGTCTAACTGGAAGCTTTTACCATAAAGGTGGCTGCTGTCATTACACTTGATCAGCTGTAAAAGGGATTTCCCAGAAAAAGGAATGGAAATGCTTTTATAGCCTTTTAGGTAATGTCAGAAATTTTTTTTGCTTTGTTTTGTTAATATGAGCTTTTGCCAATCTCTAACAGCATGATCCAAATCCCATTTGAAGGCAATGGAAAGTCTCCCATTGAGTTTGATGGCCTTTGGATCAGTCCCTAAGTGCATCTAGACTTAATGAGATGTTAATGTGAATTTTATGCCGCTGTGTATAGGAATAGATTTTCCAACCTTTCTTTTCCCCACTAATGCAAAATGAGTGATCTGCCTTTTTAAATTTTTAAATTTTATTTTCCTGCTGTAATCACTACGCACGCAGAAGGAGGATTTATGCAGCTCGTTGTGTCCCCTGCCTTCTCCCCCTCCCACCACCCTCGTATCGCTGACACAAACCGCAGAGAGCATCACCCGCTCTCGGGGGCGAGAAGGAGAAGGAAATTCCAGTCCTTCCCATCGCCTCAGCATTGCCTTGAAACCCCGGGTTGAGAAAAAGGCAAAATGAAGGGCGGCGGAGGCGGGCGGGGGGTAGGGCGGGGGGACGGACGACGACGACACCATCAATAAAATAAAAGAAAATCCAAAAGGAACAACCAAAAATCACGGGAAACCGGGGAAGTCTAATCCTGGTTTCTTGCTCCATCTGGCGGGAGATGCCAGCGCGTCCCTCCCGCACCTGGAGCGATATCCCGGGCGGGACCCGCTCCCTTCTCCGGTGGGCTTGGGGGGTTTTGGGGAACCCCGGGGAGGCACCGGGGGCTGGCGTGGGGGGGTCGCGGAGTGGGTCCCGGCCCCCGCACAGGTTTCTCCCTTAGGCTGAGGTTCCTTTTTTTGGGTGCCAAAAGGGAATGATGCTCGCTCTGCAGCTCCTCAGCCTGGCCGCGCGAGTTCCCGGGGGACGCGGGCACCTTGTGCGACTCACGGCCGTGTAAAGATTAACCCGTTCCTTTCACTGGCCCGATGCACGGCCCGACGGCTGTGCACAAGCTTGCAATGCTGTATTGGACGAGTATTTCACGTGTAAATACACAGAGATTCTCAGAAGAGGGAAAATGTATCCTGTGGGAATGTCTCATTCACTCTAAGAAGAATTAAAAATCATCTGCTCCGGGTCAGTGACATTGCTGACCTAGACAGGAACACTCACTGAGTGTGGGCAGTCGGAGACAGCACAACATGTACCGTAGGAAGTGGTTTTGATCAGCGTGAGCAATTCCAATACTTCTCAGAAGCCGTTAGCACATCTTAAATCTACTCTTTTATAAATATTTGGAACGCAGACAGGCGTTAATGGCAGCATTTTCATGCCCTTAGGTACAAAGTGAGCTTTCTCCGGAACACTCTGCTCTGCATCTCTGAGAGCCTCAGCAGAGGATTCACCCCGAGCTGGAGCACAAGGGAAGCCACAGCTCCACTCCAAGGCAGGCTGCAGGAGGAGCAGCTGAAATCCAAAATCCATCCTCCCGAGGACAGCTGTCCCAGAGGAGGGGCGAGCAGACTCCAGACTGATACTGGGTTGTTCTGGCCGCTCACAGCTGGATGGCCTGGTGGCTGTGTTGGGCTGCCTTGAACGGGGCACTGTGAGGAGGTGCAGGTCTCAGAGTCCTTGCCAGGCAGGAGGCAGTTTGTCCGTGCTAACAGGTGATGGCTACCTGTCAGGAAAGCTGAGGAACAAGGAGAGGGATCTGCCCCTGACTGTGTGAGGGAGGATATCCAGCTATGGACAGTGCCTGTGGCCAGGGCTGCACAACAACAACAACTCTGGACATACAGTTAGACACAGGGAAAGAGGGTTTTCCATGGATTCGTAGCCAGATTCTGGCAGGAGAAGCGTCAAGCCCTGATCTTGGCATTTGACACCGCTAGGATGGAAGTAGCTGCAAAGTTTCACTGTTCATTTGTTTTCCCAAGAGGCCATGAAAGGAGGGGGAGGGGGGAATTGTTACCAGTGGAGAATATTTATAACAGCCATTAGTTATTTTCTCTCCATTCCTTCAATAACTGCTTCTGCAGTAAAGGCCAGCTACTTGTCAGGCTGCAGAACATAGATTCTCATTGTGTTGATTGATAATTGAGGTATTTGTAAGTCAGTCCCGATTATGTAAAAATTCGTGGCATGCCTGACTTTTAAATAGAAACTTTCCTCAAACAAGCATCCTGGGAGACCATCACAAACCTCTTTTCCCAAAAAGCCTGAAAAGAGAGACACCATCTCCATCTTCCTTTAAATCCCCTCAAAGCAAGCCTATTTATTACACATTTCAGATTCAACTTAACAGTTTCAGCGTGATGTATTTTAGGAGAGTGGTAATCTCTTAGATTGCTTGAAAACATGCTGTTCTTCAGTGAAAAGAAAGAAAGAGACATACTGCATTAAAAACCAAACTGTAAAAACTTGCATTTACCAGAGAATTATTGTATTATGTCCTCTGGCCAAGAATTTTCTGATATCTAGCTGAAGACTGAGTAGCTCTCAAGAGTAACCATTTGCAAAGCATACCAGAACATGGCCATGGGTATCCATAGTAAATTTCAGATCTGAAATCACATCATCAAATAGATCATTTCTGCAATTGGCTGGTTGCAATGGCTCTATCAATTCAAACATTTATCCTAACTGGACTGTATGGATTCGTCCAATACTCGGTTGGTGAATCCTGCCAGCAGTGCAGGAACAGCAATTGTACATCAGGTGAGCTGTAGCAGATGACATCTTCTATCTGGATTCACAAATTGATCACCCCAGCTGTTTGGTACAGTTTGTTTACTCCCTGAATTCCCCCTCGTGCCTCCCTCTTTGCCCTCATCTGCGTCGAGCAAAACAAGTATATAAATGAAAAGGAACTCAGGCTGACAAACCACAGGTTCACTGCCAAAGGAAGATTAGACATGTATAACGAGAAGACATTACATATTTTGTCATAGCTGCACTCAGTGTGCAGAGATTATTTACCAGGTCCAGGGTTTAAGTGTGGCAGATGGATGCAGGCTAGCAGCTCCCACGAACAAAGATGCTGTTTCAGAAAAAAGGTGTGTTCAGCTTCTGGAAAAGAAATTTACCTCTCAGCAGGCACTGGCAACTCTAATCTTATTTGCATTTCTCAAAGCAGCAGCACGCATCTCCCTTTCTCAGCCCTAACTCTCCCTGCCAGCCAAAGCTGTGCTATACAGATAGGTACTAAATAATGTAGGATTGTGCAGGTTGTCATGAGGCCTTTTCCTTCTCCTGTGCTGCAAGGGCCTTTCCAGAAGCAATAGTTAAGTTGTCAGCAGAGTGGAATTACAAATCTGATACTCAGCACAGTTTTGGACAGTCTGAGCTTTCAGGCATTTTCCATCAATGGACACCAATCATTTCACTGCCACACTGGTGAGGTGCTCTGTTGGGTCAGGCATTTTTTAGATGGGGATCAGAGAAACAAGCACAGGAGGGTGAAAACAGATATAATTTTGTAGATTCATGCAAGGTACCAAAAAAATCTAAGGCTAGCAGATAATGGCATTTTACTCCTAGGCTTTGAATTGAAGCGTCTTTCAACTTTGTTTAAGGGATTTGCATTGTCAAAACAAAATTCCTGAACATAAACACTTGTTGCTATAAATATTTAAAATTCTCCTCCGTGAAAATACAAAGGAGACATATTAGCAAACACAGCACTGTGTCTCATTATGACTTCTATGCATAATGAAAATGTTAAAAGCAATATGGTTTCTTTTAAAATAATACTAGCACTTACAGCATAATGGTACACCCTTGAAGATGTTGTTATTTCACAAATATTCAGCGTGCATACTAATGCTTGTTGTAATACAGCAGAAACCTGTACTGCTAGAAATTCTCACTAATGCAAATTACTTCGAGGGATGGAAAAACCTGCCTTTATGTTATGTTGTTCATTTTCATGTCAATGCCATTCTTCATTCCTCTATTCATATTAGCTCTGTTATTAAAGATATTTCTGTTAGGTGGAGATGAGCAAACAGCCCAAATTAAAAACTCTAAAGGCTCAGGCAGCTGCACAAACAACCTGTGCTTCTGGGCAACCACCTCTGCTTGAGAGACTTCAGCTCACACCCTGCAGGCATGAATAAGGTTGGGAATCTCAGGCACAGTAATGAGGGAGGAGTTCCCAGGTTTTGCAGAGCCTTAGGCTCTGTTCTACCTCTCAGCAGCTGTTCCTGGAGCAGTTCCAGCGTTGCCCTGTGGTGGAAAAGGACTAACCCTGTTCTGTGGGTCAGAGGCTGGAATTTCTGGGGCTGAGGTACCTCACAGGGCAACACTTTTCCTGCCAGCAGCCTGCACAGAGCCAGCAGCCACCCCTGACACATCACAAGCATCCTGGCCCACAGAGCTCCCTCTCCATCCTGTGGCTTTGAAGTAGGAACAAGAGATGTCACAGGGCTCGTGACAAAAACCTGAACTTTGGCAACAAAGTGCCTCCTTTTGGTTTTGATCAACAGCACAAACAGCAGGTACCAGCACAGAAGGTGCAACTCTGGCTTGTGCTGAGAGGTCACACTTTTTCTCCTTAGCTCCAAATAAACAGGCTATAAGGATGGAGGTGAAAAAGAGGAAAACAAAGCAAAACACACACATGCATTAAATAAGTAAACACACAAAACCTAACAAAAAGAGGAACCATGGAAGTTTGAAGCCAGGTATAATTAGAATTTGTGGGGTTTTCCCCCATCACAATGCAATCAGATCCACTTACCCATCAGATCCATCTACCCTGTTACCTTATATCCTGAATAGTTCAGCATAATATTTACAGAGAAAAAAGCTGAGGATGTGCTATGTCATATTCCAACAATCTAATCAATTTTGTTCTGGTTTTGCTGAACTAGAAAGTGTGTGTTTGATTTTGTTAAATATTGCCATTAAATGAGCTTTCTAAAATAATGAAGATAATTTACTGGGAAAGACATCAAAAATTCCATAGTTTCTATAGTGAAAATGCCCCAAAGAGAGCAGCCTGTCTCTCCATTATGTTTTTTTTTTAAAAAAAGCCTCCCTAAGGCTCTGTGCAGAAGATGACAGTGAAGAGAATGTGTCTTCTAATGTTTGATTGGTTACCACAGAGGAAATGTGAATACCAGTGAAAGTGAGTCAAAGGTACAGTTAAAGGACAACTTGTGTCTGTTTCTTTGTCCTTAGTGCCATATATGAGGTTGTAACACTGAAGTGGAAATGTGGAATGCTGCAATCATTTTAACCAATATTTTGTCCGCCACAGCAATCACATTCTCTTTATCTAGTGAACTACTACTCAGTTTTCTGCACCTTTTCTTCACACCCATGCACTGTGGTAGAGTTCTCAAAACATTGCCTCTTGTCTTTAATTATCTAGAAGAAGAGTTTTTCACAGAAATGTTCTGAGTTGGAAGGAACCCACAAGGATCAATTACAGAATGCCATGTTTTTTGAATTTCATGGGAAACTTTTTCCTCAGTGTCTCTGTGCATGCATTTCTACAAATAGTGAATTACATCTGTACTCAGTTTTCACTTAGGCAACTCCTGATAGTAATGACATTTCCATTATGTCCAGGCCATGGTGGGATTCCATCCACTCCATCATTCCTTGAAGCTAGCAGCCATACCCCACAATCAAAGCCATACAAAACCAAAGCCTTTCTACTTATTTATGGTTTTGTTATATGTGGGAGTCATTCTAACTGCAGAGGTTCCCTTGGAATCTCTGGCAAAAATAAAAATGGAATCACATAACTCTGGAGCTTGTTCAGAAAGTACTTTAGTCATTAAGAAGTTTGAGTCTTGTCCATATTCAAGAGTTAAAAAATAAAAAACATTATTACTAGACTCTTCCCTTGTCATATTATGAACTTTTTACTGCTACAAAATTAGTGCTGAAACTGATGAAAATGCTGCAGCATGGAGAGCTTTTCACATATGCACAGCTGGGGAAAAAAGGAAACCTTTGAGCAAAGGAGCTACTGAGTGGGAGCACAGAGCAGAAGTATGAGAGAAGTTGGTGAATACCTAACACCACGAGCATGGGTTTTTACTACCTGAGAGCTCTAGATTTTTTCCTTCTTCTTTTTACCATGTATCTTCTCATTTTTCAGTCACCCATGATCTCTTGACTGACAGAAGAAGTCAATCTCTATGCCACTATTATGGGTTATTTTATTATGGGGAATGATTTACTAACAGGGTATGTATTATCTCTACCTATGTCTAGGTTAGCTCAGTGAGAAGCTTGCAAAACTCAAAGCAACTTGAAGAAAATGCATAGCTAAGTGTCAGGGGACAATAAAGTTAAACTACAAATGCTCCTTGGAGGAATGTGAGTGTATTATTACCTTCCTTGTAAACACAAAAATGAGACATGACCATGATGTCAGAATTAGTGGATGCACACAATGTTTCAGGAGTGAGTGGTAGAAACAAGACTGCATTTTGTTTTTCTATAATAGAAAGAAAAATAGAAAAGGTAAGAATGGTGTTCTAAAATCTGCTCTCCATAGACTGATGAAAACTGCAAAAGAAAAAAACCCACATTATTGAGCTGAATTATATTTCCATGACATGTTTGAGGAGCGAATGAAGAATTTTTGCAGTTAAGTTCCTAAATTCACTCTCACTGCAGGCATATGTTTGCCAACATGTCAGGGCTGCCTCAGCTCTCTGTGTCAGCTACTTTTCTTCCAGGGCTGTCTCTGATATTCTTCCTTTCCATTACCATTTGTCACCTGGCAGATAAAACTCTTGATTTTTGAGCTTGATAGGCTAAATTCAGTGCCAAATATCCTGCTGGTAAGAGCAGCGAACTATGGCAGGCTGAACAGCAACATTATATTAGTTAAGGAGACTGGGTTTGTCCCTAACTCAAAGATATCCACTATGATTCTAAATTCAAATATTTCTGGCCTATAAGAGGGATAACATGGAGATTTTTTTTTTGTTTGACTGATTTTTTCCCCCAGGTTTTTAATTGTATTAATTATATTAATGTCTACCATATTTTTCATCTTGAAAAGTTCAGTAACTTAAAGCTTATATTTCTGTAAATCGAAAATAACTTATTCTATGCTTTCAAATGTAGAAAAGACATTGATTTGGCTTATATGTGCTAAGTATGCCAGAGTTTTATAACCCAAATAATTGATTTCTCTGTTCTCTGCTGCATTCCCTCCCTTCACTATGGAGGCAGTAGGACTGATTGCATTCTTATGGTCATAATGGGTTTGGGTTTCTTTAGTTTCCTGTCAGGAGAAATAAAACTCAGAAGGAAAAGCTGGCTACTGAAATGACTTTGGTAGGACTGCCTAGTAGTTACTTCTATGGATTTGTTTGTTTTTATGTCAAGAATTTGTGAAAATATTAGTGAAAATGAGAAGCTGCCTCATATATCATGATTCTGTGAAGGGCCTTAATTCAGCTTCTCTGAGATTCATTCCCTGTTCCTTGTGCTCCTGCTGGGCAGTGTGTGTGTTTCCATTTGCAGCTCTGCAAGGGTCACCCTGCAAAACAATCACACAGGTAAAAGAATATCACTCTTAAATACAAAAAAAACCTCACACATAATCCTACCTATCAATTTCATCAGACATTTCAGTCTGCTTCTGATGTTTCAAAAGACTTAACTAGAAACAATGTTAAGCAAAAACATAGTGGGTTTAGTCGCATTTTTTTGAAGCCAAATAATACAAGGTTAAATTAAAAAGATGGAGTTTCAGCATGAAAAAATTGTGGCTAGTGGAAAAATATGAGAAATTTCCCCTTGGTGAAGTGTTGTGACTGTACAGCTGCCATGTGCCTGTGCACACACTTCCTAACAGTGTTGAGGCCTTGATTTTTTCTTTTTTCTCAAGCAGCAGAACTCTTGGGAAAGTGCAGCTAATAGAGGATGCAACCACACGTCTCCTTGGCAGCACCACTACTGGGAGCACATTAAGCTCATCCTTTGCTCTTTACAATTGCTTCCCATAGAATATCAAATAAAATTCAAGGTCTTGGCACTTATCTGCAGTGCTTAGATACCCAGGGCTGTAACCAGAGTGGTGAGCACAAAGCACACAGGAGCTTTCATGTCCTGAAAAGACCCAGTCTCCACACTTGGGTAAGATCAGGGCATGCAGAAAATCCCTATTTTCTCAGTATTTTGTCTGGGTTTCCATAGGAAAGAAACCTGAGCTTGTGGGGGAGTAGAAAGCAACTGCTTTGGATGAGAAACAAAGGAAGCCAAGGGGTGTAACTATGTACAGACACAGGACTGAAACCCTGGGTATCTTCTTCTGGAGTTAAATAAGATTTCTGACAGATACTTCAGTCTGAGCCTGGCCTGTGTCAGCAATAGTGCAGCAGCAGGAGCAGGGCAGGGATTGTCCCCTGTACTCGGCACTGGTGAGGCCACACCTCAAATCCTGTGTCCAGTTTTGGGCACCTCACCACAGCAAAGGCATTGAGGGGCTGGAGTGAGTCCAGAGAGGGGCAGCAGAGCTGGGGAAGGGTCTGGAGCACAGGTGGGATGGATGAGGAGCAGCTGAGGGAGCTGGGGATGCTCAGCCTGGAGAAAAGGAGGCTCAGGAAGGTTTATCCCCTCTCCACAACGCCCTGAAAGAGGTTAAAGAGAGGTGGGGGTCGGGCTCTGCTCCCAGCCAACCTGGCAGGGTGGCAGGAAAGGGACTCACGCTGCACCAGGAAGGCTCAGGATGGACAGCAGGAAGAATTTCTCCTCTGGAAAGGCAGTTAAGCATTGGAACAGCCTGGCCAGGGAAGTGGTGGAGCCACCACCCCTGGAAGTGTTCAAGAAGCTGCTGGTGGTGGCACTTAGTGCTGGGGTTTGCTGGACATGATGGTGTTTGGTCAGAAGTTGGACTCAAGAATCTTGAAGGTCTTTTCCAACCTATTGTTTGGAAGGCCACATAAATAATGCCCCCATGAACTAAGGAGCATCACAAAAATTTTGGCCCAATGCAAAAGACATAATTCCATGCTGTCATTAACACAATTGCTGACACAGATAAATGTTTATAAAAGAAATAAAAGAAAAAAAAGTAAATATATTACAACAAAAGGTCATTTTGGAAAGGCTAAGTGATTGAACACTGCTGCCTTGCTCTTCAGTGTGCAGAGCTCATTATACATTTCACACAATTTCAAACTACTTTTTCATTACAGACAACATAACAGATATGTGTTATAACTGCAGACTAATTATTCCTGATGTACTAGATACTATTTGATTTGAATTAAAAATGTTTAAAATTGCTTCATAATAAAATGTAACAGGGCCATGGACTTTTCTGCTCTTAATTGTTAGCACATTTTTAACTCCAAGAAGTAACATTATAACACAATTAAAAATGCCTCTTAGAAAACTAAAATACAGTTTAGAAAATTTTTCAGATTCCTAACCCACATTTTAAATGAGATTTCATCATTGTGATGGTAATATCCAAGTCATGAGATTCTTAATTCTATGAGCTGCTCCACTAAACTTAGTCAAAGCTACTTGTGTGAATGGAAAAAAATAAAGAGTTGGTCTCTTAAAGCTGTTTGCAATTTTTGTTCTGGCAGAATTTGAAATAGCTCTGGTTTAAAGGATGAGCATTTTTTCTGTTTACTTAAATATAAAGTTTAATTTAGGCCATTAAACCCAGACATATAGAAATAAAAATGTGAATTTTGAACAAAAAGTTACAATCAGAACCAAGATTTGGGTTTTGAAGAGTTGTGTTTAACTTTATAATACTAGTTAGTGCAGATAATAATTCCTGGAACCAGAATTGGGAGTTTTTCAGTTAATTGAAAATTGAACAAGAAATGTCTCAGGTAGACTTGGGCAATGGGGAGTAGGATAAGCACCAAATCTTTCTGATTCTTTGATTTTCCCTTTGCAATAATGAATGAATGGAGTTCTAGAGTAGTTTCTAAGTTTCTTTATGTAGATGTTAAAGTGAAACATTAATTTTGCAAAAGATCACTCAGTTAGGTAACAAGAAAGCAGTGATTTGAATGAATGACTTTTTCAATGCCACTTTTGGCTTGATCAGATCTATATGTGGAAAATTACAAATGAAGAAAATAATGTAATTCAAACTAAGGACAAACTTTTTCCTTTCTCTTTCCAAAAGAAATGTTGCAAGAACAGGTACAGAGCTGCAGCCAGAAAATAATTATATGCACTGTCATTTTTGGACCACTCAAAATTGTATCACAGCCTGAACACCTTTCACAGATGCATTCTTCTTTTGAAATCCTTTAAAGCCATAAATCCATTAGCAAACTTTTGTCACTTTTCTTGTAATGCCATGGGAAGTGAAAGGTGTTTTCTCCCACTTGGAGCTGACTGGGGCTGTGTCAGACCCAGAGCAGCCCCTGCTCCCTTCCCACAGAGGCCACCCTTGCCGCTCCCCCTCTGCCCTCACACACTCTTGCATTTTGGCTTTGTACAAAACCTCTTCAAGAAAACTGAAGATATTCTCAGCTCTGGCCCCACAGTATTATGTGATCAGGCAATGCAAATTGCAGGGAGATTAAAAGATTCTGGGAAACCAGCAATAAGTAATTCAATTATGTCCGTTCATCTTTTTTATGCTTATATTGTTGGTTTTTTTTTTTTGGTTTGGTTTCCTTTCTATAAACTTGTCATATGAAAAAATTAAATGTATAAAGCAATTCAATCTTTTATGCCTCAAGCAAGAAAAGATGTCCATCAGCAGCCATCCTATTTCAAGCCTATTTGTGCATATGAACAGGTTTCATACTTAATTTCAATTAATGCCTCGAGCAAGAAGAGATGCCCATCAGCAGCCATACCTTTTCAAACCTATTTGTACATATGAACAGGTTTCATATTTTATTTCAGTGTAAACTATTGAGCAAACACTTCTGCATGCATTTTCTCTTGTTTTCCTTCAACAGCCTGCCTGCAAAGTTTGCCTTGTTTTTTTTTCCCTTGCTGAAGGCTCCAAAACAAATTGAGTTCTTCCCTGAATCCTGAATCTGAACATGATAAACACCTCTTACCCCCTGCCAGTTCTCTACCCTTTGTAAACAACTGCCACAATTTCTGCTATATCTTAATGTAGATCTTAATTTTGTTAAGAAAGCCTCTGGACAGTGGCTACACATAAGATTGCATTTCCTTCTCTCTGGGGAAATGCAGTTCCTCCTGAACCCACCCACTAGGGGCTGCAGCAAAGTCAGAGTGAGTGAGTGAGTCTGTGTTCTCTGGATTAACACTGCCTTTAGAGGGGGGGGATTTGGGGAACTCCTTATCTAAGCTCTGAGTGCTCACAACCAGCCCAATAATTGGTTGTAAATACCCATCAGTTAGCTAGCTTTCCAAAATGCTTAAAGACCCCAAATTAAAGCCATATAGGAGGGGAACTGTGACAGGTAAGGCTGTGTCTGCTGCCAGTTGCCTCTGGCAACAGTGTTCAGTGATAATACTAAAGTGCACAAAAGCTAGAAGTGAGCTAATGTAAAATTAACATAACTTCTGACATCAGTAAATATTATCAAAAGCCTGCAGGATTTGTATTTTCACTTTCACCTATCTTTTTTATAAATAAAAATGCAACTATATTATGCTCCCCACCAGTAACTTAAAAGTGCTGCTTACAGCCCACAGAATTAAATCTTTATTTTCTTTAAAATGCATTTCCCCTCCTTGCAGACACACCTACACTAGAAACCTCCAACAGATTCAAATGTTCAAATCTTATTAAACCCATTCTGTCTTTTTGCTAAGCCTGAGATCGGTATCATCAAGTAAATCAGGTCATGTTTAAATACATGGGTAAAAAGTTAAAACAGCAGAAGCCAAATATAATACCAGAAGTCTGACATTTTCTCATTTCTTGGATTAGTACATGTTTTTTGCACAGGGAGATTCCCTTACATTATTTCACTTACAAATTCTGTTTGTAGACAAGAATGTAAAACAGCACTGAGGACAGAAATACTGGTGATAGCCAACAATTGCTTTCCATAACAATTTACTCAGTGAAAAACATTTCCTAGGAAGCTGTTGCATAATTAGATTGAATTACAGAAATGGGCAGATATTTTAATGCATATGCCATAAGGGAATGGATAATGGAGTGGATGACACTACACAACAAAGTTTTGGCTATTATCTTGTCTTTGATTTTTATTTTGACACATTTTAAAAAGGACTACAACCTAGAGCTTTTTTTCTATTAAAATAAAGCTTTCTAAAAATATTAAGTGACATACTTCTTGTTTTATGAAGATAGGAGAACCTTAGGATTTGTCATGAAATTAAAATGCCTACAATATTTTTGAAAACCTAACATATTGCCCAGAAAAGTAAGCAGTCTGTAAGAGTGCTTTAAACAGTTAGAGTGTTTTACATTATTATAAATAGTTCTGGCTAAACTATGCAGAAATTCTATAATTCCAGGATAGGGAAGATAAAAAACTTTTTATGGAAAATATATGTTGGCTAAGCAGAGAAGGATCAGCTAGAAAAAAAAATCCAGAAAAAGGAGGATTAGCCACCTGCATCAAAAGGAAAAAAAAATCCATATGCCCTGCTAATCCCTGGATTATGAGCTCCTTGTTTGTAAAATACATGAAATTATAATGGCAGCATCAGAATCCATCAGTGCTGAATATATCAGTGTTTATCCAGGCAAGTGTACACATAGCAGATGTTGGACTGAACCTTGCTCAGAGGAATCTGCCTGATGGTTCAATTGCTCTTCTCTACTCATTTGAAATGTCCATGATGGAGAAAAATGCCAGCAGTGCACCTTTAAATATCAGGAAAAGAGCTGCTCACACACCTCCCTGGGGGAGCACCAGAGACAATGCCATGGCAGCATTAGCTTAGAGCATGTCTCAGACTTCTGCAAAGAGTGAAGATAAAAGAAAAAGAATTTGAGGAAAGTGGGGTTATAACATTGTTTTCCAAATAGCTAGGGCTTGCAGTTTCAGGGTTCAGGAAGAGAGAATGGGAGATCATATTATCTTACAGATTTCCTTCTCAAACTGAAATCAGTGATGGCTAGATGAACAGAGTTAGTGAAAGGGAGGGGAGGGGAGAGGAGAGGAGAGGAGAGGAGAGGAGAGGAGAGGAGAGGAGAGGAGAGGAGAGGAGAGGAGAGGAGAGGAGAGGAGAGGAGAGGAGAGGAGAGGAGAGGAGAGGAGAGGAGAGGAGAGGAGAGGAGAGGAGAGGAGAGGAGAGGAGAGGAGAGGAGAGGAGAGGAGAGGAGAGGAGAGGAGAGGAGAGGAGAGGAGAGGAGAGGAGAGGAGAGGAGAGGAGAGGAGAGGAGAGGAGAGGAGAGGAGAGGAGAGGAGAGGAGAGGAGAGGAGAGGAGAGGAGAGGAGAGGAGAGGAGAGGAGAGGAGAGGAGAGGAGAGGAGAGGAGAGGAGAGGAGAGGAGAGGAGAGGAGAGGAGAGGAAACAAAACTAAAAAAAGGCTCAAAGTCTCTACTGCTGGAAAAAACAACACATACTCCCAAAGTACCACTGCTCCGTGTCACTTCGGGTATCACTGGTGAGAAAACAATGCTGGAGAATAGCAGGCAGGCTATGGGCAGGGAGAAAGTGTGTCCAGAAAGCAATCCAAAGACTAAAAAATAACCAGTGTTATAAAGGACAAGGAGAGGAGAAGGGTGGGTGAGGTTGGCCTCCTGAGTGTGATGTATCTGAGTGAGGAGCACTGGGTGTATTTGGTGTACATAGCAGCCTTGGGGCATTTCTAGCATATCCATAGTTTGCCACAGCAATTAAATGTGGCATTCAATAATAATCCTTGAGGCAAAAGCATCACTATATGCCAGTTAAATTATCATGGGTCAGTGAGCAACAGACAACTGCCTACCAGTTTTCTATTCTTAACATGAAGGAAAGCATTTAATTCTCTGGCAACTCTGTCATTTGCCTTATGTATAAGAAATACATCTTGTAATTGCCATTTATTAAACTTTGCCTCTGTAAGTACACACAACATAAGCAAGGGCCATAAATAAAAGTAGTGTGCCATATCTTCCACTTTGCCTGAGAAATTACCTTTCTCCAGAAGACAGGGAAAACATGCACCCAAAAAAAGACAGGGAAAATATGCACCCAAAAAATGGCAGATATAGGCTATCTACCTCTCTGGTGATTTGCAATACCATGAGGGGAAAACCAGCAACATACAGGTTCACTTTTTATTTAAGTGATAAGAAAGAGGCAGTGGGAGAATGACTGTGAGGTCTCTAGAGCAACCAATTGTTGCATGGAATTATTATGAAAATAATTTTAAGGGGAAGCTGAAAGCATCAGAGAAGCTGTTTGGAGACAAGCACAGCTACAGAATATGGGTTTTGTTTTCCAGATACAGTTTTATTTCACTGCTCCATTTATGCTCTTAGCAGATGGTGTTTTCTTCTCAAAGCTCCAGAGAGCCAAAAGTAAAAATAATATCATACAGGAGTAGTGCTTCAAGGGAATATTTAGAAGGTTGTCTTTTTCTTCACCTGTATATTCCCTCATTTGTCTGAATTCATTGTCAGCTTTCAGCTCTTACCAACACATTCCCATAATAACCCTAATGTTCATATGGTCACTTCTGACATGTTCACTGGCAGGTCTGGAGTGGGTTTTCAGAAGTTTAGGAAGAAACCTGACTTGAAACCTTAGAGAGCAATTTAATGTCTGCTACCTTCCTTACTTTCCCACTTTCTCACTGCAAAGCAACAGTTCCTTTCCATTTTTCCTTTTCATTTTGATGTAAAAACTTGTTTATAAAATGTTTTATTGCCTACATATCTTGCAAATAGATAGATGAGAGTGTGAGTTATATGAGTACCACTGACTGGTGGCAGTTGAAACAAAAAAATACAGAAAGAATAGAGGATGTAAAACAAACATGGTACAAATACAGTTTATTTTCTTCTTTCTTTGCAACAGAAGGACCTATGTCTTCCCCCTCTATTTTAGCATTGTCTATAATAAAATATTGCCTGCACTATGAATTAGTACAGAATGGAATGGTTATTCATTAAACACTAATGTAAAAATTCTATTGTATTATGTTTGTATTACTGCACCAGCCCTATCATAGCAAAGACTGTATAAGTTTCCAATAATAATAGCTTACTAAACTTGGAAAATAGATCTCAACAGAAAAAAGATTAGCCAGTAGAAGTCAGAGGAATGGTTCACAGTGGCATGAAGGAGGTTTTGAAGGCAATATTGTCAGCCAGAAGCATCCAAATAGCTGTCAGTCACAGGTTTCTGCTTCACTTTATCTCACTCTATTCCTGAAGAGGCAGTAAAGAATTTAGTGGCACAGGAAAGGGCTCTTTTACAGCCACAGAAATGTGATCCTTGGTTGAACACAACAATTTGCTCATTGCAGAAGTGGGATACAGCATTCTTTTCAGAGCTTATTGTGTCACTTCCCATAGTCTTTTCCAAGGAAAGCACAGTTTTCCTATTGACAATATAAAATAAAAGAGACCATAAGAAAGGCTATGCAAAATGGGGCTCTGTTAGCTCTCCAAAATGTTCTCTTTGAACACCCTGCCCTTCATGGCATTGCAGTCATTATGGGGAAAACACACATCTCCTCTCTCTGGCAGGAGCTCTGGAGGTCTCTGAAACCTTGATGTGCTTGGGGCTGCCAGTTCAGCTGCTGGGTCAGTAAAAATGTGTTCATTCCTTCAGTGTATGGGAATGTCACCTCTGTGAGTCTCACTGATCTGCCAGACTTTCTCTCTGTGGTTTTCTCTTGAGATTAATCTACATCACACAAGGTCTGAGACAACCTGGAGCTGGAGGGAGTGGTCAGAACTGTCCTGTAAAGTCAGAGCCTTTTTCTATCCCTTTTCTGCTTAGGCTGATGAGTCCTCTGAAAAATTAAGATAAATTTTGCACCTCAGTGCTCTTTCCAAAGTGACATCTCCAGAAGTTTCAAACAGGACAAGCACCCCCATTCTTTAACCTAAAGTTTCTGTCAATGATGGAACATAATTAATTCTCTATTTTTTCATACATACACAGACACATGCCTGGATCTGATAAATAAAAACTATTGCTAGATTTTTAGAAAATAAGCACGTGATATTCACAGTGAAATTCATAATGGAACATGGGCTAAATCCTGTCTCCAGGTGATTGGCTTTGAGAGAGCTGTGCTGTCAGTGAGGATGCTGGATCCTGGGATACTTCCAAAAGATGCTAGGATAGATGAAGGCTGCTCTATTTTCTAAATATAATTTGTTTATTCCTTTAAATTAAGTGGTTCTACGGAACTCCTTACCTTTCCAACATCACAGAGCAAAAAAAATTTGAAGGTAATAATGCTAGAAAATAATTTGATTTTTACACTGAATTTGCTATTTTCATTCTAAAAATATATTTTTTTTCTCACACTTTTCTGCTTTTTAACCATGCCAACAGAGACTTGTTTTAGTAATATTACAAAAAGCAGAAAAATTATATAGTAGCTAATAGTCCAACACGTTAATCAATAAACATCCTAACTCACTAAGACTTCAGGCATATTCATTATTTCAACCACATTGAACAGTTCCTTGTGTTTTAAAGGATACCAGATATTATGATGGTTTTCATACCTCTCCACTTGCCCAGTACTCCCCTTGAAAAGTTAAGTCTTTTGAACCTGAAAGAGCTCAGGATCTAAGTGAGAGAAAAAAAAAAAAATCCTCACATGTAATATTTCCAGACTTTTAAGTTCTACTTTCTGTTAAGGTCTTAAGAAGATTTATATAAAGCCTACAAGTTGTTCCCAGTTCAGGTCCTTGGCTGCATGCTTTAATTTTAAATCTGCTCATTATTTTTTGGGGGTTTATCGGCTGGGCTGGGAGGTGGAAAGTGGTGACACACTTCTTAAACTCCTGCTCCTGCCCTTCCCTGTCAGAATTATGTGTATCCCTGCAGTCTTCCTGAGAGTCATCTGCTTCATTACTTGACAAACCTTATCCTTGCATTCTCTCTGGCTAATCCCCTGCCTTTCTCTCATGTATCTCTAATGCTCTTAAGAATCCTTCTCAACCTTACAAATCTCACTAAGAGGCAGGAGTAGCCCATAGTGAGGACCCTGTTTTCATATTCATCCTTACTGCCAAGGGTGTCAAACTCTTGAGCTAATATTCCACTGACAGGGCTATTAAGAGTCTTTGAGTGGAATTTCACTTCCAAAACGTTTGTTTTTTTTTTTTAAAAAGCAAATATTTTAATAAAAATATGAGTGAGAACATTTTAAAACACAAAGTAGAAGCAGCTATAAAAGGGTAATTTTTTTTTCCACTGCTTTTCACTTTTCAGTGCCTCCAACATAGGATTTCAATAGTTTATTCCAAATTGATCCATATTGGAAAAATTATTGCTTATTTGGGGGTTGTTTCTTTGACATTTCTTGGTAATTTTTTTGCATATTTCTTTTTTTTTTTCACCTGCTCATCTTTTTTGTCTTTCTAATTTTACAAATTGCCAGCACATCAAACTTCCAGTTGGACACCATGTGCATCTAATTAAGGTGACTTAAAGCAACCTCACATGGAAAGGAGTGCTGCACATGAATCTTCCTGTTGATACTGCATGGCATTCCAGGTTTTGGGCATTACCACCATCATCTCTGGATGCAAGAGACACTTCCTGGATGCAAAAAGCACTTCAACATGTTGATGCTAAAGGAGTCACCAGAGGGTGCTTTCCCCCCTAGTTTTACAGGGTATATATTTTCCATATCTCTTGGAACAAAACAAATTCTGTGTTAACACTATTTCTCAGCTGGACTTCCATGCAAGGCAAATTTGAAAAATGAGAACTTTTTTTTTTTTCTTTCTAATTGCTGTTTTAATCCTGGACCTTTTCTCTGACTTATTTTCCAGTATGGCCCAAGAGCACTTGGCAATGCCTCAGTCAGGGATGCAAGACTTTTCTTATTCACTTGGTTTGCTAGAGAACTTTTTTCTAAATGCTTTCACACAGGCTGGAAACTGAACTGGTCCTTACCCAGGACAGATAATTGAAAACTGTACAATAAAATATTGTTTAGAAATGTAAGTCATTAACCGATAACTACTTTTATAGAGATATTCTATCATGCCAGAAGCCAAGAGCTTTTTTTTCTACTGGTCAATCACAGTGTGATTTTGTGGGATTTAGCATTCAGTCTCATCTGTCAATAAATTGAGATGCAAAGATAATGCTTTCATTTTAAGCTAATTATTGCCTTAAAACCCCCCCCAAACTTTCAGAAGATCCAACAAAACCTGGTTTCCAGTCAGATTCCAAAATATTCAATATTCTGGATTGAGATGGGTGTCCTGAATATGTGATGTATTGCTTCAGCACCATGTTTACCTCTTGTATCCAGAGTTGGAGATATGATCCAGAAAGTTTCCTTTTTCCCCTGATAGACTCCTGCACTCTGTCAGACTCTGTTCCTTTACAGCCCCTTTTTCAGGCATAATCCTCGGGTTAGTGCTGGTTTTTTTCTTGCAGAACATCATGCAGTTCAGTAGCTTGTCATTCCTTGAAAAATAATTGTTCAATTGCCTGTAAACTGAGAGGGATTTTTTACCTGTCAACATACTAGACTTACTGAGATAGTGTGTTGACAATGTGCTTTTGAAGTAATGCATGCTCCCAGCTTTTTTGGCATTTGCTTTTTCTCACCAGGCTGACTCTGTACTTGCTTGTATCTGATTCTCCCTAGAAGTTCTTTTCAAAGAAAAGTGATATCTTACACAGCATTTTCATGTCTAAAGAGGTCATGAAGCTGAGATAAGGGCAGATGTGACAGCCACCATATTGCCAGATACTGGGAACAGAGCCAGGGGACTGGCAGGCTAAAAAGCAACAATTTCTACAGCATTTACTAAAGCGCAAAGTTGACTAGGCAGGACTGTTGGAGAATTTCATCCCTGATGAAATGGGCACAGAGGTGAGTACACAACACTGTCATTTTAAGAGATGAAAAATCTCACCCCATATGTTTATTCTAATCATAGAATCACAGAATGGTTTGTGTTGGAAGTGACCTTAAAGATCATCTCATTCCAACCCCCTATCATGGACAGGAACACTTTCCACCTCACTAGGGTGCTCAGAGCTGCATCCAACCTGATCTCAAACACACCCATGGATAAGGCATCCACATCTTCTCTGGGAAACCTGCTCCATAATTTATTGCTAGCTCGGGATGCTTAATGAGGGTGCCAAAAGTTATTATGCAGCCTGTTGGGCTGCATGAGCAGACTACAAGAAACTCTGAACTTTTCCCCTCCAAGTTCCCAGCAATTTAGAAAACCTTCATGGTTTTTGCTTTAGTAAAATAAATGCATATCTGGGCATACAGATCTATTTTTTATGATGTGCATTTTCTTAAAAGAGTCTTATGATTTTCCCGCACCATGTTATGTTCCTTGTCACTCCCCTTAAAGCCAGCAGGTTGTACACCAGCAGCCTTATGAAAATTAAAAAAAAATAAATCAAAAACCAAAACCAACATCCCAAGAATACTACAAAGAACTTTTCTCTGGTCATTTGAACACAAACATGAATGCCCAGATATTGCTGGCTGCCTGAAAGCCATTTGATAATATCTATAGCACTGAAAATCAAAAAATTACTCTGAAGTGACAGCAGAATATTGTCAATGAAATATGTTTTTAGTAGCTTGGAACTTCAAAAGGAAACAAAAAAAAAAAGTTCTATTGAGTTTTGAAAGTTTGCCAGACCAAAATTTTGTATCATCATAAGCACAATGCACATTAGTACAGAACTCTCAAAGCCACAGGATGTTCATAGACCCAGCTGGACAGGTGACTGTCTTATTTACATTTATCTCATTTGTTCAGAAAAATGAAAGATACTGCATCAACTCCAAGCCTGCCTGAGCAGAAATATATATACATATATATATATATATATATATATATATAGGATGAATACCTTTCACACATTTTGTAGGACATGAGCAGCTTTGTTGTAGATAGAGGGAAATGAAGTTCACTAGATGAGTTGAGATGCAGAGTTTTACAAGTTTCACATGCAAGATTCTTGTACATGCTACAAAGGAAATAGACCATGCTTTGTTATATACTGTGCCCTATTATGTGTATGGCTATATGTACAACACTATAAATGATTTTTTATGCTAAAGAAACTTTCAGTTTGATTCCACCTTAAATGTACCAACACCGAGCTCACAAACCCAACCTGTGGCATTTAGGAGCAGAGATCCACACATGTGATGGCAGCATGGGAGAGGTGAATTACAGAAACTGGCTGCTGCAGTCTCTGAAGTCTCTACTTGGTCAGCATCAATGCAGCAGATGATCCATAACAACCAGTCTTTCATCAACAGCAGTATCCTCCACCTTTTCCTGCAGAACAACTGCTTAGCATTACAAAATCCATGGAGAAAAGCTGCTGTATCACTTTTTATGAGACATTTGCCACATGCCCTGCCCGTATCAGGTATCCTGGAGAAAGGAGTATGTCTTCCCTGATGATTTGTTCTGCATCTAAGTGGTAGTGCATGAAACATTAAAATAATAACCAAATTAGATGCAACCTTAAAGTACCTTCTTTGGCATGGAAAGGATTTGGGGATGTGCTATCAGAAGGTATAAAATAATTGTTTTAATTTGGGTAGGTACATTCTTGCCAAATTTGAACTTCTAACAGGGATTATTTGGGGGGAGGAGGGAAGGGGTGAAAAGTGGGGGTAAAACATTAATCTCCATACAGGGCTAACAAGAATCTACTTTCCAGACACTCCAGACAGAAAAGTTGGCTTGTTGAGTGGCAGTAGCTGCCCCAAACAGCTGAGAAATAAGGATGCAGAAGAGAGCTGCTGTGTCTCTGCAGCAGCAGTCAGAGCTGGCTTATCACTGCCTGCTCAACTCGGGGAAGCACAGAAAGCATTACCCAGATTTCCTCTGATTGGGGAGCTACAAGTCTGTCACAGCAGGATACCTCCTTAAACTCCCTGTGGTATGGTGAGACTCCACTCACATTCCTACTCCCTGGGTCTTACAAATTAAAGTAAGAATCCAGTCCTGATAACAATTCATCCTCAGCTGCTGGGTATTTTCTCTAAGTGCTTCCATGTTCTTTTTACTGTTAGGAACGGTAGTCAGTCCTCAGTACCACTTTACAGGCACAAGTTTTCCATCTTCCTTCAGCTGCCTGTAGGGAATCAGTGCTGTATCACCAATGAGTTATATTCAAAGTCTACTCTGAGCAAATTTCCTGGTAAGGAATTCTGTCCAGCTGCACCTTGGTATAGTCCTGGTACAGATAACCTATGCAATGCTGTCATCTGCACATCTGTCTTTTCCTGGGGAGGACAGGGAATATCTGTTTTGAACTGTGAGCATTTCCACAGCCCATGAACACTTTGCCATTTTGTCTGCACCCTGATGCAGGGCTGAGTGAGTGCTGGTGATGAGTGCATTGCCCTCCATCATGTTTTGGGAGAGGATCATCCCTCAGGTGCACTCACTAATGCCTCTCTGGAGTTGATGACAAGCCCTGTGTGGTCAGACTTAATGAGTCAATTAGAGTATTTGAACAGGCAGCACAGTTCTGAGATGCAGGGACTTGGCCCTGTCTCATTACAAGTCAGTTGAAAATAGCCTCTGATGCAAAGTCATTAATTTTCTGACTCATGTAGGTGGACTACCTGACAGCTTCCTCCTGTTTGCTTCTGAGATGGCTGGACTTAGAGGGAGAAATGTCACTCGATAAAGTGGTGAACTGTTGTTCTTTGGTAGCAGTTTCTACAGAAATGTTACCTCCTTCCTCTGGTTTCCTTCACTGCTTTGGTTAAAGGAGGGTTGATCAAAGGTCTGGCACAGCAATCATTTGTCATGCAGACAGACCTGATACCTCAGTCCAAAGTGTTGGAGGCAATCAAACTGTGGTTAGATAACAGAATTCTGAGAATGTGAGATTAATCACTACATCTTCATTGACAGAACAAGTCTTTGACTAGCTCTGGTTTCTTCAGTTCTTGTGCTCATCTCTAATGTTAACTACTCGAATTCATGTTTTTAGTTTTTTAAGAAAGTCTTATTCATTGGAAAAAATCCCAGTCCACATTCAAGTCATAAACTATCAGTAGTGATTTAGCTCTTTATCTAACCTTCTTCATTTTAAAAGAGAATCCTCTCTTTCATCTTTGGAGGTAAAAATAAAAGTTAAATTACTACCTGAACAAATTTTGGAGTTTTAATCTTTAGTGACACCTCAAATCATGAGGTATGAAAGATTTCCTGGCAAACTGAACTAGCCTTTCATCAAAAGAAAATCCTGTCTACAGAGCTGAACTTAAAGCATAGGATTGGTTATATGCTTTTTGTCAGCAGAGCAATACAGTCATTTTAAACCAACTACCATTATTATAACATCCTGCAGCTGACAGGCTAGCAGACAAAACCACAAACCTTGCTACCTGACTGAATTTGTTGGTCACAGATTTGTCACATGTACCTAAATAAATAAACAGTTAAATGCCCTCTTCATTGCCACTTTGATTGCAATTAGATCTACAGAAAGGCACTGTTTAAATGGACTTCTTGAGGCTATTCTTTGTCTTTGGAATTTAAGGGATTTCTCAGGAGCCTGCCAAAAAGCACCAGAGCAGAGCTTTGACTTCATCAAAGCAAGGCATCAACAAGCCAGTAAACAGGACTAGAAACAGCAGTGAGAGAGTCAAAGGAACAACAGAATCACAGAATAAGCTGAGTTGGAAGGGACCCCCAGGGATCCTCCAGTCCAGCTCCTGTCCCTGCACAGGACAGCCCAAAAGTCACACCACGTGCCTGAGAGCATTGCCCAAGTGTTTCATGAGCTCTCTCAGGCTGGTGCTGTGACCACTGCCCTGGGGAGCCTGTTCCAGTGCCCAGCCACCCTCTGGGGGAGGAACCTTTTCCTGATACCCAACCTAAACCTCCCCTGATACAGCTTCAGGCCATTCCCTTGTGTCCTGTCTCTGTCAGAGCAGAGATCAGTGCCTGCCCCTCCTGTTCCCCCCATGAGGAAGCTGTGACTGCAGTGAGGTCTGTCCTCAGTCTCCTCCAGGCTGAACACACCAAGTGCCCTTTGCTGCTCCTCACACAGCTTCCCCTCCAGACCCTTCTCCATCCTCACTGCCCTCCATCGGATGTTCTCTAACAGCTTAATGTCTTTTTTATATCATATCACCCAAAACTGCCCCCAGCACTCGAGGTGAGCCCCCCCAGTGCAGAGCAGAGCAGGACAATCCCCTCCTTGCCCAGCTGGCCATGCTGTCCCTGATGTCCCCCGGACAGGGATGTCCCTCCTGGCTGCCAGGGCACTGCTGGCTCACATCCAACTTTCCATCAGCCAGGACCTCCAGGTTCCCTTCCCTGGTGCTGCTTTCCAGCCTCTCATTCCCCAGTCTGTCTGTACATCCAGGGCTGCCCCATCCCAGGTGTAGAACCCAGGATTTCCCCTTGCTGAATTTCACATGGTTGGTGACTGCCCTGGCCTCTCACCTGTCCAGGTCTCTCTGCAGGGCCTCCCTGCCTTTGAGGGAGTCAGCAGCTCCTCCCAGTCTTGTATCACCTGCAGACTTGCTCAGGGTCCCTTCCAGTCCTGTGTTCAAGTCCTCTCTGAGGATGTTGGAAGAGCACAGGGCCGAGGATGGAGCCCTGTGGAGCCCCCTTAGTGACAGCTCCCCGCTCTGATGTCCCCCCATTCACTGTAACCCTTTGTGCCCCATCTGTGAGTCAGCTGCTCACCCATCACAGGGTGTGTTTTTCCAGCTGGGGGCTGGACATTTGGTCCAGGATACTGAGAGAGACACAAACAAAAGCCTTACTGAAATCCAAAAATATTACATCAACTGGCTTTCCTTGATCAGTTAGGTGGGTTACCTTGTCATAAAGAAAATCAGGTTTGATAAGTAGGACTTTCCCTTCATGAAGCTGTGCTGACTGTGATGAATGACTGCATTGTCTTTGCTGTGTTTTTGATACCTCCCAGAACAATCTTCTCCATAACTTTACCAGGCACTGAAGTGAGACTGACAGGCCTGTTCTTTCCAGGGTCCTCCTTTCTGCCCTTCTTGAAAATCATGAACATATTTATCAGTGTCCAGTCAGCTGAGACCTCTGTGGATTCTCCCAAGACCTCTCAAAGATCATGGAGAGAGGTTTAGCAATGGAAATAGCCAGAAAAACACCTTCAATCTGAGAAAAAAAAAAGAATTCAGAAATATTTCTGATTAAAATGAAGACCACCTTGTACAGAGAAAAAAATGTTTCTGGTGTTGCTTCTTCTTCCTTCTGTTTTCCTAACTTCTTCAGTGAGGCAGTGATAAGTGGTTGTACCTATGTTACCTGCCTCAGAGAGGACAACTGCACCAAAGAAGCCCCTCATCAATTTCATTTCCTAATGGATACTGCACAAGAAGTGAATTTTGGTTAATGGTTTGTGTCAGAAGAGGTAGAGCTGGATGCGTTCACAGCCTGCATATGTGCTGTGACTCAGAGACAGATGGCCCCAAGGTGCTGTCCAGGGTAATGAAATGTTGTTCCCCTCCTCCTCATAAATTCAGAGGGGAAAGGTTTGCATTCAGCATCACATTCCTTCCACATCTCTCTGTTGTTTTTTGGGGAGACAAATTTTGCAGCTCCTGTGAATAGGAAAGTCCAAAGGCCTGTGTTTAACAACAACAAAATGTATTTTTCAGCAATACTGAGCCAATAGTTTCAGGCATCAATGCTTCCGGGGCTTTCATGCCTCCAGCTTTCTTTGAACTTTAATGAATGGACACAGAGCAGAGAGCCTGAGAAATAACTAATTTGGAGAACATCTGAGTGTCAGACCCAGGCCAGAGAAAAAAGAAAGGAGTTTTGCAAGAATCTGTGTGGAAATTCAGAGCACCTCAGTGACAGACAGCTGAACTTGGAAGGTGCTTGGGCACCATCACAGCCTCTCCCACTCTGATCATGGGTGGGACTGGAGGGTACTTGTTCCATTTATGAAGAGCCATCAGACAAAATCTGCCCAAAGGAAGCCTTGGTAAGGAAAAGGAGAGTTTCACACTTGATTCAGGGTGTATTCACCTTTTTTTGTCCCACTTCCGCTCCAATTTCCATTTGGAAATCCAAAGGCCAAATGAATATCATGTTTATCTAGCATTAAAATGCTAATTGAAGTGGGCCCATGGTGTCTTTTAACATTTGTGCACCAAATGCTCACTGAAATATTTCTAAGCAATGAGCAATTCTTCCCCAGATCAAGTGATTTTTATTGTTGGACAAACACATATTGTGTTCCCCGTCTTATATTTCAAACTTGGTCACATATGGGTTTAAGATTCCAGCCCTGAGTAATTGCCAATACATGAAAATGTATTTAATTTCATTGCCTTTGCTTTTTTCTTTGTGAAATGACATTTGAAATGTTTTTATCTCTTTTCTATCCCTTTCCTAATGACACATTTATTTGATGGGAGACCAGTGGATGGGTACGAAACCAATCCCAACAAATATGATGTTTACTGCAATTAATGTACTTATTTCTTAACCAGTACATGTTGGGCCACCTATTCTTCAGCTTTTTAATATATTCTCCTCTTCTCACTCTGCTTGCATCACCTTTCTGGGTCGAACACACCTTTTTGCCATTATTGTTTTTTATTTTATTTTTACGATAGGTTACACTTCTTTTTCCTGAAAACATAGGAGGTTCTTCTTTACTTAAAAGTCATAGCATAAATTTTGAAAAATAGATAAAAATACACTCAGTGAGGTGATTATATTACCAGAACACTAAGGCTTTTTAGGCAGGGCAGGTTACACATGACCACATATGCAGAATTCTTCAAGCAAGGCAACATACAAGTCAACTCTGTTTCTGTACTCTTTTATTCTTTATTTGCTTGTTTGAAAATCATACTGATTGTCCATAAAATTTTTGTCAAGGAATGTATCTGACAATTTCATACAGCTTTGTTCTGTAAATGTTTTCTTTTTTAGAGACAGCCCATTCTTTTTCATTAGTAAAAATTCTGTTCCAGTTCTGCTTTGCCACGGGGCACTGCTCTCCACGGACAGCAGAGAATCAGCCCCTGACATGTGCCAGTCTGCTCCTTCATTAATCACAGGTTGTCTCCAATGAATGTCATCCGTGAGGTTATAAAGGAAACTAAATGAAAACTTCCTTCCTCTCCCTGTGGCAGCAAAGGGAGGGGAGGATTTGTGGAAAGAGCCTGACAGTCATTCCATGAGAAATTTTGCTTTGCTAATAAACATCCCTCCACCTCATAAATGCACATCATCTCTACTTAACAGATGTGAGATGATCAAGAGGATTGTCATCATTTAACGCCTTCCCAGGTATTTCAAAGGCAGATGGCCACTGCTGCTGCTGCATCTTGCATTCTTTCCTCTGTCTCCAGAACACCAACTTGCAGAGCTGAGCAACCTTCTTCTCCATACATAGGATATTTGTAACTTTTAGGGGTTTGGTGGGGGTTTTTGTGTGGGTTTTTTTGGTTTTTTGGGTTTTTTCAAGTTTTCTCTGTTTATTTTGTGTTTTGATTTTGGTTTGGGTTTTTATAAGAGGGGTAGGAACATAAAAACTGACAAAATAATTTCCCTCTTAAAAATTGCAGGAACCTGCCTTATACAAAATGCAGTCTTAAGTGAGTAGTACTACTTCCAAAGGATTTTAAGTTTTTCACATTGTGTTTTGGTCTAGTACCAGGAAATACATCCCCACCACCCCCAAATTGAAATTAAATGACAAACCCACCCACAGGTTTTAAAAAGCCAAAATAAAATAATTTTACGAGCATCAAACCATTTCACTTCCAAAAAACTAAAATGTGCACTCAGTTTTAACTGGTATACTGCAAACAAAGTTGAAAGGAAATTTCAGTTTGATCAAAACACTTTTTTTGATAATGCATTTAAGAGCAAGCCAACACACAGCATTTCAAAAACACTGGGAAAAATATAGAAATAGTCATAGAGGAATGCATTCACTGTACTCTATTAATATGTTTTTCAGCTAAAGTATTTCACTAGTACATCACTAAGAAGTAAAATGTGTATTACATATTGGACATTAGTGTTTACTCTTGTACTAAATCATTTGATATTTACTTCCAGAAGAGACTTCTCTGAATGACTCTTTAGATGGTACCAGAAAGGTAACTGCAGCCTGAACACATTTCAGTGTCTGTTTTAAGAGGGATGGATTGGGACGGTGATCTCCAGACTAGATCTTCATTTTTCTTTCATTTATTGTCAAATCCTGCTCATGTGAAAAAGAGCACTATCAAAAAATCAATCCTTACTATTTTAAAATACCCTCTTCACTGGGGAGCTTATATTTGCATCTCAGAGATAGTAACCCAGGATATTTGCTTGAATGCATAATACACTGGCCTTGAATTAGTACAGTTAATGATCCTTGTTGACATTAGGTAACAAATTACCCATAAATGGGTTTTAAACAGGTTTGTACATACATTTAACAACAGGAATGTGACAAATTTCTTTTTCTCTTATGTCTTTATCACAGTTTCTAGTGATAGTGCATCCAGGCTCATTTTTAAAAGTTGCTATTCAGTTTTAGCGTGCCAACCTAATGGAGTTCACAGAACATCTCTCAGGGCTGCTGAAGCAGCAGAGGCAGCACTCGATATGATATGTATGCTTAAGCCTTAGGGTGCATAATAAACATGAGAGCTTCATGCCCTGAAAAATAATCACTGGCAACACAGTGCATAAACTGTAAGCTAGGAACTGCAAGGTAGAGACATGTTTTCTCTTGGGTTATTTCCCAAATGAGGCATCAAACAATAATACAGAATATAGTGTACCTAAGTGCTTATTATTTGAACTTTAGATTTACTTTTAAGAATAAAATATTTACACTTAGTTTTAGAGTATTTTTTTTTCCTTTCCTTCTCCCATCCACGTGATTTAATATAGCAGACTTGATTACAGTGGAAAAAATCCCCACTGCATTTTTCTCTTAGACAGGAGTATCATTCTCCTTCTAGTGACGATTCTTTTCCTTACAGCACTTTCAGATAAATTATGCACATGGGACACAAAACGCTCTTAAAGTACCAATGAATTCCTTCAAAAAGGTGACCAGAAACTGTGCAAGGTTACAGCAGGACAGCAGTAACTCCCAGCCCTCGTCCTGGCCTTCCTGAAGGTGAGAATTTCCCCTCTCAGGACGCTGCAGAGGAGCTGTGTGTGTGTGCCCAGGCTGCAGACACGCAGCCTGCCCCTGCCCGAGCCCTCTCTGGGGACTGATGGCTGTGCCTGAGTTACCTGCATGGTCATGAATCAGAGAGTGTCTGACAGAAACAGGGCAATTTAACCAGCACCCATTCCTCACATCAAGCCACTAACATCTGAATAGTGGCTATCTGCTCACTTTATTTCCTTATTCTCCTTGCCAGTCTCACTTCCCCGGTGTTTTTGTAGTTCCTGTACCAGAAGCTTTCCTCTCCATGCCTGCACACCTCTGCATTCCCTGTCTGGTAACTCTCCCTTCCCCTCCAATAAAAGTCACCTTGTGCTTGTCTTTTCTTTGCTGTCCCTTGGTTTTTAAGAGCTTGTATTTGGGGACAAGCACCCCTTGATAACCACTCACATCTACATTCAAAACCTAAATGCAGACATATTCCTTCCTAATCTTTAACAACAATTTCTCTGTTGTTCTTACCAAAAGGTATTTTTCTTTTCCGTTGTTCTTCACAAAAAGTATTTTATTAAAGAGTATTGAGAAAAAACACACAAAAAAATTGGTTTTACACCTCTGGAGTTGACTGGTAGGAAATAAAGGCAGCAAACAAATATTAGAGGCATTGCTAGGGAGGAAAAAATAGACCACAGACAATTTGAATAAGCCCCTGTATCATTTCTTTTGTGTTCACCAGACCATACTGCTGCCTAGAGAGGCTACCTGGAATAGAGGCTAGACAGTGTTTAAGGAATAAAGTAGATGTTTATTAAAAGGCCTTCAAAGGATACACCTTGGGCAGAACAAGAGCCTGGCTGTGGCTCTACCCGAGATGGACCCCGGGTCACAACTTTTCACACTTTTATAAGTTTTGGTCCACTTACGTACTGGGGTTAATTGTCCAGTTACAGCTTCAGGTTATGCAGTCCCATACTCACAGACTGCTCTCCTCAATTCTCCATTGTTTACAATTTTTGGACCTGATACTAAAACGTGTCCTTGGTTCTCAGGCTGGAAAAGGATTGTTTTGTCTGACTAAACTGTGAAAAGAACTTGCTGACATTTCATATGAAGCTCAGAGTCACCCACTAAGGCAGTACAGAATCTGGAGAATGTGAAAGCTAAAACTTAAGGCATCATTACCAACAAATGCTGTTCACTGACAAAGGGTGAATTCATTTCCTGGGCAAACTCATGCCACCAGGATGAACACAAACACAGATTGCCTGACAACTGCAAAGGCTCTCCTAACAGATGAAGCACAGAGAGGACAAAATCTCTTTTGCAAATAAATAACAAAACAAAACAAACTGAATAACAACTAGTAAGATAATTGTGCTGTTCACATTCACAACAAAACCCACAGCAGAGTATAAATGTGCATAGTGGCCAATGCCATTCCTGTCCTCTGCAGACTTGTTTCACACAGCACAACATCATTTCTTCCCTAATGCAGCCGTGCTGTGTCTAGTATGTGGGGAAACACAACTTCCCATTCCTCAATTTGCCTGATTCATCAGATACCCCTGGCAGAGGGTGCCTGTCCTGCATGCCAAGGCACAAAGAGTAGTCACACACTTGTCTTCAAAGCAGAAACTGATCACTGTGCCCAGGCTTTTAAAATAAAACAGGACAGTGCTGGACTCCTTGCAATCAACTCACTTTTGACTCTGTCAGCTTCACAAACTGTTGCTTGGTTAAAAAATCCCCAAAATGTACTGGTTTACTTGAGTGTGAAGCTTTATGTACTGCCATAATTATTATGGTCTCAGTATAACTGTGTGTCCAATTAGTCATTGAAAATCTATCTACATAAATATTTGAAGAGGTGCTTCTAGTGATCTTGAAGC
Organism: Fringilla coelebs; assembly: GCF_963513975.1. NCBI lineage: Eukaryota > Metazoa > Chordata > Aves > Passeriformes > Fringillidae > Fringilla > Fringilla coelebs. The sequence goes on along the minus strand of NC_140029.1, from coordinate 10,267,761 downwards.
GAAAGGGCCAGCCAGCTCCTCTCAGTCTGAAGCTCCTCAGAGAGGCTAATTACCAACATGTCTCACCTCAAAAAAGCTGGTAATGAGATCTCCCATTTATATGTTTGTACAAGACTCAGGGTTTCACCCTTGGTACGAAACCTGAGACTCTTCAGTTAAAACCGGAGGGAGGAGGAGAGATCGTTATTATTTCTCACTGTAACAGGGGGTCAAGCACAGGGGAAACAGCTGGAATTCTAACAGGGTATGAAATGCTAACAGGGTAATGCTGATATTAGCAAATGAAAAGAACAGTTTGTTTGGGGTCTTTTAATTGATAAATACAATAACTTTTTCTCCTCCTTGAGAAAAATAAATCCATTTAAAGGTGTAAAACTAAATCCACCTATAAAAGCTCAGTCCTGGAGCCACTGTATAATAGGTGCCAAAATACATGGCCCCTTGTGTGACAAACAAGTAAAAAGGAGAGAGACCTTTCTAATTATTTTAATTCTCAGTAACAGTCAATTACACATCATTACCTTTCATAAACATTTGTAACTGTTATCCATTTTGGATGTTGGGAATAAATAATGCCACTTGCATGTTACCTTAGTCTGGTTGAGGTAAGAGAAATTTCAATGTAACTGTGTAGGAACAAGTTACCTGCTGTCCAAGACATCCATAAAACAGCAGCTTGGAGGCCTTAAGTGTTGTGGTTCCTCACCATACTCTCCAGAGTATTCCAATGTGGCACAAACAATTCCTTTAGAAGTGGCATGGTAGGAGGAGAGATAATTTTATAATGGTCAGGAAGAGAAGAAGGAGGAGAGCTGTCGTGGTGAGGGAAGTCTTGGGACTCTTAATGTAAGAATCAGCAAGCTCCAACTTTATTGATAAGCACCAGACTTTTATACACAACAAGTAATAAGCTCATGCATATTCTGTAAGCTAAACAATCTATTGGTTATACTACAATATCAGCTCTTCCTCATTCTTGAGAACTTACATTTCTGCTTCTCACGTCTCATCCTCATTGCTGTTACCGTACCATAGCTACACTCAAGGACACAAGTTCTTGCAGGTGCAGAAACTCAGATTAGCTGGGTTTGGTACTTTCCCAGTCCTTCCTTGGTCAGCTAACAAGAGAATGTCAGTGTGACCTCTGTCCTTTAGCCATTCCTCCACAGAGAGCGATCTTCCAGTTGCTGATGATAACCAAGAAGTCCTTCCAGCATGCAGTGAGGTGCTGGGAGCATCCTGGAAACCATCTGTTCCAAGGAGCATGACCAGCACATCTTTCCAGACTATTCTGTTCCTCTTCATGCCAAGAACAGCACACAAGCTGAAAAGGAGAAACCACGAAGTCATTTGATGACCACTTATTTGAAAAAAATAACATAAAGAATGGCTGTCAAAACATGGAAAATTGCATGTATTTGTGAGATTCTTGTTGCACAGGGGATTGTAAGAGGTGCAACCAAGGAACAAGAGCGAAAAATGCTGCTTGATGTTACCAGTGAAAATCATTATTAGTTCAGGACTGTAAACTGAGCTACTCTATATCCCTAGCTATATCCTGATATAGCTCAGGTGAGCCTTGTGGTCTTATTAGCAGGACAAAAGGGAACTCTGCATTTCCAAATCACATTTCCAAATCACAGCCTCTGACTGACTGGAAACAAAAGCTGGAAAAGCAGAATAGCTGCAATGTTTGGGTGGTTAAACACTTCCACAGAGCTGAGAGGAAAACTGCTGAATTCTCACACTTTCTTTTTATTTTGACCTTTTTGAAACAGCCACACTGTGATCAAAGGCAGCCTCCTATCTTCTCAGACCAACAGTCAGAGCAGCTTTATTTGCACAAGAGAATATATTTACATGCCAGTATAGAGCATTTGACAACAGCTGAACTAACACATGCAGCAAAGTTTGGCAGCTGAAGGGCAAATAACTGATTAGCAAAGATGAATGGAAAAATTTTATTATTTGTGGTTGTTGTTGTTGTTACCAAACAATGCCAGCTGCTCATGACAATACTGTTTATGAAACTGGAGATTTTTCTCTACAATTCAAATTTTTTGTGTGTATTTTTTAATGGGAAAGTGGAACGGTATGCAATCAAAATAACCTTTTGCTATAAAAAGGAGAAAATTAAGCTCCAAATAATTTCCAGTAGCAGCTCACAAAAAGATGATATTTTGGTTCTGTCATGATATTAAAAAAGAAAAAAAAGGTATAAATAAAATTCACTTAAGCTTATGAAGTACAGACAAATATCTTTCTTCTGTGATTTCCTGCATTATCGAAAGTAAATAGTACAATTAATCTACCATGCTACAAGTGCATGGAATAAAGGTTTTTCAAAGCCTAGAAAGGTGTTTTATAGCTTGTGTGTTTCCATGGTAAAACAAAAATGCTATCAGACAGATATCCAGGGCTCTCTCAGAAATACTTTCAGCAGGACTTTAAACTTCTGGAAGGACTACAAAATAGATTATAGCACTGTCAGAAAGCTCCCTTCTCTCCTCTGTGAGATCACTTGTATCAGCCTTTAGGCAGCATGTGAAGGGGAAGGGGGGAAGGGGCTGGTTTTTAAGGGTAGCACTCAAACCAGCAGTAGTCTGGATCCTCCAGAGACTTCCCAGCAAGGAACACTGGAAGGCTAAAGGTACAGAATCTCCTTGAAAATTAAGGGTACTTGCTTTCACTTGGGAAAAAAAATAGTTCCGTGCAGAGACAAATATTTATCAGAGTCATAAAACCACTTGAACTTACATCCTATTATTATTATTTGCAGCTATAGCTGCAAATACCCCCAATAGAAAGAGCAATAGTTTTATTCCAAGATATTCAGAACACATTTTGAAACACCTTGAAAGTTTTAATAAACTAAGTCCCTGGCCATGCAGGGAAAAGGAATTGATTTGAGTAGTACCTTAGATGCAATGCTACAGGCAGCAGAGCTTGTTAAAACATAAAAGTTTTTGCTTGAAAGAGAGATCTGATGAAACATCCTTTTATCTTCAAATCAAAAGTAAGTAAATAGAAAAGAAAAAAAAAAGAGAGAAGTCATAGCTTTCCAAGAACAGAGTCATTATAAGTGGGGAGTTCAGGCAAATTAAGGTACTTCTTAGAACAACAGCATTAAGAAATCCAAGTTCCCTAGGTAGGTTTGATAATTAACTCTTTTGACAATATTCTAAAAATAGCCTTCTCTTCTTATGCAGCATTAGATTTTGTTGAACTGACATTTTCTAGTGAAATACCATTTTTTCACAGTTTTCAACGGGGGATCTGAAATAGCTCTGTCAGACCCTGTACATGTTGGCTGAAAAACCAAAGCCCACAGTGCTGAGCTATTGTTGAACGCTTTTTCCTGTGAAGCAGCTGCTGAATTTTCCCTCTTATTAACCCTGCTGTCTGTGCAGGGGGAGGTGAAGGATTTTGCAGTGCCTCCTTTAACACAACTCATACGCCATTCCTATTTTGGGGCTGGGGTGTCCTTAATTTAAAAGGCAGTAATGTCCATGTGAGACAGAGAGACACTGGAATTTCGTGAGATTCTTCACAGCACTTCAGGTGCTGACTCTACCTGGGTGCTCCAGCCTCCAGTGACAGAGGAGGGGACCTTCCAGAGGGTGCCTCAGAGCCAGGCCCTTCACAAACATTACCCTTGGTTGTTCACCACTCACTGCAGTGGCAATCAAGGGGAGCAAGACAAACTACATTACCTGGCTTTTTAGGTACTGGAATTTGGGTAGTGTGGATGTCAGAGCTGTAAAAGCCATTGTTAAGGGGCAGTTTCACAATCCAAATGACCCTGGAGCTCCGTGCTTTAGGACCATCTTGTGGAAATACAGGCTTTATTCAGGATAATTTTTAAGGATCTAAGAGAGACTAAACAGGTTTTTGCTGTGTTTCTTCTTTATATAAACAAGCTTTTCACTTTTCCCCTTTGTTAGGAACAGAACAGTATTTTCATCCTTCAAAAAAACTCCTCTGCTTCTTCCTTCCCTAATTCCTGCTGGTAAGAACTCTTCTCCCTTGTCTCAGTCTCACAGTGTCAGAACCAGTCCTGGCCACTAAGCAGAGCTTCATCCTTGACACCTTTTAGGGTCCAAGTTTAAGGCAGAATGCTTGGCAGTAAAGCATGCCAGACTTAGACAGGAATAAGAAGCCTGAATGGTTTTGGGGTAGATTACAGAGATTTTGGGAGACTAGTCAGACTGAAATAAAAGGGTAAGACAAAGCCAGCTTCAAGCTTCCTCTTGGTCTCTTTTTACTTTGCATCAGTTTCTCAGTTTTGTTCAAACACCAGATTTTCTAGGCAAGTTTAACAAGAAGCATTTTCATACTGCCTCCACAATCATCTCACAAATTATGGCCTTAGATCTCTACTTCCTTGAATAGAATTATAACTTAGGTGAAAATTGCTTTTATGCTCACTTTCATAAGGCTTCTATTGAGTGTTAATTCATCTGGAGGCATGATGAGGCACAAAACCATTTCAAGCAGAGGAGTAGCTCATGTCTCAGATCAGAGGCTCAGAGTGTTCTCAACACAGCCAAGCCAACACAGTGCCAGAAATATCTTTGGAATGGTCTTTCCTGGTTGCTGGGCTCATCCCTTTGCACCCACTGTCAGTGAACCACATTTTCCTTCAGTGGGTGCTCCAGCAGCACTCCTCTAACCAGCAGCAAAGCCAGCTCACACGTTCCTGCCTTCCCCATGCACCCCTGCTGCAGCTGCTCATCTTCACCTGTCCACCAGAGCTTCCCTCTGCTGGGCTTGCACTGTGGTATCCACATGCCCTCTGAACAGAGAGAAGCTGTGAGACAAGCAGAGAAGGAAAACACAATTCCTATCTGGCTTGCTGTGCTTCAGTAGCGCTGAAGTAGAATGCAATAAGGAGATTGTTTACCCAAAGTGAGGATGTTTTGAGTGTGTGTGTGTGTGGGACTGCCACAGGACAGTCAAAGAGAAGGAGAGATGAGTGCAGCTCTGTGCAGCTGTGAGCAAGAGTGAGTGCATGGCAGATTCAGTTTAGGTGAAATGTACACAGTGCAGTATAATGAAGCAATTCATTAGCCTTCTAATGATAGAGTCAAATGCATCACTCTCTCTCCCTCACCAACGTCAGAGTCATCTTTAATTTACAATATAGCACAGCAGTGTTCTGCTGCTGGGAAGAACACCCTGAGCTACATTCCCAACATCACTGCAAAAAGTACAGTGCCAGCCACTGTGTTTGGTCTGGCAGTATGCAAAGTTTACCTTCACTGAGCATTCTTCTTCCAACCACCTATGAAAAAGGACAGATTTCTGAACTCTTAGATTAAACCTTGCTGTGCATTAGGTAACACTTACAGTGGAAATTAATTTTATGTAACACAAGCAAGAAAAACAATCAAAGCTGGTCACTACCTGGGTTTAGAAGCTATTTTTACATGCAAACAAATTTGGAGATGAAAAGTCTGGAGGATGACACACCCAAGCCTGCTTGCTGGAACTGGGGGGAGGTGTTTCAGATTGCTAATGAACTTGCAATTCTAAGTAGATGCTGTAGCATTTGAGAATTTAATTATTATAAAGAATTGGGCTGACACATTCAAAGCTACATTTGAGAATCAAGTGTTCAGCTCTCACCAAGATGAAAGAGTGAGATAGTAACACTTTGCATAAATACTGCAGCATAAGCAGAGAGGCCTGTGAATGGGGTGAGCAGGGCAGGGGAGAGCAGCAGAATGTGCCTGACAGTACAACAGTGACAATAATAGCATTGCTATAGTTTGACTGAGATAATTTGCTAGAAAGTGTCAACATTTGACCCAACAAACACAGCAGAAACGAGAACTCCTTGTGAAAAGATTGCACAACCATTCTTAATTGGATTCACCACTAGCTTAATTGTCAAGAGCAGAATTTGCTTGCTAATCATTTTAAATTTGGAATTCAGCTGTATGTCATGGTACTTAAACATTTATGACACACTTCTTCAGGTGCTTGGGCCTGAAATAGACTTGCATGAGGCCTGAATTATTAAATACTGAAGTAATGTTCCTGTATAATAAATAAGTTTTCATAAAGCGACAGGTATTTTAATCGTGAGAAATATCATGGAATCATGGAGTTGTTTGGATTGGAGGGTAAATCCAAAGGCAATCTAGTTCCACTCCCCTGTAGGGACACCTTCTACCTCCCAGACCAGGTTGCTCAAAATTCCATCCGAGCACTTTGTTTCCCTATTTATACAGAGAGCAGGACTCAATGTAAGTCAGACTCCTTTTTTAATTTTTGCTTTTTCTTTTGCTGTGAACAAGAGCGGCTCCAAGCCCTTCCTCAGGGATGCTCTCCGGCGAGCGGGCAGAGCCGCCACCCCGCGCTGCCGCTGCCGCATCCTCCCGCTATCCCCGGGATATCCTCGCTCGGTGCCTTCCCCGGGAAACCCTCACCGATCCTGGCTGCAGGAGCTCCGCTTGGCCGCGGGATGGGGCTCTCCGCACACAAGTGACATCCCCTGGCACACAAGTGACATCCCCTGGCACACCAGCGACATCTCAAAGTCGCCGCGCCCACCGAGCGCCCCGCAGGCAGGGACAGCCCCGGAGCGCCCCGGGGACAGCGGGAGGGGACGGGGAGCGATCCAGGTCTGCAAGAGGCAAAAACAGAGCGGAGAGAGAGCTGCTCGCATTGAATCCTTCAAAATAGGGCTCATCTATTAGAGTTCGTGTCAGCTACAGAGAAGGGAACGAGGGGGTGACACTGATAGTATGTGCTACGTGTGTTTGTGGCCCAAAGCAACACCTCACACCTACTAATATCTAGGAACTCACCAAAAGGACTCAAAAGCAGAACATAAACAGCTCAGAAGTAAGGAATGTTGTAATTCTGCTCCTTCACCTTTTTTGGTTTTCTTTTTTTTTCTTTTTTTTTTTTAATTTCTTTATAAATCTCTGTCACAGAATATGATCAGTTGAAAGGGACCCTCAAGGATGAAATTCAAGTTCAGCTCCCAGCCCTGCACAGAACAGCCCCAGGAGTCTGAGAGCATTGTCCCAACTCTGCCAGGCTTGGTGCTGTGACCACAGCCCTGGGGAGCCTGTTCCATGCCCAGCCACCCTCTGGGGAAAGAACCTTTTCCTAATATCCAACCTAAACCTCCCCAGACACAACTTCAGACCATTCCCTCAGATCCTGTCAATTTTTATACTTCATACAACCATAAAAATCGAGGCCCATATAGCTTTTATTTTACTTCTGGAAATAGGGAAATACACCCATTTTGCACTTGCTGAACAGAAAAACAAAGGGAGGTTTTTTGGTAAAGGTCACAAAGGAAGTTCATAAGAGAAAAGCAAACAGTGTGAGCCTGCCAGGCATCGACCCCGTGTTTGCACCACTGAAACACCCTTGTTCCTAATGGTCTTCTCATTATTCATCTCTCATGTAAAGAGAAGTCCTTTTTGCCCCCACTGTTCAATACCACTCATATTCACTGTAAATTAAAAATAAATAAGCTGCAATTCCAGTTTGACCATCTAATGCTGTATGTGGGATAACTCAAGGCTGCAAATGTACTGAGCAGGCTGAGCTTGTGAGAGAGGAATAAACACACGGGGGAGCTGCATGGCCTGTGATGGTTTCTCACCTTAATAAAAGCAAACACAAAATCAGCAGAAAAAATTGTCTGATACACATTTTACCTGTGGCTTCTATTCCTTCTACTTTTGCTATGAACTAATGTGGAGGAGTTTATTTTAGGGTTTTTTTTCTGATGAAGATTAGGTTCCTCATCCACTCCAACCCAATCAATTACTTTTTTTATATGGTTGTTCTTCAGCCTTGGTTTCCACTCATTTTTCCTTGTACAACTTGTCCATTTTCTGATACAGCAAGTTTAACTCTATTAGATAGGATGCCACACACTCATTCCTTTTTATATTGCTAAAATGCCACTTCTATGTGTTGCCCTCTCTGACTCTTATTCCTTTCTCAAGTCTGCCATAAACTCCTGCCATTCTGGAAAAACAAACAAACAAACAACAAAAAAACCCAAAAACCAAACAAAAAAACCCCATAAGAAATCTCTCATATTTTAACCCCAGTCAACAACCAAACACCATGAAGATACTCACTCACCATCTCCCAGCTCCAGCAGTGGAATGGGGAAGAGAATCAGAAAAAAAAAATCAAACTCATGGGATAAGAATAGTTTAAGACTTGAAGCAAAGTAAATATAGTAATTCTAACAATGCAGTGACAGTAATAACATTAACTCTAATGGAAGATAAGAGAGATAAATAAAACCCAAGAGGAACAAGTAATGCGCAATACAGGTGCTCGGCACACGCTGACCAACGCCCGGCCTTTCCCTGAGTATCCAGCCCCTGATGGCCATGTCCTCCCTGCTCATGCACTGGGAGTGATGTTCTGTGGTGTGGAATGTCCCTTTGGACAGCTCAGGTCACCTGTCCTGGCTCTGCTCCCTCGTGCACCTGCTCACTGGCAGAGCGTGAGACATTGAGATGTCCTTGACTTAGGGTAAGCACTGCTCAGCAACAACTGAAGCATCACTGGGCTATCAACATTACTCTCATACTGAACAGCACAATATCACACACCAAGAAGGCAACTAGCTCTATTCCAGCCAAGACCAGCACAAAATCTCATTTCACTGAATCTAGAAATTAAATTTAGTTCCTGAAAATCTAGCTAATTAAAAAACAGAGGCAAATGGAAGGCAGCTGCATATAAGCTTTTTTCCAGCTCTGAGAGTGGAGTTGATTTTACCTTTTGACTTCTGTTTTCCCATTCTGCAGCCTCAAAATGCACAATTCCCCTCACCAGCAGTGTAGTCTTCCCTGCTAAACTGTCCTTTCCATACAGAAACTTCCTATGACAGACCTATGAAGAAACCTGTATCCTTTGGGGCTGGAAATGTAAAATCCCACAAACCACATATTCATAGTAATTAGGAGCTTAAGGTTAATCTGTCAGGACAGAAATATTTCCTGAGAGAAAAACTTAAGAGTCAAGGGTAATGACTGCTCTTGGAGAGCCAAGACCCACTGTCACAGTTGGGAATCGTAGAATGGTTCAGGTTGGAAGGGATTATGAAGATCATCCAGTCCCAGTTCTCCCACCACCGGCAAAGACACCAGGTGTTTCTTTTAGAAGAGAAAAAAAAAAAAGAAACTACAAAAAGTTGCAGCTTTCAGAATTGTTTTAGGTTTACTTACACCTTCAGTAATTCAGCTTCAACAACCAAAACATACTTGCTTTGGGAAAATACCACAATTCCAGTTAATGGAAATGGACTGCCTAAGACCCAAGGGCAGCCTGGGGCATCCACAGCCCCACCATGGCTGAGCTGCCAGAACTCCAAGTTGCTTGTGGGCAAATACAAGGACTGGATCTTCTGGAAAGCCTGGGAAAATGCTTGGTAGGTGATCTGTTGGGAACCAACAGTGCTAAGGAGCAGCATCTCTTTACCAAGTGAGCCCTTGAAATAACGAGGAATCACCAACCACTGTTAGGCACTCCCCTCCCAATTCTTGAGCATTGTGAAAATTAATTTTGTGGTCAGAGACCCTTTGCTTTAGGCAGTGGTTAGTATGATTCCTTAAAATATTATCCCTTCCTCAAACTCTCTTAACTCTATAGAGAAACCTAGGGTTTTTTTCTGGTCTGCTTAAATTCTCTTCGGAAGCCTCATTCAGAATTTTGTTATTTCTGATGTTCAAACTGACCTTATGAATGGTCACTGTATAGGCAGTGTCTTGTGCCATCCTTCCCTCAGCAAGCACACCTGGCATTAATTTCCCATCAGTTAAACTGTTGCCATTTAGACTAAATTTACTGCTTTTGTGCCTAGCATAAGTTAATTACTCACTAATTTCTCTTTTAATCCCCAGTAGGTCTAAGTTGGTTAAAATTTTCAGAATTACAGAAGTCTTCTATACAGTGCAAAATGTTTGAAACTGCTGGATCTCAGGCAATATGAAATAAGTTGCACAAGACCTACTTCTGGTCAATGCAGAATTCTAATTTACCCATTTCCAAGGAGTTTTTCTTTAGGTCTTGTTTGGGTTTTTTTTCCTCTCAGAAGTGCTGCATACTACTGATACCATAATAAGTCTGGTATTCGGCCAGATTTATTTCCCCTTTCTTACAAGTATCTACCACATTTTTTGTTTTTCAGCAGTACAATATCACTCTGATTTGGACTTGCTGAAAGCTCTCTTGCCAGCTTTGTATGCCAGCTCCTCCAGCTTTCTGTGGTAGATGTTCCCTGACATATCCCTACTAAATGCAATGGATGCACCACAGAATTTTGCTTCTTTTCAAGCTAATCATGTTTGTTTCCACATCCTCCTTTTAGCTAGCTGTCCTGCCTTATCAAAACATCCTTTGAAAACCAAGGCAGTATTTGTGCTTGTTTGTAGGAAATAGTAACTGGGCTCAATTAGAGACTGTCTACTGAATTTTTTCCCCCCTTCACTGTTAAAATGTTACAGCATTCCAGGCCTGTTATGACTTTCTTTCTTTACATTGGCAAGAGAAAGGTGAAAAGTTCTTTGTAAAAGGGTATATTGGATTTCTGAAGTTTTTGGTTAGTTTTGCCTGGCTATAAATAAAAATAACTGTTCACACATTATCCACTGAAAAACAGCTGGATCAAATGTCCTGTTCAGCCACATCAGAGCCCTGCCATGACTTGTGCCAGCAGATCACGTACACTGCTCGATAGGGAGGGATCTGACATCTGAAAGGTGCAGAGTTTTTAGTGGCAGAGTGTTTGGAACAGTTCAATTACAAGCAGTACTTTTCAAGGATACAGCCACTCAGTGTAATGATTTCATCTGTTTCCTTGGGGGAATTATGTGCTGAATCCACACAGAGCGTCTGATTGCATTTACCACCTGCAGGTGTTTTTAAAGTCTTTTCCTGGGTTTTAGGAACTTTAGAGCTTCACACATCCAATGGGTCTGATTATGGGTTTTAGAGTGGGTAGCAAATTATTTCTCATGTATAGGCATTATTTCACCAAAGTCTCTTGATGTATCAGATGGCATAGCAATTTTGTACATGGTTTACTACAAAGCCCTACCAAGAGAGAAATATTTGTACTGTGGATCCATTATTATAACAGAATGCTGAGTTTCTCAGTGAGCCCAAATCTACTTTTTAAACAGAGTCTGTGGGACCAGCTGTATGGTAATAAACCTCTCAGCAGAATATTTCAAGCTTTCTAAGAATTGCGTAACACATTTTGGAAGAGGTTTATTTGCACTTCTGCATCATGTCTGCTCACATTTAAGGGAAGGAAGCTCTTTCCTTGGTACTACAAGATACATTTCCATCTGTTACTGTACTCTCAAACCATTACATGTTATGCAGTCGAGAAGTAGGGCTCCATTCTAACATTTTACACTTCTACATTAGGCTATGGACTTCGAGCACAAATATTGCCTCAGTATTAAGATCTGTGACTTAACTTGTTTACTTAGATCTCTGATTAAAGAACAAATATTATGAGCACAACAAACTCTTGGAGACTTATTTTAATAATCATTAGGATGTCTTGTGTGCCTACAAAAAGTATGCAAATAAATACTTTAAGCCACTGATTAAATCCCTGCAGGTGTTGCAGTTGAAATTTACTTGTGGACTTCTGCAGAGCCTGTAGAAGCAGCTGAATGTGCCTTCACAAGAAAAAACTTCACTTTTGAACACTATCCTTCCTTTGTTTTGACTTGTTACAGGCAGTATCCTTATGATTGGGCAGATTGCAAATGTGCCACCACAAAGGAGCACAGAAACATCTAGAAACTCTGAACACTACAGAACCTTTCCAGACCATGAATCTGGCCATATGTTTTAGACCCCTTTTGGGAACTTTAAGTACTATAATCCTCCAAAGACAGAACAGGTCTCTTGTAAGGATGACATTTAAGTCAGAGCTCTTTTAGCAGAAATGCTTATAAATTTGAGCCCTATGAAATACCACAGGAAAAGAATTGTGATGAACAGTCTATATCCCCATTAAGCCCTTCATTGTAAGAGGCACTAAAATAGCTGTGACTGTGGGTCACTCTGCTACTAAGCAAAGAATTTAATTCTTGATTTGCTAGATTCTGCAAATATGAATTCTCAAATTACCAAATCAGCTTTATTCCACTTTTCTAACAAGAGCAATTTTAACAGAACACTTCTGCCCATCAGACTTTGAAAATGTCTCTCATGCACAGCAGTGCACTGGGTACTTCACAAAACTTACAATTATTAAAGTCTCCCGTAATTCTGCTTTTATAATGGATTGCCTCATATAGCATATTTTATTACAGACTGCATTACATTTGAAGATGTTCATGTGTTTCAGTTAATTTTTTCTTCCCATTCAGGAGCCTGGAAAAATGTGGAAGTGAGAAAAGTGGGCTTATGTGTCTCCTCTCTGTAACAGACAGAACCACAGGAAATCTGCACTCTGGTATCCTTGATATCCACCTACTCATACAAACAACCACTCAACCAGCCTGGATTCAGTAAATCCCTATGCAAGTGTGCAACCAGCTGTTCTGATACTGGGGGAGAAAAACCCATTCTGAAATACGAGTGGGAATGAGAGTGGGTTCCTGCATATTCTGCCTGGGATTTTCCACGTACTGTGTCACCTTTTCCATCCCATGTCTCTGATCTTTCTCAGCTCTGTGTCATTAACAAGGCTTCCCTTCTTAGATGGGACTATTAAAAAAAATCAGGGAAATTGGTTCCAACCCCCTCTGCAAGCTCCTCTCTAATTCCTGTTAGTTGTATTAGTGTGTAACCTGGATGTGGTTTGTTTTACTGAAAGCAAAGGTGAGCAGAATCTGCACAGATATATGATACCTGCTAAATCAACAAGCAAACTGCTTCAACTACTTCATGGCTACATTCATTTTTCATTTTCATAACTTTAGGATACAGCTCAGAGGGTGAGCCAGCACAGGAACTGGACCTCAGCTTGGCTCCAGCTCCTTTTATGAGTGGCCCATGAGGCTGCAGTGGCACCTCCAAGCAGGAAGGAGCAGGTCAGGTGCCTGTGGAACAGAAGTGTCCCTCTGGTGGTCCCAGGTGTGGGTTTCTCTGGGTTTGGATTGAAGGCACTTGAGACAGTAGCTCATGTTTGGACTCAGGTGTTTATTATTTCTTATCAGTGAAACAGTCTCACTGCTGTGAGTTCAGCAACTTTTCATTAGAAGGCACAAAATGGCCAACAGTCTCTTGGTACAAGGTCTTTCAAGACTAAACTATACAATTAAGAAAGGACACCTAGATTATTTTCCCTTTTAACCCAATAACTGATCCCAAAGAGCTGCAATGAGGACTTTTCTGCCCAATTACAAAATGCCACCCAAACCCATGGAGAAGAAGGAAGAAGAAGCATGAAGAAGAAGCCCAGGATGACACCCTGTGCTCTCCATCTTGCTTCCATCCATAACATACTAAAAATCCCAAAACCTAAATTTCTCACCAAGTGATAGACCTACACTACTCTCTATAATCTATTTCTCACTTTAGTGGATTCCAGTCAATCTTGACATCTAGGAAACTTTCTCCATGAATGAGGGTCAAAGTCAGTGCTCCCCTGGGGGTCAGGGCACCCCAGAGCAGACAGAGAACTATTCCCAGTGCCCTGGGTTTCCACATGTCCCAAGTCCCATGCAGCCAGCCATGGGCACAGCTGCAGCCTGGCAGCTTTTTGCTGTCTTCTCCATAGCAGAATTTACAATCTGGTTTTGACAGCCTGACACAGCTTTTGGGACAGACTGAGAATGAGAGAATATAGATACCTGTGCCTGACTTTAACCCCAAAAAGCAGTCTGGAATGACAATGGAGGGAAAGATGGCCCTTCAGGACATGATCTGTGTTATCTAAAAGATGTAGGAGTTGCTGAAAAAATAGTGACTGAAAAAATAGTTAAGGATGAGCTGTGTTCAGATGCAGACAAAGCACCGAAATTCTCTAAAGTTACTGAAGATGAGTTCCCCTTCATTTCTTGTACTTTTTTGAAAACCAGGGGCCAGAGGAAACACACCCAAGCTGACTTTCCCACAGGTAGAAAAGCAGGAGCATGAAGTCAGCAGTCACTGACTGAGAGCTGAAAGCCTGCGTTGTGGCCAGGGTTCACTTCTACTTGTGGTACACAGTTTGAGTGTACATTTACAGTGACTGGCAGGTAAACTTGCTTATTTTCTTTTTTTTAAGTGATATTTGGAATATAATACACTAATTATACATCTTCTCTTGAAATTAATTTCAGTAGCACTCAGACCTTCAGTCATGATCTACAACATTTACTGGACCATGAAATTCTTTCCACTTACTGAGTTGTGTCAGACTATGTTTATTTTATATTTCCCAAGAGAGGCTGTAGTGGGATATATCTCCTTCTGTAGCAGTAGGCGATTTTCCCACTGCTAATTCCAGTTTCTGCAGTCCAACAGCTATGACCACATAATTCAAATAGCTTCAAAAAGAAATTAACTATTAAAATATAGCTCGTGTTGTGTCATAAAGGTGTTATACAGATAATGGGTTAAGATCTTGGTTCTTTATTTCCACATAATATTCATATTTCTATAATTCTTGTTGTTGCCATGACCTAGCTTGGTGCATGGAACCAGTCTATATATGAATCATAAAACACATCAATGTGTCTATAAAATAAGCAAAACATCCTTAAAACTTTTTATTCCTCTCTAAGCAAAATCACATGTATCTAAATAAATATCCTTCATGTAATCAGAAAATTTAATAACAATATATTTGGACACCATATTTCTATTTAATGCATATAGCCAGGTTATTCAAAGTTCTTACCAACCCACTTTGTATTCAACATTCATCATTCCTTGTGCAACTTTACATTTTTATGAGTAACAATTTTAAGCCCAAATTTCCTCCAAAACTGAAGTTATCTTAGATATTCACTCCAAGTTCTTGTTTTATCTACTCACATTCATGTGTCTTTCTCTTAAGTGAGTTGCAATAAACAGATTTTTTCAAACTGAAAGATTAAGTTGATGCAAGAGGTTCGACTGGTTCCTAGAATTTGCAGAGCCCAACTTTTTCAAGAACCCAGCAAGGCTTGAGAGTAAAGAAAAAATGCTGTGTGTTCAACAAAACTTAAAGTCAAATATTTAACTAAGGATTAGTGAAAAAAGTTTACAAGCAAAGAAAGGTACCTATAAAAGAACTTTCACCTCAATTTCAAAGTACATTTTTTATACTCTTGCCTGTGAGAAGCCATCAGAGAAAGCAAGACTGAGGTTACACAGTTTGACCTCTTTCTAGATCATATTCTCAGCTCCACAACTCTTTCCTTTACCCTGAATTATTTAAATATCTTTGAGTTCAAAAACAAAATTACAAATGTAAAGGCCCCTGCAGGCACTCAACTGTTTTACAGCCCGAACTGCAGTTCCTGTCCTCCCTATTCTCCTTGTTCTGCTGGATAAATACAATATGCAAGCTACTGCAAACATTATGAATTATTTGGGTGTCTCCACAGTTTAAGCCCAAACTTTTTCTTCTCTGCACATTCTGTTCCTGTAGTTATCACCATGTCCTTCAGAACATGAAATATCATTCCAGTCACATGCACACATGGTGGAGTTCAGCATCTTCAGGACATTATCAGTTTTCTGCAGTAGCATTTTCTTCAGTCCCATTTCCAAATTTGCACTGAAATTTTTAGGGGTCTGTTGTCAGACACAGTGAAGTGAATTAGCTATTCTGAGCTATTTGTTACTTAAACACTTAAGTTTTTTTTCCCAACTGTTTGTGAGAAGACTTTTTCAGAGTCCTCCTGAATTGTTTGACTGAAATGAAATTATTTTTCCTCTAGATCACACAAAATAGATAGAAGATGTGATATATTACAACACCTTGGAAAATAAATTGAATTTCATTTCTTTCACCCCCTATTTCTCCTTGTAATCTCATCACAGCCAACCATAATAGTAAAATTTTATTTCATGGGAAATTAAACATGATCTGTTTTACACAAAGAACAATCTGGGCAGAAGAACTTGCAGGCATTACCTGAATTCTGGAGTGGCTGAGTTTCTCTGATGATTCAAGTAGAAGTATGGAACTAATATTTTAAATGTCTAATGGATTAAGTACTTGTTTCACTGACATCTAAAGCTGTGATAGATCAGATGCTTTAAAGTGGTCCCCAAAATCTGTTGTACAATTAGAAGGAATAAGCAAACCAGTTAAAGAGAGACCAAAATCAAGCCTTCACAGAAATTTAAAAAATAAACCACGGGGTTTTTTTCCCTTAGGTTTATAGAATTTCTGAAATTATCTTGCCAATATTCACAATTTTGTGTCTTAATATCTGGATATACACTGAATGACAGCTGGCAGTAATTGTATAATACATCAGAACAACTCAATCACCAAGGAAATAGTGCCAATAGACACAAGTGGGAAATCTGCTAGCAACACATTATTGTAATTCATATGTTTATAACCTTGTGCAGCCTAAGAAATCAGTTCCTGCCTTCTATCATGAATATTATCTTCTAATATTGTTGGATAAGAAAGATCCAACAATATTAGATCCATATATGACTGTAAACCCACACCTCAGAATGAAAACCAATAACTACCACTTCTCCCTCAGACTCTTGCTTCAGAGCTTGTTGGGCATCCTAAAAGATTTACAGAAATTAAAAAAAAAAATTGTTAAAAAATAGGAAAATTTAACAGCACTATTTGTATATTTAAAATTTTACAATGTCATCAAGATCAGGCTGCAGTCTACTGAAAACATGAACCATCAGATGCCCAGCAGCTCACATTCCAACTGGTTTACATTCAGCTGGTCAATTCCTGTTATTTTAACCAACTACAAAAGGTGCTGTTGAGAAAAATGCCCCCCTATTAAAAAAAAACAAAATTCTATTATATGCCAATTTCAGTTACAGCACAGTTTCAACAGCTCTTATTAGAATTTGCTATGACAGGCTTCCAAAACTCAGCAGCACCTAAGGTAAGGCAGAGAGTTAGGAAAAGATGAGCAGAAGAGTTGAGTGAGTTGCAGGCACATACTTTACATCTCCATCTCATATTTCTGCTTCTATTTTGTCATCATTAGAGAGCATTGACCTACATGATTCACTGAACAAAAATAAAAATCCTCTGAGCGTGGCTGCTGTCATACTGAGGTGAGCTCCTGTGCAGTCACTTTCTTAAGAAAAGATGGTAGTGATGGCTGTCTTGTGCCTTCTCCTTTTTAACTACACCCTCGTAATATCTATAAAAATGTAGCACCTCTGGAACCTGTGCTGGTTCAGGTTAAACACATGGCAAATGTGTCAATGGTTGCAAGCTGGGGAAGAAAAGGAAGGAAAGAGGATGATTGGAGACCAGCACTGTAAATTTCCATCTCTGTTTTCCTTTGGGAGATGAACTAGGTGTACCAGGAGAGAAGTAACAAACAGACATAGTCAAAGATGAACCAATTTATACAATAGTCCTTAATACTAGTAAAAAAGGATGATTTTATGACTGCTGAAAGATCTTCATGTACACTGAACCTACTATGGAAATAGAAAGGCTTTCTTTGTTTTTTCACTGTGACAGATATTATTATCTTGAAAAAAAAAAAAAAAGGAGAGGGGAATTTCTATTTCTTTCTGTTCTTCAGAGAGTTCAGGTAGCCCTTAAAAAACCCCATAAAACAAATGCCACCTCCTCCCCCCTCCACCAAAGAAAAAAATTACCAGGCCAAAGAAAGTACATGACCCAAAACACAGAACTGCAGCTTCCATAACAGGTGAGTTTTCCCATGCTCATAATCCTGATATAAAGTGGAATTTCTCCTCCTGTATTTTATGGCTGCATTTTTGCTTTTCTTTTTAAGAGATATTTAGATTAAAAGCTCCTTTGAAATTGCACTCATTTGTATGCTTTGACAGCAGAAAGAAGTAGCTGAAATCAAAGAATACAAGACAATCTCCAACTCAGCTTTAAGAATGTTGTTAATAACGTACCTTTTATTTCACTGAAAATAAAATAGGCACATATACTAAATAGTAAGCTTGAGGCCAGATTTTGCACATCTTGGTTTAAATTATTTTCATAGCCTTATTCTGGGTTGTGGGGAAAAAAAAATAAAATTGTTTACCTTAAATGAGCTCATTGCAGCAACAAAACTTAAAAACATTACCAACCCAATACTCTGAATTAAATCACAGGGCTATGTTCACCATCCATAAGTTTCCACATGCCTAATAGTAAATCACTGCAATCTGAATTTTAGCCCATGGCACCATTACAATAAAAACAAGGGCTGCAAGGCCAGCTTGTTAAGTACTCCTATAAAATCACTAAGATTTGAAAAGACCTCTAAGTCCAGCCCTTAGCCTAACACTGCCAAATCCAAAACTAAACCATGCCCTAAGCACCACATCTACATATTTTCTAAATACCTTCAGAGATGATGACTCCACCACTTCCTTGAGCAGCCAATACTAGGCAACTCTTTCTGTGAAGGAATTTTTCCTAATATTCAAACTAAAAGAAACAGAAAAAATAGCTAAAATTGATTATTAAATAATTTCAACGTGAAGAAAATATTTGGTATACATATCACAGAAAGGATATAAGAACTTAATATGTTCATTCAGAAAATGAATCAGCAATAGCCATTTTCCCCCCTATAGTTTATTTTCTTCATTAGAAAAGAATTTGCTGTTTCATACATAGCAGGGGACCATTTCTATGCTTCAGGAAACATGAAAATGGGCTCACAGGTTACATCTTCAAGCTCAGTATTACAGGTACAAATTTCACACAAAATAAATCTTAAACTCAGACATATATTTAAGAGGATTCCTCCATAATAGAAGACTGAGGTCTGACAGAGAATGAGGTTTACTTTTTAAGAGGTTAAAGAGAAAAGATGAAAGAGATTTACTTAGATATTCTAGACCTACATGAAATAACAAAAGGAGAGCCTGAAAAATAGCACACACCAATAAAAAACTGTTTATGGTATCAGCACTGATAGCCATATTCCAAGGGCCTAAATTCCTCCCAGGTCTTTCTGGGAATCAGCATTTCCAGTGTTTAGTACTGCTTAGCTGGGTGCAGATCTTCACACAGATCTGGCCAACAGCTGCCAAAATAACTAGACAACCTCAAGATGTCAAAAGGTATCATCAAAGTTTGCATGCTGGGAAGCTGCTTTTAAAACAAACAAACAAACAAACAAACAAACAAATATAATTGTGCAGTGGTCTATGTTTTAATTGTATCTGTAGTCCTCTACTTTTCAGGGATATCAAGGAATGCTTGACAGAATAACGAGACAAATCCCTATCGTCCTCCAGAGCTGGCAGACAGACCGAAGCAATACCTCAGATAAGCTGTGACAGACCCCAACACACTGAACTCTAAAATAATCTGCTTCCCCAAGAAGAATACTTTGCCAGGGATTGTAAACAAAATTTATTCAATTCTGAGTCCCAAGATGAGGGGAAAAACTTGGTATCATAGTTGTGCCTGTAGTAATAGAAACAAAATTAGACTCTATCTGAGCTAGTGAAGATGGGGGAAAGACCAGAGGGCACAGAAAAGGCTGCAGATAGCTCTACTGCCACAAATGACAAGCTCAGATGGCTTACCAGAAAATTAAAGTGCTACTCTAACGAGGGTAGAGGAGGCAGGTTTATAATGAACTTCCTGAGTTACCTTGGAATGGGCCTTTTGAAGGAGCAGGGAACAGAGTTAATCACTTGCCTTTTTCTTGGTCTCTTTCTTCCCCCTATGCAAACTTCATATGCAAAATGCACCTGTGAAATAACAAGCCTCCTGTTAAGTGCAGTTGTGGCATATGTGCTCACAGCCCATCAGTATGCTTTTACTGTGCAACCCAATTCCAAACAGCTTTAGGCTTAAACAGGCCTCCTCTCAACTCAGGAGCAAAGGAGAAATCCCTTCTCAGTCTCATTTTGCAGACTGCTAAATAAGGTGAGCAGAACCAAACTTTCACATCTTCCCTCTTTATTCGCAAGGGACCACAAATCAAATCAAGTTCTTGGTGCTGCAATCTGAGCCCCAGCAGTGAGAATCACAAACATTACAGGAACAAGCAAACCCAGCTCTGGAGGGGGAGCAGGATAGAGCTGACCTTCAGAAAGGTCCATCTGGGCTGAGCTGCTCCTGGTACCTCCTCCTGGCTGCAGAGATCCCCAGCCAGCGCAGGAGCAGGGCAGGCAAACTCCAGTGAACATTTCTTTATATGGCCTTGCAATACACTCCTGTCTGAAGCAAGGGCACCTATTTTATTTCATTCTCTGGGCCTCTTTTCAGCAGAGACTGCTGCTTTTGCCAAAGTGATGAACTATAAAATGATTCTGCAATACCCACCAATGGGATGGAATGAGGTGCTCCAGCTTTATTTTCACATGATGGGGCTTAAATACTGAGCATAACTAGTTAGAAATCAAAGGCTGATACTCTCTTTACTATAATTTTCCCTGCCATATGTGGAATTCCTGCATTGACATTGCCTTTTCAGGATTGAATTAGGAATTTAAATTGGATGCACTTCAAAACAGGTAAAAATTGTGTTTGTAAAGAGACAATCACAGCATAATTAGGTTGTCTGTTGGGATCCAAGTTTATTTTCTTTTTTGTTCTAGCAGTGACAACAGCAGTAAATTACACAAAAATTTATTTTCTCTGTCTTGGAAAGGAACAAACATTAACTGGCCATAAAGTAAACTGTGTGCATTACTTTACAAATATATTTAATCTTGTTAAAATAAATATGTGTTCTACTTGCAAGGCTATTTATCCTTTTAAATAATGTTCTATTTTAGAGTTAAAAAATATTATGGAAGCTCTTCCTTGTCTATGTTCTCACATTTTTTCAATTTTCAAGTCATTAAAGATCACTACCTTAAAAAAAACAAAAAAACAAAACAAAAACTAAACACCTGAGCACTCCAGTCCAAAAAACCCAAAAAACTTTGGATGAGTTTGTATGTGCTAAAGATCTTCCATTCAGACAGAATGATAAAGCAGTTTTCTGTTGAATAAACAAGATGCTACTGTTTTATGAGAACATAATTTAACTCTTAATGCTTTCCAGCTAACAATTAAACAAGAGGACATGACCCAGGGACAGCAGTTTGTGTTGACAGAAGCAATCACAGCATAGTACCCATGTATTCTGTCAAGAGTCCCTTACAAATTATATTAGAAAAAAGAAGAGAGACATCACCAAGACGTGCCTCAGGCATTTTTGCTTTGTTTCACTCTTTTAAAACTGTTGTGGTTTCACAGGTTATCTTCCACTACTTTGAAAAACAAGATTAGTAACACAGCTTTTGGTAGTTTGCCCAAGCATTAGATCTGTTTTTGTGTTTTTCATAGAATTGCAAAGTCAGATATATTGCACTTAAAGACTGAATGAAAAAAGAATACTGGAGGAGTTGGAAAAATAAAAGGCTTCTTTAGCTCTAAAAGACACTGTGGAAAGGTCAGGAATGTCTCAACCCCCTGCTTCATTACTCTGTTAGTTGGCATTGTTGATGACGTCAGTGGCAGACTCTCTTTTAATGTGAAGATGGGATAACTTTGGTAAGGCTGTCTCAAGAAATTTTAATTCTATTCAAAGGAAAGGCTGCACTAACACATTCATCTCAAAAAAAGAAGTCTCATTGCTAAGGTTACTGTTGTGTGTTAGTGGGGACAAGCTGGAAGCGAGATCTGGAAGCTCAGACTTTGCTTTATCAAGCATTTGGAAACAGCTGCAGACTGTGGTGACATGTCTGTGCAGCCAAATTTGGTATAAAATTTGGGCTGTACCCATAGCTGAAAAGATTGGCAGGTAAGAATTCATCTCATAGTTGGTTCAGTTCTGTTAGTTTGATTGTATTATCAGCCTACTTGCAGAAATTTTGCATTGGATTTTCTGGAAGAGCCTAAAATTATTAATATTATTAAATATACCAAACACCACAATGCACGGAACAGACACAAAATTCAATTTCACTGTTTATATTGCACTTGATTACTCCAATTCTATTTTTTTGTAACACTACTACGTGGTTACTCTGGTTAGACTTTAGTTCTGGATTCAGTAGAGCTGGTCCTAGTCTGTCTCTCTGAAAGAACACCCAGCAGCCCCATTTCTAGAGTTTTCTACTGAAGCATGAAGAATACCTATTTTAGGACTATTTAGGTGAAAGCATTTCCACAAAAAAGTGGGGGTTTTTTGAGGGGTGGGTGAGCAAAGCTTTGCAAACACAGAACACATTTTTATTAGGAACTCATGTTATTGCATTATTCATTACCATCACTTCAAATACCAGCAAAACAATCACATAGCTATGATGTGATTGTATAAATATTGATAAATTATCAGGATTTTTCTCTTTTTCCCCCACTCTCATGCTTCTTCCCCCCAAAAATTACCCTTGATCAGGATAACAGTTGTTTAGCACAGACATACATGGTACTTCAGTTCACATTATTTGCAACTACAATACTTGACTTGAAGATCATTAAAATAGTTCTTGTCCTGTGAACACACACACAAACCCACAAAGCTTGTAATTATATTTTACATCATATATCTGTGAATACACTTTTAATAAAAATATATTTAATGTGGCAAATACTGTGGTCAAGGAAGGATTGTCATGGAGTGCAACTGCACAACAGTTTCAGGCAACTGGAAACTACTCAGCAGTAGTCTCACACACATACAATAAGCATATAAGGGTAAATTTAGTGGAACAGTACAGCTTCAGCAGCATCTCAAGAATTCCAGTAAAAAGCACAGTTTGGAAATCCCTTGAGCTGCTTGGGTGAAGTTAAAGAGTGGCAGTGCAGTGTTTCTGGCACCATTCTGCACGAACTCACACATTTAGAGTTCTGTGTGAACAGGGTCGGCATCACACACAATGGGTGTCTCAAAAAAAGATGCAGTGCCAGTGTCCTTATGCCTTGTGCTCCTTCCCTGATGCCCTTTGCATTTAAGGCAGAACTGAAAGGTTAAAGCCATGGAAACCAGAGGTGATGCATTTTTAGAGCCTTCACAGCAAGAGCTGAGCAGCTAATCCAGGTAATCCAGCAATGGGAGCCCTTAGGTGCATTTGTACTTCTGTATTTAATACTATAATCAAGTCACCAAGTTGCTGTAACAGAATTACAAACTGGTGTAATAAAAAATGACAATCACTTGAGTTCTGTGGAGCATATTCAGTTAAGGTGATCCTACCTCTGTTTTAGTTAGTTTATTAATGAGTTTTTTCATAACCTATATGAATAGCAAGAAGCAATTGTTAATAATGTAGGTTAATTGGATCCTACTTTTAGCCAAATAGCCTTTGCAAAGAATTGCAGTTAACCCTCTGTCTCCAAAAAAGTATGACATGTCAGAATTATTCAGTTAGTTCAGAGAAATAAGCAATCGAGTTACTGAATTTCTTCAAAGGATCTAAAATTTTAGTAATTTAAATTAAGGCTGATGAATAAAATTGGAAATGTTGAGAAAATTAATTTCTTACACAAAGAATAAATGACAGTGAGCCAGAATGGTCTGCTGGATTTTGGCATAGATTTAAATGAAAATATATTTAAATGAAAATTTTAATGAAATTTCTGTGAAAAATTAGATGAGTTTAAAATTTCATGCAATGTGAATACAAACAGATTGAAGGGCAAACTGAGAACAATTTACTTGCAATGGCAATCTCTCATAACATTTTACATTCTCACATTTACCAACCTTCAACTTTCATGTCTTTTGCTATGAACTTTGCAGAATATAGCAGCTGTGTGCTCATAAATAATTACTAGGGAGAAAAGAGCAAAGTAATCTGAGTCTTTATGCAGTTCATAATTTCTTCTTTAGACATTAGTTCACCATGGAGAAGTGGAAAATAAAAACCTGTTTAAAAAATGATAAATCAATATTATGTACACCTAGATTTCTTGAGGAAATGCAGCATGCAGCTGACTCAACTCAAGATGAAGGGATGATATTAAAAATCTTCAGTAGCCATAAGTCCAGTAGCAGCTGATCAACCCACAGAATGACCCAGGGATGGGCAGCACCAGTGCAAAATGAAACTATAAATTGTTCCTTAAAACTCAACTATGTTCTGTGCTGTGCTCTCCAGCTAGAAAAAAAAAAAAAAGTGCAAATGTGCCAATGGTTCAGCTGTGGTTTTATATAATTCCAGACAGATTCTTACTGGCAGGATTTTATTCTAAAGTGTAACCAACTGGGAGAGTTGCAGGATGCCCCAAAACACAGTCAAAATGATATTTACTGATTTTTTAAAAAATTTTAAATATTAAAATCTGTCCCTCCAGTGCAATTGGAGATATGTCCTAAATCTTGACTAATTATAAAGACTGACTTTGAAACAGGAATTGACTCAGAGGGACAGGAAATTCTAGCAAAACACTTGCATTTAACCTAAAATAACAGAATATGTGGAATGTAAATGTGAACTCCAAATTTGATTCTCAGTGTAGTGGCTCCCAAAAAATACATCATCAGAAGCAACCAGGCTTTTATCCACATACCAACAGGGAAACAAATTTACTACCAAGATTAGGACTCAGTAGGCTCCAAAGAGGGTTTTTTTGCTGACACTTTCAGATACATTTCTTTCTCTTACAATAAAGGGAAGCTAAATTTCATTTTATTTTTCTCTAATTTATGTATATATTGATTAGTGAAGCAAAAGCATGGCAAAACAAATGATATCCACATGAGATTGTCCATTTGATGAGCACAAATCAATATAGGGGTCAGCAAGCAAATGTTAATTCTGCTTTATATGCTTGTCTGAACCTGCTCCACATTGTTATAATAGAGTGTTAAAACACTCTGAGAGATGAGGCTATACATTTCCCTTAAGGCAATTTGAAGCTGACCCACTTCTGGGATAAGGAAATTCAGGACTATTTTGTTGCAAGATTTTCTTAATCCATATCTACATCTTGAGACATAATGCCCAGTGCTCCATCCCCTCCTTTATCTGCTGTTGGTGTTTAGATCAAATTCCATGGGGCAAAGCTAGGACTCTCTCCCAGTTTTTTTTTCTGGAAATGCCAATTCTTTTGGCTTCACAGAAGCATTCATTGAATGGGGGCTTTTGATACCTCTTGTAGACTTATTTATAAAACATCTAGGCTACCATACCATCTGTATTCCTCGTGGACTGTTTTTAGTTCCTTTGCTGCAGTGCTTGTGTCCAGGGTAACAACTGCCCAGGCAAAAACTGGTAAAGGTCAACAGTTGAAGCAGTAAGTGTTAAAAAAAACCCCAAAAATTAAAAAAAAAAAAAAAAAAAAAAAGCCCCACAACACCACCACATGCAAACAGAACCAGTAACAGGTTCTCTCAAAATAAGCAGTTATCTGTCCTGACTAATTAGTAAATTCATTGTATAATGCTCAGGAAAAGAGGAATGCAGTTGTTTCCCAGAAGGAGGATCCCTCTGGAGCCCTATTCCTTGACCATTTAAATAGCACATTAGAGAGAGAAACAGAATTTCTTTATCTTGCAATTCAATTAGGTGCATGTTTAAGAAAAATTAATTGTTTGGCAGACCCTCGATTTGCAGTCCTCTGATATGAGTGCATAACTGCA
Organism: Fringilla coelebs; assembly: GCF_963513975.1. Lineage (NCBI taxonomy): Eukaryota > Metazoa > Chordata > Aves > Passeriformes > Fringillidae > Fringilla > Fringilla coelebs. Next base: position 10,242,100 of record NC_140029.1, on the reverse strand, counting down.
AGAGAGCTTCCTAATTATACCCTATCTACTGTTCAATCTATTTCATGTCCAACAGAGAGGTGAATGTGTAGCTCCTTCAGAGCTGTTATCCTCCATTGTTTCTATTTCTTCTGTAAGCTTGCTAGAGTAGAAATGCTAAATAAAGCAGTTCAGCATAGCAGAACAGAGCAGATGATTGTGCTTCTGTGCTTTAAATTTTTTGTTCTTTTCCAGGCACCTTATGTCATTTTTGACAGTGGTTCTTCCTATTTTGCTAGAACAACCAAGGAGGACTCCTGCTCTGCTGCAAAAAAGAAGCGTTAAGAAGTCTACCTCTGTAATATTTTTAGTGTTGGTCACTGGAAACCTGACAGAGTAATTGGAGCTGGGAGTGACATTTTACAGTGAAGGAAGTCAAATGCTACAAACACTAAGTGATTTCTTCCAGGCTTTGGTTTTACTTTGAAATATGCAAGATAATTTTCCTAACTATAGTATTTTAAAGCCAGAAATGAATCATAATATCCATAATGTGCAGACACACACTGTAATTTAACTGGTCTTTAGTACAATGAATCTCTAGTGTGAAATTTTCCTTGTTAATGATCAGCATAAGATATGGCTCTTAATGTAATTATGAATCTAAGCCTTGCAATCTATAGGCAACTGAGTAACAAGACTCATTATACAGATATCATTAGACTTTTCATTTCATTCACTCAGACCTATAGGGAAAAAACAACCATTATTATAAGCGACTCACTTTTTCTATCACCAAAAGGGACCCTAGCACACATTGAATCACATATTATAGGCTCTACATTCTCCTGGGTAAGTAAATTAACTGTTCCAGCATTGGCAGTTTCTCTTTTAAATGGGCTTTCATTTTGAATAACATTAAAGAAAAATAAGGCAGTCTAGATAAGGAAAGAACCTTTCCTGATGCCTGAAGCAAGCGAGCCCTCCAGCCCCTTTGGAGAGATTCCTCCCTTGGAGGTGCCGAGCTATCTCCCCATCAGTTACCTGAGGGCTCCACAAACAGGACCCCTTCCCAGCTCTGGGATGCTTCACCAAGGCCTGGGAGCCGGCTCCATCCCACAGAGTTTTACAAAGAACTTGAGCAGCTACATTTCAGAGCCTCCAAGGTCCCCGAGACGCTCTGGGATGATTTGCCACCTCACCTCACCTAGTAACCTGGTGGGAAAGGTTTTAAATCTTTCCCATCAGCAGGAATGCAGCCCTTCCTTGGGGTGAGCCATGGGGTGATAAAAATCTGTGAAAGGCAGAAACAGAAGCATCAGCTACTGACTGTCACATAATCCCATTTTCAGCAGTGGAAAGTCTGTCCAAAAAGTGGGCCTTCTCTAAAAGATTTCAGAAATTCACTCTGTAGAAAGCACCCCTTCCCTGTTGAGTGGAAAGCAAGTATTTTTCCCCTGGAAGGAACTTGGAAGGGGTGGTGTGTTTCCTGTTGTCTTGGTTTGGAAAGTCAGGTGCCTGTTAAAGGAGACAGGAGCCTCCCCTGAAATGGAGAATGCAAACCCTCCCCACCCCTCCAAATTGCTATGAATAAGGGGCTCTCAGGCAAAAAATATGGGAGCAGGAAATAACAGTTCTTTAATAGGGAAGGGGAAAAAAATAAAATTATAAAATACAACAATGCAATACACCAGAACAACACTGTCAGAGTCAGAACACGACCTGACACCCTGTGGGTCAGGGTGTTGGTAGCAGTCCAGTTGGAAAAGGGGCTGCAGTCCTCCTGGAGTGTCAGGCGTGGTTCTGTTGGAGCAGGGGGGTCCTGTAGGAAAGGGGTGTATTCTTCCTCCGCAGATCCGTGGAAGTGGAAGCAGCTGCTGTTCCTCTGGGGAGTCCAGTGGAGCAAAGGCTGTCTTGGGGTCAGAGCCTTGCAGGTTATATCTGCATGGCACTGCTTGGCTCCTCCCTCTGGGCGGAGCATCTCACAATGGGTTGCTATAGTTCTTATCAGTCATGGGGTGACATTCAATAGCCCCTTATCAGCAGATGTCCCCTGTTGACTATGATCACTCAGGAAGAGAGATAAGGAGCAATGCCCACTTGACACCAGACAACTGCCATACAGATGGCACTAGAATACATCTTGCCTTGCAATCTGGAACACCTGTCCACACCCTCTTCCCAGAGAGCCACTGCCAGTCACAGACCAGAAGTTTCTGCACAGGTCAGACATCTCCAGGACAGACAGGTTTAGGAGCCAACAGCTCTACAAGATGGGCAGTGTGGGCATAAGTGGGAATCATGGGGAGTGTACTAGGAAAAAAACCACTGTTCTGTCGGCCTAACCTTGCTTTATACCATGTGTCAAGACTACAAGTTTAAAAAAACCAAAAACCCAAAATATGTGTATGTAATACATATACCCCCGAAATATTTTGCCTATCCCAACAGACTGAAGAGTGTCTGTTAGTAGTTCTGCCTGAAAGCCCTGTGTGACAGAGGTCTGTCCTGTGATAGCATTTCATCACCCCTATGATGACATTTCATTACACCAAACAGCACTTCTAGAAAAAAAAAAAAACTTATTTCTTTACTTTTTTTTTTTTAATCTTCTTAACCATACTTTTATGTTTCCTAAGAGGACAACTGACCTGCTGAGCAGCTAATACCTCATACTGGGGACATTCCCTACAACCCTTTTAATGAGATTCACCTGAAAGTGAGAGTAGCTTCCTCTAACAGAGATGGTATTATAAAGCTCTGCTTGAGAGACTGTGCAGTGGGAGTTTTGGATTAAGGCTTCTTTAACATGCAACAACTACAAGAAGAATGGTATTAAAAAGGAGCCAGAAGCTGGATGGATATGTTCTTACCTATTAACATTCTAATCCCAAAGTAAAATTAACCTTAAAGATTAACTCCAAAGATCTGGTGGTTGGTTTTGGGGGGGGGGAGTTGTTTTTTGTTGATTTTGGGGGCAGGCTTTTTCCCCATCAGAACACTGGGATTGGTATTTTGCATATTCATTTTCTTAAGACCAGCTGGACTGAGAAAGTCACTCACTGCTGACTCAGTAGAGCAGTCCTCATTGCTCTACTGTTCTGATGGAAAATCTGTGTTGCCCATTTTTGAGTTTTTTTTTCTGTTTCCACAGAAGACAAAATTTGAGGTGTGGTGTATATTTTTCTGGACTGTCTCCCTGAATCCAACATTTCTAAATCAGAAGCTGAGTAAATACAGAAGGATCTTCAGATGACTTTTAACCAACTAAATGTCAGATAACTCTTGTGGATAACTGCTTAATTTTTTCTGTAAGATCTCAAGTGATGTAGACTCTGTCACCTGTTTATCCTCACCTTTATAGTCTGTGGAGGAATGGCTAAAGGACAGAGGTCACACTGACATACTTTTGTTAGCTGACCAAGGAAGGACTGGGAAAGTACCAAACCCAGCTAATCTGAGTTTCTGCACCTGCAAGAACTTGTGTCCTTGAGTGTAGCTATGGTACAATAACAGCGATGAGGATGAGATGTGAGAAGCAGAAATGTAAGTTCTCAAGAATGAGGAAGAGCTGATATTGCAGTATAACCAATAGATTGTTTAGCTTACAGAACATGCATGAGCTTATTACTTGTTGTGTATAAAAGTCTGGTGCTTATCAATAAAGTTAGAGCTTGCTGATTCTTACATTAAGAGTCCCAAGACTTCCCTCACCGCGACAATAGTCAGCACTTTTTTTTTTCTTTTGTCATCTAATCTACATCTTCTTTGCTGCAAATTCAGTTTGTTAGTTCCTGTCCTATCCTTTGGAAGAGTCTATTGCCTTTGAACTTGTAACAACCATGGCTTTATATAATGGAAGATTATTATTACAGTTTTCTTTGTGCATTGTCCTCTTTGTCCTCTAAATTAATAACTCCAGGTCTATCTTTCTTTAAACTTTTTTCCAAGACCTCTGATCCACTTTTTTTGTCTGTTCAGAATTCTTTAAAAGGTCACAAATAACCCAAACACAATACTTCAGCTGCAGCCTTATTAAAATGGAAATACTTTGCACTTTATGCACTCTACAGACAGTAAGATTTAGGTTTTTGCAAGCAACATAACTCTGTTGATTACTACTCAGTCTGTGATTCACCTTACTCATTGCATCTCTTCTTGTATTTAAGGATCTTTCACTTTGTACATGTTATTAATTAATTTTTTTTTGTATTGTTTACAGACGATTTATGCAGTTCATGATTGGACCTCATGTATAGAAAACATGTAAGCTGACCACCCTGTGGCTGAAAAGGGGAGTGCTTGCCAAGTAACCTGTTTGAAACCTCACAAAGTCAAGCTGCTGGGAATAGGATATTTAATTTAATAGAATATTGTTAACTCTGTGTGAGTCAAGTTCGAAAAACGTAAGGTACCATTGGGGCACTAAAGTGACCAAAAATCATACAGTACTCTGTTAAACTAAAGGAAGAATGCTGCAAGCATTAGCACCACCACCAAATGAGTCTTCATATTCAAAACCTGCATCTGGCCTCCCATATATAAATTTACTAAGGATAAAGGCATTTTACCCCAGTGCCATGAAGCTAAGTAAAGAAATAAACAGAGTGAGTACACACTAATAATTTCTAATTTTACACAAAGAATAAACCCTTCCATGTTTACAGCACTGAACGATTGAGGCTTTCAAAATCTGTTTGAATATCCTCCTTTCTGTTAATTTTAGGTTTTTGCTGGAGACACATTTTTCATGCTAAATTCAACATTTAGCAGCACTATGGCTGTGTAAACTGTAGTAAAACTGTTAATAATCTCTCTACCTGAAGAGTGAGCACCACACCCCATTAATATATTTTAAGAAATGTAAAGACTACAGAATATCTTGAGAGAAAGCTCTGAAATTGCTAATAAATCTTTCGAGTAGTGAAGTGACCTCCTAAATTCAGAAGTTTTCCAAGACATCCTGGATTAAACAATTATAGATTGACTTTGTCAATTGGATGTCTGCCTTGAATATATACAACCAAAATTAGCCATTTGGTTAGTTATGTTTGAACTGTTTTAGGAGGAGCCAGGAGAATCCCTGAGACAGAAAATAATTAATGTAAATAATGCACGGGAAACATTTACACCGATGCTTCCCATTGAAGATATGTGATTAGCATTTCCCTCCTCAGTTGGCAGTTTTAGGTCACTGGCCTAGTCTAGCATGAATAAAATCAGCGAATGAAAAATGACAATCATGAAGCAAAAATTAAAAAAAGGCGATTTGGAAAGGGAACTTTTGCTACATCAAGTAAAGAAGATTAAATTTAATACCTCATTTAATGTCACTGTTAATCTGTCACTGCACTGGGTCAATATATGCAGAGGCAAATGGAGACAAAGAGGACATCAAGGGAAATAGGACTTATGTGCATTCCCTTCATTTAGAAAGTTTGACTTGGTAAAGATTAAACAGACAAAAAAAATAATTATTCCTGCCCTTTGTGGATCCCTTGAGCTCTGGAGTCCTCCCCAAAATAAATGAGCACAGGTTATGACATCAGGATCAGAAGTAAAACTCTTGAAGAAGCATCACCTTAGCACAGAGAAACCCTCTTGCCAGTGGTTTCCAGGTTCTGTCAGAGCTGAGGAAATGGAGCAGCCCTCCAAGTGATATATTGTTCCAAAAACCAGAAATAGCTTTTCACTATCAATGACGTGACATGCTCTTAGTTTGCTTAACTCCCTGCAAGTCCAGGTGTTCCATCCAGAGATACATAGATAGAAACACATAGGTATGCACACAAATATCCCCACTTAGGAATGAAATATAACAAGCACATCTGCCTCCATGGCTTTTTTCTTGGGAGCAGCCCTAACCCAGGACTGATTTTCCAGCCTAGGCTTAGGGTTAGGGTTACGCCTAGGGTGAGCGTCTTAGAAAGCACAAAGCCCCCAGCTCTTGGCACACTGCAGCTGCGAAAGGCAACACAAGGAGAGCGCAAAACTGCCAAAACATGCCTGCCTCCATGGCTTTTTTCATGGGAGCCACCCTAACCCAGGACTGATTTTCCTGCCTAGGGTTAGGGTTAGGGTTAGGGTTAGTGTTAGGGTTAGGGTTAGGGTTACGCCTAGGGTTAGCGTCTCGGAAACCACAAAGCCCCCGAGCTTAAGGCACACTGCAGCTGCGAAATGCACCCCAAGGAGAGCGCAAAACTGCCACAACATGCCTGCCTCCATGGCTTTTTTAATGAGAGCAGCCCTAGGCCAGGTCTGATTTCCCTGCCTAGGGTTAGGGTTAGGGTTAGGACTAGGGTTAGCATCTCGAAAAGCACAAAACCCCGAGCTCCAGGCACACTGCAGCTGCGAAAGACACCCCAAGGAGAGCGCAAAACTGCCACAACATGCCTGCCTCCATGGCTTTTTTCTTGGGAGCATGGCTAGTCCGGGACTGATTTTTTGCCTAGGGTTAGGGTTAGGGTTACGCCTAGGGTTAGCGTCTCGGAAGCCATAAAGCCCCAACATCCAGGCACACTGCAGCTGCGAAAGGCACCCCAAGGAGAGCGCAAAATTGCCACAAAATGTCTGCCACCATGGCTTTTTCCTTGGGAGCAGCCCTAACCCAGGACTGATTTTCCTGCCTAGGGTTAGGGTTAGGGTTAGGGTTACGCCTAGAGTTAGCATCTCGGAAACCACAAAGCCCCCAGCTCCAGGCACACTGCAACTGCGAAATGCACCCCAACGAGAGCGCAAAACTGCCACAACATGCCTGCCTCCATGGCTTTTTTCTTGGGAGCAGCCCTAGGCCAGGATTGATTTTTTTGCCTAGGGTTAGGGTTAGGGTTACGCCTAGAATTAGCATCTCGGAAACCACAAAGCCTCCAGCTTAAGGCACACTGCAGCTGCAAAAGGCACCCCAAGGGGAGCGCAAAACTGCCATAACATGCCTGCCTCTATGGCTTTTTTCTTGGGAGCCACCCTAACCCAGGACTGATATTCCTGCCTAGGGTCAGGGTTAGGGTTACGCCTAGGGTTAGCATCTCGGAAACCACAAAGCCCCAAGATCCATTCACACTGCAGCTGCAAAAGGCACCCCAAGGAGAGCGCAAAACTGCCACAACATGCCTGCCTCTATGGATTTTTTCTGGGAGCAGCCCTAACCCAGGACTGATTTTCCTGCCTAGGGTTAGGGTTAGGGTTACGCCTAGGGTTAGCATCTCGGAAACCACAAAGCCTCCAGCTTAAGGCACACTGAAGCTGCAAAAGGCACCCCAAGGGGAGCGCAAAACTGCCACAACATGCCTGCCTCCATGGCTTTTTTCTTGGGAGCAAACCTAGGCCCAGACTGATTTTCCTTTCTAGGGTTAGGGTTAGGGTTACGCCTAGGGTTAGGGTCTGGGAAATCATAAAGCCCCCAGCTCCAGGCACACTGCAGCTGCGAAAGGCACCCCAAGGAGAGAGCAAAACTGCCACAACATGCCTGCCTCCATGGCTTTTTTCTTGGGAGCAAACCTAGGCCCGGACTGATTTTCCTGCCTAGGGTTAGGGTTAGGGTTAGGGTTACGCCTAGGGTTAGCGTCTCGGAAAGCAGAAACCACAGAGCTCCAGGCACACTGCAGCTGCGAAAAGCACTCCAAGGAGAGCACAAAACTGCCACAACATGCCTGCCTCCATGGCTTTTTTCTTGGGAGCAGCCATAGGCCAGGGCTGATTTTCCTGCCTAGGGTTAGGGTTAGGGTTACGCCTAGGGTAAGCGTCTCAGAAACCACAAAGCCTCAAGCTTAAGGCACACTGCAGCTGCAAAAGGCACCCCAAGTGGAGAGCAAAACTGCCACAACATGCCTTCCTCCATGGCTTTTTTCTTGGGAGCATGGCAAGTCCAGGACTGATTTTTTGCCTAGGGTTAGGGTTAGGGTTACGCCTAGGGTTAGCGTCTCGGAAACCATAAAGCCCCAAGATCCAGGCACACTGCAGCTGCGAAAGGCACCCCAAGGAGAGCGCAAAATTGCCACAAAATGTCTGCCACCATGGCTTTTTCCTTGGGAGCAGCCCTAACCCAGGACTGATTTTCCTGCCTAGGGTTAGAGTTAGGGTTAGGGTTACGCCTAGGGTTAGCATCTCCGAAACCACAAAGCCCCCAGCTCCAGGCACACTGCAACTGCGAAATGCACCCCAACGAGAGCGCAAAACTGCCACAACATGCCTGCCTCCATGGCTTTTTTCTTGGGAGCAGCCCTAGGCCAGGATTGATTTTTTTGCCTAGGGTTAGGGTTAGGGTTACGCCTAGGGTTAGCATCTCGGAAAGCACAAAGCCCCCAGCTTAAGGCACACTGCAGCTGCAAAAGGCACCCCAAGGGGAGCGCAAAACTGCCATAACATGCCTGCCTCCATGGATTTTTTATTGGGAGCCACCCTAACCCAGGACTGATATTCCTGCCTAGGGTCAGGGTTAGGGTTACGCCTAGGGTTAGCATCTCGGAAACCACAAAGCCCCAAGATCCATTCACACTGCAGCTGCAAAAGGCACCCCAAGGAGAGCGCAAAACTGCCACAACATGCCTGCCTCCATGGCTTTTTTCTTGGGAGCAGAGCTAGTCCGGGACTGATTTTCCTGCCTAGGGTTAGGGTTAGGGTTACGCCTAGGGTTAGCGTCTCGGAAATCATAAAACCCCCAGCTCCAGGCACACTGCAGCTGCGAAAGGCACCCTAAGGAGAGCGCAAAACTGCCACAACATGCCTGCCTCCATGGCTTTTTTCTTGGGAGCAAACCTAGGCCCGGACTGATTTTCCTGCCTAGGGTTAGGGTTAGGGTTCGGGTTACGCCTAGGGTTAGCTTTTCGGAAAGCAGAAACCCCCCAGCTCCAGGCACACTGCAGCTGCGAAAGGCACCCCAAGGAGAGCGCAAAAATGCCACAACCTGTCTGCCACCATGGCTTTTTTCTTGCGAGCAGCCCTAGGCCAGGATTGATTTCCCTGCCTAGGGTTAGGGTTAGGGTTAGGGTTACGCCTAGGGTTAGCGTCTCGGAAACCAAAAAGCCTCCAGCTTAAGGCACACTGCAGCTGCGAAAGGCACCCCAGGGAGAGTGCAAAACTGCCACAACATGCCTGCCTCCATGGCTTTTTTCTTTGGAGCAGCCCTAGGCCAGGACCGATTAGCCTGCCTAGGGTTAGGGTTAGGGTTACGCCTAGGGTTAGCGTCTCGGAAACCATAAAGCCCCAAGATCCATGCACACTGCAGCTGCGAAAGGCACCCCAAGGAGAGCGCAAAACTGCCACAACATGCCTGCCTCTATAGTTTTTTTCTTGGGAGCAGCCCTAGGCCAGGACTGATTTTCCTGCCTAGGGTTAGGGTTAGGGTTAGGGTTAGGGTTACGCCTAGGGTTAGCGTCTCGGAAACCACAAAGCCCCCAGCTCCAGGCATACTGCTGCTGAGAAAGGCACCCCAAGAAGAGCGCAAAACTGCCACAACATGCCTGCCTCCATGGCTTTTTTCTTGGGAGCAGAGCTAGTCCGGGACTGATTTTTTTGCCTAGGGTTAGGGTTAGGGTTACGCCTAGGGTTAGCATCTCGGAAACCATAAAGCCCCAAGATCCAGGCACACTGCAGCTGCGAAAGGCACCCCAAAAAGAGCGCAAAACTGCCAAAACATGCCTGCCTCTATGGCTTTTTTCTTGAGAGCAGCCCTAGGCCAGGACTGATTTCCCTGCCTAGGGTTAGGGTTAGGGTTACGCCTAGGGTTAGCGTCTCGGAAATCATAAAACCCCCAGCTCCAGGCACACTGCAGCTGCGAAAGGCACCCTAAGGAGAGAGCAAAACTGCCACAACATGCCTGCCTCCATGGCTTTTTTCTTGATAGCAAACCTAGGCCCGGACTTATTTTCCTGCCTAGGGTTAGGGTTAGGGTTAGGGTTACGCCTAGGGTTAGCGTCTCGGAAACCATAAAGCCCCAAGATCCATGCACACTGCAGCTGCGAAAGGCACCCCAAGGAGAGCGCAAAACTGCCACAACATGCCTGCCTCTATGGCTTTTTTCCTGGGAGCAGCCCTAGGCCAGGACTGATTTTCCTGCCTAGGGCTAGGGTTAGGGTTAAGGTTAGGGTTACGCCTAGGGTTAGCATCTTGGAAACCACAAAGCCCCCAGCTCCAGGCACACTGCAGCTGCGAAATGCACCCCGAGGAGAGCGCAAAAATGCCACAACCTGTCTGCCACCATGGCTTTTTTCTTGAGAGCAAACCTAGACCCGGACTGATTTTCCTGCCTAGGGTTAGGGTTAGGGTTAGTGTTAGCATCTCGGAAAGCACAAAGCCCCTAGCTTAAGGCAAGCTGCAGCTGCAAAAGGCACCCCAAGGGGAGCGCAAAACTGCCACAACATGCCTGCCTCCATGGCTTTTTTCTTGAGAGCAGCCCTAGGCCAGGACTGATTTCCCTGCCGAGGGTTAGGGTTAGGGGTACGACTAGGGTAAGCGTCTCGGAAACCATAAAGCCCCAAGATCCATGCACACTGCAGCTGCGAAAGGCACGCCAAGGAGAGCGCAAAACTGCCACAACATGCCTGCCTCCATGGCTTTATACTTAGGAGCAGCCCAAATCCAGGACCGATTTTCCAGCCTAGGGTTAGGGTATGGGTTAGGGTTTTGCCTAGGGTTAGCATCTCGGAAACCATAAAGCCCCAAGATCCAGGCACACTGCAGCTGCGAAAGGCACCCCAAGGAGAGCGCAAAACTGCCACAACATGCCTGCCTCTATGGCTTTTTTCATGGGAGCAGCCCTAACCCAGGACTGATTTTCCTGCCTAGGGTTAGGGTTAGGGTTAGGGTTACGCCTAGGGTTAGCATCTCGGAAACCACAAAGCCTCCAGCTTAAGGCAAGCTGCAGCTGCAAAAGGCACCCCAAGGAGAGCGCAAAACTGCCACAACATGCCTGCCTCCATGGCTTTTTTCTTGGGAGCAAACCTAGGCCCGGACTGATTTTCCTGCCTAGGGTTAGGGTTAGGGTTCGGGTTACGCCTAGGGTTAGCTTTTCGGAAAGCAGAAACCCCCCAGCTCCAGGCACACTGCAGCTGCGAAAGGCACCCCAAGGAGAGCGCAAAAATGCCACAACCTGTCTGCCACCATGGCTTTTTTCGTGCGAGCAGCCCTAGGCCAGGATTGATTTCCCTGCCTAGGGTTAGGGTTAGGGTTAGGGTTACGCCTAGGGTTAGCGTCTCGGAAACCAAAAAGCCTCCAGCTTAAGGCACACTGCAGCTGCGAAAGGCACCCCAGGGAGAGTGCAAAACTGCCACAACATGCCTGCCTCCATGGCTTTTTTCTTTGGAGCAGCCCTAGGCCAGGACCGATTAGCCTGCCTAGGGTTAGGGTTAGGGTTACGCCTAGGGTTAGCGTCTCGGAAACCATAAAGCCCCAAGATCCATGCACACTGCAGCTGCGAAAGGCACCCCAAGGAGAGCGCAAAACTGCCACAACATGCCTGCCTCTATAGTTTTTTTCTTGGGAGCAGCCCTAGGCCAGGACTGATTTTCCTGCCTAGGGTTAGGGTTAGGGTTAGGGTTAGGGTTACGCCTAGGGTTAGCGTCTCGGAAACCACAAAGCCCCCAGCTCCAGGCATACTGCTGCTGAGAAAGGCACCCCAAGAAGAGCGCAAAACTGCCACAACATGCCTGCCTCCATGGCTTTTTTCTTGGGAGCAGAGCTAGTCCGGGACTGATTTTTTTGCCTAGGGTTAGGGTTAGGGTTACGCCTAGGGTTAGCATCTCGGAAACCATAAAGCCCCAAGATCCAGGCACACTGCAGCTGCGAAAGGCACCCCAAGGAGAGCGCAAAACTGCCACAACATGCCTGCCTCTATGGCTTTTTTCTTGAGAGCAGCCCTAGGCCAGGACTGATTTCCCTGCCTAGGGTTAGGGTTAGGGTTACGCCTAGGGTTAGCGTCTCGGAAATCATAAAACCCCCAGCTCCAGGCACACTGCAGCTGCGAAAGGCACCCTAAGGAGAGAGCAAAACTGCCACAACATGCCTGCCTCCATGGCTTTTTTCTTGATAGCAAACCTAGGCCCGGACTTATTTTCCTGCCTAGGGTTAGGGTTAGGGTTAGGGTTACGCCTAGGGTTAGCGTCTCGGAAAGCAGAAACCCCCCAGCTCCAGGCACACTGCAGCTGCGAAAGGCACCCCAAGGAGAGCGCAAAAATGCCACAACCTGTCTGCCACAATGGCTTTTTTCTTGGGAGCAAACCTAGGCCAGGATTGATTTTCCTGCCTAGGGTTAGGGTTAGGGTTAGGGTTACGCCTAGGGCTAGCATCTCGGAAACCAAAAAGCCTCCAGCTTAAGGCACACTGCAGCTGCGAAAGGCACCCCAAGGAGAGTGCAAAACTGCCACAACATTCCTGCCTCCATGGCTTTTTTCTTGGGAGCAGCCCTAGGCCAGGACCGATTAGCCTGCCTAGGGTTAGGGTTAGGGTTACGCCTAGGGTTAGCGTCTCGGAAACCATAAAGCCCCAAGATCCATGCACACTGCAGCTGCGAAAGGCACCCCAAGGAGAGCGCAAAACTGCCACAACATGCCTGCCTCTATGGCTTTTTTCCTGGGAGCAGCCCTAGGCTAGGACTGATTTTCCTGCCTAGGGTTAGGGTTAGGGTTAAGGTTAGGGTTACGCCTAGGGTTAGCATCTTGGAAACCACAAAGCCCCCAGCTCCAGGCACACTGCAGCTGCGAAATGCACCCCGAGGAGAGCGCAAAAATGCCACAACCTGTCTGCCACCATGGCTTTTTTCTTTAGAGCAAACCTAGACCCGGACTGATTTTCCTGCCTAGGGTTAGGGTTAGGGTTAGTGTTAGCATCTCGGAAAGCACAAAGCCCCTAGCTTAAGGCAAGCTGCAGCTGCAAAAGGCACCCCAAGGGGAGCGCAAAACTGCCACAACATGCCTGCCTCCATGGCTTTTTTCTTGAGAGCAGCCCTAGGCCAGGACTGATTTCCCTGCCTAGGGTTAGGGTTACGACTAGGGTAAGCGTCTCGGAAACCATAAAGCCCCAAGATCCATGCACACTGCAGCTGCGAAAGGCACGCCAAGGAGAGCGCAAAGCTGCCACAACATGCCTGCCTCCATGGCTTTATACTTAGGAGCAGCCCAAACCCAGGACCGATTTTCCAGCCTAGGGTTAGGGTAAGGGTTAGGGTTTTGCCTAGGGTTAGCATCTCGGAAACCATAAAGCCCCAAGATCCAGGCACACTGCAGCTGCGAAAGGCACCCCAAGGAGAGCGCAAAACTGCCACAACATGCCTGCCTCCATGGCTTTTTTCATGGGAGCAGCCCTAACCCAGGACTGATTTTCCTGCCTAGGGTTAGGGTTAGGGTTAGGGTTACGCCTAGGGTTAGCATCTCGGAAACCACAAAGCCTCCAGCTTAAGGCAAGCTGCAGATGCAAAAGGCACCCCAAGGAGAGCGCAAAACTGCCACAACATGCCTGCCTCCATGGCTTTTTTCTTGGGAGCACTGCTAGTCCGGGACTGATTTTTTTGCCTAGGGTTAGGGTTACGCCTAGGGTTAGCATTTCCGAAACCACAAAGCCTCCAGCTTAAGGCAAGCTACAGCTGCAAAAGGCACCCCAACGGGAGCGCAAAACTGCCACAACATGCCTGCCTCCATGGCTGTTTTCTTGAGAGCAGCCCTAGGCCAGGACTGATTTTCCTGCCTAGGGTTAGGGTTAGGGTCAGGGTTACGCCTAGGGTTAGCATCTCGGAAACCACAAACCCCCCAGCTCCAGGCATACTGCAGCGGCGAAAGGCACCCCAAGGAGAGCGCAAAACTGCCACAACATGCCTGCCTCCATGGCTTTTTTCTTGGGAGAATCCCTTAGCCAGGACTGATTTCCCTGCCTAGGGTTAGGGTTAGGGTTAGGGTTAGGGTTAGGGTTAGGGTTAGGTTTAGGGTTAGGGTTATGCCTAGGGTTAGCATCTCGGAAACCACAAAGCCCCGAGCTCCATGCACACTGCAGCGGCGAAAGGCACCCCAAGGAGAGCTCAAAACTGCCACAACATGCCTGCCTCCATGGCTTTTTTCTTGGGAGCAGCCCTAGGCCAGGACTGATTTTCCTGCCTAGGGTTAGGGTTAGGGTTACGCCTAGGGTTAGCGTCTCGGAAATCATAAAACCCCCAGCTCCAGGCACACTGCAGCTGCGAAAGGCACCCTAAGGAGAGCGCAAAACTGCCACAACATGCCTGCCTCCATGGCTTTTTTCTTGGGAGCAAACCTAGGCCCGGACTGATTTTCCTGCCTAGGGTTAGGGTTAGGGTTCGGGTTACGCCTAGGGTTAGCTTTTCGGAAAGCAGAAACCCCCCAGCTCCAGGCACACTGCAGCTGCGAAAGGCACCCCAAGGAGAGCGCAAAAATGCCACAACCTGTCTGCCACCATGGCTTTTTTCTTGCGAGCAGCCCTAGGCCAGGATTGATTTCCCTGCCTAGGGTTAGGGTTAGGGTTAGGGTTACGCCTAGGGTTAGCGTCTCGGAAACCAAAAAGCCTCCAGCTTAAGGCACACTGCAGCTGCGAAAGGCACCCCAGGGAGAGTGCAAAACTGCCACAACATGCCTGCCTCCATGGCTTTTTTCTTTGGAGCAGCCCTAGGCCAGGACCGATTAGCCTGCCTAGGGTTAGGGTTAGGGTTACGCCTAGGGTTAGCGTCTCGGAAACCATAAAGCCCCAAGATCCATGCACACTGCAGCTGCGAAAGGCACCCCAAGGAGAGCGCAAAACTGCCACAACATGCCTGCCTCTATAGTTTTTTTCTTGGGAGCAGCCCTAGGCCAGGACTGATTTTCCTGCCTAGGGTTAGGGTTAGGGTTAGGGTTAGGGTTACGCCTAGGGTTAGCGTCTCGGAAACCACAAAGCCCCCAGCTCCAGGCATACTGCTGCTGAGAAAGGCACCCCAAGAAGAGCGCAAAACTGCCACAACATGCCTGCCTCCATGGCTTTTTTCTTGGGAGCAGAGCTAGTCCGGGACTGATTTTTTTGCCTAGGGTTAGGGTTAGGGTTACGCCTAGGGTTAGCATCTCGGAAACCATAAAGCCCCAAGATCCAGGCACACTGCAGCTGCGAAAGGCACCCCAAAAAGAGCGCAAAACTGCCAAAACATGCCTGCCTCTATGGCTTTTTTCTTGAGAGCAGCCCTAGGCCAGGACTGATTTCCCTGCCTAGGGTTAGGGTTAGGGTTACGCCTAGGGTTAGCGTCTCGGAAATCATAAAACCCCCAGCTCCAGGCACACTGCAGCTGCGAAAGGCACCCTAAGGAGAGAGCAAAACTGCCACAACATGCCTGCCTCCATGGCTTTTTTCTTGATAGCAAACCTAGGCCCGGACTTATTTTCCTGCCTAGGGTTAGGGTTAGGGTTAGGGTTACGCCTAGGGTTAGCGTCTCGGAAACCATAAAGCCCCAAGATCCATGCACACTGCAGCTGCGAAAGGCACCCCAAGGAGAGCGCAAAACTGCCACAACATGCCTGCCTCTATGGCTTTTTTCCTGGGAGCAGCCCTAGGCCAGGACTGATTTTCCTGCCTAGGGCTAGGGTTAGGGTTAAGGTTAGGGTTACGCCTAGGGTTAGCATCTTGGAAACCACAAAGCCCCCAGCTCCAGGCACACTGCAGCTGCGAAATGCACCCCGAGGAGAGCGCAAAAATGCCACAACCTGTCTGCCACCATGGCTTTTTTCTTGAGAGCAAACCTAGACCCGGACTGATTTTCCTGCCTAGGGTTAGGGTTAGGGTTAGTGTTAGCATCTCGGAAAGCACAAAGCCCCTAGCTTAAGGCAAGCTGCAGCTGCAAAAGGCACCCCAAGGGGAGCGCAAAACTGCCACAACATGCCTGCCTCCATGGCTTTTTTCTTGAGAGCAGCCCTAGGCCAGGACTGATTTCCCTGCCGAGGGTTAGGGTTAGGGGTACGACTAGGGTAAGCGTCTCGGAAACCATAAAGCCCCAAGATCCATGCACACTGCAGCTGCGAAAGGCACGCCAAGGAGAGCGCAAAACTGCCACAACATGCCTGCCTCCATGGCTTTATACTTAGGAGCAGCCCAAATCCAGGACCGATTTTCCAGCCTAGGGTTAGGGTATGGGTTAGGGTTTTGCCTAGGGTTAGCATCTCGGAAACCATAAAGCCCCAAGATCCAGGCACACTGCAGCTGCGAAAGGCACCCCAAGGAGAGCGCAAAACTGCCACAACATGCCTGCCTCTATGGCTTTTTTCATGGGAGCAGCCCTAACCCAGGACTGATTTTCCTGCCTAGGGTTAGGGTTAGGGTTAGGGTTACGCCTAGGGTTAGCATCTCGGAAACCACAAAGCCTCCAGCTTAAGGCAAGCTGCAGCTGCAAAAGGCACCCCAAGGAGAGCGCAAAACTGCCACAACATGCCTGCCTCCATGGCTTTTTTCTTGGGAGCAAACCTAGGCCCGGACTGATTTTCCTGCCTAGGGTTAGGGTTAGGGTTCGGGTTACGCCTAGGGTTAGCTTTTCGGAAAGCAGAAACCCCCCAGCTCCAGGCACACTGCAGCTGCGAAAGGCACCCCAAGGAGAGCGCAAAAATGCCACAACCTGTCTGCCACCATGGCTTTTTTCGTGCGAGCAGCCCTAGGCCAGGATTGATTTCCCTGCCTAGGGTTAGGGTTAGGGTTAGGGTTACGCCTAGGGTTAGCGTCTCGGAAACCAAAAAGCCTCCAGCTTAAGGCACACTGCAGCTGCGAAAGGCACCCCAGGGAGAGTGCAAAACTGCCACAACATGCCTGCCTCCATGGCTTTTTTCTTTGGAGCAGCCCTAGGCCAGGACCGATTAGCCTGCCTAGGGTTAGGGTTAGGGTTACGCCTAGGGTTAGCGTCTCGGAAACCATAAAGCCCCAAGATCCATGCACACTGCAGCTGCGAAAGGCACCCCAAGGAGAGCGCAAAACTGCCACAACATGCCTGCCTCTATAGTTTTTTTCTTGGGAGCAGCCCTAGGCCAGGACTGATTTTCCTGCCTAGGGTTAGTGTTAGGGTTAGGGTTAGGGTTACGCCTAGGGTTAGCGTCTCGGAAACCACAAAGCCCCCAGCTCCAGGCATACTGCTGCTGAGAAAGGCACCCCAAGAAGAGCGCAAAACTGCCACAACATGCCTGCCTCCATGGCTTTTTTCTTGGGAGCAGAGCTAGTCCGGGACTGATTTTTTTGCCTAGGGTTAGGGTTAGGGTTACGCCTAGGGTTAGCATCTCGGAAACCATAAAGCCCCAAGATCCAGGCACACTGCAGCTGCGAAAGGCACCCCAAGGAGAGCGCAAAACTGCCACAACATGCCTGCCTCTATGGCTTTTTTCTTGAGAGCAGCCCTAGGCCAGGACTGATTTCCCTGCCTAGGGTTAGGGTTAGGGTTACGCCTAGGGTTAGCGTCTCGGAAATCATAAAACCCCCAGCTCCAGGCACACTGCAGCTGCGAAAGGCACCCTAAGGAGAGAGCAAAACTGCCACAACATGCCTGCCTCCATGGCTTTTTTCTTGATAGCAAACCTAGGCCCGGACTTATTTTCCTGCCTAGGGTTAGGGTTAGGGTTAGGGTTACGCCTAGGGTTAGCGTCTCGGAAAGCAGAAACCCCCCAGCTCCAGGCACACTGCAGCTGCGAAAGGCACCCCAAGGAGAGCGCAAAAATGCCACAACCTGTCTGCCACAATGGCTTTTTTCTTGGGAGCAAACCTAGGCCAGGATTGATTTTCCTGCCTAGGGTTAGGGTTAGGGTTAGGGTTACGCCTAGGGCTAGCATCTCGGAAACCAAAAAGCCTCCAGCTTAAGGCACACTGCAGCTGCGAAAGGCACCCCAAGGAGAGTGCAAAACTGCCACAACATTCCTGCCTCCATGGCTTTTTTCTTGGGAGCAGCCCTAGGCCAGGACCGATTAGCCACCTAGGGTTAGGGTTAGGGTTACGCCTAGGGTTAGCGTCTCGGAAACCATAAAGCCCCAAGATCCATGCACACTGCAGCTGCGAAAGGCACCCCAAGGAGAGCGCAAAACTGCCACAACATGCCTGCCTCTATGGCTTTTTTCCTGGGAGCAGCCCTAGGCTAGGACTGATTTTCCTGCCTAGGGTTAGGGTTAGGGTTAAGGTTAGGGTTACGCCTAGGGTTAGCATCTCGGAAACCACAAAGCCCCCAGCTCCAGGCACACTGCAGCTGCGAAATGCACCCCGAGGAGAGCGCAAAAATGCCACAACCTGTCTGCCACCATGGCTTTTTTCTTTAGAGCAAACCTAGACCCGGACTGATTTTCCTGCCTAGGGTTAGGGTTAGGGTTAGTGTTAGCATCTCGGAAAGCACAAAGCCCCTAGCTTAAGGCAAGCTGCAGCTGCAAAAGGCACCCCAAGGGGAGCGCAAAACTGCCACAACATGCCTGCCTCCATGGCTTTTTTCTTGAGAGCAGCCCTAGGCCAGGACTGATTTCCCTGCCTAGGGTTAGGGTTACGACTAGGGTAAGCGTCTCGGAAACCATAAAGCCCCAAGATCCATGCACACTGCAGCTGCGAAAGGCACGCCAAGGAGAGCGCAAAACTGCCACAACATGCCTGCCTCCATGGCTTTATACTTAGGAGCAGCCCAAACCCAGGACCGATTTTCCAGCCTAGGGTTAGGGTAAGGGTTAGGGTTTTGCCTAGGGTTAGCATCTCGGAAACCATAAAGCCCCAAGATCCAGGCACACTGCAGCTGCGAAAGGCACCCCAAGGAGAGCGCAAAACTGCCACAACATGCCTGCCTCCATGGCTTTTTTCATGGGAGCAGCCCTAACCCAGGACTGATTTTCCTGCCTAGGGTTAGGGTTAGGGTTAGGGTTACGCCTAGGGTTAGCATCTCGGAAACCACAAAGCCTCCAGCTTAAGGCAAGCTGCAGATGCAAAAGGCACCCCAAGGAGAGCGCAAAACTGCCACAACATGCCTGCCTCCATGGCTTTTTTCTTGGGAGCACTGCTAGTCCGGGACTGATTTTTTTGCCTAGGGTTAGGGTTACGCCTAGGGTTAGCATTTCCGAAACCACAAAGCCTCCAGCTTAAGGCAAGCTACAGCTGCAAAAGGCACCCCAACGGGAGCGCAAAACTGCCACAACATGCCTGCCTCCATGGCTTTTTTCTTGAGAGCAGCCCTAGGCCAGGACTGATTTTCCTGCCTAGGGTTAGGGTTAGGGTCAGGGTTACGCCTAGGGTTAGCATCTCGGAAACCACAAACCCCCCAGCTCCAGGCATACTGCAGCGGCGAAAGGCACCCCAAGGAGAGCGCAAAACTGCCACAACATGCCTGCCTCCATGGCTTTTTTCTTGGGAGAATCCCTTAGCCAGGACTGATTTCCCTGCCTAGGGTTAGGGTTAGGGTTAGGGTTAGGGTTAGGGTTAGGGTTAGGGTTAGGTTTAGGGTTAGGGTTATGCCTAGGGTTAGCATCTCGGAAACCACAAAGCCCCGAGCTCCATGCACACTGCAGCGGCGAAAGGCACCCCAAGGAGAGCTCAAAACTGCCACAACATGCCTGCCTCCATGGCTTTTTTCTTGGGAGCAGCCCTAGGCCAGGACTGATTTTCCTGCCTAGGGTTAGGGTTAGGGTTACGCCTAGGGTTAGCGTCTCGGAAACCATAAAGCCCCAAGATCCATGCACACTGCAGCTGCGAAAGGCACCCCAAGGAGAGCGCAAAACTGCCACAACATGCCTGCCTCTATAGTTTTTTTCTTGGGAGCAGCCCTAGGCCAGGACTGATTTTCCTGCCTAGGGTTAGGGTTAGGGTTAGGGTTAGGGTTACGCCTAGGGTTAGCGTCTCGGAAACCACAAAGCCCCCAGCTCCAGGCATACTGCTGCTGAGAAAGGCACCCCAAGAAGAGCGCAAAACTGCCACAACATGCCTGCCTCCATGGCTTTTTTCTTGGGAGCAGAGCTAGTCCGGGACTGATTTTTTTGCCTAGGGTTAGGGTTAGGGTTACGCCTAGGGTTAGCATCTCGGAAACCATAAAGCCCCAAGATCCAGGCACACTGCAGCTGCGAAAGGCACCCCAAGGAGAGCGCAAAACTGCCACAACATGCCTGCCTCTATGGCTTTTTTCTTGAGAGCAGCCCTAGGCCAGGACTGATTTCCCTGCCTAGGGTTAGGGTTAGGGTTACGCCTAGGGTTAGCGTCTCGGAAATCATAAAACCCCCAGCTCCAGGCACACTGCAGCTGCGAAAGGCACCCTAAGGAGAGAGCAAAACTGCCACAACATGCCTGCCTCCATGGCTTTTTTCTTGATAGCAAACCTAGGCCCGGACTTATTTTCCTGCCTAGGGTTAGGGTTAGGGTTAGGGTTACGCCTAGGGTTAGCGTCTCGGAAAGCAGAAACCCCCCAGCTCCAGGCACACTGCAGCTGCGAAAGGCACCCCAAGGAGAGCGCAAAAATGCCACAACCTGTCTGCCACAATGGCTTTTTTCTTGGGAGCAAACCTAGGCCAGGATTGATTTTCCTGCCTAGGGTTAGGGTTAGGGTTAGGGTTACGCCTAGGGCTAGCATCTCGGAAACCAAAAAGCCTCCAGCTTAAGGCACACTGCAGCTGCGAAAGGCACCCCAAGGAGAGTGCAAAACTGCCACAACATTCCTGCCTCCATGGCTTTTTTCTTGGGAGCAGCCCTAGGCCAGGACCGATTAGCCTGCCTAGGGTTAGGGTTAGGGTTACGCCTAGGGTTAGCGTCTCGGAAACCATAAAGCCCCAAGATCCATGCA